>NC_090649.1:433059354-433659354 GCF_040937935.1 Hyperolius riggenbachi
GCTGTGTGCACCACTTTGTATTGTATGCAGACTTTTAGACTGTTCGTACACTGATAGTAAACTGGCTGTTGTGTGTGTTGATCTTGAGTAATACGTTTGTGACATTGATTCCCTACCCTCATTACAGTATTATCCTTTTTTAACGCAATGACAGTATTGGCAAATGCAGAGAATGAGAGCGTGGGCTGCTGATGACTCCTTTTTATAATATAAGCGGTGACAGAAATAAACTATTTCAGAACACAAGTGAAATCAGCAACACAAGCTGGTTGCATTGCAGTATTGATCAGAGCCTCATTTTAAGTACACTTGAGTTGAAGCATGCAAACACTTAAAAAGCAGATAAAAATAGCAGCTTAAATATTCCTCTTAGGTTCAATCACAGGTAAGGAAATGACTAAATTGTAACTCGATGATGTGCTGCTTTTTATCCTATACTGGTCACTATAACAACAACACACATTTATGATGCTGTGTGATCGCTCACTAGTGCCAAAGGACTTATGAAGACCAAGGGGATGATGCATTGCACTGGACTGTAAGGAAGATACAGTATCAAGTCAATAGCAGGTGCACAGTAAAGATAAACAAATATCCGTTTCTATGCAGCAGTGAGGGTTAAAGGAAACCAGAGACGTCAAATTCAAATGATTTGATACTTACCCGGGGCTTCTTCCAGCCCCATAAACTCCCAAGCTGTCCTCCCGCGGTCTGCCGTTCAGCCGCGGTCAGTCCCAGTAACTGGCCCAGTCCTGTCAGTCTGGGTCTACTGGGCATGTGTGGAAGGTCCGCAAATGCACAGAAGACCCAGACTGGACACGCCTAAACCTGGTACCGAAGCGGATTGCGGCTGAGCGGCAGACCGAGGGGCTTATGAGGCTGGAGGAAGCCCCGGGTAAGTATCAAATCTTTAGAATTTGACGTCTCTGGTACACTTTAAGAACTTTATTTTCTGTTTTCCTATTACTTTCCTATTACTTAGGGCAGGGGTGTCAAACTCAAACACATAAGGGGCCAAAATCTAAAACCTACGTAGTCGCGAGCCAAATTGTTTATTAAGATTTAACATTTATTGAACGGTCTCAAATAAAGTGGTGCAACCACAGGGCTGGATCTCCGCCCCCTCCCCCTTCTGCAGAGAAGCGCAATGGAGCCGTTTTATACTTGTCTGCTCCAGGGATGTTTCAGGTCTATCAATGGTTTGTCCGTTTGAGAAGGTAAGACATTAAACTTCTCATCCATATAATATCTCATAGTAAATAATCATCAAGGGTGCCTCTCCACCAGTGTTTTCAGTATTGCCTATACCCCCAAGGGGATTATAGTCATGAGGACCCTGCAGTCCTCACAACTATCTAAGGAAGGAGACCAACCAACATCTGCACCAACAGTCCTGGGACGCATACATATGAAATCGCCGCCGGGAGACTTGGGCGCGGGATACAGCCAGTATATGGCTTATTCTGCTGCTGCACAAGTCCCGGCGGCGTTAAAAACTATTCCCCCTCTAGGTCCACGTGGATGGTGGGGAATGATATAATTCGGCTTCTAGCTATTGCTGAAGGCCAAATTATAGTGTTTTAAATGTAACTTCAGCTCCGTCTTCTGATGGTGCCGAAGTTACTCACTATGCCGCTATAGCCGTAATTCCTATTACAGCCTATGGTGGCGCCAGCTGCGCCCAAATCTCCTGCACGGTTATTACAGGGCTCCCCTGGGACGCCGAGCAGGGATGGTTATATTCCCGCAGGCTCAGACTGTGGTTACAAACCCACCCTTGTGAATATATTATTTACACACATGCATCTATATCTCTTTGTCCTGCGATACTGCACTATTAGGCTCCTGGTCTCTTGGAGGTTATGGCACTAGCGTCGTGAGGGGGGTGCGACCCGCACCAGGTGGGGTGAGATAGTGGCAGGGCAGGGGTGATATGGGGCTTCCCTGAGGGCTGAGCGCTTAGGGAGGGGGGCGCTGTTTAACAGGAAGCAGCGTGTGTATCAGCGTCTATGCAGAGGAGAAGACCAGCGGCGATTGGAACCAGGGAGGTGAGTTGCTGACACTATACAGCGCTTCCCTGGCTAACTCTGCAGTCAGAGGGGGGAGCACGGAGGGCAGCCCGGGGAGAGGAAGGGAGGAAGAGGTCGGGCTGCCCTCCCCGCGGCTGACTTCCCCCTCCATTATGGGGGGCACCTACCTAATCTAACCTATACTGGGGGGCAGCTACCTAATCTAACATATACTGGGGGACACCTACCTAATCTAACCTATACTGGGGGGCAGCTACCTATCTAACCTATACTGGGGGGCAGCTACCTATCTAACCTATACTGGGGGGCAGCTACCTATCTAACCTATACTGGGGGGCAGCTACCTATCTAACCTATACTGCGGGGCAGCTACCTATCTAACCTATACTGCGGGGCAGCTACCTATCTAACCTATACTGCGGGGCAGCTACCTATCTAACCTATACTGCGGGGCAGCTACCTATCTAACCTATACTGCGGGGCACCTACCTAATCTAACCTATACTGGGGGCAGCTACTTATCTAACCTGTATTGGGGGCACCTACCTACCTAGCTAGCCTATACTGGTGGCAACTATACTGGCTACCTATATTGGAGGCACCTACCTACCTACCTAACCTATATTGGGGGCACCTACCTCTCTAACCTGTGCAGGGGGCAACTATTCTGGCTACCTATATTAACCCACTGCCCACTGGGGGGGGGGGGGTCGGTAAATTATCCACACCGGGTGTCAAACACCCTAGCTACGCCACTGGGACGTAGAACACCTTTAAAAGCACCAATGTCTGAAGTATCACGCACTCCTATCATTTCCTACTGAACTCTCTGAACTCACCCATCAGCATTTCTGTTTTGTAACAGTACTGCGGCCTCAGATTCTCTCTTCCGCCTCTCATCCTGTTTACGCTTCTTTTCTATTGCCTTTGTAAAATAGAAGAAAAGGAAGATTATGTGGCCACAGTTGTTATGACTTTAGATACGCACAACAGACGCTCCAACTCCATTAAATAATAATGCTATGAGGAGCACAATGATCAACTGCAACCAAGGATATTTCAGTTTTTTACAGATCAGGTTAATGATGAATGACTTCAAATACTGCAAGTACAAAGCTTTATTTTGATAAATAAGGCCACTTCATGGCATTCCGTAAACATGAAATAGGTAAGGGGGGGGGGGGGGGTTGGTTGAGGGGGGTGAGCGGGGCTGTGGAGTCGGTACAAAAATCATCCAACTCCGCCTCCTCAGTTTATAAAACCGCAGAATCCAGGTACCCAAAATTGCTCCGACTCGTCTAATACCAGGGCTGTGGAGTTGGTACAAAAATCATCCGACTCCTACTCCTCAGTTTTATGAAACCACTGACTCAGACTCAAGGTACCTAAAATTGCTCCGACTCAACAGTCCTGGGGGAAAAAGGTTGGATGAGAGGAAGGGGAGTCCTGTGAGTTTGCAAAGTGGTTAGCGGAGTGTTGTACGTGACCTGCTCACAGCGGCGATACAGGCCCCCTTCAGTGAACAACTGCCGTGCAGTCAGTCAATCACTATGCGGCTTTCTGCCCATGTCATGAGACAGGGATGCAGGGATAGAGGCTGCACAGTGATTGACTGGCTGCATGGTACTTGTGCGCAGAAGGGGAGTGAAGAGGACCTGTATCCCCACCGGGAACAGGTAACATATAGTACTTTGCTCTGCATACCCACTGGACCAGGCCTCACCACCCCCCTCCCCCCCCAACCTGAATCCTGCCTCCCTCCACAATGGTGTGTGTGGGGGGGGGGGCACAGGAGCGATAGTTTGGAATTTCTTGCTAGTCATCACATTCATAACGGATGGTTTCCTTTCATGTTGATGGTGCCTTAGAAGTGCAGTGGTAAAACGGTACCTTGTACACACACTACAGGAAACTAAGCCAAAGCGGCTGTTTGCTGCCATCTTGGCCAAGAATGCTTGTTCCACACATAACTGAAGTCAGAAAGAAAAGCAGGGCAGCTGAGTAACTAATACAGTTTAAAACAAAATAAATATGGCAGCCTCCACATCCCTCTCACTACAGGGTCACTTTAAAGCGGGATTGTCACCATAAAACATCTAATTTCATCAGCAACTGGTCTTAGTGTTTTAAGTGATAGAGATGCTAATCCTACATTCAAAACTTTTTCTGCTGTTATGGTTTGGAGTTATCACATACTTAAGGAGCACTGGCCCTTTAGTAGTCAGTGCCAAACAGTTGCATGCTGGGGGTTCTTTTTATCTATAATATATTCCTCCTTTTCCATTTATTGCCCTACCTATCTGAAACACGATCCCCTGCTCGCTTGTGTTTGCAAGCAAGGCTGAGGTGACTCAGCGATTGGAGGAGAAAAGAAAAAAAAGTAAAGGGCAGAAACAACATCAGGATTTAGCCTAAACTGTGGGCAAGAGACATGGAACAGAATTTTCTTCATTTACTATATAAAGGTAGCCATACACTGATCGATTTGCCATCAGATTCGACCAACAGACAGATCCCTATCTGATCGAATCTGATCAGAGAGGGATCGTATGGCTACCTTTACTGCAAACAGATTGTGAACCGATTTCAGCCTGAAACCGTTCACAATCTGTTGTGGTGGTGGTGGTGCTGCCGCCGCTCCCCCCGCCCGCATACATTACCTGCTCCGCCGGCGCGACTCCCGTATCTCCGCTCTTCTTCTCCGCTCTGGTCTGCTCTGGTCTCCGGCATGCTTCCCTTCTTCCTGTCTGGGGGAAGTTTAAACAGTAGAGCGCCCTCTACTGTTTAAACTTCCTGCCGGGACAGGAAGAAGGGAAGCATGCCGGAGACCAGACCAGAGCGGAGAAGAGCGGAGACCCGGGAGTCGCGCCAGCGGAGCAGGTAATGTATTGCAGCTCTGTTGCGTCGGTCGTCGGGCACTCGAACGCCGCTAGCGTAGCGCTCTTTACACGCGGGCGATCGACGGTTATTTTCCGCACGGCGCGATCGACGGAATGGATCGAAATTCGGCGTGTAGCGCGAACGATTGGCAGCAGATTCGATCCCAGTGATCGAATCTGCTGTCGAAACGGGCGCAGATCGGACCAGTGTATGGCCAGCTTAACATTCACCGAAAACAAAACGTGGACAGTACAATACATGTGTTACGTAAGTAGATCAAGTATTTATCTACTTATATATGTGCTTTTTTCCCTGGCATAGTATGGCTAATCCTACGGCTTTAAATTAGGTGGTTTTTTTAAAAAAAATTCGCGTGGAGCACATGAGCATTTTAGATAAGTAACTTTAATAGATCAGGAGATTAGCGTGCGTACTGGGAAGATACCAGGGGTTAAAAACAAAACAACAAAAAGAGGTTTGGTCTGATAATCTGTGTCATGCTTACAGAACTTCCACAGTTATACTGTAGTGTGGTGTGGTTACTGCCTGGTTTGCTGGGAGCACAGAAAGGGTTAACCTCCTGTTTACATTAGTAGCTCAGAATTTGTCAGCCTCCACAGACATTTGACAACTCAAATGGCACTGACTAATTAATTGAAGATAAGGGAGAATTAGGCTGTTCTCTATAAACACACACAGGGTGGATGTGTCTGTGTTTTTCTTCTCTCCTGTGCAAGAGTTCTGGTTCGCATTACCGTAACTGTGTATCTGTATGTTCTGGAATTTCCCTCTAAAATGTGTAATAAATTACAGAAGCAATCAAATTCAGAAGAGCAGAGAATGAGTCACATCCCTTCGTACAAATAGCACCTCTTTCATCTTCATATCGTCAATCCAAGCATTCAGCAGAAATTCTATAAAAACGCCACTCACTCTTAATCTTTGAAAAAACAGATGAAAAGGCTAAAAATCCATTTCACAAATGGAACCAGAAAATCAACAGTGATTTACAAAAGCCTTCAATCATGCAGCAGTCTAGCCATGCAATGTAGTGCTATTAGCATAAATAAAGGCACACCGTTACAGGTGTGGACAAAATTGTTAGTACCCCTCCAAAAGAAAAAAAAAACACAACAGTTTCTCAAATTACTTGAACTGCACAAACATCTCTAACTTTGCATTAAGAGACACCTGACGTTAGAGGTATATGATGA
This sequence comes from Hyperolius riggenbachi, assembly GCF_040937935.1. NCBI lineage: Eukaryota > Metazoa > Chordata > Amphibia > Anura > Hyperoliidae > Hyperolius > Hyperolius riggenbachi. The sequence continues at coordinate 433,065,479 of NC_090649.1, forward strand.
CTGCCATATTTATTTATTTTTAAACAATACCAGTTTCCCAGCAGTCCTGCTGATCTCTTCGGCTGCAGTGGTGTCTGAATTACACACCTGAAACAAGCATGAAGCTAATCTTGTCAGACTTCACTCAGAAACATCTGATCTGCATGCTTGTTCAGAGTCTATGGCTTAAAGTATTAGCAGCAGATGATCAGCTTGGCAGCTAGGTGATTTGTATTGTTTAAAAGGATATACAGTGCATATTTCAGCCTCCATATCCTTATCACTTCTGGTGTCCTTTAAGAGGTTTGATCGAACAGGATATTTAAAATAATAACAGAAATTAAAATGACATGTAGAAAAAAAACAAAAACATTTTCTTGTACAACCTTTAAAGCAGACCTGAACTCAGAACTTCCTCTCTGCTCTAAGGCCCCGTTCAGACTGCACGCGTTTCCAGCCGCGTTTTGGAAACGCGTGCAGGTGGCCGACACACACGACATCAGACAGTGCATAGAGTGCACTGTCTGATGTTCACACTGCATGCGTTCCGGACCTGTGTGGTCCGGGAACGCATGCTGCATGCATTTTTTGCCATTTTTTGGGATCAGCCACGCAACGCATACAAACGCGGATGGCGTGCGTTCGTACGCGTTGCGTTCCGCGTGCGTGCCCATCCGCGTTTGTAATGTGAACGCGGCCTAAAAGGTAAGCCACAGCACAATAACCTTAAAGAGAACCAGATATTAAGAAGCTAAAAGATGTTATTCATACCTGGGGCTTCCTCCAGCCCCATAAGCCTGGATCGCTCCCACGCCGCAGTCCTCCGCTTTCTGGATCCGCCGGTACCGGGTCCCGTACTTTCAGCCAGTCGGCGGCAGCACGCGGCCAATTGGCCACATCACAGAGCCTCCCGACATACCCTTACGCGTGCGGCTGCATACTGCGCAGCTGCATGCGTGAGGATATGGAGGGAGCCCCTGATTATGCAGACAATTGGCCGCGTCCGCCGGAAGTGACGGGACCCGGTACCGGCGGATCCAGGAAACGAAGGATTGCGGCGTGGGAGCGATCCAGGCTTATGGGGCTGGAGGAAGCCCCAGGTATGTATGAAATCTTTTTCTTTTTTCAAGTCTCCTTCCTCTCTGGTTCCCTTTAACCTCTTGACGACCAGCTAACGCCGATCGGCGTAAACTGGTCGTCTGCGGGTTACCATGGAAACGGCCTTTCCATGTCAGTTCACGGAGGGTGTCTCCGTGAACAGCCGGAGAGCCGCCGATCGCGGCTCGCCGGCAAAATGTAAACACGCGGGGAAGAAATCCCCGCTGTTTACATCATACGGCGCTGCTGCGCAGCAGCGCCGTAGGGCAGATCGGCGATCCCCGGCCTCTGATTGGACGGGGATCGCCGGCATCTGATAGGCGGAAGCCTATCCTTCAATGCGCAGGACGGAACTCCGTCCTGCGCATTACGGAGAGAGGGAGGGAGGGAGGTAAGGAGGCAGAGGGCGGAAATGGCTGCGGAGGGGAGCTTTGAGGAGCCCCCCCCCCCGCAAAACGCAGATGGCCGGCGGCGATCAGACCCCCCCGGCAGGACATCCCCTAGTGGGGAAAAAAGGAGGGGGGGGGGGGGAAGTCTGATCGCCCTGGCATAATACTGATCTGTGCTGCGGGCTGGAGAGCCCACGCAGCACAGATCAGGCAAATCACCCCTGGTCGGCAAGTGGTTAAAGAAAAACATTTCTGTTACAGCTTACAGAACTCTATAAGCAGACAAAGGGTTAACATCCTGTGTTTACATATTAGCGGTGTCTGTTAAAGCGGTATTGTCACCATAAAAATCAAATTTCAACAGCATCTGGTCTGAGTGTAAAGTGATAAAGATGCTAATCCTGCATTCAAAACTTGCAAAACGTTTTCTGCTGTTATGGTTTGTAGTTATCACATACTTTAGGAGCACTGGCGCTATTGCCAAACAGTGCCAAAGAGCTGAATGTTGGGAGTTATTTTTATCTATAATATATTCCTCCTCTTCCACTTATTTCCCTATCTAGCTGCTTATCAGAAACACCCTCTGATTACTTGTGTTTACAAGCAAGGCTGAGGTGACTCAGTGATTAAATGTGTAAATAAAAAAAAATTAAAAAAAAGACAGTGCAGTTGTTAGTATACACCTCATTGGAATGTCACAATGAGCAAGAGAAGGGAGGGGGAAAAAAACGAGTCAGGGAGGATATGATGTCAGCATTAGCTTGGCTAGGATTTTCTGCTTTTCCTTTATAAAATTCACAGGAATCTTTATGTGGACAGCACAATACATCTGTTATGTAAGTAGAAGTAGTATTTATCTACATATATATGTGTTTTTTATTTCTAGGTTAGCATGGGTGTCGCTTGTTCTTTAAGGCCTGCCAAATTTCTGTGCTGATACAGTCAAGAGATCAAACTACACTTGTGATTAACATATATACTCGCAAGCAAGCCGACCCGCATGTAAGCCGACCCCCAACTTTCACCTGAAAAAACAGGGAAAAATGATTGACCCCCATATAAGCCGGGGGTAGGAAATGCTGGCCGCCTTATTCCCCTAGTGTGTCCCAGTATAGCTAGTATAGTGCCCAGTATCGCTAGTATAGTGCCCAGTATAGCTAGTATAGTGCTCAGTATAGCTAGTAAAGTGCCCCAGTTTAGCTAGTATAGTGCTCAGTATAGCTAGTATAGTGCCCCCGTATAGCTAGTATAGTGCTCAGTATAGCTAGTAAAGTGCCCCAGTTTAGCTAGTATAGTGCCCAGTTTAGCTAGTATAGTGCTCAGTATAGCTAGTATAGTGCTCAGTATAGCTAGTATAGTGCTCAGTATAGCTAGTATAGTGCTCAGTATAGCTAGTATAGTGCTCAGTATAGCTAGTGAAGTGCCCCAGTTTAGCTAGTATAGTGCTCAGTATAGCTAGCATAGTGCCCCAGTATAGCTAGCATAGTGCCCCAGTATAGCTAGCATAGTGCCCCAGTATAGTCAGTATAGTGCTCAGTATAGCTAGCAAAGTGCCCCAGTTTAGCTAGTATAGTGCTCAGTTTAGCTAGTATAGTGCTCAGTATAGCTAGCATAGTGCCCCAGTATAGCTAGCATAGTGCCCCAGTATAGCTAGCATAGTGCCCCAGTATAGTCAGTACAGTGCTCAGTATAGCTAGCAAAGTGCCCCAGTATAGCTAGTATAGTGCTCAGTATAGCTAGTGAAGTGCCCCAGTTTAGCTAGTATAGTGCTCAGTATAGCTAGCATAGTGCCCCAGTATAGCTAGCATAGTGCCCCAGTATAGCTAGCATAGTGCCCCAGTATAGTCAGTATAGTGCTCAGTATAGCTAGCAAAGTGCCCCAGTTTAGCTAGTATAGTGCTCAGTTTAGCTAGTATAGTGCTCAGTATAGCTAGCATAGTGCCCCAGTATAGCTAGCATAGTGCCCCAGTATAGCTAGCATAGTGCCCCAGTATAGTCAGTACAGTGCTCAGTATAGCTAGCAAAGTGCCCCAGTTTAGCTAGTATAGTGCTCAGTTTAACTAGTATAGTGCTCAGTATAGCTAGTATAGTGCTCAGTATAGCTAGTATAGTGCTCAGTATAGCTAGTATAGTGCTCAGTATAGCTAGCATAGTGCCCCAGTATAGTCCGTATAGTGCTCAGTATAGCTAGCAAAGTGCCCCAGTTTAGCTAGTATAGTGCTCAGTTTAACTAGTATAGTGCTCAGTATAGCTAGTATAGTGCTCAGTATAGCTAGTATAGTGCTCAGTATAGCTAGTATAGTGCTCAGTATAGATAGTATAGTGCTCATAGATGCCGTTACTATGGGAACCGCTCTCTATGGTTTCCTCCGTTATCACAGCAGCGGGGGGCGCGCTGCTAAGTAGTTAGTTATCGGAGCAGGACGGGGATAGAGGAAGCGGCGCCGCCTAAGGTAATAGCAGCGGCGGCCGCGGGGGGAGCGGAGAGGGGCACCACCTACCCATGACTCGCAAGCAAGCCGACCCCCCAACTTTTGGGCCGTTTTTTGGGGGTGAAAAATTCGGCTTGCTTGCGAGTATATACGGTACTTGAAGATGAGGGGGGATTACAGGCTAGTCTCTCTAAACACACACAGGCTGCAATGCTCTGTTTTCCTTGTGTCATGTGCAAGAGTTCAGGTCTGCTTTAAGGGCAAGTGATTCCCGTAGCTTTCAATGAGACTTCTGCAAAGGTCAACAAGTGGTTTAGACAACTTTTCCTGAAAAAACCTGCTCTACCTCTGTCAGGTTTCTGCAGACAGCATATGTTTCGGGTATTTCCATATGGAAATCAGAGCTCACAGAAGGCCACTTCAGGATATTCATATTTTGTGTTCTTAGCCATCATTTTGTATTTTAAGAAGCGTTTCAGGCATAAAATTGGGCTATACCAGCTCTTTCGACAGCAACCAACCGGGATAACCTGGGGACAGCTGTGGCCAGTAGCGATCCTGGTCTGTATGGTGTGGTGGACCTGAGGTGCCCTTCGTGGTGCTCGACGTGTGCTGGATACCGTCACGGCGCATTTTGGCGTATCCACGCTTTCATCAGGTAACGTCTACAACGTCTTGCAAATGAGGTAAAGCTTTCTCACACTGGGCAATACATTTTGCTTCCAAATGTCTCAATAGTTTGGTTGACCTCGTACATCACATGTAGTCCAGAGAGACTGTATACATGAGTGCATCAAATTCTGACTCTAGGCACTGAGCACTACCCTCCAGGGATGGGAAAGCGGAACTCCGCAACATCTCTTCAAGATTTTAAATGTTTGTTTTTATAATCCTTTTTGATACAATAAAGTTATATTTAATTTTGATTACACTCGATACCCATTATTTCTAGTTCACTGAGCACTACCCCCACCCATTAAACCATTCATGGTCAATAAAACTCTTGCATTGACCTATTCAAGGGACAACATATACCGGTAATTCCAAGTATTGAACATCAAGAATCTCTAATAGAGAATGTATTAGGAGGCCTCTAAGTTACAATGCACTTCATCTATTTGGCTAATCAGTGATAGCACCATGTTTTTAGTGCACAGTGTTATCAAGAGATATCTGCTTGAAGGCATCTTCTGGGACACCCGACTTCCACCCAACCCACCTATTTAACCTAAACTCAACTTGCCTCCTCACACCTGAAAACTAAAACTAAAATATCAATTTAAATGAATACAGCACGTGACGGGGAAGAGTTGGCAGCGCTCTAAAACCAGGCCACATCTGAAATGACTACCAAAAGGGGCATGCAGAGCCCCCTAGAGGCAAATACACACTTTGTATTCAAAACATATGCTGAACTATGTACCTTATCCCTAAACTCAGAATAAAAATGGAATGCAAAATTGAAAAAGCAAATGGGCGCAGCTAGCCCCTAAAGAAAAAAAACCTACACGATTTATACAACAGAGAAAATGATTTCAAGATCATTACAGACATTAGCAAGCAAAGCACTGTGCCTGTAGGTAAGGAGCTTTGTTAGTTTTGCCCTATTTTGTAATGTTTTAGGTTTATTTTAAATAAGGCCAACATATAGATGTTGACAGTCAGTTTTGAAATGTCATACCGTGACAGATTCAGAATCTGCAGCAGAAGAGTCTTCATCGGCTTCTTGAGCAGTTTCTCGTCTTTCAGCCACCGAACCATTAGACTCCTCGTCAGCTTGTGGAGTGTCCTGCTCTGTAGGCACTCTGGTGGTGTAGCCAGAGAATGTCCCAGATACCAGCCTTTCCACCTTACTGAGGGGAAATTCATACAGGCTTTTGTAGAAGGGCTTTGGAAAGCCAAAGCAATCTGTTGCCGCTCTTACAGGTCCAGTGCCTGGGTACATCTGTATAACAGTCCCAAATCCTTAGAGAACAAAAGAAAAATCAGAACCTGAGACAGTAAATATCCTTCTCCACATAAAATGATCCATTAGTTATTGGTATTGCATGTACAGTTACCATTTCTAGAGGTATGTGCTCAATTTCATCAACATAATACAATATAACAACATTTGTAAAGCACTGTTCTCCCATAGGACTCAAAGCCCATAGATATGTCTCAGATCAATACAGAGTTACAGACTTGACTGTGTTGCAGAGGAAATAGTCAGGTGTTCATATATGCCAAACTAAACAAGTGGCTTTTCAGCTTGGACTTGGCTCCAGGAAGTTTCAAAGTATAGGGACAGAATGTCAGAAGCCTCTGTCTACAAAGGTTTTGAGATGGACCCTGGGGAAGACCAAGTTATTAGATCCTTTTGATCTAAGATTGTGGGGGATGTGATGCAATTGCAACAAGTCCTTCCGGGATCCAGGGCCCAGATTGTGCAAGGATTTGAATGTCAATAAGCCAATTTTTTTTAAAATATGTTTTATTGGGCTTTTTGTTTTAACATGTCTCCCAAAGGAGCCAAAGCATTTAAGAGTAACGGTTGCATTTTTATCCTAAAGATATCACAAATATTCCAGATGAAGAGGCATCTCTGACAGAAGTCAAAACTTTATAGCCTTACCACCCCTCCCTCCCCCCGTCACAGTCTCCCCGTCTTGAAACTTATATGTATATCATCAGAATATTGTGAATACCATTTTTTAGTGGCCTTTACATATTATAACGTTCCTGACTGTAAAGTTTAGAGCATATTGGTCATTGTTGTATCTTCAGTTTTCCCAGGCTATTTAGTAGATCTCTTTCAGCATACCATGATGTGTATTGGAATGGTTTCATCAATGTTTGAAATTCTGCTGATGAGAAAGAGTGAGAAATAAAGTTTTTCCACAACTTAAAGTAGTGTTTGGTCTTTTTTTTCTATGTATATTTGTGTCTCCACAGGGGCGTAGCAATCGGGGTTGCAGAGGTTGCGACCACATTGGGGCCCTTGGACCAGAGGGGCCCCGTAGGGCCCTCCCTCAACTGCAGTATTAGCTCTCTATTGATCCTGTGCTCATAATAATGACTTCTATAGATGCTGTGAATAGGGGTAATCATTAACAAAGTGCTCCCCATCCCCTTCTTGCACCTTTGACACTGTAGCTGCTATTGGCAGGTTTTGGTGCGTCGTATCAATTGTTACATATAGAGTGTTTGGGGGGCCCAATGTAAGACTTGAATCAGTGCCCACAACTCCTTAGCTATGCCACTGTGTCTCCATATTGTCTATATGCAAAATGTGGTGCAGCTCCTGTTTGACATCCCACACAGTCGGTATGCTGGAATAAATTCATTTGTTATAAATAACTTTGCGAGCTGCTATTATGGCCATGTGGGCTAGTGAGGAGATATTTGATTTTCTTTGGATATCCCCTAAGTCCTCATTGCCCAGCGGATCTGGAGGTGTGTTCAGCTTCTAAGGGTAACAATGGTTAATTTGCATATATTCAGCAGTGATACACTGGGAAACATCTCAAGCTCACTCCAACCTGAATTATCGCAAATTATTTTTGTTTTAAGAAAGCAAACTTTTGTTTTCCATTGTCTTGTTGGGAGAATAAATCTCGCTTCAGACCTCATAGATAGCAGAGGCATGTGTGCCCCTGCTAAACCGCCGCTATCCCGCGGCTTAACGGGGGTCCCTTCACCCCCAAATCCCCTCCGTAAAGCGGGGGAGCGCTTCCGCATTGGGGCAGGGCTAACCGCCTCAGCCCTGCCCCACGCGCGTCTGTCAGATGCGCATCTTCGCCTCTCCCCCGCCCCTCTCAGTCTTCCTTCACTGAGACGCGACTGGAGGCAGGGCTGCAGCCGTTAGCCCTGCCTCCAGGAAGGGAAGATTTACGACCAAGACTACGACCAAGTCTTGCGGGGGTGGGTTTGGGTGTGAAGGGACCCCCGTTTAGCGGCGCGATAGCGGCGGTTTAGCAGGGGCACACATGCCCCTGCTAAGTATGAGCTCTGAAGCGAGATTTATTCTCGCTTCAGAGTCTCTTTAAATAAGCATAGTTGTGGGGATAGAGGAATTGTACATTTACATAGTGAATATATATATATATTTGGACTTTTTTCCAGAAATGATTACGTGCATTCCCACAGGCAATGGACCATGTTAGCATTGTGGGTGGAACATTTAGGGCATCAAGGTTGATATCCTGGAGGTATATTTTTGTATTTGATGTTGTATGCATATTTTGCTCTATGAATCATTTTTAGATGAGATTCTCTCCATGTTTCATCTATAATCAGTGAGCGCAGAATCATTTATTGCTTATCATCTTGGATATGTTTACACCATAATTTTAAATTGTGATGAGCTATTTTTTTCCACGGATATATTCGCTAGTCTCATTTGGATGTCAGACAATGACATTTTAGGGCCGGTTCACACTTGCGGTTCCCTGCCAAACGGACCGGATGACCTGACCGGATCCGGATCGGAACCGTACGGTTCTGATCCGGATCCGATCCAGTCAGGTTGCATCAGGTGTTCATCAGGATGCGATCCGGATCCGTTTGGCAAAAGCTAGTAGAAACCGAATAAAAATGTTGGGGTCTGGGAGGTCAGCAGAAGGTGGACCTGTGGAATCAGGCCCTCCGCTGTTTAGCACTCACCTCCACCTCCGACATACTGCCAACATCTCCAGCACGTTTAAAGTCACTGCTGCTCCACTCCAAAATGCTTGCCCATGTGTCCGCATCCAAAATCGCCGCTACAATACGCATAGGAAGTGGGGTAGAACATCCGGATTTTTAGCCAGTGTGTTGTGCGCTCTCCGGTTCTCATTGGTTTGTATTGGCCGGATGGTGCAGTCCAGCTCCGCTCCGGATACGGCTGCCGGAGGAGCCGGACCAAAAAATAGCGCATGTTGGGTCTTATGCCGGAGTCCGGATCCGGTCCGGACGAAACGGACGCATGTGAACGGACGCATAGGCTTTCATTGCTATGCCGTGCGTCCGTTCCGTCCGTTCTGCATGTGGTCCGGCTCCGGCACGGCGATTCCGGACGGCGACCGCTAATGTGAACTGGGTCTAAGGGGTCTGCGGGTTGAAAAATCTATCAAAAGCATTTAGATTCATGGTATCTTCCACTTTGACCACTATGTTCGATATATAAGATTTTAGCTGTGCATAGTACAGGAAGTGAGATCTTGGGATGTCAAATAGCTCTCTCAATTCAGAGAATGTGAACCATCTATTATTGCGACATAAGCCAATTTTAATTAGAATTTTCCATTGTATTGGTAGCCAGTGGAGTAAGTGAAGGGTTGGTGTTACGTGGCAATGGTGGGCTTGGCTTGTTAACAGCCTTGCAGCAGCATTCTGTACTAATTGCAGGCAGTGCAGGTCTTTTTTATGGAAGGGGAGCCAGGAGTTGAGGGTGATTAACAAAGCCGACACGAAGCGAACAGTGATAACGAGCTGCTGTGCCCACATCATAGATCCATTTACTAGTGGAGAACTACAATCTCTCTATATGCACAAACATTCTGTTCATTACCCTTCATCTACAGAAAATCACCCCATATAAATAGTGCAGATGAAGGGTGATGACCCAAGCTATAAGTAAAATGGTTTCAGCAGTCAAGAAGTCCAATCTTAGAAACCTGCTGCAAATTTGAACAATTGAGTATATACAGTTTTTGTTTTTTTACATAAAAGTTCAATTTACTTCTTAGGCTTAGTAATAAAAATCTATATTTCAGTTTATGTCTGCAATTTCTCCATGACCATCCAATTGGCACTAAAAACAGCCTCTGTATCCCACCCTGAAACACTTCTTCATGCTCACAATGCAAGTCTCTGATTTGCTGGTCATGATCATGTGCTAAAGGAGGATGTGATCACAGCAAATCATAGCTCTGCAAATCTATCAGCTGATTAAATTGATCACACGATTCTCCATGAGTTCTCTTCTAAGACATGACCATCACTACTGGTCAACTAACTATGGATAGAGAAGGGGATATGGAAGGGAGTGAGCAATGGTGGGCGGTGGGCATTGAATGAGAGGCAGTAATGGAATAAAAAAATCATTCGTGGAAAGCAACAGAAGTGATAGTGGCGTAAAATGTTAGAAAGACAGTGGTCAGCAAGAGGGAGGGCAAAGCTAGACAGTGAGAGTCTTCAACGGTGGAGAGATGTTAGGCAGCAAGTGCCATCTTCAAAAGCATTATAGGGGGTATTCCTTAGGACATATATGTCAAACTCTGGCCCATGAGCCAGATTTGGAGCCTTTAGATTCAGCACTCTGGTGGTTTTCCCACTTTGCATAAAGTTTGGCCCACTCTAGACCATCAGAGAAGCTAGATTGGAGCTGAAGCCCTAGATTACCAGTGAAGCCATATGGGGGAAGCACTAGGAGGGAAGGCGAACCACTAAATACCAGCGACCTGCAAAAGATGAGGGAGGCCCACTAAACACCAGGGAACTGTATAGGGGAGGGTGGAGGGCCACTAGGCACCAGGGAACCGTATAGGGGAAGGAGGGGGCTGTTAGAAATCAGGGAACTTTATAAGGGAGAGACATGGCCACTAGACATTGAGGTTGGCCTGCGACTTGGTCACACAGCTCAATTTCAGTTTGTATTTGAGTTTGACACCCCTGTCTTAGGACAATTGCTAAGAAAACTGGAAAAGGGGAAAAGCAGTTTTTTAGAATGGAGGAATAGGGTTACCTGTTCAACAGCAATTTGCACTTGGCTTGCCAAACAGGGGTGGTTTATCTATTAATATACTAACAGTGCTTCAAGGGTAAGATCATACAATCCTGAAAGTTCTGCTCCATGAAAATGCCACAATTCATGAATGAGCGGAAAGCACGAGAAGGATCAGTTCAGAACGTCCTGCCAGACAGTCCCCTTTGTGTTCGGTTACAAAACGCATACATAATTTAAGAACATCTCTGAAACTCTCCCTAATATGAATAACAGAGGAAAACTTAGACTAATGCCACTCATTTCCTATTGTGCTCCCATCCTCTGCTGCTGCGTGATCCTGACCCCCAGCTGTACGGTGACACACAGAGACACAGCTAGGAAAACTGTCATCAAAGGCAAGGCTTCCCTCTGACGCAGATCCCATCAATATTCCATGACATGGGGAGACCCTCTCTAAAGCAGCTATTCCGCTCTCAATCACTTACTGAATAACTAATGCTTAAAGTGAACCATCCTTAACGTCCAGACAATGTTCCAAATATATAAAAAAAATTAATGAAGAGGCTTGCAAAAGTACAGTTTTTTTGCATATAAACTCATGCAGAAAAATGCACTCAGAAAACTATAAGACAAGTGTGACTCCTGCCACACTACCCTGCACTGCTGTTACATCAAACACTAACCTCACTGTGCCACTGCTCCTAATGCTATCCTCACTGCACCCAACCCTAACTTCACTGTTGCTATATTATTATTATTTTTTTTATAAAGCACCAACATATTCTGTGGCACTGTATCAAACACTAACCTCACTGCCACTACCCCTAACACTAATCTCACTGCCGATACACCTAAAGCTAACCTCACTCCGCTACTCCTAACACTTAACTCACTGCCACTACACCCAACACTAACCTCACTGCTTCTACACCCAACACTAACTTCACTGCTTCTACACCCAACACTAACCTCATCGCCACTACACCAAACACTAACCTCACTACCGCTACACCAAACACTATCCTCACTACCACTACAGCTAACACTATCCTCACTGCTGCTACACTAAAAACTAACCTCACTGCCACTACAGCTAACACTATCCTCGCTGCCACTAACCTTACTGCTTTTACACCTAACACTATCCTCACTGCCACTAAACCTACCATTACCCTTCCTGCTGCTACACCTAACATTCACCTCACTGCAGCTACACCTAAGACTAGCTTCACTGTCGCTACATCTAACACTAACATCACCGCAGCTACATCAATAACTAACCTCCCATAGCCCAAATTCCTATACTCATTCATTTATAACACATTGTTGATATCATGCATGGTTAACTTCCTGCTTCTGAACTGTGACTGTAATAGGTCTGCTATTAAAACGTATGTTTATTAAAATGGTTCCGAGCCTTGCTGCCCTGTAGTAGAGAAGGCAGCTAGCTGTACCCAGGTGAGGTATAGACTCCAGGTGCCTGTTTGGATGATGGTGGGCATTGCAATCTGTGTGCAACTCATTGGCTCCCATTGAATAATAACCAGTACTGCCTGTGAACAGCATGTTTGCCGGTACTGTAGAGACTGATCAGAGAAGGGATCACGGTGATGCAGTTGCTCAGTGTATACAGTACGTGTATGGAAATATGTGAGAACTACGTATCCCTGATTTAATACAGACATAGCTATGTGTGCCAACATGAATTCTAGGATGCAGATGGTTAAATGAAGAAGCAGCATCTGATTCAATAGCCCATTTCATTAGCACTGCTCTGCCAAGTGTGTTCCCCAGCACAGAAAAGTGCTGAACACAGAGCCTGGCATTAAAGAACAGCTCAAGTGAGAGGGATATGGAGGCTGCCATATTTCATCTTTTTACCAGTTGCCTGGCATCCAGTTGATCTCTTTGGCATCAGTAGTGTATGAAGCACGCACCTGAAACAAGCATGAGGGAAATCCAGTCAGACTTCAGTCAGAGCACCTAATCTGCATGCTTGTTCAGAGTCTATGGCTAAAAGTATTACCACTTAAAGGGGAACTTCAGCCTAAACAAACATAGTGTCATCAAGTTACATTAGTTATGTTAATTAGAATAGATAGGTAATATAATCTCTTACCCACCCTGTTTTAAAAGAACAGGCAAATGTTTGTGATTCATGGGGGCTGCCATCTTTGTCATGGGGGCAGCCATCTTTTTGGTTGAAAGGAGGTGACAGGGAGCAGGAGACACAGTTCCAACTGTCCTGTGTCCTGATTACCCCTCCCAGCTGCACACGCTAGGCTTCAAATGTCAAATTCAAAATGTAAAAAAAAAAATTGCACTAAAACAGCAGAACGAGAACAACAAAATCAGAAATCCCATCATGCTTTACACAGCATCAGGGGAAAAAAGCCCGGGCAGTTTTCTTCTGTGCAGCTAAAAATGAGGCTTGTATAAGAGAAACAAAGTTCGGATGCTGTGAAACTGCTAAAGAAACACCAGGCCTTTTCAGTGCTGCTGAGTCAATTTTTAGTCCGGAGGTTCACTTTAATGACAACTGGACGTTTATAAATGTCCAGTGTATTTGTGGAGAGTGCACCACCAGTTTGTTACTAAATGAGGCACATGTGGTATCATTTTAACCACCTTAGCGGAATGGACGAGCTCAGCTCGTCCATTACCACCAGAAGGTGCCGCTTAGGCCCTGCTGGGCCGATTTTGATAAAATAAAAAGGAGCATGCAGCGTGCAGCGGCGAAAGAGGGTCCCCCCAGCCGCCCGAGCCCTGCGCAAATAGTTCCGGCCAGCGCTAAGGGCTGGATCGGAGGCGGGACGTCGGCTGACGTCCATGACGTCACTCCGCTCATCGCCATGGCGACGAGGAAAGCCAAACAAGGAAGGTTGCTCATTGCACTTTCAGTTGGCTGCATGAAATAGTTTTTTTTAAATTAAAAAAAAACCCTCCCGCAGCCGCTCTGGCGATCTCAATAGAACGCCAGGGTGGTTTACTGTGACTAGTTGTAGAATACATTTTGGTGGGTCTTAAAGCTTGGATACACATCTCATAAAAATAGGTAGGGAGAAACGCAATCCAACATAAAACATTTTTCAAAATTATGATCAAATTTAGGGAAGTTTTAGCAAAACTACATGAGACATATCTGGTAACATTTAAACCGTGAAAAGTTGTGGAATAGAGTTTAGAAAGTTTTAGGGTTTAGGCCTATGTCTTGTGTATTCTTTTTAGTCACAAACTGAATCAAAGGCAATTCCATTTTTGCATATTCTGTACCAAAATAAAAGACTTGTAAAATGAAAAAAAAAAAGTGACAGAATATGAAAGAAACAACATATATTATTACCTTAGAAACTTGGCTTTTTAAATATGTATGCCATGAGAGTATATTACTATTATTTTTGCAAATCAGGTCTTATAATCATCAATAGTGTACAATTTACTGTACATTGTTTAAAGGAAATAAATATGGCAGCTTCCATATGCCTCTCACTTTGGACTCTTCTGAAGCCAGTACCTCCAAGTCTTTTTGACAGTTATGCCCCCCGCCCCGTCTTCACTACTGGTAAGTTTAGTTGAGTTACTTAGCTACAATGTACAACACACACATATTTAGAGTCTCACCTCCCATGCGCTCCATAACAGATCCCAGCACTAAACCAGCACAGGTTTCCATGACGATCACTTTACTGCCCGCATGAATATTCCCCAACGTCAGCATCTGTGCCAATGTGTCATAACGAAGCTGGCTAGAGAGACAAGAGAAAAGAGAGCGTCTCCCATCCACACACAACACGTACAAAGCTTACAGAGGTGGATAGACTGATAATATTATATCATTATAATGACACTACAAAACTTCTCATAACTTACTTTATTTTATTATTATTTATAAAGCGCCACCATATTTTTAAGCATATAAATAAAAATAACCTTTCAACATATTTACACACAAAATAATCATTCAAAGTGTACTTTTCCTACTTTTTTTTTTGCTCTTTGGGAGCTTAATGGGACCCTGAGGAGTGCAAAAAAACAAAAACCCCCCAAAAAAGTCAATCGGGATTTACCTGGAGCTTCCTCCAGTCCTCCGTAGCCCGCTAGGTCCCGCACTCTCCCAGTCGCTTTCCTGGTCCCTTGGCTGCTCCGGTAATAACAAGTTTTGTGTGCACACCCCCTTCACGTCGTCATGATGATGATGATGATGTTGTTATCCATTCAGTCATATTCGACTTTTGGAGATTCTATGGGTTAGCTCTCTCCATGCTGTCCGATCTTGTACCATTTCTGACAGTTGCCTTAATGTGGATCCGAGATGAACTTCTATACATTGCATAATTGTGTTCCTTTCCTATTGGTTATAGGGCATTCCTCAAGCCAAATACTTTTTTGTTTTTGTTTTTGTTTTAATTCCCTATAAACTAAAAAAGCCCCACCCACAGCTTTTCAGAGAGCCTTGGCAGTAGCAAGGGCTCATGGGAACTCAATCTAGGCAGGAGGAGGGGGAGGTATTACTAGCCAGATATTTCAGAGGCAGAATGGAGGAGGAGGGGGGCTAATGGTGGATACACACCATGCGTTTCCGCGTTCGATTATTTCCAACATGTCCGATTCAAGCTTCGATGGATCGTTAGGTCGATTTGCCATACTTTACATGGCAATCGACCTAAAAATCATCAAAATGCGTTCGGAAATAATCGAATCGTCGCCTATCGACAGACGCATTCGACGCGGAAACGCATGGTGTGTATTCAGCATTAGGTTTTTTTCACAGTCTGAGTGCTGATGGTGCAGATAAGCCTGCCTCTGTGTAATGTTTACAAACATGGCTGCTGTCATTGTATTACAGGAATAAATAATCATATTCTATTAAAGCTGTTTGCAGATAGATATGCTGTGTAAACTATCTAAACTTTTGATAAGGTATATAGACAAGTTACTTGTTATAGTTAGTTTTTCATCTCGGATCCGCTTTAAAGGGGAACTGAAGAGAGAGGTATATGGTGGCTGTCATGTTTATTTCCTTTGAGACAATACCAGTTGCCTGGCAGCCCTGCTGATCCTCTGCCTCTAATACTATTAGCCATAGCCCCTGAACAAGCATGCAGCAGATCAGGTGTTTCAGTGGTTCAGACTTATAAGTCTTATCTGACAAGACTAGCTGCATGCTTGTTTCTGGTTTTAATCAGATACTACTGCAGAGAAATAGACCAGCAGGGCTGCCAGGCAACTGGTATTGATTAAAAGGAAATAAACATGACAGCCTCCATATACCTCTCTCTTCAGTTCCCCTTTAAGCACAATCCTGTGTCAGCTTTGATGGTGTCAAGCCAACACATTCTCTGGCAGCCTTGTCGCCTTTTGCCAGTGATCAGTCCTAGCATTTGGTCTTTCTCTAAGGAATTTGATCACATCATGTGGCTGAAATATGTGAGTCTGAGTCTGGTGATCTTGCCTTCCAGTGACGTCATCATGCCGGATGCCATAAGTGTCCTGCGCATACATAGTTTTCTAGAGTGATTTCAGCCGAAGTCGCCGGATTACAAGAGCAGCCAACGGGACCAGAAAAAAAAGAAGGACAAGGAGGATGCCGTGGACCTCACGGGCTGCGGGAGGCTGGAGGAAGCCCCAGGTAAGTCCCCATTTCCATTTTTTGCCACCGCTCATGGTACCTTTTAAAATGTAACATAGATAAAGTGAAAGCATGTGAAAAAGCTTTGTGAATTATTCCTAATGTAGCCATATAGGAACAGCTGTAATACTATTCAAATATTCTTCTATTAGCAACAGGGCTGTAGAGTCGGTACAAACATCATCCGACTCCAACTGAGTTTATGAAACCTCCGACTGCCGGTAGCCCAAAAAATTGATCCAAATCCCCGACTCCGACTCCACAAGCAAGTGCTGCCAAAGTGCCCCTAGTGGGTCTCAGCCCTTAGAACGTCTTTAAGTTACTCCTCTGCTTGCCTTTGCCAATGTAACTTCTATTCTATTTGATATTCTGCTATGTGATTTGGACCATTCAATAAAAATTACATAAATGGAAATAAAAAAAGACAATGCAAGTTTCTGGGCACATTATAACAGGGCTGTGGAGTCAGAGTTGGAGTCGGAACAAATTTGGGTACCTGGAGTCGGAGATTTCATAAACTGAGGAGTGGGATGATTTTGTACAAAATCCACAGCCCTGGTAAGTATTAGACTAAGGAGCCAGAGTCGAGAAGTCGGAGCCATTTTGGGTACCCGGAGTCGGAGGTTTCATAAATTGAGGAGTCGGAGGTTTCATAAACTGAGGAGTCGGCGGTTTCATAAACTGAGGAGTCGGATGATTTTGTACAAAATCCACAGCCCTGGTAAGTATTAGACTAAGGAGCCAGAGTCGAGAAGTCTGAGTCGGAGCCATTTTGGGTACTCAGAGTCGGAGGTTTCATAAACTGCGGAGTCGGAAGTTTCATAAACTGCGGAGTCGGAGGTTTCATAAACTGAGGAGTCGGAGATTTCATAAACTGAGGAGTCGGAGTCAAAGTTGGAGTCGGAAGATTTTTGCACCGACTCCACGGCCCTGCAAGGGTAAACACAGTGATTGAACCCCTTCTTTTCATGCCCTGTTAATACTGGAATCACAGTGGATCTTACCAGATTTTACCAGGTTCCCTTGCATAGTACATCATTGCAAGAATCCGCGTAGAAGGCTTCAGAATGGTGATATTGGCCTCGTACCTGTGGTAGAAGGAAGTCGTGTTATCTGAATGTGTACTAGTGGAAAATAGACAAAATAGCAGAAATGGCTTCCACAATAAAGCAATCAGATGCAAGAATTCCAATTTACATGCAAATTTCATGCAGCTTGAAATCGACAGGCTGTTCAAATGATTGGCTCAATGCCAAGCTGAAAACAAATTGCATGCAAGCCGGAAATAACTCATCTTACCGTCAATCTCTGATAATGAGCTTAAAGGGAACCTAAAGTGGTTATGGTGGCTGCCATTTTTATTTTCTTTTAAACAATACTTTACTGTCCGTCTGATCTGTTTGGCTGCAGTAATGTGTGAATCACCCACCTAAAAAACCGCATGTAGCTAATACACTGAGATTTCCGAAGCATCTGATCCACGCTTGTTCAGGAACTATGGCCAAAGGTAGCCATACATCTAGCGGTGATAGGCAGATTTGACTAAGGGACACATTTCTCTCTGATTGAATCTAATTAGAGAGAGATCTGTCAGCTGCCCATACACTGCATGCCAATTCCTGAACCTTTTGGAGACTAAATCTCTTGGAAATCGTCCAAGTCTGGTGCTGCCCCCCCAGTGTATAAATGTACCCCTGTGCGTGCATTTATACATTACCGGTTCTGTGTCACCCACCGCAATATACACGCTGCTAGCATGTATGTGACGTCACAGACGCGTTGCGTGCTTAGTGCCGGCAGCGTGTATACTGCTAATGGAAGAGCGGGGTGTTCCAGTGATGGACGGACACTGCATGGTGGGCGACACAGGACAGGTAATGCATAAAGGGGAACATGAGGGAAAAGCGCTGCATGTTTTGTTGCTCGTCCCGTTATCGCTCACCGCTACCGCCGTGCACCCGATCGACCATGACGGCCCAACATCTTGCAGCATGTTCGATCAATATATGCGACCATGTTGGGCACAAAATTGGTTGCATCGTCGATCGGGCAAATCTCTTGGCAGCATGGATTTTCATCCAATTCGATAATTATGGAATCGGATGGTCGATCGGACGCCAAGTCGAGAGATGTATGGGCGCCTTAAAAGTATTAGAGGCAGATGATCACCAGGACAGCCAGGCAATTTGTAGTGTTTAAAAGTAAATAGGTCAGCCTCCATATACCTTTCACTTCAGGTGTGTTTTAACTCACTTTAACAGAAACATTAGATTTTTGTTTAAAGTGGACCTGAACTCAGAATTGCTCTTGAAGATGCACAACAGCATAATAACCTTTATAGAGGAACGGTCGTGAAAATCTTGAAATTTAAAACACATACAAATAAGAAGTGCGTTTCTCCCAGAGTAAAATGAGCCATAAATTACTTTTCTCCCATGTTGCTGTCCCTTACAGTAGATAGTATAAATCTGACATTACCGACAGATGTTGGACTAGCCCATCGTCTCATAGGTGGGTTCTCAGGGTTTTCTTTATTTTTAAAAAGCACTTAGTGAATTGCAGTTGCTCCGTCCAACTGCCAAAATAGTGTGCGGCGAGCAGGGAGGCTGGCCAGCATCTTTGTATTAATCATTTTCAGGGAATGTCTTTATAAAGAATAACGGCCATGCTGAGAATCCCGTATAGAGAGATGGACTAGCTCAAAATCTGTCAGTAATGTCAGATTTATACTACCTACTGTAAGTGACAGCAACATAGGAGAGAAGTAATTTATGTCTCATTTTACTCTGGGAGAAATGTACTTCTTATTTGTATGCGTTTAAAATTTTAAGATTTTTGTGATGGTTCCTCTTTAAACAAAAAAAATGTTTTTGTTACAGCGGATACAAATCCTAAAATAAATCTGTACAGTTTCTACTTCCTGATTCATGGAAGCAGACATATTGTTTACAGCCTGTACTTTCAAATAGGCTTATCTGCTTCTCTGCCATAGGCAGTCATGTGACAGGAGGGAGATCAAATTACAACTAGTGATTAGACACAAATGAGGGGGAATTACACAGGCTAAACTCTTCAAATACATACGGGGTGCATTTCTGTTAGGTTTTCCTTGTGTCCTGTGCAAGAGTTCAGGTCCACTAACATACGGTAATTGCATTTCCTGTGGTGGAACATTTGCTGGTAAGTGTTGCTGAGATATAGGGGCGTGCCGAAAAGTGTAGCAAAACTGGATAGGGCTCTCCATAGCTATATAAGATGTCTTTTACTTCTCTTGTCAGACCTCATGGAACCATTTTATGGAGAAGCAGAGCCTAGCATTTGTCAAATTTGCACTGCAAGGCAGCCAGCTGACACAGGATAGGACCTTTCTGCACTGCATAAAGATAGAAGTAAAAAAAAAAAAAAAAAAAAAAAGTTTACAGTTTTCCCAGAATTGGGCTTTATGGGCCCATTCACACTGGGGAGATTAGCGGCCATTTACCACTAATACAAATATTACAAATACTATGCACTGCCTTACAGTCCACTAAAAAGTAAGGCAGCGCATGGAATTTGTAATATTTGTATTTTTGATGTTGATGTAACATTTATGTCTATGCAGCAATGAAGGTAATAGGAGCTATTAGAATTGAGGAGCGCCCCCCAAAAACCTGTTTTTTCATTTACCACTAATAGTTGAATTGTCGGCAATCACTAGTGCTTTTAAAAGTGCTAGTGTAATTACAATGATATAGCAGTGATCTCACTGCCGCGATTGCCAGCCATTCCTGGTAAACACAAACATGGTGCAAGCAGCACTTTTTCAGTGATCACGATTGCAATGTTAACTACTTGACTACTTGAGGACCATAATGATTGAAATCTACGCCCTGTTTTGGTGGGCTCCTGGCTGGCAGGATGTAGCATCCTCAGTTTCCGTCACACCTTGCCGATCGCGCCGCTCAAACCCGACGTCTTTTGCTGCAGCTCACTGGCTCTGCCTGTCTCTATGACGGCAGAGTCATGTGAGCCAGTCAGGAGCCGATTTCATTGGCTCCTGGCTGTGTCTATCAATGTAAGTCGCTCCCATTGGCTTACATTGATCGACACGGTCAGGAGCCATTGAAAGGGGCTCCTGACCAGCTCACATGACTCTGCCGTCATAGAGACGGGCATAGTGGATGTCAGAAGGTTTGCGGCATGCGGCGGTGACGGGGATTGAGGCAGGTATGCACGGCGATTCGTCGGGATTTCGTCTTTATTGTACCAGCGGCCTCTGGTCCTTGAGGGCCCATTCACACTACGGATCGCAAAATCGCTAGCAAAATCGCTAGTATTTGCGGTGGCAATTTTTTTCACAATAAATGCATATTTTTCATTGTACTGCGATATTTGAGTGATCTTGATTTGCGTTTCTTTAACCACTTACATACCAGCAGTCTCTGCCCCCTTAAAGTGAATAGGAACCGCATTTAAAAAAAATGAAGCAAATACTTACCTAAGGAGAGGGAAGGCTCTGAGTTGTATAGAGCCTTCCCATTCCTCTCTCGGTGCTCTCTATCCTGTGCTGGCTCCCCCCCCCCCCCCCCATTTCAATCCCCCGCTGAAAGGGTATTTGGAAGTCTTCGGTAGCCGCGTCCTCCCAAAGACGTGCAGCTCCATACTGCACAGGCGTGAGCGTGCAAGAGAGCGTGCTTGCGCAGGCGCAGTACAGGGCCGCCCTTCTTCAGGAGCACTCGGGCTCCGTGAAGACTTCTGAAGCCCCCTTCGGCCGGATAAAGCAGTATTTGACGAATGTAGTCAAATACTGCTACCGGGCGAGCCAGCACTGGAACGAGGGGACCAGGAGAGAAACGGGAAGGCTCTATAGGACCCAGAGCCTTTGCTCTCCTTGGGTAAGTAGCTATCTCATTTTTTTAAATGCTTTTCCCATTCACTTTAAGCTGTTCTATAAGGTTATTTCTGATTAGGTGCTGTTTGCACATCACTTTCCCTAGATTATTCATTTATGAACCTGGTGAGTATGTGCTTTGTCTTCTTTTGCTAAATTAGTTTCATTATACTAACCATAGAAGTGGAAAATGATCACAAGATAATCTTACATGGTTATCTATTTATGAACAGGAAAAGAGCCCATT
Organism: Hyperolius riggenbachi; assembly: GCF_040937935.1. Taxonomy (NCBI): domain Eukaryota; kingdom Metazoa; phylum Chordata; class Amphibia; order Anura; family Hyperoliidae; genus Hyperolius; species Hyperolius riggenbachi. The sequence continues at coordinate 433,086,811 of NC_090649.1, forward strand.
CATGCAGTGACAGGTCTCACAAACAGTGACGTGTTTTATGAAAGGATCACAACAGGTAAATCTGCAGGTGAGGGAGGCTGCTACAGAGTGAGATAATTACTCACGGCTGCGAGGCAGAAGGAAATGTTGGGCACAATTGCCTTTATTATCACTGTCATGTCACGCTGTTCTTGAGGACTCACAATGTAATTAACTACAGAGTACATACAATTTCAACAGAACAAAATAACATTACATAATAAAATGTAGCTTTTTGGAAGTTTATGATTTTAGAAAGTCTTTACAGCATTGTGCCACTTGTATAATATCGGAACCCACTTCAAGAGAAACTGTATGGAGAAATGTATGTTTACAAAACAAAGGAAAAGAGCGTGTGTTATTAGGGGAAGAAGAGATGAGCAAGAGAAAAAAAAAAAAAAAAAAAAGATATGTGTTGTGTAGAAAAAGTGCCTAATGCAGCATGGGAGGAATCATGTTTACTATTGGCATGCAGGGCTAGAGGTGTTTTTTTTTTCTTTCCCTAGTTGAAGAAAATCCCCTTTTTTTCCTTATATAGATAACCAAGTTTATACAGATTGCTTAGGGACCTGTTTCACACTGAAAATTGCTGCAAAATTTACAGCTATTTTGTAGCAATTCTGTGAAGCAATGCTCATTTCCTGAATGAGAATTGCAAAAGCAGTTGTGGAAAAATGTTGCTACGATTTTCAGTATGAAACAGAATGCTTTTAACATTGTTATTTTCTGCTATTCCTCTGCTCTACTCTGCTCCTCTAGGCTGCTATGTCAGTGCTGTGTCTGATCCTGTACTTCTGCTGCCATTTCTCTGCTCTCCACTAGGATCCTATATAAATTATATTATGCTACTGATATTAAAGGCTCGATATCTCAGAGCTCATACTTCTTTCACAATCCATTTTGAGGGTAAAGAGGGTCAAAGAGCTCCCCCCCCCCCCCCCCCCCAACTATCCCTGTGCCAAATTGCAGCCCCATATCCCAGTTGGTTCCTGACATAGGGTATATCGAAGCTATCTTGTGAACAAGTGGGGAGAGGGAGGATCTGCACAGGGGTAGTTTGGGTGGTCCCCTCCCTACCCTTCAAATTTTGAGTTTGAAAGAGCTTTGAGTACTGAGATATCAAGCCTTTGATATCAGCATATGCAAATCACAAATGAGCTGCATGTGATGTCATTACCCACAAGGCTGTGCATAGGCCAAATTTTTCTGGCCTGTGCAGCACACCACAGACAACGTGGGCTTGATTGACAATTGACAGCGGTGCTTGCGCAGGCCCACTAGAGGAGATTGGCCTCTGCATCCCCGAGGACCCCAGGCCGGCAGCTGCCAGCGGAGATGCAGCGTGAGACATGTCAGCTGCAAAGGGCTGGAGGAAGCCCTGGGTAAGTCTATCAGAGGGCAGCATTTTATGCCCGATGACTCCTTTAAGGTTCCCAAAAATGCATAGCAATTGGCTCTACCTTTTCAGCAGCTGGATCAGTTGAAAACTATCTAAGGCTAATTTCATTCTGCACATCCTCACTGCACTTTGCACTGGTGTACTGAATGCATCAGAAGCGTGGTGTTAGAATGGTTTATGAGCTCTTATATAATTCATAACAGCAATCCCAGAAATGGGTGCAGCATTGACAATGCTTGCTTCAGCAAGCAAGTCACAGGTCACTGCTCATTTCCCCGTGCTACTGGCTCTGGAGTTCTGAGAACAGCCGGCTGGAGATGCTGATGCAGCAGACTGAGCACAGGGAGCACCTCGGGGGGGGGGGGGGGGGGGGGGGGGGGGGGTCAGAGGTGATGCTAAGCAGATGAATCAATTGAGAAGCATCTTCTCTCGTCTGTTCACCTCCTGCTGCTTCTGCTCCACAGTGGATCAATGGCACAATAAATGTTATACTTCTACCAGCCATAAAAAACTCATTAAATAAGGTAGGATAGGTTTTGCATGCGGTCATTATTGTACTTTTTCCATTTTTTTAACAATTGGCTATCCCTACCCTTGGACACCTCTGGTTTCTTATGCTGGATCCACACGGTGCGTTCGCGCACTCGATATCCCGTCGATTCGTTTATTTCCAACATGTCCGATTTGGATTTCGATGGATCGTTAGGTCGATTCGGCATACTTTGCATGCGAATCGACCTAACGATCCATCGAAATCCAAATCGGACATGTTGGAAATAAACGAATCGACGGGAATCGAGCGGGAAATCGAGTGCGCGAACGCACCGTGTGGATCCAGCATTAAAGTGAACATGAAGTTAAAATAAACATAAGAGATAATGAATTGTATGTATAGCACAGATAATAAATAGAACACTAGTAACAAAGAAAAGAGTCTCATATTTTTGTTTTCAACTCTATAGCTTTATTTAAAGCATTGCATCAGACTGTCAAGGCCCTTTTACACTAGTGCGGCGCAGTGGGTCATTTTACCGCAACTCACCACTATGCTAATGAAAGCCTATGGGTGCTTTCATACAGCATCCGGTGCTGTGCGCGGGAAGTCACAGATCTACCACGCGGCCATACGGCTCCTGGGTCAGACCGGAAGACATGCAAGTCTATGGCGAGGCAGGGCTAGCCAAAATGTTGGCGTTGCGTCACTTCCTGCTTTGGATCCTGGCCAGAAGGGGATTACGCATCCTAATGCGGACCTCCCCAAAGGCCTGTTTTTGGCGGTGTGGCCCCTGGGCCACCCCCCAACGCTGCCGCCAATCCAGACTCTGAAGCCGGCCTCACAGTTGGCAGTTTAGAATGTACACTCTGATTTTTAAGTTGTAAAGCAAAGCAGAACTTTCCTGCAGGAAAACCTTATTTCAAGCTGACTCTCACTATTAACTGGTTTATTTTTTTATTTTTCAAAAAAAGATTTTAAAATAAGTGAAGATTTCAAAGTAAGGCCTAACTATAACATTAAAAAAAGGAAGAATGTGTATTGTATAGGAGGCAGCAGACCATTAGATAGAAAATAAAATCACACAAAAAGGACCTGCACCACTGTATAGAAAATAGCTCAATTACGTTATTGTAGCATTAATCCAAAAAGTGACGGCAACGACAGCCCGCTGTTTCGGCCTGCAATGGCCTTTCTCAGGTTGTTCAAAAGTCAATATCAGTATTGACTTTTGGGCAACCTGAGAAAGGCCATTGCAGGCCGAAACAGCGGGCTGTCGTTGTCACTATTTGGATTTATGCTACAATAACGTAATTGAGCTATTTTCTATACAGTGGTGCAGGTCCTTCTTGATACCATAATGGTAGTGACCCCGTGGTACAGGGTTGAGGGCCTTGGCGCTCTAGGACATTTTGGGCCACTTTTGGGGCTCCTGGACTCTTTGCAAACTATACATCTAAAAGATAAAAATAATACAGATGCTATATAGTATATGCACAGTTTAGGAGTTGCTTTATTGCTACATTTTTCAAAAATGTATAATTTTTTTGTACGGTATACGGTATGCAATAATACAGCAGAGTCCTAGTTATCCAGAACTCAACTAACCAGAATTCTCAACCAACCAGAACAAATCTTCAGCAGAACTCACAGTAGTGAAGGCTTTTTGTAGGCTCTGCTGTAATTTAAGACTGGGTTCCATGGCCCTCACAAGGTTAACCTCCCTGGCGGTAATCCCGAGCTGAGCTTTGGCTAGCCGCCGGAGGCTTAATGAAAGTGAATGGAGGCAGCCAGGAGCTTTTACATACCTCCAAGGTGATCCAGATGTTGGTAGCCCTTCTATTTCCTGTCCTGGAGGCTCTGAGTCACTCTGGTAAGATTACCCTCATTAATTGTTACAGCGCCACCCGGTGGATGGAGGTAAAATTGCAGCGCTGGAGCCCAGGGAGGTGAGTGAGAGCAGGGGCTGCTGCTGGCTTCCTAGCAGCATGATCGTTTCCTGATTTTAGGGTCTGAAATGTTCAGAAAAGACCCTAAAATCTGGAAATAATCATACCGCCAGGGAGGTTAATATACTTTCAATTACTGTATTTTAACATTTAATACAGAGTTCATGCATGGTGTGCATACTGAGTCAGAGATTGCACTGTATTAACTAGGCCTATTTTTAGCATTCAGTTTCAAGAGGGACTTTGCAGTACATATGAAGAATCTACTGTTATGTATTAGTGAGGAAGCCATTGAATATACAAAACAACATATTCAAGGAGAAAGGCAGAATAAACGTGTGAACACCAATAGATGAATCATATGCCATAAGCATTATACCTCACTCACCACTAGATTCCTTATCTAACTCAATTGTGCACAACGCCTATACAAACATGTGGAGATGATGATGTGTTTCTTGAAAGCCCGGTCAGGCATAAATATAGTATGGCTTTGGAAAGCTAGGACTCCCTAAAAATCGCTGGAAAAGTCGCACGCGTTTATTGAGACTTACTTGTGCCAAGCTTTAGTTATCTTTAAATACCCATAACCGGGATTCTTCTTTACGGATCTCATTAGTGAGCTGAGGCCTTACTGAAATCTAAGATGCACAGGGCCGGATCTCTCATGAAGCAAGGTTAAACATTTGCATCGGGCACAGAGATTAAAGGGGCAGCATGTTTGTACTGTGTTTACACTGACAGCATGCAGTCAGAGTAGGAGGAGAAGAGAGAGGAGAGCGAGGTGAAGGTCATTATTGGGGAAAAGCAGCTTGTTGTGCTGTGTGAGGAGTCTGACAGTGAGTGAGGAGGGGGGGGGAGGCAGGAGAGCAGCAGTGTATCATTTGACTTGCACAGCAAAAGGAAGACCACCTGCTGCCTCTCCCACTGCTGTCCTGACTGGCTGAGGAATGGCTGAGCAGTTTGTTTGTCACAGACTCACAGCCAGTGTGCTATTGTTGAAAAAAAAAGACTTACGTCCATCGAGTTCAACCAAAGCTTGTTGAGCTGCAGCATGTTATGTGAGAACATTAAATGAAGCAGAGTAAATTGTGGAGTTCTGTGCGATTATTTCAAATGGGGAGGCGGCATCCTCACAAGTTTACCTCAGGCAGCAAAAAGTCTAGAGCCGGCCCTGAAGAAGCATATAAGAAAAACTTACTTTTTCTTCTTTTTCTTGATATACTTCTCTTGTGCAAATTCTGTTTTGTCTCGAAAAGTTGTGCTGTTTTCTATGAGCTGCTGAACTATTTCCTGAAGGAAAGAAAAAGAGAAACGGTAACTCCACATAATAACCCATGCAACATATTTCATCTATATTACATTAATTACCTTCACATTCCTATTTGTGTCATTGGTTCAGAAGTCTGCATAAAGCAGGAAGTAAAAATGGATTGCAGCCTTATAATCTGCAATTACTGTATTTTTTGGACCATAAGAAGCACTTTTTCCCCCCAAAAGAGGAGGGAAATGTTAAAGTGCCTTATGGTCTCCATGTGCCACCACAGACTCCCCCCCTGAATTCCTGGCAGCCTAGTGGTCCTTGGGCTCCTTCTCCTTCCCTCCCCTTTGAATCCTAAATGTCCCAGTGCTCCATTCCACCACTGGTGGAAGAACGCCTGCCGGAGTATAGCGAGCAGAGCCGCTACTCCCAGGACGGAGAGCGAGTTACACTGGTCCTCAAAGCTGTACAGTGTGAGTCTGAGTAAGGGAAGGAGGGACGGAGAGCCTAGCCCGGGGACATTGCTGGTGTAATAACTACACTACACCACCAGTGAAACAGAGCACAAAAAAAGTACAAGGAGGACATAATAATTTGGGGGAGAAGATGCACAAGATGCCCCTGCACCATGAAAGCACCAGGTTTAGTATTTTTTTTCTCTGGTTTTTGTCATCTAAACCTAGGTGCATCTTATGGTCAGGAGCATCTTACTGTCCAGAAAATATTGTACATATTTGTTCTAAAGAGAAAAGGGGTGAGCCAGTTCCTGTCCATGCTGAGGATGTTTAGAATGTCCACATCAGAGCAAAAGACTCAGACTTGCCGACACTTTGCAAGGGCCAACACAACCTCAACTGACCAAAATCCAAACATAAGATGAACGGAAGAAGAGATGATGCTTGATAAAGTACAAGTGGGTCATTAACCTGGTGTGATGACCCCGCTACGCAAAACCTCATATGGTGGGAGGCAGTGGCTTGAGCCATCTCTTGTATTTGAATGAAGAAGCTGTGTACGCAACAGTTGCAGTAAGCATTCCCCTCTCAGCAGCAGCTCGGTGACACAAAGATATTGCAATGTGGCACATGATTAGGTCTAGAGCTGTGACCAAAGGAAACATCTGAGTAGTTACATGTATGGCATGATAAACATGTGCATGTACAGTTCCAATCCTAAGCAGAACTAGTAGGTTGGCTGATGGTGTAATGGTGAAGGGCTCTGCCTCTGACACAGGAGACCGGGGTTCGAATCTCGGCTCTGCCTGTTCAGTAAGCCAGCACTAATTCAGTAGGAGACCTTTGGCAAGTCTCCCTTACACTGCTACTGCCAATAGAGCGCGCCCTAGTGGCTGCTGCTCTGCTCTGGCGCTTTGAGTCCGCAAGGAGAAAAGCGCAATATAAATGTTATTTGTCTTGTCTTGTCTTGTCTAGGTTGTGTTCCTTTTTATGCTTTCACTGTAAGGGTTATGATACCAGAGCTCTAAATGGCAGTCTGTCTCTAGTCTGACTGCAGGGAGAATGGCAAACTCTCACTAATAACTAATCAGAGATCATAAAACTCCAGTGCAGCTGAGAAAAACACTTGTAAGAGCCAGGAATGAACAAATAAACAAACAAAAAAAAAAGGTCAAGATTTGTCTGTGTGGGAGCTGAATAAACATACCATAAGTCACTTGAGGAAATTAGCACTTTATAACCTTACACCAACAAAAGACTGTGTGATTCAAGGAAAGTCTTATGTAGACGTAAGACCACAGAAACCATTGTTTATGTCAGATTTTTTTCCTGAGCAGGCGCAGAACTACTGCCAGCCCAGCCCAACTCCAGCCCACGAGCAAAGGATTGTCAGCAGTGCTTGAACAGACGCAGTACAAGATGACATCGCAAGGTCGGCCTCCTCTGCACCGGTGGGGATCCCAGGCCGTTGGCTGGGATCGGAGCTGCGTCAAGGGACATATCGGCTGCAAGGCGCTGGAGGAAGCCACCAGTAAGTAGATTTTGCCTAGCTTAAATAGCCTCATGATTCCTTTAAAGGATAAATATTCCAAGAGGCGTGCATGTGAAAAAGGTACCAGAAAATGTGGGCGCAGGGTGAAGCTAAAAGACAACAATGCTGTTCCAAATGTCCTGGGCATTTTCAATACTATTCCCTTACCGACAATGTAATTGTTGAGGAGGAGATGTAATTCGGGCTTCAGCTGTTGCTGGCGGATGATCTATGCCGTATATATCGTAATGTGGCCTCCGGCTATTGCAAGCACGTATGTGAGGGCTGCTATAGCTATATATCACATAATGGCATATGGTGGTGCCCAATTCGTCGGCACCAATTAATTTATCCATTTCGTCCAGTAGCAACACCTAGGCATGGTTCCCACTTGTGCCGGATCACGTGCGGCCAGTGGGAGCAGACAGTCTATATAGTGTTTGCTCTGATGGTCCGCAGCAGTCCGGCTGGAGCCCAGGGCAGATGCGTTACCACTGTAGGCTATATGGAGGAGCACATCTGCCTGCCCAGGATTTTCGTGGGCTGCACAGAAGTGTGGCCCTTTTACTGAAATGGATCCCACAGATCCCTTGCAGAGTGACAAGTGTGAATGGCTCCCATTTACAAATGGGAGTCGTTGACTGTCCGTTTAGCAATAAGCGGAGAAAGGACAAAAAAAAATTCTGTTCTCAGCTGAAGTAGGAACAGAGCCTAACGGTACATATTCACCTGGGTACATTAAATAAGACAAAACACACAACATTTATATTGTGCTTTTCTCCTGGCGGACTCAAAGCGCTTCAGGGCTACAACCACTTAGGGTGTGCTCCAGGGGCCACCAGGCTCAATAGGGAGCCTTGCCCAAAGACTCATTACTGTTTTATGTACTGGCTTAAAGGATACCCGAGGTGACATGTGACATGATGAGATAGACACGCGTCTATACAGTGCCTAGCACACAAATAACTATGCTGTGTTCCTTTTCTTCTTTCTATGCCTGAAAGAGTTAAACATCAGGTATGTAAGTGGCAGTTCCTGTCAGAGTCAGGACTGAGTCGGACTACAGTGTGACCCTGACTGACAGAAAATACAACTATAAAGCACTTTCCTGGCATAAAATGGCTTCTGAGAGCAGAAAAGAGAGAAAAAATGCTAAATAGTTCATAGAGTTTGGCTCTGGCATACTTCAATGAATGTCATTGAGCAAAAACAACAAAACAGTAAAGTTGATTTAAATATAAAATAAAACTGAGGAATATCTTAAAAAGTCATTTTTAGGAGAAGGAGGATAGATACAATTGTTTAATTTGATTATTTTCACCTCGAGTGTCCTTTAAAGTGGATCCGAGGTGAACTTTTACACATTGCATAAGTGTGTTCCTTTCCTATTGTTTATAGGGCATATCTCAAGCCAAATACTTTTTTTGTTTTTGTTTTAATACTCTAATTCCCTATAAACTAAATAAGCCACGCCCACAGGTTCAGAGAGCCTTGGCAGTAGCAAGGGCTCATGGGAGCTCAGTCTGGGCAGGAGGAGGGGGAGCTATTACTAGCCATTGATTTCAGAGGCAGAGGGGAGGAGGGAGTAGGAGAGGGGATTAGGCTGATGGCTCAAGATACAGATAAGCCTGCCTCTGTGTAATGTTTACAAACAACATGGCTGCTGTCATTGTATCACAGGAATAAATAATCATATTCTATTAAAACTGTTTGCAGCTAGCTTTGCTGTGTAAACCATCTAAACTTTAGATAAGATATATAGACAAGTTACTTGTTATAGTTAGTTTTTCATCTCGGATCCGCTTTAAGCCAGGATTTGAACCATTGTCAAAGGGTAAAGAAATACTACATGAAAGGCAAGATCTTTACCAGAACGCTATCCAGTGATGACAATTTGGTAAGCACTGACTATCACAAACACATCAAGCAGAAGTGGTGAGGTCCAGGCACTAAGGATAATTTCTCTTTGCATTCAAATTTAATGTAAATGCTATGCAACTTAGGCCAATAAAAATTGGCAGGAAGTTCTGAGCGCAAGGAGAAGTTATTTACATCTCATTGATCATCCTAGAGGTGCCCACTAATCATACAATTTCCTAAACAAACAATCAACTATCCGGTCCGATGCTTGTGATCAAGCAGAAACGATCATTTGAGCCCACCAACAGCCGAGAAAACGATAAGCATTCCGTTCAGACAAAAAGAATAGTTCTGAAATTCGAATCGACAGACCGATCGGTAGAAGGATTATTCGTTGTTGATCGGCTTCCAATAACTGTTCCAGATCAATTATATGGTCGATTGTTTGGGAACATGTACCATTAAAGAGCACCTTTACAGTTCAGGTTTTGCTGAAAATAGGGAAGGCGGATCCCTGCTTTAATTTATCCAGAACTGAAAATCTTCATTCACAGATTAAAGCAAACCCGAAGCGAAAAAAAGAACAACTTATGATCTAATTATTGTATGTGTATTACGGATAATGAATAAAGCTTTAGTAGCAAAGAAAAAAAGAAAGTCATTTTTATTTTCAGTTGTATAGCTTTTTCTATAAGATTTTATCATTCTGCCACATTTGAAGTTCTAAAACCACCCTCTGTCTTTTAAAGGGACTCCGAGCATTGCAGAAACTATGGAAAGATGCATACCATTTTAAAGCTCTCTTTCTCCTCTTTCCAACAATATATAAACCGCTGCCCTACGCCTTTTAGTTTTCGCAATCGAAATCGCGGCAAACACGATTTCGATCGCGAAAATAGCAAAAACTAAAAGGCTTTATATATCGTTGGAAAGAGGAGAAAGAGAGCTTCAAAATGGTATGCATCTTTCCATAGTTGCTTGTATTACACAGGACGACTTTTCCCCAAAGTCAGCAGTTCAGCTGCTGACTTTGGGGGAAAAGTCGTCCTGTGTAATACAAGCAACTATGGAAAGATGCATACCATTTTGAAGCTCTCTTTCTGCTCTTTCCAACGACACATAAACAGCCACCCTACGCCTTTTAGTTTTCACTATTTTCGCGATCGAAATTGCGGCGGCCGCGATTTCGATCTCGAAAATAGGGAAAACTAAAAGGCGTAGGGCGGCGGTTTATACATCGTTGGAAAAAGGAGAAAGAGAGCTTCAAAATGGTATGCATCTTTCCATAGGTTCTGCACTGCTTGGAGTCCCTTTAAACTATAAAAAAAAAGCAGAAATAAAGACCCTTTGATTTTTCCTGCAGTAAAACCTTATCTCAAGCGGTCATTCACTTTTTTTTTTTTTTTTTTTATTTATTAGTAAACGTAGTTTATTATGATAGTCAGAATCCTATATAATAATTTGCAAGTGTCTCTGCATCCCATTGCCCTGTGTATGTGTGTCCCTGCTTCCAGACCTGATGGTTTGCTGTCTGTGAACCTCACTGCATTGTGGGAAATAACAGCTTTTTCTAACTGCCAAGCAAGCATCTCCCTGTGTGCATATACTCTGGACAGCGATGGTGGATGGCCAATCGGGATGCGTCTGTACATGCACTGCGGAGGTGGGAAGGGGGGGGGGCTAGTGCTCATTTTTAAACGGGTGGGCATTTTTAACAGTACAAAAAATATTATCAATCAGTTCAAATAGGCATGGAAAAGGTACAAGTTCCAGGAGTTGACAAGAACAGCTTCTAATCAACTGTATATAAAGAATGCAAAATGAACAGGAGAATGGAACCATAAATGGATCTGAACAAACAGAATAAACTCGGAAACTCAAAAGGATCTAGTAACAGACAAAGAATGGTGAACCTTCACTGCAATTCTTATGAAAAGAAACATTACAATGCCGAATAAAGGATAAATATTATGGCAACATGTATGTCCAAAAAAAACAGACGTCAAATGACTTATGTTTGAATTGTGCAACATCGATAATCAAAAATGAGTCAAATTTCAAACTCATGCTTTTCTGCAGGATCTTCAAACCTTGTTGAAGTGATCAAGGTTTACTATAATGTGGTAAAATATCCTATCCATGAGCATCAGGGAATCAAGTCGTCGTTTAACCAAGACTATATCCAGGTCTGGGGTTCTCCACTTAAAGGGGCACTACAGCGAAAAACTGTAAAATTTAAAATATGCGCAAACATCTACAAATAAGAAGTACAATTTTTCCAGAGTAAAATGAGCCATAAATGACTTTTCTTCTATGTTGCTGTCACTTACAGTAGGTAGTAGAAATCTACTTCTTATTTGTATATGTTTGCACATATTTTACAGTTTTTCGCTGTAGTGCCCCTTTAAGGGCTATGCACCACTGGGCAGCCAATAGCATATAATGTACCTGTAAAGAGTTCAGTGTTTACCAGGGACTCTCACTGTTTCTTGGCCGTTTAAAGAGGAACTCCAGTGAACAGAATGTAATAACGTGCTTTATTTTTAGAATAATTATGTATAAATTATTTAGTCAGTGTTTGCCCATTGTAAATTCTTTCCTCTCCCTGATTTACATTCTGACATTTATCACATGGTGACATTTTTACTGCTGGCAGGTGATGCCAGTGCTTTTTTAGCAGTTGAAAACAGCTGTAAACAGTAAAACAGCTGTTATTTTCCACAATGCAACGAGGTTCACAGACAGGAAACTGACAGGACCATGGTCCTCACAGTTTCCTATGGGAGGGGTTTCACCACAAAATCAGCCCCTGATAATCTGTTTGTGAGAAGGATTATATTTCTCATGTAAAAGGGGGTATCAGCTACTGATTGGGATAAAGTTCAATTCTTGGTCACGGTTTCTCTTTAAGTGCTTCAGAAAACAGGACTGCATTAGACCCAGTGGGTCAAATAGCTCAGAGGAGCTCTTTTGCATAGATAACAACTGACGTTTTTTAACTCTTCCTGTACTGGAAAACAATTAGACTTATTAATAATGTTCTATTTCTTAGTTGTACTACAAATACAATTCATTATCACATAAGTTTATTTTCACTTCAGGTTTTCTTTAAAACAAAATAAACAAGCCAAAAAAAAAAAAAAACATAAGAAGGGTAATTACTGGGCTACGGAACCCCATAGGATCTCGGGTTTACAATAAAGATCTCACAGTGTACGGCCATTACTGTGAAATATTACTCATCCGTGAAAACCAGCATTTCTCCTGGAATGTTTCTTGATATGAAAACATATCCTCAGTAATTATATTAGGGCCCTGGCAAGTCTCTGGACAGTACACAGTGGCAGACTCTGAGCCGCTGCAGCAACGTTTTGCTTCTGCTGGCGTCGCCTGCTGGAAGTCATCGAGTCAATTAACCTTTTGTTTTCACACAGACGATCATCAGCGGGACTATCAGCATGCTTCACGCTGCTGTCGGCCTGACACAAAAGGAAGTTGGTGGAGAGGATGTAATAATAGGCTGGCTTGGCCAGAAGCAACAAGTGGCCAAGGACACTGCAGACGGTGCACATCTTCTGAGAGAAGCACACAACCCCAGCCTTTACTGAAAACAGTCTAAATGAGCAGCTCATAAAGGATGCAAAGCAACAATAATAATAAAAAAAAAATGAGCAGACTATCCAAAGGTATTTAACAGTATGCGACCAATTAAAAAAATATAGTAGATGGCCATACCTTGGGCTTCTTTAAAATGACCTTTTCTAATATGTAATTATTTCTGTGAATTTAAAGGGCAAAGAATCAATACAAAAAAAAGCAGGAAACCCTTGTAGAGGAAAATAGGCCAATCAGTATCGCTTTGTGCTGTATCCAGTCATTAACCAGTTCAGTCTACAGGTGTTTTAATCTCCTCCCATTAATTTGCCAATAACTTTATCACTACTGATCATACCTAAATGATCTAGATCAGGCATGAGCAAACTTGGCCCTCCAGCTGTTAAAGAGACTCTAACAAAATGTTCAGCCTTATTTCTTCTATCCTATAAGTTCCTATACCTTTTCTAATGTGGTCTGTCTTACTGCAGCCTTTCCTAGTTGCACCGTGGCTGTATTATCCCTGTTATATAATCTAATCTTCTTTCCTTTGCCGGCTTTGTCAGGCTCAGGCACTCAGGCTGAAATGTGCTGTTCTGCTTGTGATAGGATAGAAGTTATACACACCCTCTCCAGTCCCCCTGCAGGCTCTGTGTGAGTCACAGACTGAGCTCCTCTCAGCCTATCAGACTCTGGTTAGCAGCCATGTCTTTTGTTTGTAAACCCTGCCTAAAACTGGCAATTACAAGCCAGGATTGCAGCAGGGAGTGGCAGAAACAGTACAGAGGAACCCAGGAGAACAAAATGAATAGAATGGTACGCTTTTTATTGTAAGAATTTTAGAGTACAGATTATCTTTAAGGAACTACGAATCCCACAATGCATTTGCCTTTATGAGTCATGACTGTGGCTGTAGTTCCTCAACAGCTGGAGGGCCAAGTTTGCCCATGCCTGATCTAGATCTTGTTTTTTCCCCGCCAAATTAGGCTTTTTTGGGGGTAATACTTTGTTTTCAGTAATTATTTTCTATGCATTTTATAGGGAAATACAAGAAAAAAAAATACACAATTTTTCCAATTTCATCCCCTATATTTAAAAAAAGCAAGGCTGTTATAAATGAAACCTACACATCTTATTTGCCTGTTAGTCCCGGCTATAAAAACATTTAAATGATGTTCCTAGTACAGAGTAAGGCGACAATATATTATTTGGAAATAAAGGTGCATTTTTCTTGCTTGTTGTTTTTTTGTATCTGTTCAATAACTACAAGCTCTTATTTGCTAACAGTAATATACTGTATGTTCATGACATACATATTAAAAAAGCCCTAAGGCAGCCATTTACTGTGGGTTTTTTTTTTCTTTTTTTTTTTACAGTGTTTGTTTGGTAACAGGGTAACTTAATTTTTAACTAAAAATGTACCCTGATTGTATTTTTACTTTATCCCCACTAGACGGCACTACAAACACTATCCTGAGTTACTAGGAAGAGTACAATTTTTATTTTTTTTCAACTGTCTTTTACTTTCACTATTATGAATGGATGTGGCCCCTGATTGGTGTCGTGTTTTTTCATTCCAGGCAGTGAGATTGGCCCAGGGAGCACTAGTTCCCCTTCATGGATCGCCACCACTTAAATGCTCCCGGAAAGGAGCGACAGGCGCACAAGCGCCGTCCGCAGAAATATGTGTATGCACATATAGTTAAGGTGCCTATACAACTGACAATGTATTTGCAGATCCATCAAGAGACAGATCTCTCTGTGATCAAATCTGATTGGAGAGAGATCTGTTGCCTGCTCATACACCGCAGACCGATTCCCAATCAATTTCATGCTGAATCGATCCAGAATCAGCCTTGTGATGCCGCATCGCTGGCCTGACGTTCAATGTGCCCCCCAGTGCACTATACAGTACCTGTCCACGTCTGCCGTTGCCTTCGGGCACAGTCCTCCACCCATACAAGCACCCATCATGGTTGCCGGAGAAAAGTGGGCGCGTGACGTCACACACGCATCCATGTGTACACCGGCAACCACATGGGGCACGTGTATGGAAGGAGGACGGCGGCACCTGGAGCCAGGACAGGTAATGTATAGAGCACTGGGAACATTGAACATTTGGAGGAAGCATTGGGGGTTTTGTTAGGTTTGTCACTCATCGCAATATTTCTCGCCATTATCACAGCGCACCCGACCAACCACGTCGGCCCGACATCTTGCAGTATGTCTGACAGATTCATGCAGCCAATTTCGGCCTGAAAATGGTTGCCTCGGCAATTAGGCATGCACTTGGCATATAATAATCGGCCGCCAAATCACCTGATATATGGCCACCTTTAGACTTGAGCAGCTACTATCTGGGCAACTATAGTCATCCAGAGAGAATGAAATGGTTTACCAGATATTGCTGGAAGCAATTTGCTACGGAAATATCACCTGCTGGAAATGTTATCAACAGTTCCACAGTCTTCTTCATACAGTCACATAGCTTGGCTGCAAGAAGAGCCCAGCGCCATCATAAACATTTACATCAATAATAAGTACAAGATGCTTACAGCAGTATGGACTGCAATAAGCCCAGAGTCTGTGTCCGATCTATGATGGAACCGGGTCCCCAGGCTGGGCTAGAACACTGAACAATATTTCTAGTAAAGGATCGGTCTGAACAGTGATCTTCCCTGGAGGGACTCGTCTCTAATAAGTTCTGCTTTCAGTATCTAACATTAAATGAACAATAGGCTGGAGTGCAAAGTTCTCAGTAATGATGCCTCGTGATCTGTAAATAACTATTAAAGAGGGCATTAGGGACCCAAAATGAAGGCATGCTTCCATTATGAGAGGTTCAGGATGAGCTGCCAGCATTAATCATCTCAGTAATGCTGTGTTTATTGCTGTGTTTTCCCTTTAACAAGAGAACATAACAGAATACAGGTATCACGACACAAAGAGGTCCGTAAAGCCCAATTAAATCCTGGCTGCATAATTATTGCAACGCTTGTTAATCTGCTCCTACAAAGACCCTGTATAAGTTGGAGGGAAATTCCACTTTTGTTTAAAGAGGACCTGCAGTGAAAATAATACAATGAATAAAATTGCTTATTTTTTACAATGTTTAATAATAGATTATTTAGTCAGTGTTTGCCCATTGTAAAACCATTCCTCTCCCTGATTTACACTCTGACATTTATCACAACATCTTTAGTTCTACTAGGCGATCTGTGCAGAATGTTCATTACTGAGAGTCCGATGCACAGAGGGAGATACTGCTTGCTTGGCAGTTGGAAACAGCTGTTATTTCCCACAACGCATGGAGGTTCACAGACAGCAAACTGTCAGGACCAAGGTCGTGACATCAAACTATGAGAGGGGTTTCACCACTATATCAGCCATACAGACTCCCTAATGGTCTATTAGAGAAAAGGGAAAGATTTCTCATGGGAAAGGGGTTATCATCTACTGATTGGGATTAAGTTCAATCCTTGGTTACAGTTCCTCTTTATAGATAAACAGAGATGAAAATAGTAGTAGAACCAATACTTACCTGGGGCTTCCTCCCACCCCATAAACACGTGCAAGTCCCTTGTTGTCCTCCCGCGGTCCGCCATTCAACTTGCTCAGTTGTGCCAGTCCGGGTCTACTGCGCATGTGCTAGTGATTTGGAAAGGTCTTGCTAATGCAATGTTATGGGTGATTTTTATAAAATAACAAAAGAGACATTTAATACAGTTACCTTAGGGACTCAACTACTTTTTAATATGTATGTCAACGGGGTATATTACTGTTATGTTTGCAAATAAGGGCAAATAAAATATTGTCACCATACATTGTACTAGGGATATAATTTAAATGTTGTAATAGCTGGGACAAATGGGCAAATAAAATCTGTGGGTTTTATCCACAGTAGCATGTTTTATTTTAAAACTACGGTATAAAGGCTAAAAACTGAAAAGTAATTATTTTTTTTCCCATTGTGTTCTTATTATTCCCTTTAAAATGCATATAAAATCAAATAATTCTTAGCAAAAAGTATCACCCAAAAAAAGCCTAATTGGTGGCAAAAAAAATAAAAAAAAAACAAAGTAATAGATCATTTTGGTGTAATAACTAGTGATAAAGTTATTGGCGAATGAAAGGGAGGCGTGCTGGAATGTGAAAAGTGCTCTGGTCCATAAGGGGAACACCGCCTGTAGTTCAGTGGTTAATAAATCTAAACCATCTAGAATGAAACAAAGGATGCAAATAAATCCATCAGGGTACCTGGATACACTTGAATAACACATAATGCTAATACGGATAGTTTGAAAACACATTCTAATTACAGGGGTAAAAAACACAGCATAAGACTTGAAGTCTACATAATGGATGAGATGGATGAGGCTGCTGGATGCAAAATAAAGTCAAAAGGTGACGGAGGGGAACTGGTGGCTTTATGAATGTTAATGCGGCTAAATTGAACTAACCTGCCCTTTAATGCCTTTTTCCTTCAATGCTTCAATGTCGTCTCTGGTTAGCTTCTGCGATTTCCCATCATCGATTATATTCCGGTTGTCAGCACCTGCTTCCTTAGGCTCTGAGGGGAAAAGGAATTAATTTTTAAATCAGGATGAAAAATGCATGTCTGTGTGCGCTCTCTATTCCTGTGCAGAAACCAGGAAACCGCAAAAATCTCTGCCAGCGATGCAGAGGGCCTCAGGCTGCAGAGGATTCTGGGAAGGAATCAGTAGTCACAGTTATTTGTAGCTGAAAGGGGATAACGGGACTTGTGGCTCCTCAACAAGGCTTGAGTGCAGTGGCGTAACTACAATTCATGGGGGTCCCCTTCCCTTGCCTCCCATTAGTGCCCTTCATGGCCTCGGGGCCCATCCCACAAGGGTCATAAAACAAGTGTGGCCATCATGATCTTTACGCCCATAACAATTGTAGCCACAAAACCACCAGATGGGAAGTATAGTCTCCTGCATAGGAGGAAAGGAAAGTTAGTGGTAGGGAGCCCCCACTGCTCTGGGCTCCGCTGTGATCGCAGGGGCTGCTCTCCTCTATGTACACCTGAGGAAGGGCTCCGCCCAAAACATGTTGTGCATCTTGTGACTGCCAATACAGCTTGTTGCTGCACAGCTGTTGAGTGCCGTGTCCTTTATACTTTGTCCTGTACGTACAATACAATAACATTTCTATAGCGCTTTTCTCCCATAGGACTCAAAGCGCTTAAGCGCTCTCAGATTCAGTAATTGGTAGTAGGATGAAGTATTCACACAACAAAAGGTATATTTCTGCAAATGCCAAACTGAACAGGTGGGTTTTCAGTCTGGATTTAAACACATCCAGGGATGGAGCTGTACTGATCTGTTGAGGTAAGGAGTGCCAAAACGTAGGGGCAGCATGACAAAAGGCTCTGGGACCAAAAGTTTCCAAGTGGACTCTGGGTATGACTAGATTATTAGAACCTGTGGATCTGAGATTGCAGGGATTGCTACGCAGCTGCAACATATCTTTCATGTATCCAGGGCCCAGATTATTCAGGGCTTTAAATGTCAGTAGTCCGATCTTGAATAGGACCCTCCATTCTATAGGTAGTCAGTGAAGGGAGTGCAGGACTGGCGTTATGTGGCAGTGATGGGGTTGGTTGGTTAGCAGTCTGGCAGCAGTATTCTGTATCAGCTGTAGGCGGTAGAAGACCTTTTTTGTACAAGACCTTTTACTTGCAGAGGTGCTGTGCCTGCAGGACACTGATCACCGGCTGGCCGGATTATTACTGGTTTTCCCAAGATGTGGAGCTTATTGAGGCTCCCCCCTACTTGTGTGCTACTTCTCCCTTACTTATGGCAAACCTGAACTCAAAATAAACTGATAAACAATTGTATCTGAAGTCCTACTCAACAAGAATTCCCTGGAATCTCAATGTTATTTTGTATGTAAAGCAGAATGTAACTGAATGATTATTTATTTAGTCACTGTCTGCCCAGTGTGAAATCTTTCCTCTCCCCGATTTACATTTTAAAATTCGTCACAGGTGGCGACATCTTTACTGCTGGCAAGGTGATCACTGTGGAATGTAGGTTTGTTGTGGGTTCCGAAGTGAGCAGAAAGAACACTTTGTCTCCCAGAGTGCTCTGAGGCAGAAGGTTGCATAACTAAATAGCCTATCGCTGGGAGGGCGGGGTTACTTACCAATATACAATAATATCTACTGGTATTTATAGGAAGTATCTGAAGCAAGGATAAGTAACGTAAAATTGTATATCCTCAAAAATTTACTATAATGTACTATAAGTAGTTGGGGTGCCTAGTTGGATGAAACTGGACTTCAAAAACTCTTGCTAGGTACAAAAGTATTAGTTTAACATAGCTCCTCCCCCAAAACATTTCTTCATAAATAATAAAGGAAAAAACACACACACACACATACATTTACATATATATTTGAATACAATTTCCAATTTGCCCCTACAGGGAAGCTTTCTGCTGATTACCTGCTTACTCCTCCCTGCCTTGTCACTCATGGTGGTGCAACACATGGAAATGGACCCCAACTGCATGGATACCACTGGCCCACACACATTGCCAGTGCTTGTGGTGTCAGTGTTTTTGGGTCAGTGGCAGCTGTGTAGTTTGGGTCCATTTCCCAGAGATGCCTCAGCCATGGATCCAGGAGTAAGCATGTCCCCAGAAGAGAGCTTCATTCCCCTTCTGGTACAAGGCACTGCAAGGGAGACTGGAAAGACACTGAAGGAGCAGACTGACTACAGGGGGCTGAAAGAAGCTCCAGGTAAGTGAAAATCCTTCTCTTCCTTTCATCTCAGCTGCACTTAACCCCCTCCCCCCCCCTTTCCCAGGCACTTCTGCCAAGGCAAGAAACCCCCCCATAGAGCCGCACCTTACCCTCACCCCCCCCCCCCCCCCCCACACACACACACTCTTCTGCCAGGAAAAGGACCCCACAACCCCATAAAGACTGCCTCCTGCACCTTACACCTCCCCCCCACTTTTGCCAGGAAAAGGACCCCCCCTCCCAAATACCCCCCATGAGGTCAGACCCCCACAACTGGTTCCAACCTTCCTTCTCCAGGGCATTCAGGAAACTGAAGGAAGAAAGACATACTCACCCACACACAGAAGAAGCCAAAAAGCAGGCACCGTCATCTAGTCCATTGTCAGGAACCTGTGGTTGTGTGCCTCACAGCTGTTCCGCTCTGCCTGCACTCAGAATGTAAGTCACGGCATGGATGTTTGAGGGGGCAGGCGACAGCAGCCACTAACTACTCTCTGCACGCCCTCCAAACTTCTGCCTGGCCATGTCTAGGAAGTCAATGAGCTGCAGTAGATGCACCATATGAAAAATACATTTTTGGTTGTCAGGCCCGCCTGCCGCAACTATAATCTATGTATGCGGGTCCGGTGATTTATTGTGAGCCCCCCCCCTCGGTGTTGTATAGGCTGCAGGGGCGATAGTTGTGCCAGTGGGTACAAGAGAGTTTTTGAAGTGTAGTTTTATCTTTCTTTAAAGGGAACCTAAACTGAGAAGCTAATGGATTTTTCCTTTTAAAATAATACCAGTTGCCTGGCAGCCCTGCTGATCCTGTGTCTCTAATACTTTTAGCCACAGCCCCTCAACAAGCATGCAGATCGGGTGCTCTGACTGAAGTCAGACTGGATTAGCTGCATGCTTGTTTCAGGTGTGTGATTCAGCCACTACTGCATCCAAAAAGATCAGCAGGACTGCCAAGGAACTGGTATTGTTCAAAAGGAAATATCCATAACCCTCTCCGTTAAGGTTCCATTTAAAAAGAACCCGAGGCGAGAGGAATATGGAGGCTGCCATATTATTTCCTTTTAAAACAATACTAGTTGCCTGGCAGCCCTGCTGATCTATTTGGCTGCAGTAGTGTCTGATTAACACCAGAAACAAGCATGCAGCGAATCTTCTCAGTTCTGACAATATTTTCAGAAACATTTGATCTGCTTATGCTTGTTCAGGGTCTATGGCTGAACGTATTAGAGGCAGAGGATCAGCAGGACAGCCAGGCAACTGGTATTTCTTAAAAGGAAATAAATATGGCAGCCTCCATATCACGCTCACCTCAGGTTCACTTTAAGGGTTACAATTTGATAGACACCCAACAACAGTGTTTATCTGCAAATGGCTTCAAATGACACACTGATTTTAGAAGCGGCGTGCAGCCATACTAAAGGTGACCATACACTTATAGATTTGCAGCAGATTCGACCATCAGATAGATGTCTGTCAGATGCCTGTCAAGTTGAATCTGACAGGAATGTATCTGATGTGTGCCACACACTAGGAACAGATTTGCAATAGATTTCAGAATGAAATGTATTGGAAATCGATTTAAATGCATTATTGGAGCATTAGATCCAATGCAACTCTATGGGCCATCAATCTGCTGCCAGCAGCAGATCGACCATCCTGTAAGATAGATCAAATCGATTGAAATCTATCAAATCGGACACAAATCGATTGATCGCTGAAATCGACCAGTGTATGGGCCCCTTAACTCATAAATCCCTGTATAACAAACATAACCTTACACCCCCCCCCCCCCCCCTCCCCATGAGTACTTTAAGACTGACAGACCACATTGAATCTATATAAGTCAATTTACCTGCTGCAGCAACTTCTTTTCTCTTTGTCTGAAGATTTCCCCCTGCAGTTATTTCAAATGTGGTGCCATAATGCTGGTCGATGGTGTTATCCAAATATATCCACTGTTTTTCAAATATTACCTTTCTGCACAAAAAAAACAAAAACAAAAAAACCACACATAGTACAACTACTGGTGATGAAATATATTCACAATAAGCACAACTAAAAGACCACAAGCCCTGGTGTGAGGGAAAAAAAAAACTGGGCCCCAATCATATCTCAGATCAAGACCTGGTCATCTTGTACCGACTCCAAAGATACGGCAGCTTTTCTACTTTCCATTGTAAAAAATGTATCCGCCAGAAAGAAATGGCATCCTCTGTAGTCAACTGGCGGCATATTTGGCTTCCATCTTTCATTTTTAAAGAAACTTCAGATACACTTTAAAGCGGACTGGAACTCAGAACTTCCTCTCTGCTCTAAAAGATACACAACAGCATTATAACCTTTAGGCTGGTTTCACAGTGGGACGTTACAGGCGCACGTTAGAGCAGCCTGTAACGCAGCCCACCGCACAGTAATGAAAAATCAATGGGGCTGTTCACAATGCGGACGTTGCGTTACATTGTAACGCTGCGTCACAAGACAACGTACTGCATGCAGTACTTTAGACGCGGCTGAGCCGCGTTAGACTGCTTGCACATGCTCAGTAATGTTGGGGAGGAGCGGAGAGCGGCCAGGCACATGGCTAATTAATATGCACTGCACGTTATGACGTGCAGTGTTTACTTCCTGGAGCAGCCGCTCTGTGCGGCGATTGGCCGGCGGGACCACGTGATGCCGCATGCGCACAAGAGTGCGCATCACGGCATCACTGACGCCAGAGTGAGCTGCACAACGCGGCTCACTCTGACGTCCAGATCCAGCACCACCAGGCGTTGAGTTAGGGGGACGTTATGCGACCTTAACGCCCCCTCTAACGCAACGTCCTGGTGTGAAATTAGCCTTAGGCTGCTTTCACAGTTAGACGTTAAAGACCCACGTTAGAGCAGCCTGTAACGCAACCCCACCGCACAGCAATGAAAAATCAATGGGCTGTTCACAGTGCCCACGTTGCGTTACATTATAACGAAGCACGTCCAGATAACGTACTGCATGCATAGACTGTTTGCACATGCTCAGTACGGGTGTTTTTTTTTATTTTGGGGGTGGAGAGGAGGCGGGGAGAGGCCGCTACGTAGCCAGGCACATGGCTACTTAATATTCACTGCACTTGCAGTCTTTTCTTCTTGGAGCGGCCGCTGATTGGCTGGCGGGACCACGTGATGCAGAGAGCTCCTCTCACGTGGTCTCCGCAGTGCCTCCGACAGAGCAGGAGCACCAAGAGCTGCTTGTAACGCGGCTCTTGGTAGCGTCCTGCTCCAACACCACCAGGCGTTGTGTTAGGGGCACGTTATGCGACCATAACGTCCCCTAAAACGCAACGTCCCACTGTGAAACCAGCCTTAAAGAAAAACATTTCTTTGTTAGAGCTGGTACACACCAAAAGCGCTTCTGAGCGCTTTTAAAAAAACGCTTGGCTAATGTATTTGAATGAGATTGATCACACCAGAGTAATGTGATTTTTTCCCAAACGCAAATGCGGGTCCTGCAGCATTTCTGCTGATTTCCGAGGAGATTCAGCCTCAATGTTAAGTATGAGAAAGTGGAAAATTGCTCTGAAAAGCGCTAGATCAGAGCGATCTTCCAAGCGTTTTTGTGACAAAACCAGTTCACTAGCAGCTATACTGTACATAAAAAAAATACTACACAAAAACGCTCTAAAAATTGCTAGGTACACGCCTAGAATCGCTTTGAAAAATCACGTAAAAAAAAGCACTGAGCATTTGCGATTACTCTAGCGCTTTTTGGTGTTCACTAGCCCTGACAGCTGATACAAATCCAGCAATAAATCTGTAGTGTGTCTACTTCCTGCTTTCACGGAAGCAGACTGAGGCCCGATCCACACTTGCATTAAGTGACAAACGGATCCGATTACCGGTAGATCAGATCAGTTTTCACTACGTTCCTTTTTCTCATTGCCCCCAATGCAGCGCTTCAGCTTCGGTTTTGCTGGGCTCAGCGGTCCAGAGAATTGCTGTAGAACCAAATTTGCGGTCCGTTGAGCAGATCGTGCGGAACGGATCCGTTCTAACAGACCAATGTGAACAGATAGGTTAACATTGGATCCGTTCCAGTCCGCGAACGGACAATTTTTTAATGCAAGTGTGAACCGGGGCACATTGTTAACATCCTGTGTCTACAAATTAGCTGCTCTGCTGTGGCAGGAGATTCCTGACCTCACACAGGCAAGAGATCAAATTATGGTGGTGATTAGTCACAGATAAGAGGAAATCAGACAGGCTAAATTAAGTACTTACAGGGTGCATTTCTCTATGTAATCCTTCTGTCCTGTGCAAGAGTTCAGGTCCACTTTATGGGCAAAGCAGAAATTTGTCTTCATAAAATAGAAGGCATTTGCAATTATTTAGGTTGGAGTGAGCATATGATGTCTCCCACAATGCATCACTGCTGAATATGCAAAGCCTCCCTTTGTTTTCCCTGAAAGCTAAACACACCTCCAGAACCGCTGGAATGCAATGATGTGTCAGCTTGTTAATATTACAGAGCCACAATAATCCAACATGTATACAGGCTGTTTCGGATTGGTTGGTCCTCATCAGTGCATGGCATGGATTAATGTGTCTCTATGGGGTAGGACTTAAAATACCAAGAGTTACAAATTGCCCGGAAAACTCAAGGTGAGCCAGAACATCTAGGAGTGTGTAAGGGGCCACAAAGGACCAAAATGCCCTTTTACTAAAATACTAGGCAAAACAGAAATTTGCCTTCTTAAAACAGAAGATATTTGCAATTATTCAGGTTGGAGTGAGCTTATGTCTCCCACAATGCATTTTTTCGCCCCTTACACACCCCTAGGAGTTCTGGTTCACCATGAGCTTGCTGGGCAATCTGTAACTTTAAGGGCAGACACACACTGCAAAGTGCTTTTCCTTTCACTTTGGTTTTTAAAAACACGCTCCCATTGACTTGCACTAAAATTGCAGCAAAATCACAGCGATCACAACTTTTCCCCCAGCAATCGTGTCAGTGGGGCACACCGATACTCTGCAAGGGTACAAAGGGAGCACTATCAATTGGGGGAGACCTGGAGGCCCAACAGTCAGCTCTGGAGTCCTGGGCAATTGCCCAGTTTGTCCCTATGGAACAGTTTTGCACCTATAGAAGCGACGGCCCCTGTATTACCCTGTCCCGCCTCACCCGGCTAAGAAAAAATTCTGGCAAGCACACTGACCTCCGTACACTTATTAGCATAGCGTTTTTTGGAATCACGGTTGATCATTGGTGATCCCAAATGGCAGCTGAAATCTCTCCTGTTGGCTCCAGGCTAAAGACTTCCTAGAATGGCCGCTTCGATTTGAGGCGCACACAGCTATTTTGCTTTGTGACAAATGCCCTTTAAAGGGACTCCGAGCAGTGAAGAAACTATGGAACGATGCATATCATTTTAAAGCTCTCTTTCTCCTCTTTCCAATGATATATAAACCGCCGCTCTACGCCTTTTAGTTTTCACTATTTTTGTGATTGAAATTGCCGCGGCCGCGATTTCAATCGCGAAAATAGAGAAAACTAAAAGGCGCAGGGCAACGATTTAGGTGTCGCCAGAAAGAGGAGAAAGAGAGCTTTAAAATGATAGCCATCTTTCCATAGTTATATTGTATTACACAGGGCGACTTTTTCTGCTGAATGGAGCTGCTAACACTGGGGAAAGTGTCGTCCTGTGTAATACAAGTAACTATGGAAAGATGGATATCATTTTAAAGCTCTCTTTCTCCTCTTTCTGGCGACACCTAAATCGTCGCCTTACGCCTTCTTGTTTTCTCTATTTTCGCGATTGAAATCGTGGCCGCGGCAATTTCAATCGCGAAAATAGCGGAAACTAAAAGGCATAGGGCGGCGGTTTATATATCGTTGGAAAGAGGAGAAAGAGAGCTTTAAAATGATATATATCTTTCCATAGTTTCTTCACTGCTCGGAGTCCCTTTAAACTGGAAAGGAAGAGCAATCACACATTCTTCTGGGCCTTGAAAACAGAATGTGACCTAATAGTACGGTATGAATCAGTTTATATTTGAATAAATGGAGACGTAGGTCTTCATCAGGCAGATGCCATGTGGGGGAAGCTCATAGAAATGCTGCAGCCTGTGGGCACATCAGACATCATAGCGTTCAGAATAGCTCTGCAGGATTACACGGAGAGAAGGAAGATCTGTGCAGCGTCTTTCTTTACAGCCCAACTCAATTATCCATAAGTATACTTACCTGGAAACACCATTCATCCCATGCCTAACTATACTTACCTGGAACACCATCCATCCCCTGCCTAACTATACTTACCCGGAAACACCATCCATCCCCTGCCTAACTATACTTACCCGGAAACACCATCCATCCCCTGCCTAACTATACTTACCCGGAAACACCATCCATCCCCCGCCTAACTATACTTACCCGGAAACACCATCCATCCCCTGCCTAACTATACTTACCCGGAAACACCATCCACCCCTTGCCTAACAATACTTACCCGGAAACACCATCCACCCCCTGCCTAACAATACTTACCCGGAAACACCATCCATCCCCAGCCTAACTATACTTACCCGGAAACACCATCCATCCCCTGCCTAACAATACTTACCCGGAAACACCATCCATCCCCAGCCTAACTATACTTACCCGGAACACCATCCATCCAGGGCAGCACGGTGGCGTAGTGGTTAGCGCTCTCGCCTTGCAGCGCTGGGTACCTGGTTCGAATCCCAGCCAGGGCACTATCTGCAAAGAGTTTGTATGTTCTCTCCGTGTCTGCGTGGGTTTCCTCCGGGCACTCCGGTTTCCTCCCACATTCCAAAAACATACGGATAAGTTAATTGGCTGCCCCCTAAAAATTGGCCCTAGACCACAGTACTTACACTACATAATATAGACATATGGCAATGGTAGGGATTAGATTGTGAGCTCCTTTGAGGGACAGTTAGTGACAAGACAATATATATATATATATATATATATATATATATATATATATATATATATATATATATATATATACATACACTGTACAGCGCTGCGTAATATGTCGGCGCTATATAAATGCTAAATAATAATAATAATAATAATAATCCCCAGCCTAACTATACTTACCCGGAAACACCATCCATCCCCTGCCTAACTATACTTACCCGGAACACCATCCATCCCCTGCCTAACAATACTTACCCGGAACACCATCCATCCCCAGCCTAACTATACTTACCCGGAAACACCATCCATCCCCCGCCTAACTATACTTACCTGGAACACCATTGATCCCCTGCCTAACAATACTTACCCGGAAACACCATCCATCCCCTGCCTAACTATACTTACCCGGAAACACCATCCACCCCCTGCCTAACAATACTTACCTGGAACACCATTGATCCCCTGCCTAACAATACTTACCCGGAAACACCATCCATCCCCTGCCTAACTATACTTACCCGGAAACACCATCCACCCCCTGCCTAACAATACTTACTCAGA
The DNA here is from genome assembly GCF_040937935.1 of Hyperolius riggenbachi. Taxonomy (NCBI): domain Eukaryota; kingdom Metazoa; phylum Chordata; class Amphibia; order Anura; family Hyperoliidae; genus Hyperolius; species Hyperolius riggenbachi. The sequence goes on from NC_090649.1 coordinate 433,113,622, forward strand.
ACACCATCCATCAGCTGCCTAACTATACTTACCCGGAAACGCCATCCACCCCCTGCCTAACCATACTTACCCGGAACACCATCCATCCCCAGCCTAACTATACTTACCTGGAAACACCATCCATCCCCCGCCTAACTATACTTACCTGGAACACCATCCATCCCCTGCCTAACAATACTTACCCGGAACACCATCCATCCCCTGCCTAACAATACTTACCCAGAACACCATCCATCAGCTGCCTAACTATACTTACCCGGAACACCATCCATCCCCTGCCTAACAATACTTACCCGGAATACCATCCATTCCCCGCCTAACTATACTTACCTGGAAACACCATACATCCCCTGCCCGAAGTGTGTGACCACTATCGAAGGGCTGGTGCACGCCTAGAGCGCTTCTGAGCGCTTTTAAAAACTCTTGGCTAATATATTAGAATTAGATGGATTACAACAGAGGACGTGATTTTTTTCCCCCAAATGCGGGTCCTGCAGCATTTCTGCTGATTTCTGATTCAGCCTCAATGTTAAGTGACTATCAGTGAGGGTCAGACTGTAGTCACTTCCTGTCTGAGTCAGGACTGAGTCAGCCACTTACATACCTAATATTTAACTCTTTCAGGCAGAGAAAGAAAAACGGAACACAGCATAGTTATTAGTGTGCTAGGCACTGTACATACACATGTCTATCTCATCATGTCACATGTCACTTCGGGTATCCTTTAAAAACTCTAGTGGTTGCAATAGCAATTTGTAGTGGGTAGTGGCTGGACGCCCACTTGCGATTGCAAAATCATGCTGAAAATGATTTTGCAAACTAAAACAGAACGATTCCGCAGTGATTTAGAGGAAGGCAATTTTTGACCATCACTTTCCTATATTAAATTGCTCTGAAAATTGGGAAGGACCCTCAACTGCGGCAAATTGTAATTGCTCTGTGGACTCTGCTCCATTGATTTTAACAAGCCTATCACTTTTGGAATTGCCAAGAAATGCCAGCAATTCCAAAAGCTTTGTAGTGGGCCATAGCCCTCAATAATTATTTTGTATTTTCAAGGTTAAAATATATCTTCTCAGTTGATGATAGTTTATTGTTATATAGGTTACTAGTAGATCCAAGCCCGTTTAACAATCGGATATACGGTCTGTTTCTTGCCGGCGCCCACCGCATGCTACTGCGCGCGCACGCATGCGCACCCACCGCATACGTGCTCGCTCAAGCCCTGTCGCCTGCTCACACGTCCGCCTGGCTCCCTGGCCCCTGTCCTCCTGTCTCTGTGAGGCTGAGTCTGTGCTGCGCACATGCAGCAAAAAGCACGGACCCAGCTACACAGAGAAAGCACATGCAGGGACAGAGGGAGATTATTACAGAGGATTCAGCTCCCATACAGACATATCCTAAACTTGATGTCTGTTCCTTGAACTCACATATATTTTGCTCAGCCACATAGTTTTAAAAGCCTAATTAGCTATCAGTGACAAATACGCTCAACAGCAGATGAACTGTTATTTAGTGCCCTGGATTCTTATGCTTTTCCTGGCAATGGCATACAGTATAGAAGAACAGTGTATCTGGCTGTGACCTGGGAATGGCATGCAGTGTAGCAGAGCAGTATGTAAGGCTGTGACCTGGGAATGGCATGCAGTGTAGCAGATCAGACTTTGGAAGAAGATTGCCGGCACCATCCAACATAATTTTCATGCTCTTTTTATTTTTTCAATTCATCACAGCAAATACATAGCGACGTTTCGAGGATAACCTCTTTATCAAGCTCTTGCTGTAAGTGAAATACATTTAACCTGACAAAAACCATCTTTATATACTCTCCATGGAGTGCACCTGACCAATGAACCACAGATTTCATTACCACCAATCATAATGGTCCTTGTATATAGCGGACCTGATGGGGAACTGTCTTAACTTGCTCTCATTGGTGCGTTTGAACTAGGGTCTCTCACACCCCCCTACACACCCACCTTGGATCACGCCTGCCTCTCTCAGGTGTCAGCCATCACCGCCGTCCTCCTGTCTGGCCGCCGTAGCGGACCTGACAGAGAACTAGCGTGATGACGCGTACATACCTGCACGCATGCATAGTATGACGCGTCGGGCCGTCACTGTATGACGAGTTCTGCGGGCACGCCCGCAGGTTCTCGTCATTAGATGTTAATGAGACGCTGGCGTATCCAATGGGCGGAGACCAGGAAGTAAACAAAGCGGCATGTGGCCAATGGCTCTCATTAGCCGCTGTGTTACAACGCCAAATAGACGTCATGTAAACGCTACACTACAGACATCTGTGAACATGATAGTTACTAATATCTCCTCTTATCCACTTACCCATACGCAGCTCTCTGCATTGAATTACAGCTTATCATTTGCACCGACTAATTTTCCTAGTCCATTAGAAATAGATATAGAGTTACAGTGATTTTTCCGTGCCATCAAACTGAAATATTTCTTTTCATTGCCCCGAACTTTGGACTTTGCTCCGGTCTGTGATGTTGAAACTGAACAGCTGCAACTCAAGGACACAGGCTTACGCCTTAAAAGCAAATTCCAGCCCCCATCATGTCAAATTATAGACATCTACATAAAAAAAGTTCAAAATGAGATAGATGAGCTATTTAGAAAACAGAATCTGACGGGTTTCACTGTACGTAAAAATATTAGTAGACAGGAACAGGCAGCATTGAGAGAACTGGCAGATAATCCGCTCATTACTATCAAACCGGCGGATAAGGGTGGGGCAGTTGTGGTGATGGATACGTCGATGTATCGGGGAGAGGCCTTGCGGCAGCTCTCCGATACATCGACCTATCGGATGTTGGATAATGATCCATTGTGTGGAATACGGCAGTCGATAAGTGATGTTGTACAGACGGCAGTGGCAAATAACACTATTGATGACAAACTTGCAACTTTTCTTTTACAGGATCATCCAATAACTCCAGTTTTTTATATCTGTCCTAAAATCCATAAGAGGTTAGAGAATCCACCAGGCCGACCTATAGTGGCTGGGATCGGTTCAATCCTAGCCCCTATAGCCAAATATTTAGACCAGTTACTAAGACCATTTGTAGTGGGTATTAAATCCTATTTACGAGATACACAAATGTTCCTGAATATCATTAGAAACATGGAGGGTCTGAGTGGCCCTTGTTTATTGGTGACGCTGGATGTGGAGAGCCTCTATACCTCCATCCCACACGATCGGGGTATAGAGGCAGTCCAATATATGTTGGAAACAGCCTCAGATTATGATTCGGTGCAGATAAAATTTATCTGTGGCTTATTAAAGATAGTGTTGAAATACAACTACTTTCGCTTTGAAGATAAGTTCTACATGCAGATACGGGGCACAGCCATGGGGTCGAATGTGGCCCCGTCCTACGCAAATATATATATGGGCGTCTACGAAGAGATGTTTATTTACACGAATAAATTTTTTAAGAAACATGCTGTAAAGTGGTTTCGATATATAGACGACATATTTTGCGTGTGGGCGGGGTCACATTCGACCCTACAACAGTTCGTGGATGAAGTAGCCAATAGATGCAGAGACATTAGACTTACAGTACACTGTTCAGAGAAGCAGGTCAGTTTTTTGGATACCATGGTTACCAGGCAGGGTGACCGTCTGGTTACCGACCTCTATGTGAAGCCCACGGATGTGAAGTCCCTTTTGCATTATGGGAGTTTCCACCCGTGGGCCACAAGGAGGTCGGTCCCAATTAGTCAATTTCAGAGAATTAAAAACATAGTGGAAGATGAGAGCAAACGGGTGGAGAGGATGGAGGAGATACGGGATAAGTTTACGAGAAGAGGGTATCCGCCAGTAGTGATACAAAAAGCATGTGCCAGAGTGGGGACGCAGAGTAAGGGACAAAGACGTAGGAGACAGATACACAATAGAATCCCATTTGTAACGAAATACAATACCCAAAGTCATACGATTGCCAAAATTATTAAACATCATTGGTATCTACTAGCAGACAGCCTACCAGAAATAGAACATTTTAGAACCCCCCCCCCTTATATCCTATAAAAAGGCACCCACATTGAGAGACCAACTAGTTCACGCCGACACAGGTGATAAGCAGCGACCTGCATATATGACCACTAGGAGAGGCACATATCCATGCCTCAACTGTGTACACTGTAGTCCCGTAATTAGAGGACAAGAAATAGTTCATCCCCATCGGGGCACGAAATATAAAATCAGAGGATGTCACACTTGTGACTCCTCTTATGTGATATATGCTTTAAAGTGCCCATGTGGGTTATTATATGTGGGACAAACAACGCAAAAGTTGAAAAAAAGATTGTCTTCGCATAAACATGCGATTCGAGAACAACTAATAGACCAGGCGGTTGCTTACCACTTTGTACAGGCTAAACATAATGCTAGTCAGTTGAGATTCATGGTAATAGAACAAGTGATGCCTTTAAGAAGGGGCGGAGATAGGATTAAAAAACTATTGTGGAGGGAGGCATTTTGGATAAAAACTCTGGATACAATGGAGCCGAGGGGTCTCAACAGAGAATTAGATCTAATACCATTTTTATAGGTAGACCCTACGGCTGCATTGTATCCAGATAGATAATACGATTTTGCATGATAGTTCCCCTATTCTGCGATACCACTTGACACAGGCAGTTTTGGCTTCTTGATTTCCCCTTTCCTTTACCTTGGAAGATATATACTAGTACGCATGTGCTTGTACGTTGGTATATATTAATGTGGTGGCATATTAATTTTTTATGATTATTATTATCATTGTTATGTCCAAGTACCTGTGTACAAGTATGGTTGATTTACAGTAACTTTATGTGTCAACATGTTGATCTAATCAAAATTGAACTTTACATCCAGTTGGGTACCTACTTATAATGCGTAGCTATGTATGCATATACCCATAGTAGTTAGAGTGATGACAGATGTCTGTAGTGTAGCGTTTACATGACGTCTATTTGGCGTTGTAACACAGCGGCTAATGAGAGCCATTGGCCGCATGCCGCTTTGTTTACTTCCTGGTCTCCGCCCATTGGATACGCCAGCGTCTTATTAACATCTAATGACGAGAACCTGCGGGCGTGCCCGCAGAACTCGTCATACAGTGACGGCCCGACGCGTCATACTATGCATGCGTGCAGGTATGTACGCGTCATCACGCTAGTTCTCTGTCAGGTCCGCTACGGCGGCCAGACAGGAGGACGGCGGTGATGGCTGACACCTGAGAGAGGCAGGCGTGATCCAAGGTGGATGTGTAGGGGGGTGTGAGAGACCCTAGTTCAAACGCACCAATGAGAGCAAGTTAAGACAGTTCCCCATCAGGTCCGCTATATACAAGGACCATTATGATTGGTGGTAATGAAATCTGTGGTTCATTGGTCAGGTGCACTCCATGGAGAGTATATAAAGATGGTTTTTGTCAGGTTAAATGTATTTCACTTACAGCAAGAGCTTGATAAAGAGGTTATCCTCGAAACGTCGCTATGTATTTGCTGTGATGAATTGAAAAAATAAAAAGAGCATGAAAATTACGTTGGATGGTGCCGGCAATCTTCTTCCAAAGTTTGAATTGTCTGGAGTACTGCTGGACTGAGCCTTGGCACATCCCCTTTGGGCAACTGGAGGTGTGCATCACACTTACCTACGACTACTAGTGTAGCAGATCAGTGCATCAGGCTGTGACCTGGGAATAGCATACAGTGTAGCAGAGCAGTGTGTCGGGCTGTGACCTGGGAATGGCATGCAGTGTAGCAGAGCAGTGTGTCAGGCTGTGGCCTGGGAATGGCATACAATGGTGCTGAACAGTGTATCTGGCTGTGACCTGGGAATGGCATGCAGTGTAGCAGAGCAGTATGTAAGGCTGTGGACTGGGAATGGCATACAGTATAGCAGATCAGTGCATCAGGCTGTGACCTGCGAATAGCATACAGTGTAGAAGAGCAGTGTGTCAGGCTGTGACCTGGGAATGGCATGCAGTGTAGCAGAGCAGTATGTAAGGCTGTGACCTGGGAATGCCATACAGAACAGCAGAGCAGTGTGTCAGTCAGTGACCAGGGAATGGCATGCAGTGTAGCAGAGCAGTATGTCAGGATGTGACCTGGGAATGGCATACAGTGTAGCAGAGCAGTATGTAAGGCTGTGACCTGGGAATGCCATACAGAACAGCAGAGCAGTGTGTCAGTCAGTGACCAGGGAATGGCATGCAGTGTAGCAGAGCAGTATGTAAGGCTGTGACCTGGGAATACCATACAGAACAGCAGAGCAGTGTGTCAGTCAGTGACCAGGGAATGGCATGCAGTGTAGCAAAGCAGTGCGTCAGGATGTGACCTGGGAATGGCATACAGTGTAGCAGAGCAAAGTGTTGGGCTGTGACCTGGGAATGGCATGCAGTGTAGCACAGCAGGGCTGTGGAGTCGGAGTCGAGAAGTCGGTGGTTTCATAAACTGAGGAGTCGGAGTGTGATGATTTTTGTACCAAACCCACAGCCCTGGTAAGTATTAGACTAAGGAGTCAGAGTCGAGGTCGGAGCCATTTTGGGTACCTGGAGTCAGAGTTGGATGATTGTTGTACTGACTCCACAGTCCTGAATGGCATGCAGTGTAGCAGATCAGTGTGTCAGGCTGTGACCTGGGAATGGCATGCAGTGTAGCAGAGCAGTGTGTCAGGCTGTGACCTGGGAATGGCATGCAGTGTAGCAGAGCAGTATGTCAGGCTGTGACCTGGGAGTGGCATACAGTGTAGCAGAGCAGTATAGAGCAGTATGTAAGGCTGTGGACTGGGAATGGCATACAGTGTAGCAGAGCAGTGTGTTAGGCTGTGATCTAGGAATGGCATACAATGTAGCAGAGCAGTATGTAAGGCTGTGACCTGGGAATGGCATACAGTGTAGCAGAGCAGTATAGAGCAGTATGAAAGGCTGTGGACTGGGAATGGCATACAGTGTAGCAGAGCAGTGTGTCAGGCTGTGACCTGGGAATGGCATCAAGGCTGTGGAGTCATAAACTGAGGAGTCGGAGTGTGATGATTTTTGTACCAAACCCACAGCCCTGGTAAGTATTAGACTAAGGAGTCAGAGTCGAGGTCGGAGCCATTTTGGGTACCTGGAGTAAGAGTTGGATGATTGTTGTACCGACTACACAGTCCTGAATGGCATGCAGTGTAGCAGAGCAGTGTGCCTGGCTGTGATCTGGGAATGACATACAGTGTAGTAGAGCAGTGTGTCAGGCAGTGACATAGGAACGGCATGCAGTGCAGCAGTGCAGTGTGTCTGGCCGTGTCCTGGGAATGGAATACGGTGTAGCAGAGCAGTGTGTCAGGCTGTATTATGGGAATGGCATACAGCACAGCAGATCAGATCAGTGTGTCAGGCTGTGACCTGGGAATGGCATACAGTGTAGCAGAGCAGTATGTCAGGCTGTGACCTGGGAATGACATGCAATGTAGCAGAGCAGTATGTCAGGCTGTGACCTGGGAATGCCATGCAGTGTAGCAGAGCTGTGTGTCAGGCTGTGACCTGGAAATGACATGCAGTGTAGCTGAGCAGTGTGTCTGGCTGTGACCTGGGAATGGCATACAGTGTAGCAGAGCAGTGTGTCAGGCTGTGAACTGGGAATGGCATACAGCACAGCAGAGCAGTGTCAGGCTGTGGACTGGGAATAGTATGCAGTGTAGCAGAGCAGTGTGTCAGGCTGTGACCTGGGAATAGCACACAGTGTAGCAGAGCAGTGTGTCAGGCTGTGACCTGCGTATGGCATCCAGTGTAGCAGATCAGTGTGTCAGGCTGTGACTTGGGAATGGCATACAGTATAGAAGAGCAGTGTGTCAGGCTGTGACCTGGGAATGGCATGCAGTGTAGCTGTAGCAGAACAGTGTTTCAAGCTGTGACCTGGGAATGGCATACAGTGTAGCAGAGCAGCGTGTCATGCTGTGATCTGGGAATGGCATACAGTGTAGCAGAGCAGTGTGTCAGGCTGTGCCCTGGGAATGGAATACAGTGTAGCAGAGCAGTGTCAGGCTGTGACCTGGGAATGGCATACAGTGTAGCAGATCAGTGTGTCAGGCTGTGACCTGGGAATGGCATACAGTGTAGCATATCAGTGTGTCAGGCTGTGACCTGGTAATGACATACAGTGTAGCAGAGCAGTGTGTCAGGCTGTGACCTGGGAATGGCATACAGTATAGCAGAGCAGTGTGTCATGCTGTGATCTGGGAATGGCATACAGTGTAGCAGAGCAGTGTGTCAGGCTGTGACCTGGGAATGGCATACAGTGTAGCAGAGCAGCGTGTCATGCTGTGATCTGGGAATGGCATAAAATGTAGAAGAGCAGTGTCAGGCTGTGACCTGGGAATGGCATACAGTGTAGCAGATCAGTGTGACAGGCTGTGACCTGGGAATGGCATACAGTGTAGCAGAGCAGTGTGTCAGGCTGTGAACTGGGAATGGCATACAGTGTAGCAGATCAGTGTGTCAGGCTGTGACCTGGGAATGGCATACAATGTAGCAGAGCAGTGTCAGGCTGTGACCTGGGAATGGCATACAGTGTAGCAGAGCAGTGTGTCAGGCTGTGACCTGGGAATGGCATACAGTGTAGCAGAGCAGTGTGTCAGGCTGTGACCTGGGAATGGCATACAGTATAGCAGAGCAGTGTGTCAGGCTGTGCCCTGGGAATGGCATACAATGTAGCAGAGCAGTGTCAGGCTGTGACCTGGGAATGGCATACAGTGTAGCAGATCAGTGTGTCAGGCTGTGACCTGGGAATAGCATATAATGCAGCAGATCAGTGTGTCAGGCTGCATCTGGAATTGGCATACAGCACAACAGAAGATCAGTGTGTCTGGCATTAGTCATTACACTGGGTACTTTTAGGGTTGCCACCTTTTGGGGGGAAAAATACTGGCTTGTAGGCGTGGTCTGGGGGTGTGGCCTAAAAGTGGGAGTGGTTTGTCCCGACATTCTTAGTTTGGATCTGGGCCTCCTGCATAGCAACAAAACGCATCTCGAGCCTACAGGCTGGTTATGCATTTGTACAGCCTCAGTCCTGCAGTGAATAATCACAATACTTTTTTTTTTACTTATTGCAGTCAGTCGGGTGCTGTTTATAGTGGCTTTTATAGCAGTGACATATTTTTCATAATTAGAAGATTATTTTACCTTAAAAAGGTCGTTCCTTAATTTAAAGTACCCCTGAACTGAGGTACTGCTCATTGTCCTTGGGGTCTCCCATACCCCTTCATATTTGACGGAATCCTTCAGTTGAATATGAAATCCAGGAGGCTCCGCCTAACGATGGAGTGCGAATCAGAACTGCGCTGGTGTAAGTTCCAAATGGTGCAAACACAGAGAAAGCAAGTGCTCATTCACAAGCATTGTCTATTACTGTGCTGATCAAAACCCACGCCTGGCAGTTTAGAGTAGTGGGGGGTTGGTGGATTAATAGGGGTAACCCTGAGGATAACGAGCAATGCCAGGACACTTCTATGAAGGTAATATAGCCCACAATGGGCATCCTTCAATAGATTTTACCCTGGCTCAGGGGTACTTTCAGAAACATTCAAGATGGAGTCTTAAATGCTAAGAAGGCTCTAAAGGTCCCGTTCATATACTCAATGTCACTCAACGGCTATTGGGACCCAATTCCTCGGGCGACATTGCAGGGCAAAGGCTGTGCAGACACGTTGCTTGCTTTCTAGGAAGGAAACAATGCATTCTCCCGGGCTGCTGCAGATTTTGGATTGCGGAGGCGTTTCTGCCTCAATGTTAAGTATAGGAAAACCGCAAACCGCTCTGAAAAACGGCACTTCAGAGCTGTTTGCCAGGCGGTTTTTGTTACAGTAGCTGTTCAGTAACAGCTTTACTGTAACAATACATGAAATCTACTACACTAAAAACGCTTCACAAAACCGCAAAATGCTAGCTGAAACGCTACAGAGAAATAAGAAAAAGCGTTTCAAAATCTGCTAGCATTTTGCGGATCTGCTAGCGTTTTTTGGTGTGCACAGGCCAATGTGGGCAACATGTCAGCAGAAAACAAACACAATTTGGGCCACATTTCAGCAAAAAACAAACACAATTTGGGCCACATTTCAGCAAAAAAAAAATGCAATTTGGGCCACATTTCAGCAGAAAATAAACGCAATTTGGGCCATATTTTAGCAGAAAACAAACGCAATATGGGGCACATTTTAGCAGAAAACAAACGCAATTTTGGCCACATTTTAGCAGAAAACAAACGCAATTTGGGCCACATTTTAGCAGAAAACAAACGCAATTTGGGCCACATTTTAGCAGAAAACAAACGCAATTTGGGCCACATTTTAGCAGAAAACAAACACAATTTGGGCCACATTTTAGCAGAAAACAAACACAATTTGGGCCACATTTCAGCAAAAAAAAAAAAAAGAATTTACTCACCTGACAGAAGTCCCCTCACACTGCCGACCTCTGGCGTGCAGCTCCCCGGACGATCCTCCTGCAGTCTCCCGCACTGAACTGAATAGCAGGGCCACGGGAAGATGGCACCCGAAGCCCTGTACTGGAGACACAAATAGTCTCCAGTACAGGACTTTGGACGCCATCTTCCCGTAACCCTGCTCTGCAGGCTGGAGCGGGGCTGCGCTGGCTGCCTATTAGACGCCGCGGCACAGACAACAGTGTGACGTCTTGATGACGTCACGGAGCCTCCGAGGCCCCTAAAAACATGAGGCCCCAAGCGGCTGCTTGGTGCCTGGTGGCGCCCGTGCTGTACACACGCTTTTTAGCAGAGGTGGTTGTTAGCAGCCTCCTTGGACAAGTTTCATCAGGCCTTAAGATTAGTTTGATAAGGAGCCCTTGGTTATACAGTTATGCCCCTGCTGTAGCAGGACATACCACACATTAACCTTAAAGGACAACTGAAGTGAGAGGGATATGGAGGCTGCCATATTCATTACCTTTTAAACAATACCAGTTGCCCGGCAGCACTGCTGGTCCGCTTTACTGGAACAACCACACTTCACCACCATTACAGGTCTCTAACAGGGATGCTCAAATCCGACCCGGGAGATAGCCGGATAGTTGCTATCCGGATATCTCCCAGGAGGGCTGTGCGGGGTGGGTCCCTTGGCGCCTCCCACGATGCGCTCCACGCAGCGGTCACGTGAGTAGTACAAACACTTCCTCCTTCCAGGTTGAAGGAGGAAGTGTGGAGCGCATCGTGGGAGGCGCTGAGGGACATACCTAGAAGACGTCAGACAGGTAAGCTTGACCGCTTGAACCGCCCACCCCCCCCTCCCCAAACACCCCCGCACAGCCGTCCTGGGAGATATCCGGATAGCAACTATCCGGCTATCTCCTGGGTCAGATTTGAGCATCCCTGGTCTCTAACTCTAGAACTGGAAGCCGGTGCAAGCCCCCTGCGGGTACACCTCTCCTGCAACACCATGTACTAGAACAAACTTAGATCCTGCACACAAAAGGCTTCTTAAAATATCTGTATTAGCAGCATACAGAGCAAGCAGAGGCACACGACAGGTTTTCTCAGGTGAGGAAGAGCTATGCCCAAAACATGTTGTGTGCCTCTGCTTGCTCTGTATGCTGCTAATGCAGATACTTTAAGAAGCCTTTTGTGTGCAGGATCTAAGTTTGTGTGCAGGATCTGCTAGTCTGCTTGGCTGCAGTAGTGTCTTAATAATGCCAATAACCTCTCTATCGAAAAGTATTAGAGGCAGAGGATCAGCTGAGCTGCCAGGCAACCGGTATTGCTGAAAATGAAATAAATATGGCCACCTCCATAGACCTCTCACTTCAGTTGTCCTTTAAAGTGAACCTGAGATGGTTCACTAGCCCCTATTTATACTTACCTGGGGCTTCCTCAAGCCTCATGAGCACTGGGGCCTCCCTCGCCATCCTCCTCGGCCCCTCTGTTCTGCCGCTATATCTCTCTGTTCTGCTGGGCAGTCACGGGCTTCTGTGCATGGGCATCTCGGGTGTGCCCGCACCCCTCATCGTACTTCGGTGTCCTGGAGGATTCTGCGCCTGTAGGGGAGTTTATCTGCCCTGGGCTAAAGCCAGATCCCAGCGGACCATTGGAGAGGACATTACACTGTCCTCTCCCTCTGACTGCTTGTGATCTGGCAGCAGGTGGGAATGTAGCCTAAGGAGTCAGTCACATCACTGATGCAGACTGGCCGTGCTATTGGGACGCAATGCATATGATTGCACGCCATCTGCGCGCTGCTGATCTCATTCATTACAGTGAATGGGATCAGCGCTGTGATTCCTGAAAAATGCATGCAGCAGTGTGATAGCGCATCACACTGCTGTACTGTACAGCGCAGCATAGAAGTGCGGTCTGTGCACTTCTGCCATTCTTGCGTGTTGCACATAATATGTGCTGCCAAAATGTGCACCAAAGTGCCTATGATGTGAATGAGTCTTTATCCTGTAAAAGCAAAAAGACTGTTTCCATTAAGTCTGAATGTGCAGATGGGAAACTGCTGCCGATTCAAACAATAGCTTGCTGTCCAGATCGCTTGCCAATCTGGACAGCAGTTCTCCAAAGCACACACCTGAATCCCTGTAACCATAACTATAGTGATTCAGCTTCGCAGCAGCACTGGTGACATGCCCCAATGGAAATGGACACGGCACCTTACAGGTGGGAATGTCTGTTATCGTCTATAGCTACCATTCAGAAAAAAAGAATTGGTTGAAGTAGCTGCAGGGCTCCTGCTTTTCAGACAACTTGCAAGCTCAAAAGCCCCATTTGATTGCAGTGTTAATCTGCATATCTTTAGGTAATAGCCTTCTTCACAAATGTTTGACACTGTAACAGCCTGTCATTAACACCTCCTGGTCCCTCAGGAATTTTTACGACAGGTAGCCTCTCCTGGACTCCTGGTACAGCGGAATATACTCTATTCACTCGTAACAATTCACTGAAAGAGAACTGTGACAGACTGACAACTGAGCCGACCATGAGAAACATAGAATGTAATTATGGAGAACCTGTGTGACGCTGCAGACTTCAAAGTTTCAGAAGACTGCACTGACTGCAGTGGAGCAGGAGGAGGGGCAGACACTCTGCTTGCTGCGTGTAGAATACATTGCACTTCCTCCTTCTACACCTCGGCCACGAACAGCTAGTGTAGGCACAGGAGTGGGGCGGGCCAGCCCAGCCAGTGGAAGCGCTCTCATTGGCTGGCAGCAGTTTGGGGAGGTTTTATATAGCAATGCTCTGTTTCTCCTCTTGTTTTTACCGGCAAATCCTGAGCAAATGCCCTGCCGGTAAAAAAAATATTCCGGCACCGGCTTTCTAATGAAAAAAACGGCCCTGCCGCCCGAATACCGGCTGGGTGGCAACCCTAGGTACTTTGTATTAGCCATGGTAGACACTCACTTCCTCCTCTGCACCTGCACCGCTTTATACACGTCCTCCTTTTTCAGCACCACATAGTCCCCCTCTTTAATGAGCAGCTCGCTCGGCGCTACTGCCTCATCAGCCATACTGGCATCAAACAGCCCGATTCCTCTTCCTCTCTCCCTTCAGCAGCACCCACGTGTGACACACTCACTGCTTCCGGCGCCTCCAGCCTCAGGCCAGGCTAGCAGAGCTCAGAGGACACCGATTGGCCTGACATGCGGTGTCACGTGACCAGCTGCAATACACATAGAGACGCACAGCAGCTACTCATGCCTGGCAGGCTATGGAGAGGAGGCTGCCAGCCAACCAGCTCTGCTCCAGTAAACAGGGCCGCGTTGCTATAGTAACTGAGAACGTTCCCGGAAGCTACGTAACGTGGGCGCTAAACTGGAACTGGAGAAAGTATTAGGAGGAAGTAGAAAATAAGTTCGAGGTAAATGTTAATTATATAATAACTGATTTAACTGAAAGGAGACGCGTGTAATCTGTGCCAATTATATTCGCGTCACACTGCTGGCTGCAGACTGTAATGACCATGTGCTGGAATACTTTTGTTTTAGTTTTGTGAAATGTGGAATCTGGATTTCAGTTTATATTTCCTTTATTACTGATTTATTGACTGTCTGGAGAGGAAAAAATTAGGGAAACCTTCTGATTTTTGGCAATGCTAAATACCAATTCCGCAGTTTTCCAATTTATGTTTTCCGAGTTTTGAGTAGACTTTTTTGGTTAGGTTTTTTTGCATTCTCTGATTGGCGAAATACTTCCAAGTTGAGTCGGTGTGCTCTGATTGGTCCAGTGCTTAATAGTTTGTGATTGGGCTAAAATTACTGAGTTGCAGTAATGTGTTTTTTTTTTTTTTTGCAAAAATCCAATTTCCGGGGAGTCTTTTTGTGGTCATTTTTTTTCCACACGCTGATTGGCCAAATACTTCCAAGCAGGGCTGGATTTACCATAAGGCATTGTAGGCACGTGCCTACAGGTACCTGATGACGAAAAGGTGGCTCCCTCCCCCCTCCGCTAGTGCTTCCCTCCTTCCTTCCCTATGCAGAGTCCCGAGCACAGCGTAAATGGGCGGTTATTCACCTACCTCTCTGCATTCTTTTGACAAGATCTCCCTTCAGTAAAGGGCACTGATTGGTCCAATGCTTCTGAGTTCTGTGATTGGGCTAAAATGACCGAGTTGCAGTAATGTGGTATTTCTGCCAAAGTCTGATTACTGTTTTCCGAGTTTCAGTGAGAAATGCAGAAATTTCATTTCCGCAAAATCTGATTGAGCTTCCTTAGAAATAATAGGAATTCTCCCAAATGAGGACAAAGGATCATCCAGTTCAAGTGAACCTTTACCAATGATTAGGCATGGTCAATGAGAGCTAATAATGCAGCTTGAAATTGTACCAGTAAAATGAACTGACAGCCAATTTGGATTGGACCAATACTAATTTCTTACAATTTGTGTCTCTAGTCTACTTTAGGGGACCCAGCAGGAAACCTCATAGGGAAATTCAGCTAACATGCTTGGGTCTACAGCACACTCTCGAACCGCTAGGTTTCCAACTATGCCCACTCTATTTGCCCATTCACAATGCTTTGTGCTGGGAATGGAGAACTAGTCTCCATTAGGTTTACTGCTCTATCCCCTAAAGTAGACTAGTGGTCAAATTGCACTAAAATTACAATATACAATACAATAACATTTGTAAAGCGCTTATCTCCCATAGGACTCAAAGCGCATAGTTGTGTCTCAGATCAATACAGGGTTGCAGGCTGGGTTGTGTTACAGAGGACATAGTCAGATGTTCATGAATGCCAGACTGAAGATGTGGGTTTTTAGTTTAGACTTTGCTTCCAGGGATGGTGCTAGCCTGATTGTGTTTGGCAGGGAGTTCCAAAGTCAAGGGGCAGCATGACAGAAGGCTCTGTCTCCAAAGGTTTTCAGGTGGACTCTGGGGGTGACCATGGTGTTGCGTCCTTTTGATCTAAGATTGTGGGGGGTGTAATGCAGTTGCAACTAGTCCTTCAGGTATCCAGGGCCCAGATTGTGTAAGGATTTGAATGTCAGTAAGCCAAGCTTAAACAAAATTCTCCATTTTATCGGTAGCCAGTGGAGTGAGCAGAGGGTTGGTGTTATGTGGCAATGGCGGGGATGTGTCGTTAACAGCCTTGCTGCGGCATTCTGTACAAATTGCAGGCGCGTAGGTCTTTCTTATGAAGTCCAACCTTGATGTGATGAAGGCATAAATTAGGGTTGGAAGATCCTCTGAAGGAATAAGGTGTTTAATCCTTGCAATATTCCTTAGGTGAAAGAATGTTTTACAACAGCTGAGATTTGATTACTGAAGCTTAATTTCCCATCAATCAGTACTCTCAGGCTGCACATGCAGTCTGAGTTGTTCAGGTCTGAGCTCCTTATCCTTGTTGCGGTGTTGGTTGAGACTGGGGCTGCTTTGCTGTCGAGCTCTGACCTTCAATAACCAGAACCTCAGTTTTGTCAGCATTACATTTTAGCCAGTTATTATTCATCCACTCCTGAAGCTCAGCTAAACATGCGTTTATCTGTGGAGTTTGGTTTGCGACACCATGTTTGAAGGACAAATATAGCTGGGTGTCATCAGTGTAGCAATGATATGTTTGGCCATGTTTTTGTATGATTTCTCCAAGTGGCAGCATGTATATGTTGAAAAGTGAAGGTGATAATATCGCGCCCTGGTGTACTCCATATTTTAGTGGTACAGGGTTGGAGAGGAAGGGCCCTAAGGCTACACTTTGTGTTCTGCCAGCCAGGAAGGAGTTGAACCACTGGAGAACAATGCCATCTATGCCACTGTACTCTTGTAGCCTGTTAAGCAAGATTTCATGATCAACTATGTCAAAAACCGCTGAGAGGTCGAGCAAAATCAGGATGGAACATTGGCCTTTGTCTCTTGCCATGAGCAGATCATTGCAAATCTGGGTGATATTTCCTGAAGCCAGATTGAAGAGGGTCAAAAACTGTTTTGCGTTGGTGTGTGTTCATATGCCACCTCCCGTTACATGTTATTTGTGTGAGAAAAGCCATCCTATAGTGTATTTAAAATATACAGATTAATTGTGACCTTGATGTGACGCAAAGTGCGCATGTGTAGTAAGGCCTTGTTCACATTATAAATCGCTGAGCGCTTTTTGGGTGATTTGCGCTTTCTTAAGCACTTTTCAAAGTGCTTTTTGAAGAGCTTTGCGACTTTCCTATACCTTGCATTGAAGCCCAAACTCTCTAGAAATGCTGCAGGAGCCGCATTTGAGATCGGAAAGAAAGCTCAACGCTCTAGTAAAAACACTTACATACAGCAACACTGCACAAGTGCTTTTATGGCGCTTGTGATTGCTGAGCGCTTTTTCCCATTCACTTTCATTAAAACTATGGTAAAAATCATGTTAAAATCACATAAAATACACAAAATGCATAAAATGAAGATTTTACTTGATTTTAATGGAAGTGAATGGGAAAAAGCGCTCAGCAAACGCTCAGCAATCACAAGCGCTCACAAAAGCTCTTATAGTGTAGATCTAGCCTTATAGAGTATTTTTACACTTAAAGTGAACCAGAGACGAAGCACACTCATGTATTTTACCATATATATCAGTGAGAACATTAGAGAAAACGCCTACCATGCTTTCTGTTTCATCCTTCACTGCTCAGCCCGCTTCTTACCAGCCCTGATAAAATCCTGGACTGAGCATTCAGCCTGGCTTCCCTCAGGAATCATTATAGCAAGTCATTATAGCAGAGCCAGTAGGGGGGTTGGCTTGGGCTTGAAAATACATCAGAGAAGACAGACTCAATGCTGTAATGATTCCTGAGCAAAGCCAGACAGACTCGAGCTGTAATGATTCCTGAGCAAAGCCAGACTGAATGCTCAGTCCGGGATTTTATTAGGGCTGATAAGAAGCAGGCTGAGCAGTGAAGGATGAAACACAGAGCAGGGTACGTGTTTTCTCTAATGTTCCCACTGATATATATGGTAAAATACATGCGGGTGCTTTGTCTCTGGTTCACTTAAAAAATCTGAAATAATGTAATCTGCTAAATCTGCTGTTTTTTCAATTAGGCTAGGTTCACAGTGGCTGTTACACTCCCTGTAACAGCAGGAATGCAAAAGGAAAGGGGTGCTGCACGTTATCCTTGCATTGTGTCGCATACAGTGAAGCATACAATGAAAACTATGCTTCACTGTTACTGTGCTTGTTTTGTGGTAAAGCGTTGCATACAGTGCGTTACAATGCCACACACTGTTATACGGCAATGCAGCTGCTGCACTGTGAACATTGCATAGGCGGTGCATTGCAGTGCTGCAAGCAGCATTACAAAGCGGTCCTTATGCAGCACCTCCATGCCCCACTGTGAACGTAGCCTTACACATATTACAAAACATGAGTTATGTAGATGTACTGAGAAATAGAATTTGCCTGAATCTGACATCTGCTAGGACCTGTGCTGTCACCACATTACAGGTTGTCTCAGTGCAATCAAAGCACCAAATGAGTTGACCAGCAAGAAGGGTGAAGTGTCTTCTATGACACAAAGGTGCCCACTTGAAGCTTCCTATTTTTTTTTTTTTGTTTAATTACACCATGAAGGAGTACCAGCAGTTTGAGCTAAGGCCTCTTTTAAGCCCCATCTACACGATATGATTCTATTTACGATTCAATTACGATTCTATTTACGATCCGATTAAATCAGACATGTCCGATCAGGATTCGATTAGATTCAATTCGATTTGCCATTGTTTTGTAATGGCAATTCGAATTGAATCGAATCGAATCCCGATCGGACATGCCGGATTTAATCGGATCATAAATAGAATCGTATTCGAATCGTAAATAGAATTGTATCGTGTAGATTGGGCTTTACACTTGCCTTGCAAGTGTGCATTGCGTTACCCTGTTTTGCCGCAGGGTAACGCATTGCAAGGGGCCTAGCACACCCACAACGCGTCATGTTGCACCGGACGTGCCCTATTGGCCGCCGCAAAGTGAACAGAGCGTTACCTTCGGACCGCATTGACGCATCGGCGGCAGAAGCAATGTAAGCCAATTGGCAACACAGCAAATTAGATACTTACCTCAGTGGAGAAGCCTCTGCATAAATCCCTGTGATAAATTTTGGCATGTAAATCAGGGTTGAGGAAAGATTTTACAGTGAGCGAAACACTGACTAAATAATTTCTAAAGTAATAGTGTAAAAACAGTAAGCAATTTTATCCATTGTGTTATTTTCACTACAGTTCCTCTTTAAAAGAAGTGTTTTTTTCATTCCTCTTTAAAAGAAATGAAAAAACCTCCCCTGGGGGGTACTCACCTCGGTAGGTGAAAGCCTCTGGATCCTATTGAGGCTTCCCCCGTCCTCCTGTGTCCCACGGCGGCGGCGATAAAGCTCCCGGAACAGCGGGGATGTAAATATTTACCTTCCCGGCTCCAGCGCAGATGCAGTATCGGCTCTCCGCTCGGAGATAGGCGGAAATAGCCGATCGCTGTCAGTCCGCTCTGCTGCGCAGGCGCAAGTCTCCTGCGCAGTAGAGAGGACCCAATGGAGATCGACTATTTTCGCCTATCTCCGTGCTCAGAGCCGCAACAGCGCCCCCACTTGAGCCAGGAAAGTTAAATAAATCAGCGCTTGTCAGCCTTGTCGAGGGAGGATTCCGGGACACTTCGGGGGGAGCCAGCGCTGGACTGCCTGCAGCTACAGGCGAGGGGGAAGCCTCATTGGGACCCTGAGGCTTCCTCTTCCCAAGGTGAGTACCCCCTAGGGGAACTTTTTTTTGTTACAGGTTCTCTTTAAAAGTGCTAGGCCCCATTGCCTTGCATTGCCGTTGCACCACCCTGTGGTAATCCAGCTTAATGCAACGCAGATTTTCAATGCAAGTGTAAAAGCTTAGGGCGTTTTGCGCTTTTTTTTTAACTCCAGCGATTTTAAAATCGCCCTGAAATTGCTTGTGCAATGATTCCTTATGGGATAGTTCATATCAGCGCATTCAGCAAAGCGCTGCATGTACTATTTTTCGGGATGATTTTGCTATAATGGAAGCTATAGGAAATGCGCAAAACACTCAAATCGCTTTATCCGGCGATTGCGTTGGCGATGTTATGAAAAAGTACATTGTATTTATTCATTTCCAGGTAAAAAAGTTCACTTCCTGACTGACGCCAGGAAGTGAAAAAAACGGAATCGCTCTGCAAAACCACTTACAAAGCGATTTGTACAAAATCGTAGTGCGTAGTGAAGCGCTGAAGAGGGGGGGAATGGCGAAAAACGCGGCCGTCAGCGATTTCGATTTTAGATGTGAACAAAGCCTCACAGCTCTGAGGGCCCGTTTCCACTATCGCGGTTTCCGCTGCGATTCCGCAGCGTTTCCCCGCACATGAATCGCACGGGGAAACTCTGCCATAGGGGATAGCGGCGCCGCGGCCGAATCGCTTGCGGGAGCGATTCGGCAGGAACCCCCCGCCGAATTCGCCTGCGATCCCGCCCACCGACTTAGTGTGCGAGACGCACGCCGCAATAGTGGAAACGGGCCCTGAAGGTTGCCCATGTAAGAACATGTTATATTGAAGTATTTGATTTTTTTCCTTTTCTGTATTGTATTAGAGCTGTCAATGGCTGTGTATGGCTTTACAAAAGATCATGCATTGTATGTGCGTGTAAAAATTCTTTGCTTTAATATGCACAATCTCTGTTGCAAATGATATGCACAGGTAAAATGCAAACTTTAAAGACATGGTAGGAGAAATCTGCAGTGCTCCGTGATTGTCCCCATTCTGAGTGCTCATATTTGATTTCACTTGCGCATATGTGGTGACTGAAGACTTATTTGATTGCTACTTTTAGAAAGCTTTACCTTCTCTGCGTTTCAGGTCATGTTCCGCACTGAGTGTTGTGCTTGTCACCCGCAACCATAAATATGTATTACTTCTTTTGTCTCAATCTGAGTGTTAACAGCTGTCATATTTCCTCCATACACATTCAGATGTACACTGGGAGATGACAGCTGCATTCTCAAAGAGGAGCTGTCAGCCAAACTTTCAGGAAAAAAACCAAATATATAAGTAGATAAATACTTGCTCTACTTCCATAACATATGAATTGTACTGTCCACATTTTGATTTTAGTGATTTTTCTACAGTAAAAAAAAAAAAGAGAGAAAATCCTTTTTAGGATTTTCCATCTTAACTGTGTTTATTTTGAAGCCAGTCCTGATGTCATTTCCTCCCTTACTCTCCTCTGCCTGATTGTGTATGCATTCCCCGCCCTCATCCCAGTCTTCAGGCACTCCCATCCAGCTCCTCAATAGAAAGTACATTGTTTCAGAATGATAAATATTGGCCAATCAGAGAGGAACAGCGGTGTGGGAGGGGAAAACAGGAGGAAAAGAGGCTTAAGCATATCAGGCTGCATTAGTTAAGACTTATGGGGAAGTAGAGAAGCAAAAAAGGACATCCTAGCATGCCCACAGTTACACTTTAAGGGGCCCATACACTGTTCGATTTCAGAGCCGCTTGAGGTATGCTAAAGCACATTTGGACAAGCCAGCTTCATTTTGGAATAAGGTGCTGTGGACTGTTGAACCTAAAATGTAGTTATTTGGGCATAACAAGGGGCGTTATGCATGGAGGAAAAGCAACACAGCATTTCAAGAAAAACTCCTGCTGCCTACAGTAAAATATGGTGGTGGTTCCATCATGCTGTGGGGCTGTGTGGCCAGTGCAGGGACTGGGAATCTTGTCAAAGTTGAGGGATGCATGGATTCCACTCAGTATCAGCAGATTCTGGAGACCAATGTCCAGGAATCAGTGACAAAGCTGAAGCTGTGCCGGGGCTGGGTCTTTCAACAAGACAACGACCTGAAATACTGCTAAAAATCCACTAAGGCATTCATGCAGAGTAACAAGTACAATGTTCTGGAATGGCCATTTCAGTCCCCAGACCTGAATATAATTGAAAATCTGTGGTGTGAGTTAGAGAGGGCTGTCCATGCTCGGTAGCCATCAAACCTGAATGAACTAGAGATTTTTTGTAAAGAGGAATGGTCCAAAATACCTTCAACCAGAATCCAGACTCTCATTGGAACCTACAGGAAGTGTTTAGAGGCTGTAATTTCTGCAAAAGATGGATCTACGGAATATTTATTTCATTTCTTTTTTGTGGTGCCCAAATTTATGCACCTGTGCACCTGCCTAATTTTGTTTAAACAATTATTGCACACTTTCTGTAAATCCAATAAACTTAATTTCACTTCGCAAATATCACTGTGTGTGTCTCCTATATGATATATTCAACTGACATTTTTTTATAGTAACAATCAACGATTTATACAGGATAATCATGATGAGTAACAAGGTTGCCCAAACTTTCGCATCCCACTATATGTATGGCCACGTTAACACTTTTTTAATGCTTCTTTTTCTTATCAGGGTAGTTTGGCATATCTATACGGGGCCATACATTAGCCGACCAACCAACCAATAGACCATCCAATTTGATTATTATAATCGAATTGGATGAAAATTGGTGCTGCCAAGTGCATGCCCGACCGACAAAGCGACCAATTTCGGGACAGAAATTGGCCGCACGGTCGATCACGCATACTGGAAAATTTCGGGCCGAATTTGGTTGGTCGGGTGCGCGGCGGTACGTCGGCCGAATTGCGAACGAGCGACGAGACGACAAACCCCCCGCCGCGATGTATAAATTTATGTAGTGTGTGTGTGCATTTATACATTACCTGTCCAGTGTCAGCTTCCACGTGGTCTCCGTCCATCTCGCCGGGTTCCGCATACAATCTGGACGGCGCTCTGACGCCAGACGCTATGCGCCGCTAGCGTGTATGCGGCTTACCCGGGAAGATGGACGGACACCGTTTGGAAGCTGCTATAGGACAAGTAATGTATAAATGCACTACACTACATACATTTATACATTTTGGGGTTAGCGACGGGGTGGACGCAGCTGCTCAGCCGATTCCCAGATGATTTCATGCTGAAATCGAATGGGAATCGGCCTGTAGTGTATGGGCAGATTTGATTAGAGATAAATTTGTCTCTTGGTCGAATCTGCCCATAATAGTTCTAATGTATGGGCATGGGCACCTTTAGGATGATACTGATTGCTAGGAGAGTTGTAAAACACGTAATACTGTCACACATCATACAAGCCCCAGGCTGCGAATGTTCCTGGACAATAAAGATAAGAAGGTTAAATTGTATTACGCAGCAGCGTTCACCTGTTTGTCGGGTAGTCACTTTGTAATGTGATTAGTTTAGAAGTCAATGTGTTTGGCTCTTACCTGTTTTATTGCTCTTAGTAATAGACAAGTGCTCAGTGAAAATGAGTAGTGTCTGTATTATTATTATTAATAGAATAAATACAACATGCAGGGTGTGTAGATGATGGAAATGTAACTGCTGCTTGCTTTTCAGCTGCAGCATAGTCATTTTTCTTTCCTGTGTTCTTATTACATTTACAGAGAGCAATATCGCCGCTGAGTCATCCGCAGCATTATGGTATGAGTCAGAGCTGGAGAGGAGGCTGGAGAGGTGGCGGAGGGGGGAATCAATACTCGGGAGGATGGAGAGGTCGGCCCTGGAAGCAGAGAGGCAACGGGAGGGGACACAGTGGACTTTGGAACAAAAGCCCTGGAAACCATCCTTCAAGTATGTGATAAACACAAGAACAAGAAACCATGTAAAATGGTTAAATAATAGATATCAAAGCAAACCTGAAGCAAAATAAACTGTTATTTATGCAAATAAACTTGTTCAATGAATTTCATTTTTTCCCCTGAAAAATAAATACAAGCCAAAAGAGCATTATCTGAGTGAGAGAAGGGTCCTCCATAAGGTTTTAGTGGAATAAAGTTCAAAGGGCCATTACTTCTGTTTGCTTTTCAGCTCAGTAAGGCAAATTTGTCATGGTTGCTGTTTAAATTGAATACTTAAATTAAGCCCTTTATCTCCCTGGCAATATGATTATTTACAAATTTTAGGGACTGAAAGTGGTACAATTGTTTCATGTGCTTATAGACCCTAAAAGCAGGAAAAGATTATACCCCCAGAGAGATCTGCAGCAGCCCTGCACATTACTCCCATCCCCGGGATACAGTGTTGCAGTTCTTCCTCAGGACATATAAAAACGGGACACAGAGAGCCCAATGTAGTGCAGTAAGTACTGTAAATGTTGAAATATGTAGAGTAACTAAGTAATACTCACAAACCAGGGTCACCTCAAAGGCGACCACTGTAAATGAAGGTGGGGAGATTAGACCTGTCCCCACTCAGGATTAAGAAGTCACTCTCCGTAGATAAGGAAAAAAGGGGGTTACACTCCTCCACCAAGGGTGGACTCAACTATAGTATAAAGCAAACAAAAGAAAAAAAATAGACTAAAAAGCTTAAAAATAGATATATAGAGGAGGTAGTGGTGGACTTCCCTCCTCCAAGCAGACACAAGGAACTGTTGATTTTGATCAGAGGCGCTGGGTGTATTGCATACCTGCAGATGTTATATGCTCCTACCTTATTGCCTGATGAAGCAGGGTCATACCTGTGAAACGCGTACACAAACTTCTGGAGTGTGTAAAATAACATTTTATTGACTGTCAAAATCAGCAGTGCCTTGTGTCTGCTTGGAGGAGGTAAGTTCCCCACTACCTCCTCTAGATAGATATCTAGAGGAGGTTTTAAGTCTATTTTATTCTATTAGTGCCTGTTTGCTTTATACAATTTTCTTCAGGACATAGCAAAGTCAGAAGTTAAAAAAAATGAGTCCACGTTGTCTGCAGTGTACTGCGCTGGCACAGTAGTTCTGTGCCTGCGCAGTATACCACAAACAACGTGGGCTTGATTGACAGTGGCGCTCACGCAGGCGCACTAGTTGACCCCGGGCCGGCGGCTGAGCGCGGAGATGCTGCGTGGGACCTGTTGGCTGCAAGGGGCTGGAGGAAGCCCCGGGTAAGGCCCGGTTCACATTAGCGTTCCAGGTCTGGCTTCCCCGGACCCGGAACGCTCCGTACACAGCGGATGGTGAATGGATACATTGTTAATCAATGTATCCATTCACACTCGTGCGACGTCCGGATCCGATCCGGGAACGCAGCTCCGGGACGATCCGGCTTTTTTTCCAACATGCTCTATCTTTCAGTCCGTCCCGGTGCGGCTGCGGACCCGGGCCGGATCCTGACCCGAACATGCGGCCATGCTGTGCAATGAGAAACGGATGTTTCTCATCACACTAGCAATAGGACCGGATGCTTCCAGCACCGGTCCTATGCCACTTGGGGGGCCCGGACTACATGCCGGTATCCCCCATGCTTGCAGTGCCTTTCCAGGACTGCAATGTATCTAGTTCCGGCTACTTTATTGTAGCCAGAACTGATACATGCATCCGGCGCAACTTGTGGCCACCGCAGAGACCTGTACGGTCTCTTTGCGGCCCCCAGACACTTGCGGACTCGAACCGCAAGTGTGAATGGGGCCTAAATATATTATGGGGCAGCATTATTTGATTAATGTTTCCTTTAAACAAACAAAAAACAGTGAGAGAGACGGCTTGAGATTACGTTAGGTGTTACTTCATGACAGTTCAAAGGGTCATTATTTCTGCTTTGTTTTATAGCGTAGAAGACAGTGTGGTTTTAAACTGCAACTGTGACATGATGATGCAATGTTATTTAAAAAAAAAAAATAGATATTACTGAAAATAAAACTGAGACTATTTCCTTTGCTACTAATGTTCTATTAATTATCCGTACTACACATACAATTCATTATGTTTTTTTTGTTTTTCTAATAGCTAGAAACTTTTAATAATTTCATCTCTCATGTTTACTAGACCACTTTGACTATCCAATGACCACCAGTCCAAAAGAACACTAAGAAAAATTGAAGTCAAATTACTCTTTGGACATCATTTGAAATATGCCATATGACGTGTGATGCAGCTGGCTGCATCACTAGGCAATAAACAATTACATACATCAGTCATAGTAAATTCAAAGAGCAGATGACACTCCAATAAAGAAACAATTTAATCTGTCAGAAATGTAACCGACGACATTGCTGGGCCCTTTTATCAAGACACGAACAATAATGAATATGTAGGATGTAATTTTAGTGAATGAAATTGTGCACATTGCTTGCCATATGATTGTTTAGGTTTATAAATTGGAGTCTCGTCAGTAGCTCAATGATTTGTTTTTAGGTTTTGTCAGTTGCATTTTGTCAAAAATGATACTTGCATTACCGACAGAATCAGAATCAATTTATTTAGCCAAGCACCACTGGGACGTGCCTAGAATTGGCTTGGCATGTACAGGGCTAAACAAAAAAAACTATAAATATTTGTAAAAAAAAAAAAAAACAACTGGGGAGCGATCAGACCCCACCAACAGAAAGCTCTGTTGGTGGGGAGAAAAGGGGGGGGGGGGGGGGGGGTGGTGGTGGTAAATCACTTGTGCAGTGTGTTGCGCGGCCCTGCAGTGGCCCATTTTACTAAAAATGGCCTGGTCTTTAGGGGGGGGGGGGGGGGGTTAGCACTGTGGTCCTCAAGAGGTTAAAGGTCCACTGTCATGAAAATCTTAAAATTTTAAAATATATATATAAACACCTATACATCAGTGTTGCCAACTCATCCCTTTAATTACTGACACATCTAAGTTATACAGGTTCTGGGGCTACTTACACATAATCGGTGCCTTACCTGCATTTACCTAGCCCCGGAACTTGTAGAATTCATATGTGTCAGTAATTAAAGGGATGAGTTGGCAACACTGCTATACATATATAAGTGCCTTTCTCCCAGAGTAAAATGAGCCACAAATTACATTTCTCCTATGTTACTGTCACTTACAGTAAGTAGTAGAAATCTGACGTTACCCACAGGTTTTGGGCTATTCCATCTCTCCATAGGGGATTCTCAGCATGGCCTTTATTTTTTATAAAGTCCCTCCCTGAAAAAGATGTATATGTTACGGCCAGAACCCGAAGTTTGGCCAGAACTAGAAGTGGCCGGCCACTTCGGGTTCTGGCCGGCCAATGCGCGAACTGGCCGCTGCGCTGCGGCCAATGTGAGAAATGAAACAATTCCTGTAAGGTTAATGTGATGTTGTGACCGCAGCGCAGCGGGCAAATGTATCACATCTTTACTTTATTCAATGGCATTAAGCCGCCCGGCTTTTTCCTCTGCCTCTCTCTCCTCCCCCCCGCCTCTCTCTCCCCTTCTCTTATGGGCACAGCCGGGCGGGGACACGCGTGTCCAGGAGAGTCGTTCCTCGCGGCAGGAGAGCAGAGCTGGGAGGCTGCAGACATTGCTTCTGCCAGCACCCGCTCTGCAAGAACGGCAGGATTCCCCTGCCGCGACGAACGACTCCGGAGGGACACGCGTGTCCCCGCCCGGCTGTGCCCATAAGAGAAGGAGAGAGAGAGGCGGGGGGAGGAGAGAGAGGCAGAGGAAAAAGCCGGGCGGCTTAATGCCATTGAATAAAGTAAAGATGTGATACATTTGCCCGCTGCGCTGCGGCCACAACATCACATTAACCTTACAGGAATTGTTTCATTTCTCACATTGGCCGCAGCGCAGCGGCCAGTTCGCGCATTGGCCGGCCAGAACCCGAAGTGGCCGGCCACTTCTAGTTCTGGCCAAACTTCGGGTTCTGGCCGTAACATATACAAAGATACTGGCCAGCCTCCCTGCTCATTGTACACTTTTTTGGCAGTTGAACAGAGCAACTGCCATTCACTAAGTTCTTTTGAATATAAAATCCCTGAGAATCCCCCACGAGGAGATGGGCTAGTCCGAAACCTGTCGGTTCTGTCAGAATTCTACTATCTACTGTAAGTGACAGCAACATAGGAGATAAGTAATGTATGGCTCATTTTACTCTGGGAGAAATGCACTTCTTATCTGTATATGTTTACGTATTTAAAATTTTAAGGTTTTCGCGATAGTGGTCCTTTAAAGGAGCCAACTGAAGAATCAGTGGCCTGAATGTAAGGGATCGTTGGTGATCCTTACCAGGGCCGGCTCTAGACTTTTTGCTGCCTGAGGCAAACTTGCGAGGATGCACCCCCCCACCACCCCGATTTGAAATGATCGCACAGCACCCAAAAATTTTCTCTGCTTCATGTTCTCACATGACATGCTGCAGCTCAACACAATAGCACACTGGCTGGCTGTGAGTCTGTGACAACCAAACTGCTCACCCTCAGCCACTCCATTCCTCCTCAGGAAGATACGCACAGTACAAACATGCTGCCCCTGCAATTTCTGCGCCTGATGCAAATGTTTCACCTTGCTTCATGAGAGAACCGGCCCTGATTCTTACTGCCCTGGAGTGCAGTCTGCATCAAATTACCTGCATTTCCCTTAAAGTGTACCCGAGCTGGATTAAACAAAACGTTTTATACATACCTGGGGCTTCCTCCAGCCCCATCCGCTCACATCGCTCCCACGCCACCGTCCTCCATCTTCTCGCAGCTCCGATACCGGGTCCTCGCACTTCCATCATTTGGAGCCAGTCTGACTTAAGTGAAGTGCGCTGTTTGCGTATGTCTCCAGCAGCTTGCGTATCAGTTTGCGTATCTCTAGCAGCTTGCGTATCTCTCTAGCAGCTTGCGTATCAGTTTGTGTAGCTCTCTAGCAGCTTGCGTATCAGTTTGCGTAGCTCTCTAGCAGCTTGCGTATCAGTTTGCGTATCTCTCCAGCAGCTGGAAAGATATTTGAGGGCGCACATCTCCTGTGTAGACTGGCCCAACTGGCTGAAGTGACGTTTCCCAGCAGTATCTGAGCTGCGAGAAGACTGAGGACGGCGGCGTGGGCGCGATCCATCCATATGGGGCTGTAGGAAGCTCCAGGTATGTATAAAACGTTTTGTTTAATCCAGCTGAGTCCCTTTAACATAAGATTTACCCAGAAAATAAGCCCTAGCATGATTTTTCAGGATTTTTGAGGATGCTTGAAATAAAAGCTCTACTCCAAAAATAAGAGCTAGTTACAGTTCATAAAAAAGTAAACTTAAAGTGGAGTGAAACCCAGCATTTCTACTTTGCTCTAATAGATTATTTACAGCAGTGTTTCTCAACATTTTATAAGTGTGTACCCCTTTTAAAACACTGTACTCATCGAGTACCCCCTAGCATAGTAAACATGATGACAAGTACCCCTTGACAAATATATATTTAAATGTAGTACATGATAATTGGTTCTAAACAATGTGCAAGCATTTATTATTGCTTTTAATTTATACTATATTGAATGAAGGAGGCACTCAAATGGCGTATAAACTTGCGTTTATCAAATAGTAGCAAAACTCGACATGTTTCGGGGAAATCCCCTTCCTCAGGTGTACATGCATGCATGTACACCTGAGGAAGGGGATTTCCCCGAAACATGTCGTGTTTTGCTACTATTTGATAAACGCAAGTTTATACGCCATTTGAGTGCCTCCTTCATTCAATATAGTATATATTTACATTGTGAAGTGGTGACTCACAGAGGGATTGTGCACCGGCAAACCAGGTGTCATACCTGGTGTAGGAGCCCAGCTCAGCAACCCCCTTGCTGTCGTATTGCTTTTAATTAGCTAAAATACTAATTTGGTGTTGTTTAAATAAGAATTATTATTTTCTATATCTCTAAATTTGTTATTCTTGGTTAACCACCTTAGCGGTATGGACGAGCTCAGCTCGTCCATTACCGCTAGAGGGTGCCGCTCAGGCCCTGCTGGGCCGATTTCGATGCAATAAAAAGCAGCACACGCAGCCGGCACTTTGCCAGCCGCGTGTGCTGCCCGATCGTCGCCGCTCTGCGGCGATCCGCCGCGAGCAGCGGCGAAAGAGGGTCCCCCCAGCCGCCCGAGCCCTGCGCAGCCGGAACAAATAGTTCCGGCCAGCGCTAAGGGCTGGATCGGAGGCGGCTGACGTCAGGACGTCGGCTGACGTCCATGATGTCACTCCGCTCGTCGCCATGGTGACGAGGAAAGCCAAACAAGGAAGGCTGCTCATTGCAGCCTTCCTTGTTAATTCTGATCGCCGGAGGCGATCGGAATTATGCTCCAGGAGCGCCCTCTAGTGGGCTTTCATGCAGCCAACTTTCAGTTGGCTGCATGAAATAGTTTTTTTGTAATTTAAAAAAAACCCTCCCGCAGCCGCCCTGGCGATCTCAATAGAACGCCAGGGTGGTTAAGTATATCAAGCCCGAGTACCCCCTGGACCCATCAGAAGTACCCCCTGGGGTACGCGTACCGCATGTTGAGAACCTAGGATTTACAGCATATTATATAAAACTAGCATATTTTTTTTTTTACTAGAACTGCATTCAAAAGGTTAACACAGGCTTTAGAAGCTTCCCTGTCTGCAGAGCTGGCCGCTTCCGAAACTTTACATAATGTTATTTAGTGTTTAATTGTATCAAGTGAGAAATGTAAACAAAACCTTCTCTCACACTGCCCGATCCCTTGAACAAAGTCAGAGAAGCATAAATGCTTTCTGATTAAGTTAGAGGATGAATAAAGCAGTTATAAATAAAATGCAAAGTCGGCTCTCAGGGTAAAATTAGCGTAAATGTATAATTTCTAAATGAATACTAATACTTATGCACAAAAGCAAATATGACAACTGTATGGCATATAAAAAGTAGGAAAACATGTTTTTATTGAATATTATGTCAGGGTTTTATACCGCTTTAAAGAAAACCTGTACTGAGAAAAACGGCCCCTGGGGGGTACTCACCTCGGGAGGGGGAAGCCTCCGGATCCTATCGAGGCTTCCCCCATCCTCCTGCGTCCCATGGGGGTCGCGCACATCGGCGATGTAAATATTTACCTTCCAGACTCCAGCGCAGGCGCTCCGAAGTAGGCGGAAATATTCGATCTCAGTCGGGTCCGTTCTACTGCACAGGCGCAAGTCTCCGGCGGCTGTGCAGTTGAACAAACCCGACTGAGATCGGGTATTTCTGTCTACTTCGGAGCCGAAAGCCGAAACGGCACCCCCGCTAGAGCCTGGAAAGGTAAATATTGAACAGGGCTGCAGTGAGACCCCCGTGAGACAGAGGAGGATGGGGGAAGCCTCATTAGGATCCTGAGGCTTCCCCCTCCCGAGGTGAGTACCCCCCCAGGGGAAATTTTTTCTAGTTACAGTGTCTCTTTAAAGTGAACCCGCGGCAAACTTTGGGTCACAAATCAGATACTTTCCTAAGGAGAGAAAAGCCACTGGATCCTCCAGAGACTTTCTGTTTCCTCCTCGCCACTGTTGAAGCCTCTACGGGATACACAGGTAAGTATCAATTCTTGACCCGACCTTGGGTACATTTTAAAGAGTGTCCAGGTAACATCGGTGGAATCAGGAAATGTGGGCGTTCCATAAGCGCTAATGCAAAATATTGGCTAATGGGCGCCAAAAGAAGACATTTGGGTGCCCGATAAATAGCGGACACCTTGCCCGCACAACCAAAATTTTTTGTTTTGAGAATCAGTGTTTTGAAAAATATTGTCTGGAAATTCGTTTTGATGATTATCATTTTGTAAATGATCGTTCAACGTTTTTTTTTTTTTTTAAATAATAATGAAATTCGTTTTGAGAATTATAATTTCGTAAATGATTGTTTTGAAATGTATTA
The DNA here is from genome assembly GCF_040937935.1 of Hyperolius riggenbachi. Lineage (NCBI taxonomy): Eukaryota > Metazoa > Chordata > Amphibia > Anura > Hyperoliidae > Hyperolius > Hyperolius riggenbachi. The sequence goes on from NC_090649.1 coordinate 433,144,685, forward strand.
TCTTAGAAATGTATGGCTTTTTGTTTTAATGTTATTTGCAGCGGAGAAAGGGAGTTTTAGTGTTAGGCGTCAAGAAGGGGGTTGTAGGCTTAGGCGTCAGAAAGTGGGGTTTTAGTGTTAGGCACCACCAGGGGGGGGGGGGGGTCTTAGTGTTAGGCACCACCAGGGGGGGGTCTTAGGGTTAGGCACCACCAGGGGGGTCTTAGGGTTAGGCACCACCAGGGGGGTCTTAGGGTTAGGCACCACCAGGGGGGGTCTTAGGGTTAGGCACCACCAGGGGGGTCTTAGGGTTAGGCACCACCAGGGGGGTCTTAGGGTTAGGCACCACCATCAGGGTCTTAGGGTTAGGCACCACCAGGGGGGGGTCTTAGGGTTAGGCATCAATAGAGGGAGAGTTCTGTGTGATAGTAGGGTTAGGTTTAGTTGTAATAAAATATTGGCAATATTTACCAAGCTGTACATATATTTTTTGTTTTCATTGTTTTAGATGATATTTAGCATTTTCTCTTCTTATTTGACTAGACTTCCCTGGAGCAGCCGCCAGGTCTCACCTTACCCAGACCACATTGGACAAGTATGCGCCATACAAAGGCTGGAAGCTTTATTTCTCGGAAGGTACGGCAAGCCACACGTAGGAGACATACAACTGAGCACTCGCACTCTGATCTTATGATGGAACAGCTACAAAGGAAATCACTTCTGCTGTTTCCAACCCCTTTTTATTTCCTGCATGCCATCCATCATCTGCTGCCTGCGTCCCTCCTCTGTGTTTCATCATCTATTCTTTACAGGGCGACATTTTTCAATTTGTGCTGATGATTACTGGTGTCAGGCGTCAGGGAAGACACACAATTTCTCTGGGCAATATATGAAATCATTGGGAAGCTAGTCGTGTACTTAACCCTGCCGCACTTAAAGGACATACACCTCTGGCAGAAAAAAAGTCCCATTAACCCCGTGTCGTCTTCTGCCAGTATTGTCGCTTTGCGTTTACTACTGAGTACTGATATTATGTACCCTGCACGGCTGACTATGAGCGGATTTAGTGGTTTAGTATTCAGCAGGATGTACTTTTCAGATACCTAGAGAAATAGTACTAATGTTTTATAGCTCTCATTCTAACTTAGTTTTTTTTTTTTACTTCTTTCAAAGAGGAACTGCAACCAAGGATTGAAATGTTATTATTTATTGTATTTTTAAAGCACCAACATATTACGCAGCACTGGACAATAAATATAAACTATGATACAAGGATGACAAACGTAACAAGGTTAAACAACATGGAACAAAGTTATACAAGGCAAACGGTACAAAATACACTTGATTTTGGGCTGGTTAGGTAGGCCCAGTAATAGAAGTACAAGGCTGTCATAGGAAAGAGGCACACAATCATGTAGACTACACTAGGGAAGGGAGGACCCTGCCAAAGGCTTACAATTTAACTTCATCCCAATCAGTAGCTGATACTAGAGGCCTGCGCGGGTTTAATTTTTAGACCCCCCTACCCACACCCGACCCGCAGCCCGCTTTCTGGTGAATCTGGTACCCGCACCTGAAAAGATAGACGCTACCCGCACCCGACCCGCTACCTGATTAAATCAAAATGGGTACCCGTACACAATCTGCGGGTACCTGACCTGATGTCCTGTGCAGGTCTGATTTTTCAGACCCGACCCGCAGCCCCGCTACCCGCATCTGACCCGCAACCCGCTTTCTGGTGAATCTGGCACCCGCAGGCCCGTTACCCGCACCTGATCCGGAACCCGATAATAATCAAAACAGGTACCCGACCCGCATCCCGGTTACCCGACCCGATGCAGGCCCACTTTTCCATGCTAAATCTTTACCTTTTCTCAAATAGATCATTAGGGAGGTCTGTATGGCTGATATTGGGGTGAAACCCCTCCCACAGTGTGATGTCAGACTCTTGGTCCTAACAGTTTCCTGTTTGTGAGCCTTATTGCATTGTCGGAAATAACAGCTATTTCTAACTTCCAAGCAACCAGTACCTCCCTCTGTACAGATGTATATCTATAAAAAAAAAAACCTTAGCCTATCGCATTGTTAGGGGGTGTGGTTGTAAATAGGGGCAGCTGGTGCTGTCTGATTTTTTTTTTTCTTGTCTGCCAGTAGTAAAGATGATTGTGGATCAAACAATATGAACAAATTACATGGCGACTATCGATCATTTGTTGATCTCTCTTCTATTTTTTTACATCTTACTTTGCAATATATTGATTTATTTTCCCTTTTGGCTAACGTTCTACTTACTTTCATTGTGACATTTTAATATTTATTATTTCCCCTCTATTCTCTTTTTGATTTATGGACTATAAGGTGATCATATAGAAGCCTTTTCTTTGGTAATGCAGTTATTGCACAGTACGTTTCAGTGGATGAAAAGACAGCTGAACATCTATCATTCTAGCAAAGAGCAGTACTGGCTGGTAAATTACAATGACTATTACAGATGGTCAATGAGATGCAAATAATTCTGGCATGCAAATTTAAAGGATACCCGAGGTGACATGTGGCATGATGAGACAAACGTGTATGTACAGTGCCAAGCACACAAATAACTATGCTGTGTTCTTTTTTTCTTTCTCTGCCTGAAAGGGTTAAATATCAGGTATGCAAGTGAAAATTCATATAGCGTAACCTTCACTGATAAGGAATTAGAGCCATAAAACACTTTCCTGGCAGTAGATGACTTCTGAGAGCAGGAAAGAGCCAATATCGCGGAAAAATTTTAAATACATGGAAACGCATAAATAAAATGTACATTTCTCCCAGAGTTAAATGTGCTATGAATTACTTTTCTCCTATGTTGCTGTCACCTACAGTAGGTAGTAGAAATCTGACAGGTTTTGGACTAGCCCATCTCCTCATGGGGGATTCTCAGGGTTTTCTTTATTTTAAAAAGCGCTTAGTGAATGGCAGTTGCTCAGTCCAACTGGCAGAATAGTGTGCAAATGGGCAACCTGCATCTTTGTATAGCTCCTTTCCAGGGACTGATTTTGTAAAGAATAAATGAAATACTGAGAATCCCTCTGCTCCGTCATCAGTCTCCCAGCGGCTATCACCACTAGGAGACTATTAGACTGCGAAACCGCCGTCTATTTACATCATAGCATTTCGATCTACGGCAGCGCTGTACTCTAGAGGCTCAGGAGAAATCGTCTCTCATAGGCTGATGCCTATGACAGATGATCGCTGTCATTGGCTGGCAGGGGGGAGGGGGGTTTGGAATAAATATAAAAAAAATAGGGAAATTTATTAGAAAAACCAAATAAATAAAAATAAACGTAGCGGTAATCACAGCCCACCAACAGGAAGCTCTGTTGGTGGGCAGAAAAGAGGGGGGGGGGAATTACTTGTGTGCTGAGTTGTAAGGTTATTATTATTATTATTATTTAGTATTTATATAGCGCCGATATCTTCCGCAGAGCTGTACAGACTATATATAGTCTTGTCACTAACTGTCCCTCACAATCTAGTCCCTACCATAGTCATATGCCTATATTGTGTAGTGTGTGTATCGTAGTCTAGGGCCAATTTAGGGGGAAGCCAATTAACTTATCTGTATGTTTTGGGGATGTGGGAAGAAACCAGAATGCCCGGGGGAAACCCACGTAGACAGGGGGAGAACATACAAACTCCTTGCAGAAGTTGACCTGGCTGGGATTCGAACCGGGGACCCAGCGCTGCAAGGCGAGAGCGCTAACCACCGCGCTGCCCATACATTCCTGAATTATAAAAAAAAAAATGTATTTGTTTTACTGCTGAACAGATATTCTACAAAAAAACCCTTATATTTATTTTAATTCTTGTTGATTCTTTAACAGTATCAGGAAATGTTCAGATTTACATTAAATCCACACAATATAAACATATAATAGGAGACAGGCCTCCTCGTTCTGATCATCGGCCTCAGGCAGAACACGGTGTATTCCTCTCAGCACACTGAAAGCTGCGTCCTTCTGATCCCATGGACCGCCTCCCTCCAGGGAAGATGTAACATATGGCAGAGGTGAACTCTGGGGAAGGCTCTGCACAGCTACGTGTGTGTCCGCATGAATGGGCATTTGATGTACAGTTCATGCTGTGTTCACAGTGTCTTATTGCAGTGTTTAAATCGGTACAGGGAGAACGTGGTAAAAACATAAACCCCAAATATCCCCGAAGACCAGAACACTTGAAATTCTTCAGAGGCCTGGCTGTATTAAGCTGCAGCAGCATCTCTTCAGGGGCTCTGATCTAAGCGGGGCTGAGATGTGTAGCGCTTGCCCTACTTTCTCTTAATCAGACAACAAAATATGTCCAACAGTTTGGAAATAAAATACTGAAAGTCTTTATGAATCACTGCTTTCCTGTGCCTCTTAGTTGCTTAACCACTTCACCACTGAGGGGTTTTACCCCCTGACCACCAGAGCAATTTTCACCTTTCAGCGCTCCTTCCATTCATTCGTCTATAACTTTATTATTACTTATCCCAATGAAATGAACTATATCTTGTTTTTTTTGCCACCAATTAGGCTTTCTTTAGGTGGGACATTATGCCAAGAATTATTTTATTCTAAATGTGTTTTAATGGGGAAATAGGAAAAAATGTGGGAAAAAAATATTATTTTTCAGTTTTCGGCCATTATAGTTTTTAAATAAAGCATGCTACTGTAATTAAAACCCATGAAATGTATTAACCCATATGTCCCGGTTATAAAACCATTTAAACTATGTCCCTATCACAATGTTTGGCGACAATATTTTATTTGGAAATAAAGGTACATTTTTTTCAGTTTTGCATCCATCCCTAATTACAAGCCCGCAGTTTATAAAGTAACAGTGTTATACCCTCTTGACATAAATATTTAAAAAGTTCAGTCCCTAAGGTAACTATTTATGTTTTTTTTTTTATTGTATTTTTTTTTTTTTTTTTAATTACAAAAAAAAATAAAAAAAAATTGGGGAGTGTGGGAGGTAATGAGTTAATTTATTGTGTAAATGTAATGTTTGTATGTGTAAAATGCTTTTAGGGTGTAGTTTACTATTTGGCCACAAGATGGCCACAGAGTGTTTGTTTACATGCGACCTGTAAGCGTCCGGAAGGACGCTTACAGGAAGCAGTAGGAGGCTGAGAGACGCACAATGATCTCGCTGTTTCTGAAAGAAGCAGCAGATCATTGCGGGGGCGAGATCAACGAACGGGAATGGATTTTCCCGTTCATTGATCTCTGGGCGAGCGGGCGGCGACGTGCACGAGCGGCGGGTGCGCGCGCACGAGCGGCGGGAGCGCGGACAGCGGCGGTAGCGCGGAAGGTACGGATTTCTCCGTCCCTGGTTTTTTAGGAGGGAAAAAAGGGGCGCAGAAATTCGTACCGCTGGGGGTAAAGTGGTTAAAGTGGGAAAGTCAGCCACAAAATCAAATTCCATTTACCCACTACTCTGTGTTTATTATGCAGCCTGCAACTTCACCCTGCATTGCAAGCATTCCAATATACTGTAATCAAAAATGTTTCTGCTGTAATTAATCTTATCTGACTGTATTTGGTACATTGCCGATGAGAGGGAAGCATGTTATCTCCCCTCCTGCTCCTCACTTATTGGCTGAGGGTAGTTCATTGTGAAGCTGCTGGAATACAATCTATGCTGTGAAAAACAGGCACTCACATTCGTGACCAAAAGTTCTACAGGCACTTGTATTGGCCATGAGGAAGCGGGTCATCTAGTAGTATCAAATCATCAAGGGCACCTCCACCAGTGTTTTTGTAGCATAGTCTAAGCATCACTAGGAGGGCGGGACTACATACCAATATAAAGAAATGTATTGATATATATATATATATATATATATATATATATATATATATATATATATATATATATATATAGGCGTTTCTGATGAGGAAACCAGGATAATTAACATAAAAATGGGTATCCTGAATAAATTGCGGTACTGCATTCTACTATATGTCACTACGGTGCCTCTTTAACCCCTTCCTGACCGCCTAATGCCTATAGGCGTCGGGAAGGTGGCAATCCCAGGACCGCCTAATGCTGAAAGGTGACAAGAGCAGTGGGAGGAGATTAGTGGGGATCCTGCACGCGCATCCCCGCTTAAATGATGGAACTCCGCTCCGTCATCAGTCTGCCAGCAGTGATCAGCTTGCAGACTGTTTCGCCATCTATTCACATTGTAAAGTGGTGCGCTGTACTGGGGGACAGCCGTGTCGATCGCTATCCCCTCTCATGGGCTGATGCCTATGAGAGAAGATTTCCCTGATAGGCTCTGTTGGTGGGTAGAAAAGGGGCCCTTGCATGCTAAAGGTGGCCACTAATGATCCAGTCTTTTTCATCCAATCTTACCATTTCTATGTAATATAAGATAACTGCCTAAATTATCCATTCAATATATTCACTCAATTTACTCTTATACTATATAGATTTGGTAAAATTGGATGAAAAAGATTGGACCATTAGTGGCTACCTTAAAGGAGTTATCAGGCAAAAAAAAAAAAATGAGTTACTTACCTGGGGCTTCTACCAGCCCCATGCAGCCATCCTGTGCCCTCGTAGTCACTCACTGCTGCTCCAGTCCCCCGCCGCCAGCTAGTTTTGTTTTTGCCGACCTCTGGGTCGGCGGGCCGCGTTGCGTACATTTTTACGCATTCCCGCTGTTTTACGCGTTGGTGGTTTAATGCGTAAAAATGTACGCATTGAGCCACTAATGCGTAAAAATGTATGTGTTGATGTTCCTGCATCAGTGAGAATGCATAAAAATGTTCGCAATGCGGCCCGCTGCAACGAAACTAGTCGGCGGCGGGGGACTAGAGCAGCAATGAGTGACTATGAGGGCACAGGATGGTTGCATGGGCCTGGTAGAAGCCCCAGGTAAGTGAAGCTCATTTTTTTTTTTTTTGCCTGATAACTCCTTTTAAGAGAGACTGAAGTCTCACAAAATACCTGTATTCTTTTAAAATCCTCTTTAATATCAATGCCCTAACTAGAACGCCGCATCCCCGTGGCTGAACAGTCAATAAATCACCCCAAACTCCTCGGGGCACATAGCAGGGAGTGCATCCATGAAGAGGCAGAGCTTTGGGCTGTAGCTCTGCTTCTACACGCGCCCATCTGGGCTGATCGCTGCCTCTCCCCGCCCCTTTCAGTCTTCTTTCGCTGAGAGGGGCGGGGGAGAGGCGGTGATCAGCACTGATTGACACGCATGGAGGCAGAGCTACAGCCCAAAGCTCTGCCTCCCCGGGCAGCAAAATCCACGACCAAGAAAGTAGTGGATTTTTGCCCCGGGAGTTTGGGGTGATTTAGTTAGTGTGCAGCCGCGTGGATGCAGCGTTTCAGTTAGGGCATTGATATTAAGGAGGATTTTAAAAGAAAAACCTCTATTTTGAGAGACTTCAGAGTCTCTTTAATTGGCTCTGTAGCAAGCTATTAAAGCTGCAGAGCACTAAATTGTAAAAAAATAGCCTGGTCACTAGGGGGTTGTAAGCCTATGGTCCTGAACTGGTTAATGTGCTTCCCACTGCACTGTTCGCTGAAACTTGAAAGCATTATTGGTCTGTTTGGGGGCTGATCCAGGATGTTTATGCTGTAAACATATCCTTTAACCATTTAACGGCAATGTATAGTATTAAAACGTCATGCTTTTGCCTGTTAATGGCAACATGACGTTTTAATACGTCGCGCGTTCCCGCTGCCACTCCGCACGTGTGCGCGCCGCTATCACCGCCATTACCGTCGGGATCATGTGCTGAGTGATTGGGGAAGAGGACCGAGCAGTCCTCTACCCAATCGCACTGCCTGGAGTGAATGGACGCGATCGCAAACAGCGGCCGCGTCCATTCATAAAAATAGGAACTGTTACAGTTTAATAAAGTGCAAAAAAAAAAAAAAAAAGTGATCACATCCTATACGGGAGAGTGTTCACTATTGCCATCTTGTGGCCAAAAAGTATATTACACATACCTATACAATTACATACACACTATTAATAAAATTATTAAAATTACACTTCCAACCCTCCCCCCCCCCCCCTCCCCCGCAAAAAAAAAAAAAAAATACTTGTAAATAAAAATCAGCTTAAAATAAATAAATAAATAGTTTCCTTAGGGACTCAGCTTTTTTTAATCTATATTTTATGGGGGAAAATTAATTTTCATTTATTATATAGGGGCTTGTAATTATGGCCAGAACAAAAAAAAAACAAAACAGAAAAATAACACCTATATTTCAAAACGGTTTAATAATCGGGACAACTGGGCAAATAAACGGTGTTTGTTTTAACCACACGAGAATGTTTAATTTTAAAACTATAATGGCTGAAAACTGAGAAATAATTTTTTTTTTCATTTTTTTGTCTTTTTCCCATTAAAACACATTTAGGATAGAAAAAAATTCTTAGCAAAATGTACTACCCACAGAAAGCCTAATTGGTGTCGAAAAAAACTAGGTATAGATCATTTTCTTGTGATAAGTAGTAATAAAGTTATTAGGGAATAAGGCCCGGTTCACACTTGCGGTTGTCTGCCAAACGGACCGGATGACCTGACCGGATCCGGACCGGATCCGGATCGGAACCGTACGGTTCTGATCCGGATCTGATCCGGATTTGGTCAGGTTGCATCAGGTGTTCATCAGGATGCGATCCGGATCCGTTTGGCAAAAGTTAAGTACAAACCAAATAAAATGTTGGGGTCTGGGAGGTCAGCAGAAGGGGGACCTGTGGAATCAGGCCCTCTGCTGTTTAGCACTCACCTCCACCTCCGACATGCTGCCAACATCTCCAGCTCGTGTAAAGTCACTGCTGCTCCACTCCAAAATGCTTGCCCATGTGTCCCCATCCAAAATCGCCGCAACAATCCGCATAGGAAGTGGGGTAGAACATCCGGATTTTTAACCAGTGTGTTGTGCGCTCTCCGGTTCTCATTGCTTTGTATTGGCCGGATGGTGCAGTCCGGCTCCGCCCCGGATACGGCTGCCGGAGGAGCCGGACCCAAAAATAGCGCATGTTGGAACGGATGCCGGAGTCCGGATCCGGTCCGGCAGAACGGACGCATGTGAACGGACGCATAGGCTTTCATTGCCATGCCGTGCGTCCGTTCTGCAAGCGGTCCGGCTCCGGCACGGCGATTCCGGACGGCCACCGCTAATGTGAACCGGGCCTTAAAGGGAGGACCACTGACAAGTGAAAATTGCTCTGGTCCGTTAGAGTAAAAACCCTTGGGGGTGAACTGGTTAACTTGTACATGTAGTTAGTTTTTTTTAGCATCAGTATAATTGTGCATAGCAACATCATGTGTACATCTCTTTTGGAAGAGTTGTGAATAGATGCATGTAATTGCAAGTTTTGCATCTTTCAAAAGGCAACCTTTTGAAGATTCATCATTTGCACATGTATAATGCATACCTGATCAGGAGGCACACAGGTTTCAGTTTAATGAAGGTGAATAACTCATTTTGTTATTGCTTTGTATGAAAACACAGCAGTGACTGTTCTATATATGCAGAGAAAGATGATCAGGTTATATGCAGTCAAGGCCATAGGCAGAACCGATATAAGGAATACTCTGTAGTGTTCAGCATTTCAGCAAAACATTGTGGCAAACAATAGGAAAATATCATTTTGTTCAGCTGTGTATTCCTTCATAGGTCACAAATTCATGTTATGTCCTCCCAAGGTATCTAACTGTAATAAAATAACATGGGGCCAGTTGATATTCTTCATGTTCGGAGCCACGGCTGGTTCTAGTAACAGTGGCGGCTCCGGGCAATGGTAATACCTCCCAACAGACCTGACCCTCTCCTCCCATCCCTAAAGCTGCATTAGGAGCCCTTTGTTGGCAATTCCCCCCAGAGCCCCAAGCTGGGCCCCCCCCCAGGTAACCATCCGCCAACCCCAAATTATTAATTGTCAGTGAGAAATTAAGAATTTTTGTTTGTTTACACTTCCTCACTGTAGCCTGCCAGCACTAATATTTAATATGTAGTTATGCCAGTGTTAATGTTTCAATAGTACTTACACTGGCTGTGCTCAAGTTAGCCATTGGACACTAGATGGCGCAAGAGATCTCACTTCTCTTCAGCCCCTTCTATCCTCTTTCGAGCCAGTGGAACACACTTCACACTTCCACCACACGCTGCAACTCCAAATCTAGCGGCAAAACCCTAGGCCTTCCAATTTAACCAATTTAGCTTTTTGGACATAGCTCCTACGTCCAATAATGCATGCTGGATGTAGGAGCTACATCCATGAAATCTTCCATGAAAAAAACTTGTCGCTGCGGCCGATCACTCATTCCCCCGGGGGTACTCGTCGCCACCCGTTAGCCCGGAGATCAATGAATGGGAACACAGTCCCCATGTCAATGAACGCCAGCATCAATTAGATGCCAGCGTCATTGCGATGTCAGAAGTAAAACATCCACACATTACTTCCTGTTTAGCGTACTAATTGTACTGCGCGAGGACATCTTGTGGCCAAATAGTAAAATTACACTTACATACATTTATTTTATCAAACAGACCTACACATATTTTAAAATTAACTCCTTCCCACACTTCCAAAAATATACAAATAAAACTTTAAATAAGAAATAAAAATATTACCTTTACAAACAAACATAAATAGTTATCTTAGGGTCTGAAATTTTTTAATATGCATGTCAAATATATGCATTTTAATATGCATGTTAAAAAGTGATGGATGCAAAACTGAAAAAAATGTAAAATTGTGGTAGGGACATAATTTATAATAGCATGCAAAAACTATAATGGCAGAAAACTGAGAAATAATGATTTTTTTCCATTTTTCTTTTTATTATTATTATTCCCATTTAAAATGCATTTAGAAAAAAAAAATTCTTAGCAAAATGTACCACCCAAAGAAAGCCTAATTGGTAGCGGAAAAAACAAGATATAGATTTTTTTTTTGTGATAAGTAGTGATAAAGTTATTGGCGAATGAATGAGGAGCGCTGAAATGATGCTTAGGGTTAAAAAAACACTGGAGGCTGAAGTGGTTAAGAGGGGGGACGTGTGTGTGTGTGTGTGTGTGTGTGTGTGTGTGTGTGTGTGTGTGTGTGTGTGTGTGTGTGTGTGTGTGTGTGTGTGTGTGTGTGTGTGTGTGTGTGTGTGTGTGTGTGTGTGTGTGTGTGTGTGTGTGTGTGTGTGTGTGTGTGTGTGTGTGTGTGTGTGTGTGTGTGTGTGTGTGTGTGTGTGTGTGTGTGTGTGTGTGTGTGTGTAGGGGGGAGGCGTACAGATTATTGGGCCCTGGGGAAATTTGCCTGTTATAGTGCCAATCCCGTTTGGATCTCACAGGTATGGATAAGCAAAACATAGCAAATCCCCTTTTGTGTGGCCCACAAACTAGCAGACTACCACATCTTTAATCCACACTGACATCTGTTATTCACCAGCTGCCCCTCTTTGTCAAGCTCTTCATTGGCTTCCAATTACCCTGCAAATCCAGTTCAAACTCCCAACTGTAACCTACACAGCTTTCCACAATCTCCCTTTCTCATAACTCTCCTCATTAATGTCCAGATATCATTCCATCTCCAACTTCTGGTCTGCAAATAACCTTTTTCTGTCCTCCACTAGAATTGTCTCCAAATATTCACGAACACAGGGCTTCTCACAAGCTTTTCCACCTCTCTGAAATTCCCTTCCAAAAAATATTAGTCGCTCTCTAAACCAGTGTTTCTCCAACCTGTCCTCGTGACTCCCCTACAGCGCATGTTTTGCAGGCAACCTCAGCTATGCACAGGTGGGGTAATTAGTGTCTCAGCTAGGTGGATTCCATGTAGCTGAGACACTAATTACCCCACCTATGCTTAGGTGAGGTTGCCTGCAAAACATGCACTATTGGGGAGTCATGAGGACAGCTTTGAGAAACACTGCTCTAAACCTTACAACTTTAATGGGAAGTTCAGTTTTATATATGAAAAGTTAAACCCTGAAAAGGACAGTTGTTCTTTAATGCTTATGTATTTTCAGGTTACAGCGACAATTCCCCGTTTGTGCTGAGAGTTCAAGCCTTTGAGAGGTTCTTCACAAAACGCATAGAATATTATGACAAAGTGAGTTGAAGAGCTTTATTTTATTACTTTGAACCTATTTTACAGCACTTTGCAATGCTTATAAAGCCCATCATATCGTCTCCAGTTCTTCGTGAACTCCGACCCCATTTTCTTTGATGCATTCAGGGAAAATATTAGTTTTTCTCCATTGAGCTGGCTTTAACTAAGTGATTCCTCTTTAGTTCTATCCAGAAGAGGTGTAATGATTTCACACTAATTTGTTACATTGCTTATACTGGACGGCCTTTCCTATTGGAATAGCTGGATGCGACAAAAGGCTAAGGTCCTAAACAAGCTTTTAGTCCAAATCTTGCGAAATTGAAATACATAAAATGTTACTACTTCTGTAACATGTTCAGCAACTCCTTTGAGGGCTATGGCTAGGCTAATGAAAGTCAATGGCTGCAAACCCACAGGAGCGACTGCAATTAGGTAAATTGCAATTGTGGATCCTGCAGCTTTTTTGGAGCGATTGTGCTCCAAAACGTGGTATAGGATCACTTTTGAATCGCTGTTCAAAATCTATTTTGTAGTGATTTGGCATGAATAAAGTTTTCAATTGCATGCCAGATTAGTGCGCCAACTTTTGGCATGCAGCCCCGCCCCCTTGCACAGAAGAGAGGACATTACATGGGTGGTGCTCCGGAAGGCCAGTCAGGAAGGGGAAGTCGCCAAACTGTCACTCAATGTCTCCTACAATTGGAGGGTATAATTTCCAGATGCAGGAAGAGGCTTAGCTCCAACAGGAAAGCTTCAGGGGAATGTCGGAGGAAGCTTGTCAGGGTTAGGAGAAGTACAGGGTATAGAGATAGTCACATGATTAACACTATTTACTGGTAAATGAAGGTATTTGTTGAGTTGTTGTTTTTTCTAACACATTTAAGGTGGCCATTAATGGTCCAATTTCTAGCGAAAAATCGTTTGAGCGATCAGATATTCTGATCAGAAAAAAAATTGTTCATTACACCATCAACGAACCAATCTTTGCTTCCTATTTATCACAACCAATCAAGAAAATCCAAATTTTGGTTTGACAAAAACCCAGTCGGATGATTTTTTTTTTTTTTTTTTTTTTTTTTTTTTTATAATCGTTCATAATCGATTGTGCCCATCAACTGACGTTATTTTCAAACAATCCGAACAGAATTTCTGATTGCTCAAACAATTTTTCACTAGAAATTGGACTGTTAGTGGGCACCTTTAGTCTTGTTTTCCTACACCAGTGGGATTAGGACAAGATTAAAAAAAAAATGTCTGTACAAGGGCTTTAAGACGCACCATACAATTTTTTTGAATTTTCTTTTTATTTCAAGAATTACAATACATTTTTTGATTGATTGTAACATTTGAAAAATCTTAACCAATGTGTGTTAACTTATTACCAAATTATGAAAAAAAGATTATTGAAAACTCTGAAAAAAAACCCCTCTTGGGTCTATACATTAAGAAACTGACAATCAACCCTACACCATTCAAATTTCATAAAAATTGATCAGAAAAATCTACCACTCACAATCAACTTATATATATATATATATATATATATATATATATATATATATATATATAAAAAAAAACCCTCAAAGTCAGATTTCTCGTATGAATAAAATAAGAAAAGCTTGCAATTTTTCTGTACAACTGATTGTTTTTATCAAATTGCCATAAAATTGGATCACTTTATTGTATCATATGAGGGCACCTTCAGACTAATAGAACTAAGTCAGAAATCTGCACGTTGTCTTCTATAGGATGAAATTGAAAGAAAAGGAAGCATCCTTGTGGATTACAAGGAACTCCTGGAGGATGAAGAACTCGTGGCATCTGTTCCTTTGTCCAGCGAGCTGAAAGAGATGCCTGAGAAAATACTGGATTGCATGGGGCTGGCCATACACCAGGTGTGTTCAGATATCCATGTGTGGGTGTACTGGCCGATGGCTAGGCAACACCTGCAGGTCCTTTGTGCTTGCTCACCATCCATTAGTGAGTGTTTCTTTTTTAATTTACTTCTGAGCTGCATTATGCAGGAACTCGGGTCTACGGTCTCCTTTACACATTTCACTTTACATTTTTTTAAATATTGCAAAACCTTTTTTTTTTTCATTAACCAAAGGCGTTTATTTGAAAGGAAAATTAAAATTACAACGGGGAATTGAGCATAATGAACTAAACATATTTACTTAGTACTGTACAACTTTGGCTCTAGCATTAGATAGAAATATATAAAACGAGAATTGTCTTACACAATGGTACATACAAAAAAGAGAAGATTTGAAGAACAGGTTGCTATACATGTGGACTGGTAATCCATCTATCCAAGACCCTGGAGAATTTTTGAGGACCACCTCTATGCTTATTGACTAGGCATTTGAGGCCTCTTTGTTATAAAGAAGCAGCAACGTGCACCATCCGTCTGTACTCAGCTTCATTTATTGTGCCTGATATGAAAGTGACATCATAGGGGTATACATCATCAAAACATGTACCTTGTCATGCTGTGGTGGCGGTTGCGGGGGTGGAAGTGACATGATTTGAGGCCTCTTTTACACTTGCATTGCAAGTGTGTGTTGAGTTACCATGTTTTACCACAGGGTAACTCAACAGCAATGCAAGGCAATGGGGCAAATCACATTTAGGGTGTTGCGCCGCGATGCATCGGAAGTATCCGGTGTTGCACGGTGCTTGGCGTAATGGAAGTCTATGGACGACACAGGTAGTGTAAAGGATGGAGTGCGGTGCATGCATGGACCAATGGGCATCCCAGTAATGTTTTTCCTGCCCGGCAGGGCGTACATCGCTGAGGGGGGTGGGGGAGGGGGCGGCTCAATACATATGACCCTGTCAGCGCACTCTGACGCAGGGTTGTATGATTGCAGTTTGTTGCGTTGTGGTGGGATGCGGCAGAAGCATCGCACCACAAAGCAAAAAATACGTGAAAACCGTCCTGAAGGGTTATGTGGATTTTTTTTTTTTAGTTTCCAAATCATCAATGGAAGGACAGAGTGAGGACAACCAACGAAGGGCTATGCATTGCTTGGCCACAAAATGTGTCTCAATAACAATGTCTTATCTTGCTCGGGCGTACCCTCTTCAGTGATGTTTAGAACACATACTGTATACTTAAGTCTAGTGCAACCAGGGATCCAATCATTCATGCAATAAGCTTTCAACATGCCTCCAAAAGTCAGCAATTGGACATCGCCATAATAGATGGATAAAAGTAGGATTATGTAGGGAGGACATAGGGCAACCATTGGAGGACGTCAGGAAATACTTTATAAGTTGGGCTGGAAACGGGTATGTTTGTCTTTAAGACAAGGAGAAACTGAGTGTGAAGCTAATAACTATTCTTCCCACTCATCTTCATCCAATTGAACGTCCAAATTAACCCATTTGGTCTGTGAGCTTTCAGTTATGGGAAGGGCCTGGTATAGGGGCAGCACGGTGGCGTAGTGGTTAGCTCTCTCACCTTGCAGCGCTGGGTCCCTGGTTCGAATCCCAGCCAGGGCACTATCTGCAAAGAGTTTGTATGTTCTCTCCGTGTCTGCGTGGGTTTCCTCCGGGCACTCCGGTTTCCTCCCACATTCCAAAAAACATACAGATAAGTTAATTGGCTACCTCTAAAAATTGGCCCTAGATTACAGTACTTACACTACATAATATAGACATATTGCAATGGTAGGGATTAGATTGCGAGCTCCTTTGAGGGACAGTTAGTGACATAGTCATAGTATATATACATACACTGTACAGCGCTGCGTAATATGTCGGCGCTGTATAAATACTAAATAATAATAATAATTCAATAAGCAAAGAGTAGAGGGTACCAATGTGGTGCTTTAGAGGTCCATCTTTGATATTTTGTAATACAGGTGAAGTGCCAGTAAGGGGGAGCCCCTGAGGAAACTGTGCTTTAGGAGCATGAAAGAGCTGAAGGTACATGAATTAGTGTCTTGAAGATAAATTAAATTGAGTCTGCAGGGAATTAAATTATACTAGTTGGGAATTATGGGTAATTTTGCTTACACCCTTGTCAGCCCAGAACGATGTATTTTCCAATTTGGATAGCTCAAAAGTTTAGGATTGTCCCATAGCAGAGTGAAGTGTTCCCGCATAGTGGAAGGTAAGTCCTTGAATGTCCACTGCCACACCTTAGCAGCTTGTTTCAGAAAAGTGTTTTCATTATCCGATTGTGTTAATGTGCCTTTAATTAGAGCAGGGGTGTCAAACTCGAATACAAAGTTGGCTGAAATTGTACACTGGGACATAGTCGTGGGCCAACCTCAATATCCACTGGCCACCTTCCTCTCTTATATAGTTCCCAGGTATCTAATGGCCCCCCTCCAACCCCTATACAGTTATCTGGTGTCTAGTGGTCCTCCTTCCTGTATACAGTTCCCTGGTGTCTAGAGGCCCCTACCCCCCTATACAGTTCCCTGGTGTTTAGTGCTTTCCCCCTACCTCCGCATATGACTTCCCTGGCGTTTGGGGGCTTTACCTCCAATATAGCGTCCCTGGTGGTCTAGAGTTGGCCAAAGATAATGCAAAGTGGGGAAACCACTTGGGGGACAAATTTGATGGCTCTGCGTGCCAGATTTGGCCAACAGGCCGAAGTTTGACATCAGGGACTTGCGAAGAGTTGGATAAAAACCAATTAAACATGTTCCAGTTGGGAGGCGAGGTAATGCAAATGGGGAGAGACAATCCCCCTGTAAAAAAAGAGCATTTAAATTTGGCTCTCAAGTTGCACAAAACAATAGGCCAACGTTATTATAGAGAAAGAACACAAGAATATAAATTGGGGAGTTGTAGAGAATCTAAAGTATTTTGGGGAGCAGTACCATTTTAATAAGGTTTACTTGACCTACAGCTGAGAGTGGGGATTTAGTACAGGAAGATTATTTATGTTGTGTAATATAGAGAAGGGGTTTAACATTATGTTCAAAATACATCTCGGGGTTGGCCTGTACAGTAGCACCTAAGTATTTAAAGGAGCTAACTATTTGGAGTGGACAGGGAACAGGTTGGAGAGAAATTGTAGTTATCTATTCTCAAAATCGCAGATTTCCCCCAGTTAATGGAAAGACCCAAGTATGAGTCCACAAACATGAAAAGACTTGTTACCTTACCTTTATTTTGTGGTGGATAAGTGATTCCTAATGTTTAAAGGGGCGCTATGGCGAAAAATTTTAAAATTTAAAATATGTGCAAACCTAGACAAATAAGAAGTACATTTTTTCCAGAGTAAAATGAGCCAGTAGGTAGTAGAAATCTGACAGAAGCAATGGGTTTTGGGCTAGTCCATCTCTTTATTGGGGATTCCTCAACAAGGCTTTTATTCTTTTTAAAGTTATTCCCTAAAAAGGATTTAAACCATGATGCTGGCCAGCTTCCCTGCTCCATACAGTTTTTTGACAGTTGGACGGAGCTACTGCCATTCACTAAGTGCTTTTGAAAATAAATCCCTGAGAATCCTCTCTATGAAGAGATGGACTAGTCCACCTGTCGGATTTCTACTACCTACTGTAAGTGACAGCAACATAGGAGAAAAGTAATTTATGGCTCATTTTACTCTGGAAAAAACATACTTCTTGTTTATGTTTGCACATATTTTCGATTTTACAATTTTTTCGCCATAGTGCCCCTTTAAGCAAACACCAGTCAGCCCACTTACAGGCTGCTATATCATCATTATTATAAACAGCAATCCATTGGATTCTCCTTTTTGTTCTTCCCACATAGTGTGGATCATATAGTATAGTTACTTTGAGCTACTTGTTTAATACTGATTTATAAATAAGGTCCTATGCATTTAATAATGTGCTCTCATACTTACAGGTGCTTACTAAAGATCTGGAGAGACATGCAGTAACCCTGCGGGAACAGGAAGGCCTTCCTCTAGAAGAGGCCCCTATAGTCAGCGTACCATATATACATGCTCGGTAACGGCACTCTGTGATCTGGACTCTTCATATCTGTGCTTTGTATAGTTAGCATTCTCCATGTGACACTTCCTCTCTGTGTTATTCCTCTTACAGGGTGTACAATTATGAGCCACTAATACCTCTGAAAAACCTCCGGGCTAATTTGTATGGGAAGTATGTAGCGCTACGTGGCACAGTTGTCAGAGTGAGTAATATTAAACCACTTTGCACCAAAATGGCCTTTGTATGCAACATGTGTGGAGATGTCCAGGGCTTTCCTACTCCTGATGGCAAATACACCGTTCCAACAAAGGTAATGTCATTTACTTCTATGATAAAGTTGGAGCTTTTCAAACTCTTTGTAAACTGTGAGTTTAGACAGATTTGGTGTAATTAGGGTTTGGGTTGGGGATTAGGGGTTTGTATTTAAGTACAGTACCTGAAAATTCAATATAGATCTTGTTTAGGTGGTCAGCGTTGCATTTTCCACATTGTATTTACAATAGAGGAAGTATACTTGGATAAAGTAAGAATGTTCAAGCAATAAATAGGATAAAGTTGTCACCAAACCACAGCGTTTCAAGTCTCTTTCAGTTCTTGTCAATTTATTCCAAGCATCAAAGTGCAGAACACCAAATCATCAATATTTTGGAAATTTTTCTTTGCTTCCTGTCCTGACAAAGATGTCACCCGGGTACAGGATATTTCCTTGCTGCATGTCGCTGCAACATCCATAGCCTAATTATAGACCTGATGGTCCTGGGGACAGTCCTGAGTCGTATCAATAAATATTAGTCACGTAAATCGTATTCTGTACAGAAGAAGAACATTGAATAGCGCTACTTACAGTGCTACACATAAAAGTAAATTAAACAAGAGAGGCAGCTGCAGACCTGTCTACTCTAATTGTCTCTCTTTACCTGTCAAATCTCTATTTTCTCTGTGCACTGACCGTAGTCTGGGGATACATTTTGGCAATAATGTTGAAGAGGGTAGAGCAAATTCATTATTTACTTTGTTTTTTATATTGGTAAAACGAACAGTGTATGGACTAGGCTAGAATTTATTTTGGGTGTGTCAGGAAATTAGATTGCTGCTATGTTGACCAGTACAAATCAATTTTTGATGACATTTATCATGCAAGGGACTGGTAGGCGTAATTCCCATTATTATTTGTATGATCACTGAGAGTGATGCAATTTAAAGAGTTCTCAGTGCTGTTTGCTGTCTTTAGTTCTGCTTTAAGGTAACACCCATGAATTTATATTCCAGTGTCCAGTTCCAGAATGCCGAAGCCGTACATTTACACCTAATCGGGGGTCTCCGCTGACAGTCACTGTGGACTGGCAGACCATCAAGTAAGCTAAGCGCGTGCGTCATAAAGCAGAATTAAAGTTTGGCTTGGTATTCAATAAAAATGTATTTCACTCGTCTTGTCCTTACATTTATCCTACTTACTATTGTCTTAAAGTAATGTCAACTGTGTAAAAAGCACAAGTCCCCCCTTCCCCATCCCATCATAGAATACAGCAGGGCTAGAACTACAGCTGCAATGGTTGTATTTCGTCAGATATATCCAGAAGACTCTTAGGGCCCGTTTCCACTATAGCGTTGCGGAATCGCCGGCGAATCACCGCAGGCAAATCGCATGCGGGTGCGATTCCGCATGCGTTTTTTGCCGCGATTTCGCATGTGATTTCGCATAGGTTAGGGTGATGCGATTTTAACCATGTCACTGCCTGTGTGAATTAACATGGGTACCTATGCGAAATCGCATGCGAATTCGCGGCAAAAAACGCATGGGGAAAACGCATGCGATTTCCCTATTAAATACATTGCGTGCGATTCGCCTGCATTCCACACGCAGGCGAATTCTGAGGGCCCTACCCTGCAGATTTTTTCTGCACAGAAAAACGTGCGGGGAAACGCACAAGTGGAAACAGTCCCATCCACTTGCACTGGCTATGCGAATTCGCATGCGGGCAACGCATGCAAATTCGTGATAGTGGAAACAGGCCCTAATAGTGAGCAAAACCTTCTCTTCGCTGCTTACAGTCACACTGATTCCTGCAAACACAAATCCTTTCTGTTATATTTGCAGATCTTCATCAACTACAGTTAGTAAACAGAAGACAAACGGGGAAGCTTTTACCGATGAGCTTTTGAGCAAAGTGAAACACAGTCTATTAACCTTTTTAATAACTATCAAGCAAATCATTGTCTGTCTCTACAGATTCTTATTGTATGACTAACCTTTTGGCACAAAGGTGATATTTTGATTATAGTCCCACTTTAAATTCAGTTCATCTGCAAAGTGTTATAAATAAGAGTCATTTTCTTTTCTGCCTATGTTTTGTATTTCCATACACAACAGTTCTGCATGAACACTGCCGAAGATTAAAGTGTTTATTACAAAAGCTCTGCAACAATACAGTTGTTAGTCATCGCCCATATGTTTTGCTGCTTGAGCTGTATGACGGTACTTCAGTTACACTCAAGACCTACCTGCCCTTGTGACTAAGCAGCCACTGTAAATATCAGCCAGTATTTCCATATGAAAGAACAACTAATACTTTTATTTCCAAACCTCGGAGGAAAGTTCACGGTCTCCCTCTACTGCATCTTTTGAATCATCCAGGTGTCAGCTTTGTTCATTGACAAAAACATGCTTATTATGCAGCACAGGATGTGTATATATTAGCACAACGTCCTTGTGCATCTGCCATTTAAATTTGCCTTGTCTAAAAACTGAAATGCTCCAAGATGAAATATGGTGTGAATGAAGACACACAAGGTAATGATTCAAATGATGGGCACACAATTCAGTTAGAAAACATAAAGCATTTATTTTTAGATAGAATGGGGAAGAGCTAGAAGATCCTATGTCAGGTTTTTTGATTTACAAGTATATACAGTGGCTTGCAAAAGTATTCGGCCCCCTTGAAGTTTTCCACATTTTGTCACATTACTGCCACAAGCATGAATCAATTTTATTGGAATTTCACGTGAAAGACCAATACAAAGTGGTTTACATGTGAGAAGTGGAATAAATATAATAAATGATTCCAAACCTTTTTTTTTTTTTTTTACAAATAACTGCAAAGTGGGGTGTGCGTAATTATTCAGCCGCCTTTGGTCTGAGTGCAGTCAGTTGCCCATAGACATTGCCTGATGAGTGCTAATGACTAAATGGAGTGCACCTGTGTGTAATCTAATGTCAGTACAAATACAGCTTCTCTGTGACGGCCTCAGAGGTTGTCTAAGAGAATATTGGGAGCAACAACACCATGAAGTCCAAAGAACACACCAGACAGGTCAGGGATAAAGTTATTGAGAAATGTAAAGCAGACTTAGGCTACAAAAAGATTTCCAAAGCCTTGAACATCCCACAGAGCACTGTTCAAGCGATCATTCAGAAATGGAAGGAGTATGGCACAACTGTAAACCTACCAAGACAAGGCCATCCACCCAAACTCACAGGCCAAACAAGGAGAGCGCTGATCAGAAATGCAGTCAAGAAGCCCATGGTGACTCTGGGCGAGCGGCAGAGATCTATAGCTCAGGTGGGGAAATTTGTCTATAGGACAACTATTAGTCGTGCACTGCACAAAGTTGGCCTTTATGGAAGAGTGGCAAGAAGAAAGCCATTGTTAACAAAGGGAGACACAGCAAGCATGTGGAAAAAGGTGCTTTGGTCAGATGAGACCAAAATGGAACTTTTTGGCCAAAATGCAAAACACTATGTGTGGCGGAAAACTAACACTGCACATCACTCAGAACACATTGCCACTGTCAAATATGGTGGTGGCAGCATCATTCTCTGGGGGTACTTCTCTTCAGCAGGGACAGGGAAGCTGGTCAGAGTTGATGGGAAGATGGATGGAGCCAAATACAGGGCAATCTTGGAAGAAAACCTCTTGGTGTCTGCAGAAGACATGAGACTGGGGCGGAGGTTCACCTTCCAGCAGGACAAGACTCTAAACATAAAGCCAGGGCAACAATGGAATGGATTAAAACAAAACATATTCATGTGTTAGAATGGCCCAGTCAAAGCCCAGATCTAAATCCAATCGAGAATCTGTGGCAAGATCTGAAAACTGCTGTTCACAAATGCTGTCCATCTAATCTGACTGAGCTGGAGCTGTTTTGCAAAGAAGAATGGGCAAGGATTTCAGTCTCTAGATGTGCAAAGCTGGTAGAGACATACACTAAAAGACTGGCAGCTGTAATTGCATCAAAAAAGGTGGTTCTACAAAGTATTGACTCAGGGGGCTGAATAATTACGCACACCCCACTTTGCAGTTATTGATTTGTAAAAAAAATGTTTAGAATCGTGTATGATTTTCGTTCCACTTCTCACGTGTACACCACTTTGTATTGGTCTTTCACGTGGAATTCCAATAAAATTGATTTATGTTTGTGGCAGTAATATGACAAAATGTGGAAAACTTCAAGGGGGCCGAATACTTTTGCAAGCCACTGTAAATATATACACTGCTCAAAAAATAAAGGGAACACAAAAATAAGACATGCTAGATCTGAATGAATGAAATATTTATTTTAAATACTTCATTATTTACATAGTTGAATGTGCTGACAACGAAATCATACAACAATTATCAATGGGAATCAAATTTATCAACCCACGGAAGTCTGGATTAACACTGGGAATACACCATAAGATTTTCAGCAGATAGATTGTTTCGATAGATAATTTCCGACATGTCCGATCTTATTTTCTATATTTTTTATGATTGATTTCTCATAGAGGTGAATGGAAATTGATAAGAAAAGATAAGAGAATCGATCGGAAAATCAATCAAAAATAAGATCGGACAGTAAATCGACTGAAAAATCTCATTGTGTATTCCCAGCATTAGAGTCGCACTCAAAGTTAAAGTAGAAAAAAACACTACAGGCTGATCCAACTTTGATGTAATGTCTTTAAAATAAGTCAAAATAAGGCTCAGTAGTGTGTGTGGCCTTCTCGTGCCTGTATGACCTCCCTACAACACCTGGGCACGCTCCTGATGAGGTGGCAGATGGTCTCCTGAGGGATCTCCTTCCAGACCTGGACTAAAGCATCCACCAACTTCTGGACAGTTGGTGGATGGAGCGAGATATGATGTCCCAGATGTGCTCAACTGGAGTCAGATGTGGGGAATGGGCGAGCCAGTCCATAGCATCAATTCCTTCGTCTTGCAGGAACCGCTGACACACTCCAGCCAGATGAGGTCTAGCATTATCTGCATTGGGAGGAACCTAGGGCAAACCACACCAGCATATGGTCTCACAAGGGGTCTGAGGATCTCATCTCGATAATTAATGGCAGTTAGGCTACCTCTGGCGAGCACATGGAGGGCTGTGTGGCCTCCCAAAGAAATGCCACACCACACCATTACTGACCCACTGCCAAGCTGGTCATGTTGCAGGCAGCAGAATGTTCTCCACGGCGTCTCCAGACTCTGTTACGTCTGTCACATGTGCTCAGTGTGAACCTGCGTTCATCTGTGAAGAGCACAGGGCTCAGTGGCTAATTTGCCAATCTTAGTGTTCTCTGGCAGATGCCAAACATCCTGCATGGTGTTGGGCTGTGAGCACAACCTCCATCTGTGGATGTCGGGCACTCGTACCACTCTCTGGAGTCTGTTTCTGACTGAGCAGACACATACCCATTTATCACGGGCTGGAGGTCATTTTACAAGGCTCTGACAGTGTTCCTCCTGTTACTCCTTGCACTAAGGAGGATGTAGCGGTTCTGCATCTGGGTTGTTGCCCTCCTCCACCTCTCCTGATGTACTGGCATGTCTCCTGGTAGTGTCTCCATGCTCTGGAAACTATGCTGACAGACACAGCAAATATTCTTGTCACAGTGTAGCATTGATGTGCCATCCTGGATGAGCTGCACTACCTGAGCCACTTGTATGGGTTGTAGACTCCGCCTCATGCTACCACTAGAGTAAGAGCACCGCCAGCATTCAAAAGTGACCAAAACATCAGCCAGAAAGCATAGGAACTGAGAAGTGGTTTATTTCGCCACCTGCAAAACCACTCCTTTATTGGGGATGTCTTGCTAATTGCCTATAATTTCCACCTGTTTATTTCACTTGCACAGCAGCATGTGACATTAATTGTCAATCGGTGTTGCTACCTAAGTGGACAGTTTGATTTCAAAGAAGTGTGATTGAATTAGTTACATTGTGTTGCTTAAGTGTTCCCTTTATTTTTTGAGCATTGTACTTGCTAGCTCTGAAACACAAGTGGACACAATAATTCCAGTCACTGAGAGGAGGCTATGTGCGCCATTGACCTGGTTCTTTTTACAAAGTGCAGGTTGTTAAGGGCAAGAGCAGGAAAGCTGCCTGGCCAAACCTCATTCTCATCATTTTATAGCTGGCTGTTCTGAATCATGAGTAAATAATGTTTTGCTCAGATAAAGTGATCGGGGCTTTGTCTCCATGCTGGATATGTCCACCATGATGTTTGATGTTGTGTCAGGGGCCATACACCCAGGACTGCATTCTAGTGAAGGTTTTTGTCGTTGCAGAGTCCAGGAGATGATGTCTGATGATCAGCGAGAAGCCGGCAGAATTCCTAGGACAGTGGAATGTGAGCTGATTCAGGATTTAGTGGACAGTTGTGTTCCTGGAGACATGGTGACAATCACCGGAATTGTTAAAGTGTCCAATATCAAAGATGGTATGTACTGACGTGTTACATAAAATGAGGTGCTATTTATTACAGGTGTTACACTAAAAGTGATCCTGGAGTGAATTCAGGCAACACCCTGACAAGCTAAAACATGAAATCCTCCTGCCCAAGATTGAATATATCCTTATGCCATAAAAATACCTCTGTCCCATCAAGGCCCTGAATGCAGAAGGCTTTAGAAGGTGTCCTGTGGTATCTGGGAACAAGACATTCGCAGCAGATGCTTTAAAGGACAACTGAAGTGAGAGGGCTATAGAGGCTCAAATATTTCCTTTTAAACAATACCAGTTTCCTGGCATTCTGCTAATCTTTCATGCATCAGTAGCGCCTGAATCACACACCTGAAACAGGTATGTGGCAAATGCAGTTAAACGTGCTCTCCATGCTTGTTCAGGATCTATGACTAAAAGTATGAGAGGCAGAGGATGAACTGTACAGCCAAGCAATTTGTATGGTTTAGAAGAAAATAAATATGGCAGCCTCCACATCTGTCTCACTTCAATATTCCTTTTATCACTTTTTCCACCACTACAGTATAGCTACAGTTGTGTTCAAAATTATTCAACCCTCACTAAAATTGAGTGTTTTGGCCAGTTTCACATTGATTTTGATCATTTCAGTCATCTTGTTTACAATTAAATCAAAGAGGCACTTGTAAGTCACACAAATATAACATAACATTTATAACGAAATAACCACAACTGTCTTTTCTGTGCTTACATCATTATCAGTTTTATTCAACCCCCAAGTGACATTCATTCTTAGTACTTAGTACAACATCTTTTTCCAGTTATACCAGCTTTTAAACGTGAAGCATAGTTTGACACAAGTGTCTTGCAGCGATATATGGGTATCTTAGCCCTAACTAGCTCCTGCCATCTCCAACTCAAAACATAGCGCGTATCCGACCTTTTCTTTCCCGTGACACAACCAAAATGTTAGTACATGCTCTTATTATATCTCGATTGGACTATTGCAATATATCGCTTGGTGGACTTCCAACTAACAGACTAGCAAGGCTCAATTCTGTACTGAACTCTGCTGCTCGACTTATTCATCTCTCCTCTCGCTCTTCCTCTGCTGCTCCTCTATGTCAAGCTCTTCACTGGCTACCAATTAACGAGAGGATTCAGTTCAAACTCTTAACCCTAACCTACAAAGCTCTCCACAATCTCTCTCCCCTGTACATCTCCTCACTAGTCTCCAGATACCAACCCAACCGCAATCTCAGATCTGCACACGAGCTTCTTTTATCCTCTTCTACAATTACCTCCTCACATTCACGTGTACAAGACTTTTCACGTGCCTCACCCCTCCTCTGGAATGCCCTTCCACAGCACATTCGCCACTCTCCCACCTTTGAAATCTGTAAACGCTCCCTCAAAACCCACCTTTTCTGACAAGCATATTCTCTAGCTTAGGCCATGCACCCACTAAATAACCTAATTACGCACTGCCTGTACATATACTGTATACTTCCCCACCTCTTGTTTCCACCCCATTCCTTTAGATTGTAAGCTCGCAAGGGCAGGGCTCTCACCCTTTTGTGTCATGGAATGTTATTAATTTAATTGCTTGCACTCTGTTAGATATTTATACATTTTAGTCATCATGGTAAATCAAATTGTAATCAGCAGTGCTGTATTGTGTATCAGTGTTCATATTTGATGTATATCATTGTCTGTATCATTATGTATCCCTTGTTTGTTTTATTACATTGTACAGCGCCACGGAATATGTTGGCGCTTTATAAATAAATAATGATAATAATTCTTCATGGGCAAAAGCCTCCAGTTCAGTCACATTCTTAGGCTTGTGCACTGCAACTGCTTTCTTTAAGTCCCACCAGAGGTTCTCAATTGGATTTAAGTCTGGTGACTGCAATGGCCACTCCAAAATGTTCCAGCCTTTAATCTGCAACCATGCTCTGGTGGGCTTGGAGGTATGCTTGGGATCATTGTCCTGTTGAAAGGTCCAACGTCTCCCAAACTTCAGGTTTGTGACGGACTGCATCACATTTTCTTCCAATATCTCCTGGTACTGAAGAGAATTTATGGTACCTTGTACACGCTGAAGCTTCCCTGTACCTGCAGAAGCAAAACAGCCCCAAAGCATGATTGACTCCTAGCCATGCTTCACAGTAGGCAAGGTGTTCTTTTCTTCATAGGCCTTGTTCTTCCTCCTCCAAACATAGCGTTGATCCATGGGCCCAAACCGTTCTAATTTTGTTTCATCAGTCCACAGAACACTATCCCAAAACTTTTGTGGTAGTGTTCTGTGGACTGATGAAACAAAATTAGAACTGTTTGGGCCCATGGATCAACGCTATGTTTGGAGGAGGAAGAACAAGGCCTAAGGGGGGGGGGGGGGGGGGGTTCAATCATGCTTTGGGGCTGATTTGCTTCTGCAGGTACAGGGAGGCTTCAGTGTGTACAAGGTACCATGATTTCTCTTCAGTACCAGGAGATAGTGGAAGAAAATGTGATGCAGTCCGTCACAAACCTGAGGCTTGGGAGACGTTGGACCTTTCAACAGGACAATGATCCTAAGCATACCTCCAAGTCCACTAGAGCATGGTTGCAGATTAAAGGCTGGAACATTTTGGAGTGGCCATCGCAGTCACCAGACTAAAATCCGATTGAGAACCTCTGGTGGGACTTAAACAAAGCAGTTGCAGCGCGCAAGCCTAAGAATAGCCTAAGAATGTGACTGAACTGGAGGCTTTTGCCCATGAAGAATGAGCTAAGATACCCGTATATCGCTGCAAGACACTTGTGTCAAGCTATGCTTCACATTTAAATGCTGTTATAACTGGAAAAGGATGTTGTACTAAGTATGAATGTCACTTGGGGGTTAAATAAAACTGATAATGATGTGAGCACAGAAAAGACATTTGTGGTTATTTCATTATAAATGTTATGTTATATTTGTCTGACTTACAAGTGCCTCTTTGATTTAATTGTAAACAAGATGACTGAAATGATCAAAATCAATGTCAAACTGGCCAAAGCACTCAATTTCAGTGGGGGTTGAATAATTTTGAACACAGCTTTACGTCCTCTGTGTGACTTCATCTAAGCCACAAAGACGTAGATATAAGTCGTGTAGCTGAAGCAGTGTTGTGCAGGATTGGGCTTGCTCCTGTGCACACATCTGTCACTATCTGCTGCAGCACTAATTGGTGAATGCGAATATATGTTCACTGAGCCAATAAGATTGACTTTTACCATTAAAAATACTTTTATTTTCTCAGTTCATAGTGAAAAATACACACTGTAGCATTATTTAAGAATCAAATATCTTCACCATAAATTGTGACAGGAACGTAATTTGTTTTGTGATAAACAGTAGAGATAGCCAAACAACATTTGTGTTTTTTTAAATCTACAATAGCACATTTTATTTTTAAACTGGAATTGGTAAAACTTAGAAATAATGTATTTTTTCTGTAAATTTCCTCTTTTACCTATTACAATGCATAGAAAACAAAATTGTTTGAGGGAAAAATGGCATACTGTGAAAGCCTAGGTAGTCTTGAAAAAAACAATATATATTTCATTTAGGTGTCATAAATAGGGATAATGTTATTGCTGATTAAATAGGGACATAGCTAAAATGTCAAAACTGCTCTGGTTCATAAGGGGGAAACAAGGTCTGGATGCAAGGTGGTCAAGTCCTTAAAGAGTAACTGTCAGGCTGTAAAAGCTAATTTAAACCTCTATTCTCCTATGTTGAACAGTTTAGAAGGAAGCCAAAAAGGCAATACTGAAGTTAAAAATCTCTCATACTTTGATTTTTGCTGAATAGCAATCCTCTTTATTCCCAAGCTCCTAAGGAGGCCGGCAGGCCTCATAACAGATACTGCAGAGCATGCTGGGGCTGCTTCTTCTCCCTACTGCACTCCCTTGGTCCTCCCCTTCATTTCCCTATCTCGCCCTAAGGCTGCTTTCACAGTGGGAAGTTACAGGCTCATGTTACAGCAGCTTGTAGCTTGCAGCCTAACTCACAGCACTGAAAAATCAATGTGCTGTTCACAGTGCACATGTTCCGTTAGAGTATACTGCACGAGTCCGCTATTGTTCCTAGCCACATGGCTAATTAATATTCACTGCACAGTAGTGTTGTCTGGATCATGAACGATTAGGATCTTTGATCCGGATCTTTTTTGTGAGTCGAATCATCAGGAAGCAGGGTAAGGGAGGATATTACATCACAATTGGCTTATACAAGACAGTCAAACATGGAACCTGCCATGAGCTGTCAGGAGCATCAATCTCTGCAAATACTATATAAAAATTCTGTGAAATCCAAACGTGGACAGTGAAATGCATATGTAATGTAAATACAGCCAATATTTAGCAACTGATATATGTGTTTTTTTTCTCTGAGACCCTATACCTAACAG
Source organism: Hyperolius riggenbachi (assembly GCF_040937935.1). Classification (NCBI taxonomy): domain Eukaryota; kingdom Metazoa; phylum Chordata; class Amphibia; order Anura; family Hyperoliidae; genus Hyperolius; species Hyperolius riggenbachi. The sequence goes on from NC_090649.1 coordinate 433,173,810, forward strand.
CTCCTCTTTAAAGTTGTGAGGCGGGGTCTCCATTGGTCACTGTGACTGAACAGGGTTTAGTCCCTGCAGTCTCTACATCCTACCTGCGTGTGCTCCTCCCCTCCCTATCTACTGCATGTAAGAATAACTACAGAGGTGATAACTTCAGGACTGGAGTGATAAGATAAAACTCTCACTGTGAAAACTTATCATTACATGATAAGGCAAGCTTCTTTAGTGAAGTAACTCATAAAAAGCTGATCGATTGTGTTGTGGTAATTTTTCACTTATCACCAGCATGATCTTAGTGAATTGTGGCCTGTGCTATTCTCTTCGACTGTCAGTGATTTCACATGATTTGTAACTAGATAAAGGCTTAAAGGGTACCTGAACTAACATGTGACATGATGAGATAAACATGTGTATGTACAGTGCCATTTCTGCATATAACTAAGCTGTGTTTTTTCCCCCAGAGAGGGTTACATTTAGGTATGCAAATGACAATTTCTTTCTAGTCGAGACCTAGTCGGACTATAGTGTACCCTCACTGATAACTAATGACAGCTATAAAACTCTTGTCTGGCAGAGAAAAACTTCTGAGTGCAGGGAATAGGTGAAAAAGTAAATAGTTCATAGATTGGGGATCTGAAGTGTGTCAGAGTGTGTGAAAGCAGTATTGTCACCATAAAAATCTAATTTCAACAGCAACTGGTCTAAGTGTATTAAGTCATAAAGATGCTAATCCTGCATTCAAAACTTGCAAAACTTTTTCTGCTGTTATGGTTTGTAGTTATCACATACTTTAGGCACTGGCCCTAGTGCCAAACAGTGCCAAAGAGTTGAATGCTGGGAGTTCGTTTTATCTATAATATATTCCTTCTCTTCCATTTATTTCCCTGCCTAGCTCCTTATCAGAAACACCCTCTGATTACTTGTGTTTACAAGCAAGGCTGAGGTGACTCAGTGATTGGATGTGTAAATAAAAAAATAGACAGTGAAGTTGTTAGTATACACCTCAGTGGGAGTGTCTGAAGACTCTGGGAGGAGGGCAGCTAATGAATACACAATGAGCAAGAGAAGGGAGGAGGGAAACAAGAGTCAGGGAGGATATGATGTCAGCATTAGCTTAGGATAGGATTTTCTGCTTTTCCTTAATAAAATTCACAGGAATCATTACTTGGACAGCACAATACATCTGTTATGTAAGTAGAAGTAGTATTTATCTACCTTTATATGTGTTTTTTATTTCTAGGTTAGCATGGGTGTCGCTTGTTCTTGAAAGACTGACAGTCAACTGAGATAGTATAGAATTAAACCTATTTTTTTTAAGCTTTTCAACAGTAGAGAAAACTGGGGGTTTCTAAAAAAAAAAAAAAAAAAAAAAGTTTATTTTCAGTTCAGGTTTTCTTTTACCGCTTTTAAACAACACTAATTGAAATGTACACCTTGTTTGGGAGCTGTTTTCCCTGCCAGGGAGTAGATTTTACTCACCACCGCTACCGCCAATCATGCTGCTCTCGCCCTGCCGTTGGTATGACGGCAGAGCTCTGTGAGATGGTCAGGAGCCAATTTCATTGGCTTCTGACCCTGTGATCACTGTGATCCAATCTCATTGGCTCACGTTGATCACACGGTCAGGAGCCAATGAAATCGGCTCCTGACTGGCTCACAGAGCTCTGCTGTCATAGCGTCAGTAGAGCAAGTGGGCTGGGGCGACAGGTGAATGGTGACAGCGGCATTTCCGTGCGGAGTGACGTCAGTAAACCCCGGTTTTTGGTGATAGCGGACTATGGTCTTTAAGGGGCCAGAGACCGCTGGTACTAAAGTGGTTGATACCAATCCCACAATCAAATCAATCAAATGCTTCACCATAAAATAAGAAAATGGTCTTGTTTCTACCATGTTGAGCATCAATTAGTACAGAGCAGAATTACTGTTGGGTTAAAGGGAATTGTGTAGGTGTGTAACATCTTTAAAGTCCTGCATTCGATGGACAATTAATTCCATGCTTGCTGGTTTTGTGTAGGAGGATTTAAGAATAAAAACAATAAGTGCATGTTCCTGCTGTACATTGAGGCAAACTCCATCAGCAACAGCAAAGGTCACAAAGCTAAAGACACGGAGGAGAGCAGCAGCCATGGAGCCGCTATGGACTTCTCCCTGAAAGACTTGTATGCCGTCCAGGAGATCCAGGCACAGGACAATCTCCTCAAACTGTTAGTGAAGTAAGTATTACTGAGATATTATTAGAGCTGCTGCTGCTCTATCTTCTGCTGAGCTGATATCAATGATTTATGTGTCTGTTAAACAGATCACTGGGCATTCGCTTTGCAGACTCCGCAGCCTGCTGGCATAATTCTTCACATTTCACTGATGTTGAATATTTAGAACTTCACTGTTTTCTGTAGTTTAAACAGGAACTTCAGCCTAAACAAACATACTGTCATTAAGTTACATTAGTTATGTCCATTAAAATAGATAGGTAATATAATCTCTTACCCACCATGTTTTAAAAGAACAGGCAAATGTTTGATTTCATGAGGGCAGCCATCTTTTGGTTGAAAGGAGGTGACAGGGAGCATGAGACACAGTTCCAACTGTCCTGTGTGCTGATCAACCCTCCCAGTTGCTAGGCAATGCAAATAACAACATAGGAAATCCCATCATGCTTAGCACAGCATCAGGGGAAAAAAGCCCGGGCAGTTTTCTTTAATTGGTGGAGCCTAGCTAAAAATACAGCTAAAAATGATGCTTTGATAAGAAAGACCAAGTTCTGATGCTGTGGAACTGTTAAAGGGAAGGTTCAGGGGCTGTATAAAAAAAAAAATCCAAATCCACTTACCTGGGGCTTCCTCCAGCCCGTGGCAGACAGGAGGTGCCCTCGGCGCCACTCCGCTGGCTCCCGGTGGTCTCCGGTGGCGAGCCCGACCTGGCCAGGCCGGCTGCCAGGTCAGGCTTCTTCTGCGCTCCAAAGTGCGTGTCACTCGTGCGCCCTGACGTCATCGGACATCCTCCGGGCTGTACTGCGCAGGCTCAGAACTACTGAGCCTGCGCAGTACAGCCCGGAGGACGTCCGATGACGTCAGCACGCACGAGTGACACGCACTTTGGAGCGCAAAGGAAGCCCGACCTGGCAGCCGGCCTGGCCAGGTCGGGCTCGCCACCGGGAGCCTGCAGAGCGGCACTGAGGGCACCTCCTGCCTGCTACGGGCTGGAGGAAGCCCCAGGTAAGTGGATTTGGATTTTTATTTTTTTTATACAGTCCCTGAACCTTCCCTTTAAAGAAACACCAAGCCTTTTCAGTGCTGCTGAGTAGATTTTTAGTCTGGAGGTTCACTTCAATTTATATTAACAAAAAACAAACTAAAAGTGTAGGTAATAAGTGATCGGTTAAATGGAATTTTTGTTATAACACAGTATTTACTGAGTTTGGCACTAAAAATTAACATGTTAGGGCCTGTAAACAGTATCCTGGAGAGTAGCTATGCATTTTATCACAACATGCAGCCACCTTGCTACATGCTACAGTGCTGAATGGTGCTTGGCTAGCTGGGTGTCCAAGAACATTGTTAGCCAAGGGTGGTGGATTGGGTTTCTAAAAAGAACGGGGGCAGGATTGGGTGCCTGAGGCCATCATGAGCAAGAGGTAGTGGATTGGGTGTCTGGGAAACATGAGGGATGCATGATTGGGTTACTGAGAAGATTATGACCTGGGGTGGTGGATTGGGTGACTGAGAAGAACGAAGGATCCAGGATTGAGTGCCTGAGAATAAGGGGTGAAAGATTAGGTGCCTGAAAAGATTAGCAAGGGATGGTGGATCAGGTGCCAGGGAAAAACAAGGAATAATGGAATGTGTGTCTGAGGAGATTATGGGCAAGGGGCGGTGGATTGGATACCTTAGACGATTATGAATGAGGGGTGGTGGATTGGGTGCCTGGGAAGATGAGGCAGGGGTGGTGGATTGGGTGTGAGAGAAGGTTATAGGTGAGGGGCGCAGGGGCTGAGGTCCCTGAGAAGATTATGAACAACGGTTGGTGGATTTGGTGCCTAAGAAGATAAAGCAGGGTGGTGGATTGGGTGTGAGATAAGGTTATAAGTGAAGGGCAGTGGATTGGGCATCTGAGAAGATTAAGTGTGAGAGGCATTGGATTGGGTGCCAGTGCTGAATATCTGAAATAAAGGTAACGTATGGTTTGTACTATGTACGATTAGGGGATATGGCAGACAGAGGTTAGTATTATCTGTTATGGTTAGAAAGCTTAGATTGGTCTTCAGAAAGTGGGTTTACCTCAAAGGAACAGATGGTTGAGGTCAGGAAGGGAGTTTTAATTAACTGGAGAAATTATGGTTCGGTGAAGGGGGAGATAGAATGACAATCACATTGCACTGCCAAAACCTACATCATGTAGCTAAAACATCTCACCAGTACCCAATCCAATAGCGCTGAACTCAGATGCTCCTCTTTCTGGAACAGGCAGTTTAGAATCCCTTATTCTTTTTTTCACATATAAATGGACAGCAAATGATATTTTGGTTATTAGTCCGCTGAGTAAATTAATGTTTTGTTTTTCTTTTTTTCCTGTAGCTCTCTTTGCCCTACAATATATGGACATGAGGTGAGCAGCAGTGGTTATATAAACATTCCGAACTGTCAAACTGTAAATGCATTGTATGTGTTAACAAATAAAAACTTAAAGAGGAATTCCAGTGAAAATAATGTAATTAAAAAAAGTGCTTAATTTTTACAATAATTATGTATTTAGTCAGTGTTTGCCCATTGTAAAATCTTCTCCCTGATTTACATTCTGACATTTATCACATGGTGACATTTTTACTGCTGGCAGGTGATGTCGATACTTGCACTTTTGGCAGTTGTAAACCGCTGTTTTTTCCCACAATGCAACAAGGCTCCCACAGTGTGATGTCAGTACCTCAGTGCTGTGAGGTGCTGACATCACTGTGGGAGGGGTTTCACCACAAAATCAGCCATACAGAGCCCCCTGATGATCCATTTGAGAAAAGGAATACATTTCTCATGGGAACGGGGGGCATCAGCAGATCAAAAACTTCCTTCACAGTAGATGGTTCATGTGCAAGTTCTGAAAAAAGAGCAATAATAAAGTCCCCTTTGAATTCTTATGACATCAGACAACTACGTTTTCAAAGTACTCCAGTACTCAAAGTAGTTACCAAAGGTCCTCCACCATCGATGGTAAGCCCCTACCACACTCCACCATGGCGCACTTGCCGGATTCAGTGGACCCAACTGAAAGGGTTGAATGCACCATTGGGGCAGTTATGGCCTCCCCTCTTCAGACAAATTATTCTTTTCCACTGTTAGTATCAACTCCAGCGTAGTAACTTGTGATCCCGTCAACTCAAAAACATAAGCTGACTGTATAGTGTAAAATCCTTAAAACTCTATTTAAAGGACAACTGAAGTGAGAGGGATATGGAGGTTGCCATATTTATTTCCTTTTAAGCAATACCAGTTGTCAGGCTGTCCTGCTGATCCTCTGCCTCTAATATTTTTAGCCACAGACCCTGAACAAGCATATGCAGATCAGGTGTTTCTGACAAACAAGATTAGCCACAATCTTGTTTCCTTTGTTATTCAGACAGATCAGCAGGACTGCCAGGCAACTGGTATTGATTAAAAGGAGAAACCCTGGAAGTAGAGCGTGTATAAGCGGTTATGCAGACGGTGAGATAAGACCAGTGGCTAGTGAGCAGTGCTTGTAACGGGAAGCGAGGTGAATTCCTCTTACCAGGCTTCCCTCTGCGCTAGCTCTGCATAGAGGTGGGATCACGGAGGGAAGCCCCAGGGAGAGGACGGGAGGGAGAAGTCGGGCCGCTCTCCATGCGTCAGAGTCTCTGTGTGGCTGCGGCTCCCCCCTCCATCATTGCACCCTCTCCTCATAGCACTCAGGGCAGTCACGCTCTTGGTCCACCCCTAGAAATGGGTCTGTATGTATCCCTATTGTCCAGCGCTGCGTAATATATTGGCGCTTTATAAATACAATTAATAATGATAAAAAACATTTAGATCTAGAAATCATTTATCTTGTCCCATAAAATGCCCCCCTCCATTCTGGCTCAGGAGCGAAATTATAAAATATTTTCAAGGTGGTACAGGGAACATGTCCGGAATCACAAATTTAACCCTCAGAGGTCTGATCTTTGTTGGCACTGTAATTTTGTGCCAGGAGATCATTTTCACATATGGTGGACTTTTGGTAAACAGACCATTTTGGGCAAAGGTTTTGGAACTACATACCATCCTATATGACAACTGTTTACCCTGCACTCCAGAGATAGCCTTGTTGTCAATAGTAGGGTTTCTCAACTCAGTCCTCAAGTACCCACTACAGGGCATGTTTTGCAGAAAACCACAAAACATTCACAAGTGAACTAATCGGTGTCTCAGCAGAGCTCATTAACTACCTTTATAGATTTCCACAAAAATGCACTGTTTGAGGTACTTGAGGACTGGGTTAAGAAATCCTGGTCTATTCTACCTGGCTCCATAAGAAAGGCAAACAAATTAAATCTTTAAATTCATGTTAAATGGGTCTCGTTTGCATGTTAACAGACCATGGAGAACCCCCAGAACCAAGGCTGAGGAGTCGGTACTTAAATCATCTGACTGCTCAGTTTATGAAATCACCAACTCTGACTCCAGGTACCCACAAATTGCTCCGACTCCTTGACTTTGGCTCCACAGTCCTGCCCAGAACCCCTTCAACATTGAAGCTCTTCCATGAGATTAATACACTTACGAGCATAGATGAGTTATTGCTGGGAGCTCAATATAAAATAAACATGAGGTATTTACATATACTGTATATGGGCAGTCTGGATAGAGTTCAGAGACTCAGATTCGGCTTGCCAGGGGTTAGCAAGGCAGATTCCTACTATGCCTGACTTTCCAGCAGGGGTGCTCTCATACTGGGCGCACATACAGAACAGCAGCCCCAGCACTTACCACCATAAAACCTTGCTGAACAACAGGACCCAGTCCCCACACCATGTGCTCTGAAGCAAAGCACCAGCAGTGCATCCAGCCAGGATCCCCAACACAGCCTGACAAAAAGCACAAATCAAAGGGACATAGAGCTACCTAGAGGAATGACATATAGAACTCCCAGAAACTCGCTGTCTACCAATCACTGCAGAGGGAGTACACAATGGCCCCGTACCTGGAAAGGCTACACCACCCCGAAGATAGACAGACCCTGAACCTTTACCGTCTGAGCACCCACAGTCTGTAGATGGAATCTGGGCTGCACAGACATGGAAGCACCGGGAGGAGAGACTATGCATGCAATGTGGGCAGAGGGCCCTAGAGGATGAGGCCCACTTCCTGTTACACTGCATCAAATATGCACCTGTGAGGACCACCCACTTCCTGAGTCTCTCCACTCACATCCCAGATTCCACCTTCATATACTGTATACCCCCTATACTGTGCCCTATACCCTCCCAATGCCTCTACTCCCAAAACCACCCCCTCCCATGCTAATGCTTTGCTTTGGCAATGCTACATGTGTTTATTCCTGCCGATAAACCTTTTTTTTCGGATTGGATTTGACAAGGCTACAATCGATGGGAATGGTAACTAACCCATCGTGTTGCCTGGAGACAACCTTTTCAATAAGGGAAACTGAAGCACAGTCGCTTGAAGATACGTGAGAGTAATTGAAGTAAATGTATTATTGTAAATCTCTCAGTGGTAATATCAGAATGTTGAAAACTGATTGATCACAAAAACACTCAAATTTGCCTATACTGGGCATACAGGTTTTCCAAGGTCTTTCCCCCGTATGCTTAGAGGCTTGCTAGCTCCTAGGGGTGTAACTTTAGAGGAGCAGTGCCTGCGACCACAGGGGGGCCTAGAGCTGTTGGGGACCCCAACTACTAATATTTCCTTCCTCTAATACAGGGCTCCATCCTCCAGATCAGGTGTTTTGTGGCTACAGTTTGGGTGTGACGATAATAATGCCCGCTCTTGTTTTATGACCCTTGTAAGTTGCACCCCCAGGCCATGAAGGGCACCAAGGGAAGGGGTGGGAAAATTAGGGGGTGGAGGTCATAAAAAATTTGGGGCGTCCCATTAATTGTAGTTATGCCACTGCTGGCTCCTGCTGTGTCTGGCGTACTATAACATACACTGCCATGTGCGTATCTCTGTACATTTTTTTTTTATAAAGGCAGGTTACACATTGATCATCCACTGTGGAGAATATATCGATCTTTTGTGCCCCACTAAAGTTTGGTGTTCTTCTTTGTTATGTTATATGTGTAATATAACAGACACCTTTGTTGCAGTTTTTTTTTATACCCAGCACAATGTAATAACTGATAACTATATTTTATTGTGTTATTTTACGGCCCATTTCTAGATTTATTACATTCATACATTATTTTTTTCCTACTTTTTATTTAAAATGTCAACAAGTAAGGCCGTTTTCACATCAGCAACCAGTGGTTTCATTGCGGCACAATCCGATGATCACATGGCACCACAACGCTAAAAACAAGCCTCGTGGATACCTGTGGAAATGTGCGTTAATGTAATTCATGTTAGCAAAACATACCATAATTGAGGCTCTCTACCTCTCAATTCCTGTGGCAGGAATACGTATTGCAAGCAAGTGTACTGAAAAATGTTGCTACTGTGCCTGTGCACCGTGAAGCTACTGAGAAAAAGTTTAAAATATCTGCAGGACCATGGACTTACATGACTTTTTGTCCCTAGGGTTGTACAACGGACAAGGGAACATAATCTGCATACGGAGGAAAAAAGTTTTTGCCATCTATTTAGAAAGGGGTCCTTTACAGTGAGAGTGGTTAAAATCTGGAATATCTTACCTCAGGAAGTAGTTATGGCAAACCCTATATCTGCATTTAAAGAGGGCTTAGATGCTTTCCTTGCATTGAAGGACATCCACGGCTATAGTTGATAGGTAATTCCTGGAAGAGTTGATCCAGGGATCCAGTTGATCCAGGGATTTATCTGACTGCCATCTGGAGTCGGGAAGGAATTTTTCCCTTTTAAGGCTAATTGGCCCAGACCTGGTAGGGTTTTTTGCCCTCCCCTGGATCAATTGTGATGTGTAGGTTCAGGGTGGTGTTTTATTTATTTATTTTCTGGTTGGACTTAATGGACGATTGGTTTTCTTTCAACCAAACTAACTATATAACTAACGTCCAGCCAACGTACGTCACCGCAGATGCTGGCCCATAATCTGCTGTTGCCCTAGAGTTAAATTGCCTACTTCCACCGCATCAAATCGCATCCAGTATGAACTGTCCCATAGACTTTGATTGCTTTATCGTCACCCTGCGGTAAAAAAGAATAACGCAATGCAAACGCGGCAGTGGGAAAGGGGCCTAAAAAAACAATGTTACAATACTATATGATCTGAAATACAAGACACGGACATGTATGTACCTTTGTATCACAATTCATATGCTTCAGTTGAACCTAATAGACTTTTTTTTTTTTTATATAGACAACTATGCAATTTACTTCTTTATCTTACCTCACAGGTAGTGAAAGCAGGGCTGACTCTTGCACTTTTTGGAGGATGTCAAAAGTATGTGGATGACAAGAACAGAATTCCTATTCGAGGAGATCCGCATATCCTAGTGGTTGGAGATCCTGGTCTGGGGAAAAGTCAGATGTTACAGGTATGGTAACACACACTCCCTAATTTTTGGGAAGGCCATGCTGTCCCATGTCTAGGGCAGCAGAAATCTAGGATAGTTGGGCTCCCCCTCTGTCTTATAACAGATTTGCTCAGGTTTAGTTTCTATGGGGGAGAGTGATGTGATATGTATTATTCCATTAATATGTATTGTCCATTAATGCCCATTTTTGTATTGGCAGGCTGTGTGTAATGTGGCCCCTCGTGGAATCTTTGTTTGTGGAAACACAACCACCACCTCGGGACTGACAGTCACTCTGTCCAGAGACAGTGCCACCGGAGACTTTGGTTTGGAAGCTGGGGCTCTTGTCTTGGGAGACCAAGGTATGACAATGATTTGTTACTTCAAAATGACTGTTTACAAAGTGTAGCAAACTCCAAAGGCTCACCTGTAAGGGCCTGTGTGCGTCAGAGTTTGTATAGAGTTTCCATCTGAACAAAATTTACTTTATAAAAAAAAAAAAGTCACATTTTTCAATTTGTTAACATCACATGTATATTTCAGTAGGTTTCTAAAGACCCAATCCTACATTTTTCATATACATTATTCCCCTTAGCTTAGTAACCAGGGTGCTCAAATGTTACCTTTTTTTGTGAAATGCGGTTTCTGCAGCTAAAAATCTAAATCACATGACTAGAACTAACAGATTCTAGGGGCTGAATTTTCTTTGCTGTGGGTTAAGATACTGCTGCTGGTATCCAGATTGCATCAACAATCTATAAATATATCAGCACTCTAGTTCCAAAATTAGATAAGACAAATAACATTTATATCGTGCTTTTCTCTTGGCGGACTCAAAGTGCCAGAGCTGCAGCCTCTAGGGTGCGCTCTATAGGCTGTAGCAGTGTTAGGGAGACTTGCCCAAGGTCTCCTACTGAATAGGTGCTGGCTTACTGAACAGGCAGAGCCGAGATTCGAACCCTGGTCTCCTGCGTCAGAGACAGAGCCCTTAACCATTACACCATCCAAACATAAATTCAAAAACAGCAGCTAAAAGTCTAGCAATGCCTGTCTTAAAAACTTCAATCAACGCTTCAGCGCTGCTTCTCAGTGAAAAACTTCCACCATCACCAATGAATTTAAAAGAACACGCTTACCAGAGGGACATAGACCTTAGTTACAGGGTCTATGTATGGCTTAAACAGGCCTGCAGCTGGTCTCTCTCCTGCTTGGCCTCCCCCGCCTCAGCGTACAGTGTATTCGTCTCCACACACCAAGTTCAGCAGTTTAAAGCAGATAAAATAATAAAACCGATCTAAGCGTATCTTTCTTTAGATAGCAACAATTTTAATATTGATAAAATCAATAAAAGAACAAATACTCACATATGGGCCCTTTTTACAGGGACCCAAAAGAATACACAGTTTTTCAAAAAGTGCAGAGAGCCGTCCAACCCAGCAATAAGAACACCACGCTCTTCAAATTTAAAATCCTCTTTATAGCTACAGTTTCTTAATAATCTCAAAAATTGCCCCTTAGGGGCTGCTTTTATCCAGTTATGGTGACAACTTCCGACAGGAATATAACTATTCCTGTCGGTCGGTTTGAAGTACGTACTTGTACTCACTTTTTCTTCATTCATATTAATCTTTAAATTTAAAGATTCTTTACTGTATTCACGGGTCAACTTAATATTTAATGAGTTGGTATTTAAATTTCCAACAATAGAATTAAGGGATAATTAATCTCCTTCCCATATGAAGAGCACGTCGTCTATGTACCACCTCCACAGAAGGAGCCCAGGAGGAGGGGCCTCAGACGACGCGCTCCTCCCACCTGGCCATAAACAAATTAGCCATACTGGGGGCAAACTTGGCCCCCATAGCTACACCTACCTTTTGGAGATAATACTCCCCACCCCCACCCCCCAAACCAGAAATAGTTATGTTTTAATGCAAAATCTGTGCATTCTACCATAAAAGATATTTGGTCTCCAGAATATAATCCACATTTTTCTAAATATTAGATTATGGCTTCCAGCTCTTCTGCATGTCCTATTAGAGTGTACAACGATGTTACATCCGCAGTCACTAGGAAAGGGGGGTTCTCTAATATTAGATCCTGCAATACATTTATAACATGTTTGGTGTCCCTTAAATAAGATCTCGTCTCTAGAACTAGAGGCTGCAGAAATGTATCAATAAATTCTCCCATCCTGTAGGTTATTGATCGATACCGCTGACAATTGGATGACCTGGAGGATGTAAGGCATCTTTATGCACCTTGGGAAGATAATAAATAACCGGTGTTCTTATAAAAGATGGTTCTAAGTACTTTGCCTCTGCAGAATTAATCAAACCATTTTTTAAATCCTTATCCACCAATAGATGTAGTTTCTCTTTATAGGTTGGACCTGGGTCCCGTCTCAGTTTGTTAACATCACATTTATATTTCAGTAAGTTTCTAAAAACCTAATCCTGCATTTTTCATATACCTTATTCCCCTTAGCTTAGTAACCAGGGTGCTCAAATGTTACCTTTTATTGTAAAATGAGGTTTCTGCAGCTAAAAATCTAAATCACATGACTAGAACCAACAGATTCTAGGGGCTGAATTTTCTTCATTGTGGGTTAAGATACTGCTGCTGGTATCCAGATTGCATCATCCCACTGTTCAACATGGAAGGGGGAGGCTACAGGCTGAATCTCTTTGAGGGGATTGCAGCTTGACTGTCTGTGGGACATGAAGTTGTAAACACAACAGGTAGACCCATTTCTCACACTGCTTTACTTCATTCACCAGGGAGTTAATCTGTCCACACCCAGATCCAACTAGGGTGTAAAAATGCATTGCAATGTAGAAAAGATGACCGGGTCTCCACCTGAATGTATGCAAAATATGTTTTCTTTAATTTAGAGTATCATAGCAAAAATGCATAACATTTCGGGCACAAGGCTGAAATGTAGTGCTGAGCTCAGCACTTGAGAAAGGCTTAGTGTCTGGAACGCTTGTCATTTTTGCTATGATTTGTTAAATTAAAGAAAGCATAGGTGGAAACTGGGTCCTCTTGTCTACATTGTGGGGCATGATGTGTCCAGTTTTTGGTCTCCTGACCACAAAATGTAACCATTTCTGAACCTGTGTCTATGTCCAACAATGGCACTTTCCAGTATAGACCCAATGTCTGACATAGTCCGACACAGGAAAAATGGCTGCCCCAGATAAAATCCGGCACAGCGTCGGCAACTCGACTAAGTCTGGCACTTTGATCCTCGCCAGCCCCATCCACCGCTATATAAATATTACATGGGCGCTGCTGATGGATATAGTCCGGCACAGTGTCAGGCTATGTGAATGAAAGTTTTAGACAAAGCCTGACTCTTCGATTCCCTTCGGTACAATGCTGCGCCATATATTAATGTAATTACACTGGGGGCCGTGCAATGAGGGGGGGGGACAGCAGAGCTGCAGTGTGCAAGCTGGGGACGGCCCCTCCTCCCCTTCACCGCTGATGCTGGGTCACCTCCTCTCTCTAATGCAAGTGGGTAGAGACCCCTCTGGCTTTTCCCTTTTCAGCAATTACCCACATTCCCTCCACACAGCAGAAAAAAAAGTGAGGAGTAATTGCAAAATTGGAAAAAGAGCCCCTGGGGGGTACTGGCCTCAGGAGAGGGAAGCCTCTGGATCCTAATGAGACTTCCCCCTTCCTCCTGTCCAGATTCAGCGCTGCGACCCCCGGACAGCAGCCGACGACAATATTTACCTTTGGGATCCAGCGCAGGTGCAGTGCCATCTCCCCCCTTGGGCTCTGGCGGAAATAGCTGAGCCTGATCGGGTCGATGCCTGCACAGCAGAGCTTACCCAATTGGGCTTGGCTATTTCTGCTGGAGCCCGAGGGGGAAGATTGTACTGTGCCTGGGCTGGATCCCAAAGGTAAATATCGCCATGCACTGCAAGCACTACTTGCGTGCATCCGCCAACAGACTTTCAGGGGTTCCAGTGCTGGATTGTGGCTGCACAGGAGTATAGGGTAAACCTCATTAGGATCCTAGAGGCTTCCCCCCTCCTAAGGTAAGTCAGTTTTCCTTAAACGTTCTCTTTAAAAATGATTTGACATCGGCTGATCAGGAAGCTTCTCCAGAGACACAAACAAGCTCTGCAGCCAACTCTCCACACAGGAAAGCGTGTATGCCTAGATTGCTGCTGGCACTCCCATCAGCTATGGCTGTGTACGCAGCTAAGGCCACAGAATAACAAGACAATGTTTGTGCTCACCCTTTGGTAAGAAATTCCCAGCTTTGTTTACCTCTTGCAGCCCGCCCACCACCTCCACTCTTAGCTGAGTGTCCGTCCACCCACTGTGTGTTCTAGTTGCCTGGGGTGATGTTCCGCTAGACTCGCAGCGCTCACTGAAATGACGCACTGAAGTTGTTGTTTTCTTTTTCTGCTATTAGTGATTATATCTACGCTGCAGTTTTCTAGTTTGGATTATGATCTGATTAGTTACTTTGGAAAAAGTTTATTTTCTTCTTGTTACACTAATCATTGTTATGAGATTAATTGTCATTTCATTTTTGTATGTTGTGATTTCTGTTATTTTTGTTGCTGTTTAACACTCAGGTATATGTGGAATTGATGAGTTTGATAAGATGGGGAATCAGCACCAGGCTCTGCTAGAAGCTATGGAACAGCAAAGCATTAGTCTTGCCAAGGCTGGGATTGTCTGCAGCTTACCTGCTAGGACATCTATCATCGCTGCTGCTAACCCAGTGGGTGGACACTATAACAAGGGCAAAACCGTCTCCGAGAACCTCAAGTAAGTATCTGGCTTATTAATGGACAGAATGTTTCAGCAACAGTCAGTTATGCATAAAGACTCCAGTCAGATCTGTTATCAGCTTACAAATCCTTTCACTGGGAAGCTCTAGGCAACTTTAAACAGTCAATAGATCTGAAGACAAATTATTTAGTATGTAACTGATCTGACAGATCTGGTTTTAGACTAGACCATCTCCTCATAGGGGGTCTCAGTTATTTATTCACAAAAGCATAAAGCTGCTGTATTTGGAGTACCTCCGGTTCCCAGTCCTGTTTGTATTTAACCAGATCCCTCTGTCAAATGTACTCTTGGAAATCCCCCAGCAGCCACCTTTGAATGGTAGTTGCTCAGTCCAACTGCCAAAAATCAAATCAGTAGAGTTGCTGTTATCGAGCAAATGCCGCATAAGTGTGCTTTCTGATTGCTTGAGACTCAGTGTTATCTACCTAACTACCGTGTCACGCCGATGGGCGTTACCGTCGCGGCAGCCCCAGGACCGCCTAACGCCGATTGGCGTCAAGTCCTGGAGCTGCAGTTTAACAGGGAACTCACGCGCATGCGCGATTGTTCCCTGGCGGTTCATTGAGCCTGCTAGCCGCGGTGGTGGCTAGCAGACTGTTTAGAGCCGAAAGGGGAAAATATTCCCCTTTGTTTACATTTGTACAGCGCTGCGATCTCCTGCAGCGCTGTACGAAGGACACTCGGCTGTCCCTCAGAGCGGCTCCTGGTGCGTGGCCTGTCATAGGTGCCTATGAGAGGTGGGGATGAGTGCCGATCGATGTCACATGGCGATTTAGGAGGGCACAGGAGAAAGGAGGGAGGGAAAAGCCTCCCTTTTTTAAATTAAAAAAAAAAAACCACAAGATTGCAGCAGCGATCAGAATCCTCCAAAAGCATGTCCTATTAAGGACAATAAAGGGAGGAAAAATGAATTTGTGTGATGAATTGTAGGGCTTTGCAGCACGCCGACAAAGCTGCACAGCCCTCTAATGTGAAAAATGGCCTGGTCACTAGGGGGTGTAAGCCTACGGACCTCAAGTGGTTAAAGAATAGGCTAATACAGCACTATACCTCACTCTATATACATACCATAAACTCTTTATTAAATGTTAAAATACAGTAATTTAAAGTATATTAACTTGGTAGAGCCATGGAACCCAGTCTTTAAGCACAGCAGATCCCACAAGCTGCCTAAGAAGTTGCCTCTCGCCACTGTGAGTACTGCCAGTGATTTGTGCTGGTTAGTTGAGTTACAGATAACTGAGGTTCTACTAGCTGGATGGCATCTTTGTATCATTCCTATCCAGAGAGTGCTTTTGTAAAGCATAAAGAAAATACTGAGAATCTCCCATGTGGAGATGGACTAGTCCTAAATCTGTCAGATCAGCCTCTATAGTTGATTCCGGTCTATAGTTGATTCCAATCTGCTCAGTGACAGGTTCTCATCACACAAAACGTTGTTTTCCTCCACCACTTTTAACCAAAGAAAGGACCCCCTCCCCCCCAAGACACAAAACTCGCCACCAATCCTGACCTCTGATATGGCATATAAGCCTTCTAGGCAGTGGTGTACTGTAATCAAAACTGGTGGCAAGCATATGCTGATCTGCCAGTTTAGAGTTCGGAATTGGTGGGGAGTTTTGAATCTTAAACAATGATAGAGAAACGCCTTTCTGTGAAGAACACCACAATCATATAGACACCGATTGTCCTTTTCTTAATATGGACCTGAACTTTTGCACAGAACAGAAAGAAAACAGAGAGAAATGCACCCTGTATATATTTAGCAAGTTTAGCCTGTCTAATTCCCCCTCATCTGTGACTAATCACCACTGTAATTTGATCTCTTAGCTGTGTCAGCTGGCTGTCTCGGCAGAGCAGCTCATTTGTAAACACAGGATGTTAACCCTATCTCTGCCTTCATGAAAGCAGGAAGTAGACACACTGCAGATTTATTATAGGATTTGTTTCAGCTGTAACAAGAAATGTTTTTCTTTAAAGGTTATTATGCTGTTGCTTATCTTTTAGAGCAGAGAGGAGGGTCTGAGTTCAGGTCCTCTTTAAAGGTGCCCATTAGCGGTACACTCTCCCAAACGATTGATCTGATTAGATATCGTTAGTGGTACCGATCAACAACGAATAATCAATGTATCATTCTGTTGATCCGTTTTTTCGTAACTATTCCGCTGTTTGGATCAGATTGTATAATATTTTTGTACCGGCTTGTGTGCCTGATTGATCATTTTGATCAATCACTAATCGGATCAATCGTTAGATGGTACCGTTAATGGGCACCTTAGGAGTGCTGATAATTCTTTCAACTTTGGTGGTGAATTGTGGCTGTGGTGGTGCAAATGATATTAGATCAGATCTCTCCTAAGATCAGATCTAATATTGGCAAATAAAAAAAATTTCAGTCATTTCCGCATCTACCAAATGTGTGCCTAGCTTCAGCAAACTGCCTGTTTATCTGATGTATAGTGACCCCACTGACAAGCTCTGAGAAGTCTGAATTTTCGCCTATGCCTCTGGCTTGAATGATCATGCTTAGAGTGACACCTACAGGTTAATGTCAGATTGTAGTAGCTTTACGCCTACTGTATATTCAATCCATTGTATATTCAGGGTGCAGAAAGTTAGGGAGATAATAGACTTTAAAATATAATTTGAAGAAAACTCATTTTAACCTCATCAATCATTTTCAGTGGCACCATTTACCCTTCTGCTGTATAGATTTGATAAGATTGAACAATCGAGTTTGTCATTGAGGGACACTCTAATCAGGAAAAAATGAATTAAGCCCAGGATGGGCTACATTACCTATTCCTTAGCCTCCTGATGCTGCTCCTTGTCTTTGGAGTCCCTCCAGTTCCAGAGAGAGAGGATATTTGACCAGATCCTCCATCAAATATCCTCCCAAAAATTCCCCCCTAGCAGTGACGAGCAATTCAGAACTGCACATGTGTGAGTACTGAACCACGTGTGCGGAACAAATGGAAGCACTCGTCCATGAGCACTTCTTCACCCCCCAGCAGTGATGAGCGATTCAGAACTGCACATGCGCAAGTACCAAAGGGGGCGTGCACTACAAAAGGAAGCATTCGTCCATGAGCACTTCTTTCCCCCTAGCAGTGATGAGTGATTCAAAACTGCGCATGCGCAAGTACCAAAGGAGGCGTGCATAACAGAAGGAAGCACTCATCCATGAGCACGTCTTCCCCCCCAGCAGTGATGAGCAATTCAGAACTGCGCATGTGTGAGTGCCGAACCTGGCGTGCACAACAGCTCGTCCTTAAAGGGATATTTAAGCCTCCTAAGACCAGAGCATTGGTGAGTGGCTGCGCGGGCACAGGATGGCTGCAAGGGGCTGGTGGAAGCCCCAGGTAAGAAACTTTTTTTTTTTTTTTTTTTTATAGGCTTCTGTATCCCTTTAGGCACATTCTTTCACTGCGTATGTGTGGGGTCGGTACTTGCACACTCACAATTCAGAATTGCTTGTCACTGCTAGGGGTAAGTTCCAGGAGGCTGGTGAGAAAATTGGAACTAGAGGGACCTCGAAGACAATGAGCAGCAGCAGGAAGCTAACGATAAGTAATCTATCCCACCGTGGGCTTAATCAATTGTTTTTTTTTTCTTCTCTTCAGGGTATATTTTACAATTCCCCATATACATTCTTAAACAGTAAACTCAGTATCCTCTGCTTCTCTCTGCAGACTGGGAAGTGCCTTATTGTCTCGATTTGACTTGGTGTTCATCTTGCTGGACACCCCAGATGTGGACCATGATCATTTACTCTCAGAACATGTGATGGCCATGAGAGCAGGACCAAAGGACATCTTATGTGGCGCAACTGTAACCCGCACAGAGTCTCAGGCTTCCAACATCTCTGTGCTAGAGGTGCCCTCAGAGAGGCCTTTAAAGGAGAGGTTAAAGGTATTTGTACTGTAGCTACTAATTCGGTGTGTGTGTGTGTGTGTGTGGGGGGGGGGGGGGGCAGGGGGTTCTTGGGCTGTAGAAGCCATTAACCTTCCCCTTCCATTTGGAATAGCGATGAGGGTGAGCCTACGCATGGTGATGTAGCAGAAAATTGCAGTGTTGTTGTATCAGCACTAGGCTTTCTGGGTTATAGCATAGGCGGCTGTGTGGGAGAGCAGCATCAATAGTGGTTAGACTCGAAGTGCTACACAGGATTAGCATGGTTCTCATAACCAAGCATCACCTGACTTATGATTGCAGTAAAGCCTCTCTGCAAATTTAAAGGCACAGCATGTGCAAATTGCATCCGCAGGGCCAAAACCAACTACATTGCCTCTTTCTACCACTAAAAGGAGTTGGTCAATGGAAAAATGTCGAAATTTTGAATTGATGCAGTATTAAGCACATTTTTGTATGCAGCTTAAAAATAAACCAATCAAATCCTGCTGAGGTAAAATTCAATTGGTCTATTTTCAAGCTGCATACCGTAAATTTACATGCAAAATTTGCATAATCCTGCATCAAATCAAGATTATTTGCATCTCATTGATCATCATAAACCCCAGAGTGGCCATCACCTGGGAGAGCCATCCACAATTACCCTCCAAAGGAAAGACTCCTTAACTCTTGCAAACATTGCACATGTTACAAACCTGAATGGAGAAACTTGGATTTATCGCAGTTTGCAGCAACACAGACACTGAGACAAGGAAATACTGTGCAAAAATGTTTACAATTGTGCATACAATATTATGCAAATTCAATGTGACTACATGCATAACAAAACTATGTACAACACAGGAAATGCGGTGGCAACTATATACAAGGAGACAACCACCACATGCATACACCATACAAACAAGGCAAGGTGCAAACCCCCAAACCATCTATCTAACTAAATATATACAGGATATACACACATATACACAGGATGAATATATACACCAATCGCAGTACAAGAAGGTAAGCAGAAGTCACGGTCAGAACAAAGCATAAATTCAGCAACAATTGAGCAATCACGGTACAAAAGGAGCAGGCAGTAATCGAGGTCAGACAGAATCTAGGTTCAGTAATGGTAACAGATATAGGAATACAGAATACCAGAGAACCAGGGTTGTCCAGATACTCAAGCTTGGGAGCACAAAGTTCTGGCACAGGTTGCTCCTTGCAGGGCTCTTATATAAGGAGGACACACCTGCTGCATGATTGAAGCCAAGTACATAGAGAGCAACGCATGCATTGGCAGAGCTGTCTCCAGACTAGTGATGGGTTGTTCGCCGGTTCTCAGTTTTGAAAGAGCCGATGCCTCAGCCACCCCACACAGCTCTGATTTGCTGTGTAATAAAGGGCGCTGAGGCATGCTGGGAGATGTAGTCCTCCTCTTGCAGCTTGTAGAAGTGTATGGGGCGGAGCAGAGCAGTAGCAGGAGGGATTGCCCCAGTCAGAGAAGCAGTCTGGAGTTGTCATGGAGACGGGGGCGGGGCCTTTACTCCGATTCTGAGTGGTGTCTAGTGATATTTAATCAAGAGCCGATTCAGAGCCGTAAGAGCTGGCTCTTTAATGGAAGCCGATTCAGAAGAGCCGATTCTCCAAGAAGAGACGGAATTCCCATCACTACTCCAGACAGCATATAGAGCCACCTAGTAGTGGAACAATGAAAGTTCAGGATGCACAAAGTCCCCAGAGCCACCTGCTGGTGGATAAAAAGGAAGTTCATCAGAGTTCAACACAATGCTGCCACCAGCAGGCAGGAAGTGGCATGACCAGATTCCTAACAGCACAGCTGCAAAAGTAATAAAATAACATGACTTGTGAGCTACACTAAAAGGGGAGCAGAGCAGAGAGCGCCACAAGCATGTTGAAGCGCAGACAGCTCCTCCAAGTACTGCCACACCCCTTAGACTCCAAGCGCCCAAGATAATTGTGGCTGCCCACTCAAGAGAGCAGGGTCATGTGACCCCCCCCCCCCTCCAACCCCTCCCATACTTAAAGAGAAACCGCAACCAAGAATTTAACTTTAACCCAATCAGTAGCTGATACCCCCTTTTACATGAGAAATCTATTCCTTTTCACAAACAGATCATCAGGGGGCTCTGTATGGCTGATATTATGGTGAAACCTCTCCCACAGGAAACTGTGAAGACCATGTCTTGTCAGTTTCCTGTCTGTGAACCTCGTTGCATTGTGGGAAATAGCGGTTTACAGCTGTTTCCAACTGCCAAAAAAGCAAGCAGCAGCTACTTCCAGTGACATCACCTGCCAGCAGTAAAAATGTCCCCATGTGATAAATGTCAAAATGTAAATCAGGGAGAGGAAAGATTTTACAATGGGCAAACACTGACTAAATCATTTATACATAATTATTGTAAAAATGAAGGACTTTTTTTTTTTTATTACATTATTTTCACTGGAGTTCCACTTTAACCAAGGACTGTTGTAACTCAGTATGGAGGAATATTGGGAGATATGTATGAAATCATGCATAGATCCTTTTTTTGACTAAAATGAATACTGATATTGTTTACGTTTTAATATAGCTTCGACCAGGCGAACAATTTGATCCAATCCCGCACCAGCTGCTAAGGAAGTACATTGGTTATGCCCGGCAGTATGTTCATCCTAAGCTTTCCCCTGATGCTGCTCTGATCCTCCAGAACTTTTACCTGGAGCTGAGGAAACAGAACCAAGGCATCGACAGCACTCCAATCACCACGCGGCAGCTGGAGTCTCTAATCCGACTAACAGAGGTACAGGAAAACCTCTGTAGAGCGCTTACTGTATGTCCCTCCCCTCTGTGTACAGAGAGGTTAGGCTCGCACATCGTACTTATTCAATTTCTATGATTAATTGAGCTTTTGAGTATCACTAAACTAAATGAGAGCTTTAGCGCTGGATAATTACCTGTGATTTGCCAGATAAAGAGACCATGGTAATCAGGTCATCTCCGGTTACAACAGAGTTAATTATTATTTAAATACAATTTACAGAAAACCTTACATTGTGCTTTGTTCAGAGAATAAAAGCAAAGATAACGGATGCCCTTGACCTTATCCTTTTATTGTCTTTCCTGCTATGTCTGTATATTTCCATTTGCAACAGAGAGGATGCTGTATGTGAATGTATTCATTGTGCCATTAGTACATCTGAGGTTCATTGTCATTGTATCGGTTTGAAACTTTTAAAGAACACCTGAAGTGAGAGGCTGCCATATTAATTCCCATTTAAACAATGCCAGTTGCCTGGCAGCCCTGCTGATCTCTTTGGCTGCAGTAGTGTCTGAATCACACCAGAAACAAGCATGCAGCTAATCTTGTCAGATCTCACAATAATGTCAGAAACACCTTTTCTGCTGCATGCTTGTTCAGGATCTATGGCTAAAAGTATTAGAAGCAGGATAGCAAGGTGACTGGCATTGCCTTAAAGGATACGTCCAAGGAGATTAAAAAACAAAAATCCACTTACCTGGGCCTTCCTCCAGCCCCTGGCAGCCGCCCTGTGCCTTTGCCGCAGCTCCGGTGGCTCCCGATGTCCTCCGCTGCAGATGCCGACCTCGCCAGGTCGGCTTCCAGGTTGGCTTCTTCTGCGATCCAGCGTGCAGCTCACGTGGTCGCGCTGACATCATCCGGACTGTACTGCGCATTTATGAAGTTCAGAGTGTGATTGGCCAGTTTCTTTATTATAAGGTTTGTATTAATCTGCTGAATGCTTACAGGCACGAGCCAGGCTGGAGCTGAGGGAAGAGGCCACCAAAGAAGATGCTGAAGATGTCGTTGACATCATGAAATACAGGTGATATAACATGGCAGGAATACAGTTCTGATAACTATAGGTTTGATTCACAAACGATCACTGCTTCAGCAGCAAAAACAATTGCTTACATAGCAACGCGCGCTTTTTTAAATACCGGCCACTGCTGTGAAGTATTGCGACTGTGATACTTCACTAGTGTAGCTGCTACTATGTTCACTAGCAAAGTTACTGTGTAACTAAGTAAGGCACGCTACGCTGCAAGGAGCGAGCGTAGCATGCATAGTGGCCGCTAATTGTTTTTTAATGAACTTGTTTGTGAATCATCCCCTAAGTCTGAAACTTAATATCCAAACATATTTTTTTTTAACCTGATGCCCCCCCCCCCCCCCCCTCCCCCCAAAAAAAGATGTTAGAGCACATACTTTTTTTTTTTTTTTTTGTTACTAATGGCATTCTTTGGCAGGCTGTGCCCTCTGTTTGACCCCCCACCGTCCACCCCCTTTCTCCTAAGTGCCGTTAGTAGACCCCTGACTAGTACTAGTCAGGACCTTTAACCCAGAAGTAATGGCCCTCATGCATGCGTAGTAACCTCCCCATAGTCACTGTGAGAGGACGACAAGCAAGAGAGCCGCTGGGAGCGCAGGCAGCACGACTGGGAGGCTACTGCACATGGACAAGGGCCATTTCTTCCGGTTCAAAGGTCGTAGGGGATTCTGGAGGAGGCTTGAGCTATTCTTCAAAACGGACTTTGGCCTAGACATTAGATTGGATGCCTTTACAGCCTTATCAGGAGAAGGAAGTTGTATGGCTGTTAAAAATATAGGGGATGGTATTAAACTGGAATTTCACTGTCATACTGCTAAGACATTAATGACACAAATACCCCATGACGCCTGGGTCATAGCTGTTTTGGAGGCATATTTGGGGGACTTGCACAATACAGTGCTGGTGGTTTTTATATATCAGCTGTTCGGTGTGTATTTATGTTCTTGTTTATTGTATTTGTATTTCTAGTAATGAATGGAAGTTGGGTGAATGCATGCTTTGGTGATCAGGGATAATGGGTGATTTCTCTGCATTTCCTCTAGCCTGCTTGGGACGTACTCTGATGAATTTGGGAAGCTGGATTTCAATAGATCTCAGCACGGCTCTGGAATGAGTAATCGATCACAGGCCAAGAAATTTGTATCTGCTTTGAACAGAATCGCGGAACAAACCTACAATAACCTGTTTGAGTATCAACAACTTCGGCAAATTGCCAAGGAAATGCAGATACAGGTAAAGGCCTAGATATGCATATAAAGCATGGAGCTTATTGCCAAGCAATAAAGTATTCACTTTTATTATTGTTACTTTGTTATTAATTCCCTTCCCAAATAGCACGTTACTTTTTAAAGGAAATCTTAAAGTAGACCTGTAACAAAAAAAACCCAGACCCTGGGGGATACTTGCCTCGGGAGGTGGAAGCCTCTGGATCCTGAGGCTTCATGTGTCCTTTTCACCCTCCGAGATCCAGCACTGGCGCAGCGCAATATAAATGTTCTGTGTCTTGTCAATGTATATATTTTTCATGATTTGGGTAGTAAGATCGCTTTTGTACAGCAGTCGCAAATCGATTTTGCATGATCCCATACTTTGTGTCAGAGCGCAAATGCTGCAGGACCTGTGTTTGCGATTTCTGGAAATAGAAATCGCTCTCGTGAAATCCCCTTCATGAAAGTTAAAGAGAAACCGTAACCAAGGTTTGAACGTCATCCCAATCAGTAGTTGATACCCCCTTTCCCATGAGAAATCTTTTCCTATTCTCAAACTGATAAGGGCTCTTTCACATCAGACAACGCGAACAGGAGCCGTTCTCCTGCACGCGTTGTCTGCCTGCGGCGTGTCGTCTGGTATCTGCGGTGCGACGCAATCAGCGGCAGTAGCTGGTAATTAAACCCGACGGAAAACGCCGCCTCGCGGGTGCGTTGGAGGAAAAACTGTGCCCGGGTGCGTCGGAACCGCAACGCATCGAAACGCAGCGTCGAGTGTGAAAGGTAAAATGAAAGTCCATGGACTTTCATCTTACCTTGGTTAACGCAAACGGCTTCCGTTTGCATTGACGCACAAAGTCTGCCCTAATGTGAAAGAGCCCTAATCAGGGGGTTCTGTATGGCTGCTACTGTGTTGAAACACCTCCCACAGTGTGGTCCTAACATCACACTGTGGGAGCCTTGTTGCATTGTGGGAAATAACAGCTGTTTCCAACTGCCAAAAAAGAAAAAAAAACAAGCAGCAGCTACTTCCACTGACATCACCTGCCAGCAGTAAAAATGTCACCATATGATAAAGGTCAGAATGTAAATCAGGGAGATGAAAGA
The DNA here is from genome assembly GCF_040937935.1 of Hyperolius riggenbachi. Lineage (NCBI taxonomy): Eukaryota > Metazoa > Chordata > Amphibia > Anura > Hyperoliidae > Hyperolius > Hyperolius riggenbachi. The sequence goes on from NC_090649.1 coordinate 433,198,344, forward strand.
TTTTACAATGGACAAACACTGACTAAATCATTTATAAATAATTATTGTAAAAATTATGCACTTTTGTTCATGAAGTTATTTTCACTGGATTTCCTCCTTAATTAGCCTAGTGCTTTTGGAATCGCCAGTGATTCAAAAATGTGGCTGAAACCGCTTTTCTGAGTCCCAGGCCTCATTGTTTATTTATTTATTGTATTTATAAAGCGCCAACATATTACGCAGCGCTGGACATTAATTTAGGTTACAGACAATATTTAGGGGTGACATACAGCAATATGACAATACAGGAATACAAGAAAACCAGATCACACAGCACAGTATGAGTACAAGGTAATGCTTAGCCAGTCACTGGATGGAGCATGGAGATTAGGCAAGTTAGGTTCACTCAAATCCGTAGCATGGGTGCACAGCAATGGAGGTGCATGATCAGGTAGGACACAAAAGGAGGAGGACCCTGCCCAAAGGCTTACAGTCAAAGGCTTACATTGTTGCATTATCTGTTGCTGTTCTTGGAATTTTCTGTCATTCTTGTTCTTTTTGACAACTATAATAGCATCAGAAAGTGAGTGCAAAGCTCCCTAGTATGAACCAGACAACAATAAAAACTTAGCAGAGGGTAAAACCCATTATTATTCTAACCAAAGCTGTGATGTATGCTGCTGACCAGATTTTTTTGACTTTTTTTTCAGGTTTCTGACTTTGAAAGCTTTGTGTGCTCACTAAACGACCAAGGCTACCTTCTAAAGAAAGGACCCAGAGTTTATCAGCTGCAAACAACATAATGATTTTCCAGGAATGAGGATTCCCAAAGAACCCCAAAACTACAGGACCAAGGAGGGTGACCTAACCTTTTGATCCAGAGATTTCAGATGTGGTCATGCTTCTGCAGTCTTTGCACTACTTTGTAGGATATGATTCCAGCATTGGTGGTTAGCCCCATAGATATCTATGGATTCCCCTATCAGTCAGCTGGCTGCAGAGATGTGTGCACAGAGAGGAAGTGTACTGGTAAAGGTCTGTAGATCGACAGCTAATGAAGATAAGTGTAATCACTTACCTAGTTCATCACAGACCTGAGATCTTCATTCCTCAGCCCAGCTTAACTCAAACCTGAATAGTGACTCTAAACAATGGCCTCAATTCACTAAGCTTTATCAAACACTTTACCGAACGTTTGATAATTTACCTCATGGGTAAAATCTAATTTTGTATACACTAAGGCCTCAATTCACGGAGCATTATCAAACGTTTATCAAACACTTTATCAAACGTTTGATAATTTACCTCATGGGTAAAATCTCATTTTAAATTCACTAAGGTGTTAAATACTTATCGAATGTTTTACCGATAAAACGTTCAACAAATATATAACACCTTAGTGAATTCAAAATGAGATTTTACCCATGAGGTAAATTATCAAACGTTTGATAAAGTGTTTGATAAACGTTTGATAATGCTCCGTGAATTGAGGCCAAAGGTGTTATATATTTATGAAATGTTTTATCGATAAAACATTCAATAAATTTGTAACACCTTAGTGAATTCAAAATTAGATTTTACCCATGAGGTAAATTATCAAACATTCGGTAAAGTGTTTGATAAAGCTTAGTGAATTGAGGCCAATGTGTTGGAAAATATGGTGGGCACAGAACCACAAACGCAGCTGAAGCTGGACGCTACACAGAGTCTGAGACGACGGGATTTACCGCAACGTTTACATGAACGACGCTAACTGCTGCCACTGACATTTAATTGTTTTTTCCCTTTATTTGAATGGAACTGCAGTAGGTCCCTTTTAAACTAGGCTTCCATTATCTGGCAAAAACGTCGCGTTTACCGCTCATGTGAATCTGCCCTTAAGTTTTAAGCTACTATGTTACCTTTGTATTGCTATGTTGACGAGTTGCTATTATGTAATAGTTTGTTTTGTACATATTTTAGATGTTTTGTGCTTATAGGACACATAAATTAATGTTCTGTAGCAGTTTTGTGTTTTACTTTCGTGAACTGTTTTGTGCTGTTATACTTTGGATATAATTTACAATGCTGAAAACTGTTAACGTTCACTATTGTCAGAGATAGTTTGGGATAAAATAACATCCTGGGCAAAAATAAATGTGGGGTCCCTTCCATTTTCATGCAGTACTGATAATAAAATTGAGACCACTAGAGATATTGATCTCTGGGGCACTTAAAGGAAATCTTAAGTGTGAAAAAAAGAGTTTAGCTTACCTGAGGCTTCTTGCAGCCCCTGGAGTCATACTGGGCCCGGGCTGTCCTGAGTCCCTCCGGCCAGCAGCGGCAAATCCCTCAAAGCTAGCCAGCCACACACCTCCTCACCGCGCTCCCGATGCTGGGAGCAGAGCGCTCTCAGCATCGAGAGCGCAATCAGGGTGCATGCGGCTCAGGGCTGCACATGCGCAGTATCCAGTATGCAGATTGGTGGTGGCTGGCTAGCTTTGTGCGGGTTACAGCTGTTGGCCGGAGGGACTCAAAATGGTGTTGTAACAGGATCACCCCAGGGGACTGCAAGAAGCCCCAGGTAAGTAAGACTTTTTTTTAAATTTTATTTTACACTCAAGTCACCCTTTAAAGTATACATGTCAAACTCTGGCCAGCGGGCCAAATCTGGCCCTCAGAGCCATTAAATTTGGCCCTCAAGTGGGTTCCCCATTTTGCATTAGGTTTGGCCCACTCTAGATCATCGGGGAAGCTATATTGGAGGTGAAGCCCTAGAACACCAGGGAAGCCATATGGGGGAGGTAGGGGGAAAGCGCTAGACACCAGGGAACTTTATAGGGTAGGGTGGGGGCCATTAGACACCAGGGAACTTTTATAAAGGAAGAAGGTGGCCAGTAGACATTAAGTTTGGCCCGTGACTAGGTCCCAGTGTACAATTTTGGCCCACTGTGTATTTGAGTTTGACACCCCTGCTTTAAAGAAAACGAGACGAGTTAAGTTAAAAGTTTTATACATACCTAGGGCTTCCTCCAGCCCCATCCGCACGGATCGCTCCCACGCCACCGTCCTCAGTCTTCTCCTGCTCCGTTACCGGGTCCCATAACTTCGGCCAGTCACAGACAGTCTGAGCAAGCCTGCGCAATACTATTCTCTGATGGAGGGAGCGCACTGCGCAGGCTCAGACTGGCCGCGATTGTCCGAAGTTACAGGACCTGATAATGAAGAGGGAGAAGACCGAGGACAGCGGCGTGGGAGCGATCCGTGCGGATCGGGCCGGAGGAAGCCCCAGGTATGTAAAAATCTTTTAACTTACCTGGTCTCTGGTACACTTTAAGGAGCCTGGTACACTGAACAATTGCCCAAGTTGACTATTGGAGCAGCAGCCCTGACTACCATATACATATCGCTATCCATTATTTTATCATGGTTAGTGATGCTATAATGTGATGCTGACTAAATAATACTGAAAACTTATCTTGCAAGTTTTGTTGTACAAATAAAATTGTTGGAACACAGAAATCTGCTTCAAATGTTTGTCAGAGAGAATAGATTATTTGCTGTTAAGCAGCACAATGCAGCAGCACACCACCGACGCTATATGTGTTCAGCAGGCAGAATATTGAAGTAATGCTTCTAGCTGTTACACGTTTTATAGTATAGATTCAAATCAAGGTAATCTTTATTTCCAACAAACATGAGTGCAACAGCACAGCTTGAGCCCCTTTCATATATCCCCAGAAACCTCTTCTACAGCATTTGAGGATTTTTACCAATACTAATTACAAGCTGTTAAAAGTTGAAGTCTCATTTATAAAGCAGAACACCTATTCAAACACTTCAAAATGTACCTGCACAGCACAGGTGTCTTTTAATCAAATGATCTTTGTATTTTCTCCTCAACAAGAGTGATTTCTGTATAAATACCATACCGTACATACCTGAGATCAGGACACTGGACTTATTTATACTTACGGTACCTGGGGCTTCCTCTAGCCCCATGAGGTGCGATTGATCACTGTCCTTGCCGGCCGCTCCGTTGTCCTGAAATCTGCCCTGGTAATCGGGCCAGTCATGGGCTTTTGCGCATGTGCGGCTTGGGGCTGGGCTCCCATCCCCGGTAGCGTTCTGTGCCTGCAACGTACTACTGCGCAGGCACAGAATGCTCTCTGGGACAGGAGCGCAGCAGGGCCTGCAAGCACGGTTGGGGTTTAGAAGATCACAACTGGCCCAATTACTGGGGCTGATTCCATAACAATGGAGCGGGCAGCGAGGACGATGAAGGAACTATCGCACCTGATGGGACTAGAGGAAGCCCCAGGTAAGTATAAATATGCCTAGTGTCTGATCTCAGATACACTTTAAAGCGGAACTGTAAACTTACTGTAAAGCAAACCATTTCAGTTACCTGGGGCTTCCCCAAGCCCCCAGCAGCCATCCCGTCCCGCGCCGGTCCTGCACGAGCCTCCGTTCTCCCGTGCCAGCCAGTTCCGTTACCGTCGACTTACAAGTCAACGGCAACTGCACCTGCACACCCCAGGCTATGCAAAGCTTTCTTCGCGTTCCCGTCTGCTATAGCGCAGGAGGTTATTGCGGGCTGGAATGCGAAAAAAAAGCTCATAGCCCGGGAGGCGCAGTTGCCATTGACTGCGGTAACGGAACTGGCTGGCGCGAGAGAACGGAGACTCTTGCAGGAGCGGGACGGGGGCTTGGGGAAGCCCCAGCTAAGTGAAACTGCTTTGCAGTAAGTTTACAATCCAGCTTTAAGGCTCATACACATTCTCAGTTATTGTCACATTCTCACCCTTAAAATGCATCTGAAGTGACAGAGAATGGAGGCTGGCATATTTTTTTCCTTTACATTGCCTGGCTGTCCTGCTGATTCTCTGCCCCTAATACTTTTAGCCACAGACCCTAAACAAGCATGCATACAGATCAAATATTTGACTGAAGTCTGACTAAGTTAGCTGCATGCTTGTTTCATGTGTGTGATTCAAACATTACTGATGCCAGAAAAAGCAAAGTAAATAAACTGACGTTTCTCCCCCTAACAACCTGATAGCAACGATCACTGCTGGCAGGCTGTTTACGGAGCTGAGCGCCATCACTCAAGCAGGGGATGCGCGATCCCTGCTAATCTGTAGCTGTAGGACTTGACGCCAATCGGCATTAGGCGGTCCTGTAGCTTCCACCCTCCCATCGCCAATCGGTGTTAGGCAGTCGGGAGAGGGTTAATAGGACTCAATTCAGAGAGAAATCAATTCCTACCACACACAGCACCTCCATTTCCAAAAGATTTCAGCTGGGAATCTATTGAAAATTTATCAAACAGCAGCGTTGCACTATTCAATGCAGTATAATGCTATGGACTGTTGATCCACCACTGCTCCTGCCATTCATATATGCAGATTTTAGGTAAAAACGAATCAGTAGATCGGACATGCTAGGGCAATAGATGCCTGGCAGATTTTATCAGAGTGACTGAATCTTCCAGGATTTGAACAGGAAAATCAATATACAGTGATGTGAAAAACGATTTCCCCCCTTCCTGATTTCTTATTCTTTTGCATGTTTGTCACACTTAAATGTTTCTGCTCATCAAAAACCGTTAACTATTAGTCAAAGATAACATAATTGAACACAAAATGCAGTTTTAAATGATGGTTTTTATTATTTAGTGAGAAAAAAAACTCCAAACCTACATGGTCCTGTGTGAAAAAGAAATTGCCCCCTGAACCTAATAACTGGTTGGGCCACTCTTAGCAGCAATAACTGCAATCAAGCGTTTGCGATAACTTGCAACGAGTCTTTTACAGCGCTCTGGAGGAATTTTGGCCCACTCATCTTTGCAGAATTGTTGTAATTCAGCTTTGAGGGTTTTCTAGCATGAACCGCCTTTTTAAGGTCATGCCACAACATCTTAATAGGATTCAGTTCAGGACTCTAACTAGGCCACTCCAAAGTCTTCATTTTGTTTTTCTTCATCCATTCAGAGGTGGATTTGCTGGTGTGTTTTGGGTCATTGTCCTGCTGCAGCACCCAAGATCACTTCAGCTTGAGTTGCCGAACAGATGGCCGGACATTCTCCTTCAGGATTTTTTGGTAGACCGTAGAATTCATGGTTCCATCTATCACAGCAAGCCTTCCAGGTCCTGAAGCAGCAAAACAACCCCAGACCATCACACTACCACCACCATATTTTACTGTTGGTATGATGTTCTTTTGCTGAAATGCTGTGTTACTTCTACGCCAGATGTAACGGGACACGCACCTTCCAAAAGGTTCAACTTTTGTCTCGTCTGTCCACAAGGTATTTTCCCAAAAGTCTTGGCAATCTTTGAGATGTTTTTTAGCAAAATTGGGCCAACCGTAATGTTCATTTTGCTTAAAAGTGGTTTGCGCCTTGGATATCTGCCATGCAGGCCGTTTTTGCCCAGTCTCTTTCTTATGGTGGAGTCGTGAACACTGACCTTAATTGAGGCAAGTGAGGCCTACAGTTCTTTAGATGTTGTCCTGGGGTCTTTTGTGGCCTCTCGGATGAGTTTTCTCTGCGCTCTTGGGGTAATTTTGGTTGGCCGGACACTCCTGAAGGTTCATCAATGTTCCATGTTTTTGCCATTTGTGGATAATGGCTCTCACTGTGGTTCGCTGGAGTCCCAAAGCTTTAGAAATGGCTTTATAACCTTTACCAGACTGATAGATCTCAATTACTTTTGTTCTCATTTGTTCCTGAATTTCTTTGGATCTTGGCATGATGTCTAGCTTTTGAGGTGCTTTTGGTCTACTTCTCTGTGTCAGATTGTTCCTATTTAAGTGATTTCTTGATTGAAACAGGTGTGGCAGTAATCAGGCCTGGGGGTGACTACAGAAATTGAACTCAGGTGTGATAAACCACAGTTAATTAAGTTCTTTTTTAACAAGGGGGGCAATCACTTTTTCACACAGGGCCATGTAGATTTGGAGTTTTTTTTCTCACTAAATAATAAAAACCATCATTTAAAAGTAAAACTGCATTTTGTGTTCAATTATGTTATCTTTGACTAATACTTAACGGTTTTTGATGAGCAGAAACATTTAAGTGTGACAGACATGCAAAAGAATAAGAAATCAGGAAGGGGGCAAACAGTTTTTCACATCACTGTAAGTGTATGGCCACCTTTAAAGGATACCCGAGGTGACTTAATTTTCAGTAGCAGCGAGAGCAGGCATATATGGGCAGCAGTCCTCATGCCCACCACTCCTCCCGCTCACCTCCATCACCTTGCTAAAGTCCCCGTACTTTTTGCTAGGATATCTATCCTTTGTATGGTCTCCCTGTGTCGGTGCAGGTTTCCTTCGGGCACTCCAGTTTCCTCCCATATCCCAAAAACATAAGGATAAGTTAATTGGCTTCCCTCTAAATTGGCCCTAGACTACAATACATACATAGACATATACAGTGGGATGCAAAAGTTTGGGCAACTTCGTTAATCGTCATGATTTTCCTGTGTAAATTGTTGGTTGTTACGATAACAAATGGCAGTTAAATATATCATACAGGAAACACACAGTGATATTTGAGAAGTGAAATGAATTTTATTGGATTTACAGAAAGTGCACAATAATTGTTTAAACAAAATTATGCAGGTGCATACATTTGGGCACTGTTATCATTTTATTTATTCCAAAACCTTTAGAACTAATTATTGGAACTCAAATTGGCTTGGTAAGCTCTGCCCTACATAAACAGGTGAATCCAATTATGAGAGTATTTCAGGGGGTTAATTTTAAGTTTATTTTCATTTTCTCTGAAGAGTAGCAACATGGGGGTCTCAAAACAACTCTCAAATAACCTGAAGACAAAGATTGTTCACCATCATGGTTTAGGGGAAGGATACAGAAAGCTGTCTCAGAGATTTCAGCTGTCTGTTTCCACAGTAGGAACATATTGAGGAAATGGAAGACCACAGGCTTAGTTCAAGTTAAAGAGGAACTGAAGTAAGAGGTATAAGGAGGCTGCCATATTTATTTCCTTTTAATCAATACCAGTTGCCAGGCTGTCCTGCTGGTCTATTTCTCTGCAGTAGTATCTGAATAACACCAGAAACAAGCATGCAGCTAGTCTTGTCAGATCTGACTTTAAAGTCTGAAACACCTGATCTGCTGCATGCTTGTTCAGGGGCTATGGCTAATAGTATTAGAGGCAGAGGATCAGCAGGACTGCCAGGCAACTGGTATTGCTTAAAAGGAAATAAACATGGCAGCCTCCATATACCTCTCTCTTCAGTTCCCCTTTAAGGCTCGAAGTGGCGGACCAAGAAAAATCTCGGATAGACACGGCTTCCGAGTTGAGGAGCCGGAGCAATTTTTGGGTACCTGGAGTCGGAGTCGGGAGAAAATGTACCGACTCCTAATGAATTTAAACTGTAATTAAAATAGAAAATATGATAAAATGATCTATTTCTCAGATAATAGTCATAAATTATATATATATATATATATATATATATATATATATATATATATATACAGTAATAGCTCTGCTTAGTCCACAAAATTGAAATAAACCAATCAAAAAATAGTTACTTGTGCTGCTTCAATGAAGAAGTCCCCCTATTTTTAAAGTCAGATATACATATATACATATCTGATTGTGACTGTATATATGATGTGTACACAGGAATCTCTTATATGTACTAAATAACGTCTATGCTGTAAGAATAAAGCCTGATGTGTAGCTGTGTCACTAATAGAGATGGTCAATGAGATGGAAATAATTCTGCGCTGATGCTGGTTTATGCAAATTTATGCACTCCCTTTGCTCATGAAATCAAATAATTTGATATGTTGTTAAAATTTGGTTTGATGACTACGAATTAAAGGGTACCTGAGACGGATGCAAAGAAAAGTTTTATACATACCTGGGGCTTCCTCAGGCCAATCAGTCCCTTGCTGTCCTCCTCCTCCACCCGGATCTTCTCCTATGAGTCTCGGTAATTCAGCACTGATCAGGTGGCTACTCAACCCCTCCTCTTGTTTCACCCCATTCCCTTTAGATTGTAAGCTCGCAAGGGCCGGGCTCTCTCCCCTTTTGTGTCTTGAAAATGATTATACATTTTATTTATCATGTTACTTTTATCACTGTCATTACCAATTCTGTATAATTTTTGTATTTTGTCACCAATTATGTATCTTGTATATTGTTGTACACTATTGTCTGTATTATTATGTACCCCATGTTTGTTTCTTACTTTGTACAGTGACACGGGCACTTTATAAATCAATAGTAATACTAACTTGCCCCCCAACTTTTATCTGTTTTTACCGATGATCAACTTTTACTCTGCTGGTGCCTCTGTTTCCATTGCAACTGAAAATAATCGTTTGAGACCACTAAGGCCACATACACACATCAGACTATAGTCTTTGGAAAATGAAAGATCACAGACCAATCTTACCCCCTTCCATGTAGTATGAGAGCCATACTCTACAGTCTACACAGTCTTTTCTATGGAGCTGAACTCCACATCAGAAAAAAATCTTTGCAAGATGCTGCACACACAGATGCTGTACAGACACAAAAGATCAGTATCTGCAAAAGATCTGTTCCTGCCAAAAATCCATTCCTGCAAATTGCAATGATAGTCTATGAGATCTGCAGATCATCATACACACATGATTTAACTGACATTCATCTGCAGATCAGATCCACCAGGATGGATTTTCAGATCTGCAGATGACTGCTTGATCTGCAGATGGATGTCAGTTAAATCATGTGTGTATGATGATCTGCAGATCTCATAGACTATCATTGCAATTTGCAGGAATGGATTTTTGGCAGGAACAGATCTTTTGCAGATACTGATCTTTTGTGTCTGTACAGCATCTGTGTGTGCAGCATCTTGCAAAGATTTTTTTCTGATGGGGAGTTCAGCTCCATAGAAAAGACTGTGTAGAGTATGGCTCTCATACTACATGAAGGGTGGTAAGATTGGTCTGTGATCTTTCATTTTCCAAAGACTATGGTCTGATGTGTGTATGAGCCTTAACAGATGAAAAATGTCTAACCAATCTGAGAAGTTTTTTTTTTGGATTGATCCCATCAATCTGATTGGATTAGTTAGGAGATTTTTGTCCAATAATGGTCCTGTTCATACGAATAAGCGTTCGTGAATGATTGCTCGGCAATGTATAGTTAGTGGCCACCTTTTATGTGTATATACACTTTTCAGCAGCTGTTATTACATGTTGTCTTGAAAAAGTCTTTCATTGACCACAACCAATGATCATTATAGTTATATATTTCATTTAAATAATCTAATTTATGCATACAAAACCACTTATATAGTGAGATCTGAAAGCGGAACATAGAGGGAGAGTTAGCATACCTCCCAACTTTTATATAATTCAAACCACACTGGTCCTTTCCATCCTGGTTCATTTTCCTTCATATTAACATTTTTAAAATGAGTACTGTATCAATATAAAGGATGGGAATAAAGTCAATCAAACACATTTTTAGTAGAGAAATATAGAAAGAGGGACGAAGTCCTGAAAGAGGGACAAATGAGGAGGACATCGGGGCAGGGCTCCCATAGAGGGATTCGCTGTCCCTCCAAAAGAAGGACAGTTGGGAGTTATGAGTTAGTTCAACAATAGTTATTTTTGTCTTATTATTCTGGCAAGCCTGTTGTACACCCTCCATGTGTAAGCAGGTGATAGAGATGAAGCGGATCCGGGCACAGCTCGCTGGTCACTCCCAGTATTGCACTCCCCCTGGTTATGCGCAGCGTGAATTGACACCGCTCTGTGTACATGTTAGCTGTCAGGCGTCTGCTCGGCCAGCCGCGGAGCTGCACGGGTTAATACTGCCGTAAGCCGTGCAGCCAGTGTGTCGCAAAGTGCGGCATGGGTGGCCGGGTGTAGGATCGTTGCTATGTCGGTGCTGGCCCTGCTGCTGGGCCGCACCCCGCTGGCCGTGCTGAGCTGTCCCGGCCGGAGGCTGCTGAGCGGCCGCGATGTGCTGCACGAAGCCTGGGCCCGGGCCCGCCATGCAGTGTGTGTCCTCCCCGGGCCTGGGAGAGCCCGTCCTGCGCCCAGCACACCACTATCTGCCCGCCTGCAGCGGCCCCTCCTGCGCCTCCCCGCCCGGATCCTCTGCGGGACAGCAGCGCGTCTGGCTGAGCAAACTCAGGGTGACCCCAGCCGCAGCCCTGTGCAGGAGCAGCCCGCCAATGGCAACGAGCTGGTGAGAGTACTACTGCCTGCTCGCTATACTGGCCTGTGTGTCTGTGTACTGCCTGCACTACATACTGGCCTGTGTGTCTGTGTACTGCCTGCACTACATACTGGCCTGTGTGTCTGTGTACTGCCTGCACTACATACTGTCCTGTGTCACCTGCTGTGCACTTAATTCAGTGCAATGTTACCAAGTTTACCTCTGCTTGAACCAATACATCACACCCAGTGCCATTGATTACACTGACTCCAGTACTTATTTATTTATTGTATTAACATATTACGCAGTGCAGGACAATAAATAGGGATTTGTGACAGTAGTACCTCTCACCCAGTGCCCCTGATTACACTGACTACAGTACTTGTGACAGTAGTACCTCTCACCCAGTGCCACTGATTACCATAGCTCCCAACTGTCCCTCTTTGGGAGCCCTGTCCCTCTTTCCACCTCAATTGTCCCTGTTTCAGGACTGTGTCCCTCTTTCTATGTAAATATATATATTTCTCTACTACAAAATGTGTTTGACTTTAAGCTTTATTCCCATCCTTTAAATTGATATTACTCATTTTAAAATGTTAACATGAAGGAAAATGAACCAGGATAGAAAGGACCAGTGTGGTTTGAATTTCTGAAACAACATTTTTCTTATGAAATCTTTATGGTATGCGTGACTAGGGGGTGTGATGGGGGCGTGATCAGGGGTGTGGCTTAAGTGTCCCTATTTCTCATCTCAAAAAGTTGGGAGGTATGGATTACACGGACTCCAGTACTTGTGACAGTAGTACCTCTCACCCAGTGCCACTACGCTGACATCACTACTTGTCACTCAATGTTATTGCTTACACTGACATCAGTACTTGTCATACAGTGCTACCAGTTACACTGACACTACCTGTCACTCAGTGCCACAGCTTGCACTAACATAAGTATATGCTACTCAGTGGCACTACTTGCTCCAATACATATCAAGGATAGTGGTGTACTGCTTACACTAACACCAGTACTTATCATCCAGTGTCGCTGCTTGTACTGACCCCAAAATCTGTCACCCAATGCTACTGCTTACACCAACAGCTATACCTGTTACCCTGTGCCACTGCTTACACTGACATCAATACTTATTATTCAGTGCCACACTGACACCAGAAACTGTCACTCAGTGCAACTTATTACAATCACATCAATACCTTTCACCAGTGCCATTGCTTACACTGACATTAATAGTCATCATTCAGTGCGACCTACTGCTTATACTGACAACAGTACCTGTCGTCCACTGCCACTGCTTATACTGACACTTTTTGTCACCCAGGGCCACTGCTTTCACTGACAACAATACTTGTAACTCAGGGCCACTGCTTTCACTGGCAACAATACTTGTAACTCAGTGCTACTGCTTTCACTGACAACAATACCTGTCACTCAGTGCCAATGCTTACATGTTACACTAATACTTGTCACACAGTGCCACTGCTTACACTGACAACAATACCTGTCACTCAGTGCCACTGCTTAAATGTTACACTAATACTTGTCACACAGTGCCACTGCTTACACTGACACCAATACCTGTCACACAGTGCCACTGCTTACACTGACAATACCTGTCACTCAGTGCCACTGCTTACATGTTACACTAATACCTGTCACACAGTGCCACTGCTTACACTGACACCAATACCTGTCACACAGTGCCACTGCTTACACTGACAACAATACCTGTCACTCAGTGCCACTGCTTACATGTTACACTAATACCTGTCACACAGTGCCAGTGCTTTCACTGACAACAATACTTGTAACTCAGTGCCACTGCTTACACTGACAACAATACCTGTCACTCAGTGCCACTGCTTACATGTTACACTAATACTTGTCACACAGTGCCACTGCTTACATGTTACACTAATACTTGTCACACAGTGCCACTGCTTACACTGACACCAATACCTGTCACACAGTGCCACTGCTTACACTGACAATACCTGTCACTCAGTGCCACTGCTTACATGTTACACTAATACCTGTCACACAGTGCCACTGCTTACACTGACACCAATACCTGTCACACAGTGCCACTGCTTACACTGACAACAATACCTGTCACTCAGTGCCACTGCTTACATGTTACACTAATATTTGTCACACAGGGCCACTGCTTACACTGACACCAATACCTGTTACACAGTGCCACTGCTTACACTGACACCAATACCTGTCACTCAGTGCCACTGCTTACATGTTACACTAATACTTTTCACACAGTGCCAGTGCTTACACTGACACCAATACCTGTCACTCAGTGCCACTGCTTACACTGACACCAATACCTGTCACTCAGTGCCACTGCTTACACTGACACCAATACCTGTCACTCTGTGCCAGTGTTTATGCTGACACCAGTACGTTACCCAGTGCCACTGCTTAAACTGACACCAATACTTGTCATCCAGTGCCACCTCTTACACTAATATATTTCACTCAGTACCACTTCTTACACTGACACTAAATGCCTGTCAATCAGTGCCAGAGATGACACTGGAGGTGTCCCACAATGGCCGTCGGTGAGAACCACAATATTCACTTCCCAGACAGAGGTGGGAGAGGCCAGGGAAAGGGGGGCATAAAGTCCTAAAGCACCCCCAATGTGCCTGTGCACCCAGGGCAAGGAAACAATCAATATGGGGGAGCGTGGAAGGAAACACACAACACCCTGCACTCCGGCCAGCAGCAGTGCTCTTTTGATGAGGTGCTGCTGCGGTGTCATTGCCCCAATACACGAAAGCAGGACTGCCTGTGCTGTGGAGCCAACAGGGAGGAGCAGAGTGGACTGAGTAGAAGACAGTGTTGCTGGACACCAGGTTTGATCAGGGTGGAGGAGACGTTTGAATGGGGATCGTGAGCACCTCTGCCAGATGCAGGGTCAGATAAGGAAAATGGGCAAGACTGCTGGGCATAATGTCAGTTGAGCAAGTAAAGTGAGAGGAAGGGTTGGGAGCACCGGGGTGCAAATCTCTGTTTCAGCCTGATCAAGCAGTCAGTGTTTGATGGCATGGTGGAGAGGCTGTGCACTTTGACCTTTCACCATGTGTGCTGTAGGATCTCGTTCTGGCTGGGGGGGGGGGGGTCTAATAGGAACTAACTAAGCAAATCACTGGATGGGGGGGGGGGGGGGTAGTCTAATAGGAACTAACTAAGCAAATCACTGGATGGGGGGGGGGTAGTCTAATAGGAACTAACTAAGCAAATCACTGGATGGGGGGGGGGGGTAGTCTAATAGGAACTAACTAAGCAAATCACTGGATGGGGGGGTAGTCTAATAGGAACTAACTAAGCAAATCACTGGATGGGGGGGGGGGGTAGTCTAATAGGAACTAACTAAGCAAATCACTGGATGGGGAAACTGCCGACATCAAGGGACACCTGCACTCACACTAGACATCCACCTGAAACGATCACAAAAATATTGTGTGTGCATGTAGTTATAACACTACTGTTAATTGCTAACTTTGAGCTAGCAACTCAACCAAAAGAGGAACTGTTGCGAAAATCTTAAAATTTAAAACGCATACAAATAAGAAGTACATTTCTTCCAGAGTAACATGAGCCATAAATTATTTTTCTCCTATGTTGCTGTCACTTACAGTAGGTAGTAGAAATCTGACAGAACCAACAGATTTTGGGCTAGTCCATCTCTCCATAGGGGATTCTCAGCATGGCCTTTATTCTTTATAAAGTCATTCCCTGAAAAAGATTTATACAAAGATGCTGGCCAGCCTCCCTGCAAACTGTACAATTTTTTGGCATTTGGACGCAGGAACTGCTATTCACTAAGTGCATTTTGAAAATAAGGCAATCCCTGTGAACCCCCCATGAGGAGATGGGCTAGTCCAAAGCCTGTTGGTAATGTCAGATTTCTACTACTTACTGTAAGTGACAGCATCATAGCAGAAAAGTAATTTATGGCTCATTTTACTCTAGAAGAAACGTACTTCTCAATTGTATATGTTTGCACATATTTTACATTTTTAACATTTTTGTGACAGAGATCCTTTATTGAGTTGCGTGAGATCAGTGCACGCTATGCTACAGTAGTGCAGCATAGCATGTGCTGGTAACTTGCGCTCCTTGTAACTAACGGCCGCTCCGCTCGGGCCCAGTGGCTTTCTAGGACGTGATCCCGGCTCTTTGATTGGCCCAATAGGCTGTCTGTCACTTGACAGGCAGCTGATTGGGCCAATCAACTTGATTGATGATTGGTGTGATTGACGATTGGGTCAATCTACTGCAGCATAGCCTGTGCTGAGCTCGTGCTCCTCTCATTAAAGGGAACCTTAACTGAGAGCGATATGGATGTTTCCTTGTAAACAATACCAGTTGCCTGGCAGTCCTGCTGGTCTCTTTGGCTGCAGTAGTGGCTGAATCACAGACCTGAAACAAGCATGCAGCTAATCCAGTCTGACTTCAGTCAGAGCACCTGATTTGCATGCTTGTTGAGGGGCTTTGGCTAAAAGTAGTAGGGCTCGTTTCCACTAGTGCGGCGTGCGTCTCGTAGACGCACGCCGGCACTGAGCGGGTGGGCGGGATCGCAGGCGATTCCCATCAGCCGTGCCATGCACGGCTATGGGAATCGCAGCCTCCGCCGCGAATTCTGTGGGGGTTTCCGGCCGAATCGCTACTGCAAGCGATTCGGCCGGCGGCGCCGTTGTCCCCTATGGCAGAGTTTCCCCGCGCGATTTGCCTGCGGGGAAACTCTGCGGATTCGCGGCCGTTTCCGCGAGAGTGGAAACGGGCCCTGAGAGACACAGGATCAGCAGGAGATTCAGGCAACTGGTATTATTTTAAAAGGAAAAATCCATATCCTTCTCAGTTTAGGTTCCCTTTAAAGCGCAGCTTGATGAATCAAGCCCTTACTTTTGAACTGTTCAAACCATTTCTCTACAGAACTCTCAAACTCTTTCAAATAACACAAGTTGAATGGCTGGCTGGAAGGGAGTTTTTAGGATGTTAAAACTTTTCATGAGTAACTATTGGACATTATTTTTAACTGGTATATTTCATATCTGATTCTTAGATTTCTGTTCTGTACATAGTGGCACTATGTAGAATTTTCTTTTGGAGACCTTTGATTTGATAAATGAATCCCTGTTATAGGATTAGTGACTTTTAACCACCCCATTACATTTTTGCAGTATGAGAATCCCTGGACCATACCGAACTTCCTGTCTATGACGAGGATTGGACTCTCGCCCGTCCTGGGTTACCTTATTGTCGATCACAACTTTAACATTGCACTTGGAATATTCGCTCTTGCGGGCCTAACTGATTTGGTGAGCTTTCTGTTCTCTTCTATAACAGGAACTGTATTTCGCAGTGTTTAAAGATGCACTGTAGTGACACATAGTGGAATGCAATAAGATATTCCGGATACCCACTTTTATGGTAGTTTTCCTGGTCTCAGCATCAGAAAGACTTCCAATATTATAGCAGAAGGGACACAGAAGCATGTTCTCTGCCTCATGACATGCCTCTGTGTCCCCACACCGCCGCTCTCTGCCCCCCCCCTTCCCCCCCCCCGCAACACTATAGCCCCCTGAGATTAGCAACAATGTTGCTATCTCGAAGGTAAACACAGAGGAGAAGAATTTCCTGTTTAAAATGCCCACCAGGGGTGTTCCTGCAGGGTTTCCTGAGCTGTCATTGGGCAGCTCTCTCTCCCTGGCCGTGCCCCCTGCCACGACCCCACCCCCCTGCAAGCTGCAAGAGACACACAGTTTCTCAGTGCAGCTTTGTGACCTATAGGTCACGAAAGTGGGCCATTGCGGCCCACGGGAGCGGCGGTTTTTGCGGCTACCTGATCTGCTCAGCCCCACGGATCAGGTAGCCTACTTAAATTGCTTATTGTTTACAATATTCATGCATAGATTATTTAGTCAGTGTTCACCCAATTTAAAATCTTTCCTCACCCTGATTTACATTCTGAAATGTATCACTGGTGGCGACCTCTTTAGTTCTGCCAGGTGATCTGTATGGAATGTTCGTTACAATGAGTTCTATGCACAGAGGGAGAAACTGACAGCGAGGTAAGTATGTAATATTCATTTGCAGGTGCATCGTGTTTATTTACAATTAATTTTACTCGGTTTAGGTTCACTTTAAAGTTAAAGTAATTCTTAGTACTTGGGACGGAATACCAGGTGAAATGATAAAGCGTTACATTTTCTTCTAGCTGGATGGATATATTGCACGGAATTGGGCCAATCAGAAATCCGCTTTGGGTAGCGCTCTTGATCCTCTTGCAGACAAAATCCTCATCAGTGTCCTTTATGTTTGTCTGACATACGCAGATCTGATTCCAGGTAAGCATCTGATTTCATGTCTTCTATTCATCCATAAGGGCTTGTTTCCACTGTTGCGACGCGATTTCGGCCGCATTCCGACGCTTGTAAAAACGCATGCGGATGTGTTTCCACATGCGTTTTTACCCGCGATTTCGCATGGCAGGGTGCCATGCGAAATTAACCATGACACTGCCAGGGCTAAATAAAATTGAAAAAGGTGCGAAATCGCACGCGAAATCGCGGGTAAAAACGCATGTAACAAACGCATGCGTTTTTACTATTAAATACATTAGCGGCGATTCGCACGGATTCCCGACGCAGGCGAAATCGTTGGCTCTTTTGTGCGTTTTTTTCACGCTGAAAAAAACGCACCTCAACAACGCTACAGTGGAAACGGGCCCATCCACTTGTATTACATGTGCGGATCTGCATGCGTTGGACGCATGCAGATTCGCGATAGTGGAAACGAGCCCTAACTGAAGTTCTGTAGTGTTAACCTTCCAGGTTCTGATTTCACACTCCTGAACCTAATACTAGGCACAGCTCTATCCGTGACCCTGTGTAGTCACTCAGTGATGCAGAGCTTGTTTTTTCCGTGTAGAAGCTGCATGATTCGCTGATGTCAGATCACTCTTAGGGCTCAAACCCACTAGAGCGATTTTGTGAGCGTTTAGGGAGCGATTCAAACCGCTAGCGATTTCCCTAAACGCTTAGCTAATGTTAATGGATGGACTAAATTCCACTGGAGCAGTTGCAATTAACAAATCGCAAAACGCAGCACATGCAGCATTTTTCGCGTTTAGCGTTTCTGCAATGTAAAGTATATAAACGCTGGCGTAATCGCTCATCAAAACCTGCACAGAGTGATTTTGCTAGCGTTTTGAAATGACTGCACACTGTAGACAATTTAAAATGAATTGAAAGGACCAATCAGAATTAAAAACTCTAATCGTTACACAATCACTGGCAAAACGCTTACACTTATTAAAATTGCTATCCAAATCGCCAGAAAACGCTCATGAAATTTCTTACAAAACGCTCATACAAACGCTAGCGATTGTGATAGTGATTTGTAGTGGATTCCAGGCCTTAGGGCCCTTTTACACTTGCAGGTAATTCCTGCTTTTGGTGTTTAACCGCTTTCTGATGGCAGTGAAATCCACGCCCTGTTTGGAGGCTGTTATTCCTGCCAGGGTGTAAATTTCACTCACCGCCGGGGCGTAGATTTCACTCCTCCTGGAAAATCCCCTTATCCAACACTGTAAGCGATCCTTTGCTTTCAAGTGGGCCAGAGACTCCCTCAGATATTTAGGGATCAATATTCCAACAAACCTAAGTGACCTTTACTCCTTGAACTATACTACTTTGGGGATTGCCTTGAGAGATGACTTACTGAGATGGGGCCAACAAAAAAGCCTTTCATGGTTTGGCCGCATGGCTTCAGTTAAAATGAACTTATTACCACACTTCCTATATATTAGTCAATGCATCCCTATCTCCTTACCACCTAAATTCATCAAAGACCTTCAAAGCCAAATTTCTAAATTCATCTGGGGACACAAACCCCCGCGTTTAAAAAGATCCACTTTATTCCTGCAAAAAGAAGAGGGTGGCATGGCTCTTCCAGATCTATACAAATACCACATAGCGGCCCAAGCCTGTCGAGTGGTCGAATGGGCCAATAATATATCACCTAAAAACTGGGTTAAAATAGAACAGGCCTCGGCCGAATGCAAGATTCAAACCCTGGGCTGGTCTACCTGCCCGGCCAAGATCCAATCCCAATGGGGTAACCCCCTCATGACGGCAACCATAAAAACCTTAAGGAAAATCCTCCCATCGTTAAAACAAGTCTCATGTCCTAGTAGACTGGAATCTCTTACAGATAACCCAGACTTTTCTGTGGCCTCAGACATCCCTTTCCTGAGGAACTGGCCAGGTGCTTGCTGCCCTAGGGTCCAAGACTTCCTCAGTAGAGGCACAATACTATCATTTCCACAGATGACAGCTTTAAGAGAGGACGTCAAGCTAACACAATGGCAATACTTTCAGATCAGGCATTTCCTCAATGTTAGACGCAGATCCACAGACTGGACTAAAACGCCTACGGACCTTGAGAACCTTATCTCTAATGCTATTAAACCGAATCACCTGATCTCTATGATTTATAAGATGTTAACAACTGGCACTGAGGAATTCAAACATAAGTTCCAAACTCAATGGGAAACTGATTTGGGTAGGGAGATTGCCAATGACCAATGGTCAAAAATCTGTTTGTTAAACCACAAGGGGTCCCTCAATACCAATACACAAGAACTGGGATACAAAATTCTAACACGCTGGTATAAAACTCCTTACACTATTCAGAGGGTGTTTCCATCTACCTCTGCTGACTGTTGGAGATGTAATACAGATGTGGGCACTCTTTTTCACATCTTTTGGTCTTGTTCCTTAATTGAATCATACTGGTTGGATATACATAGGCTGATGGAACATATTCTGGGTGAGAGCGTTGTTTTCTCTCCGGGCCTCTTTTTGCTTCATGACACGTCTGACCCAGTCAAATCATATAAAAAATCCCTGAAAATCCATCTAATCAATGCGGCAAGGGCTCTTGTCCCATTGAATTGGAAAGCAGCAACTGCTCCTACAATCAAAGCCTGGGTCAGGCGGGTCGAGGCAATTGAGACTATGGAACATATTATACTGTTGGCACAGGATCGTAGTGAGCAGTATACCATTACTTGGTCCCTATGGAATGAATTCCAATGTTCTCAGACATATAAAGACATTATGCAGACCTGAAGCCCAAAGAACTAAACCCTTTTCTCTTCCTGTCTTCTTCTATTCTTCTCTTTCCCTCCCCCTCAGGTGGCCTTGTGGGAGGGCCCTAGATTGCAATTTATATCACTTTTAACATTGTTTGAAGGTTCTGGACTAACAAAGCAGCCTCGCAATGTTAAAAAACCTATACGCTTCAATATAGATATGTTTCTGCTGTTCATGATCTGTTTTGATACAATTTTTCTGCTGTTAAAAGGTCTTAATCTAGTCATGTATCTTCCAAGACTGATCAGTGTTCTTCTGCTTGACCTACAAAACTGTACTGTATGTTCTTTATCTACATTTGGCAAATAAAAAATTCAATTGTGAAAAAAAGAAAAAAAAAAAAAAAAAAGATTTCACTCCTCAGTTTATAAAACCATTGACTCCAACTCCAGGTACCCAAAACACACGTGTCCAACTGCAAGATATATGTCCAATGGTTGTCTGAGTTGATCTGCCCAATTTTGTTCACTTCTTGTTGTCGTTTGGCTACGTTTTTTGAGGAATGTTATCCAACATGGCAAAATCTGTCGTTTGTCTGACTTTTCCACCAACTTTAGTATTGGCGTATGTACAAGGCTTTAGAGGTAGAAAATAAATCTTTAGAGTTAGAAAGGAGAGTGTCAAATACAGGTGCCATTTTCAGAATTTACAGAGGGCAACATGGCCGCCCCATCAAGAATTTAGCCAGCTGGGTAAAATGGGCAATGTATATTAATAACACACTGTTCATTAGGCATGTAGAACTGGGCAGAGGGGAGGTCATATGAAGGAAAGTTTAGTTTACGAATGTTTTGTGTATACAGATAAAATTGTCCCTGATCCTGTCCGTAATGTATTTTTTTTTTTTTTTATTCAGTTCCCCTAACAGGCCTGATCATTTTAAGAGACATTGTCTTGATTGCTGCTGTGTTTTATGTTCGTTATAAAACACTCCCTCCACCAGTAAGTATATCGATTTTCTGTGACTGTTTCTTTGCAGACAACTTACTTTTCATTGAACTTTTAGTCTTGTAGTCAGGGCCGGATTACTGACCAGGCAACAAAAGCAGTCGCTTGGGGCCCCATTCAGAGTCAAAGGGGCCTCATCAGCACATAAACCAGCCCTCGCCATCCTGTCAGTGGTGGCTTGATGGTATAATGGTTAAAGGGACTCTGAGCAGTGCAGTAACTATGGAAAGATGGATATCATTTTAAAGCTTTCGTTCTCTTTTTTCCAATGATATATAAATCGCCGCCCTATGCCTTTTAGTTTTCGCTATTTTCGCGATCGAAATCGTGGCCACGGCAATTTCGATCGCGAAAATAGCGAAAGCTAAAAGGCGTAGGATGGCAGTTTATCTATCATTGGAAAGAGGAGAAAGAGAGCTTCAAATTGATAAGCATCTTTCCATAGTTACATTGTATTACACAGGATGACTTTTCTCCAAAGTCGGCAGCTCGATTCAGCACAATGCAATGAAATATAAGGAACCCAGGGGGATATAATTACAAACATCATGCTGGTAGGTGTGAGGATGTAATTAATTAGTTGTGGGCATGCTTAAAGGGATACTGTAGGGGGTC
Organism: Hyperolius riggenbachi; assembly: GCF_040937935.1. Taxonomy (NCBI): domain Eukaryota; kingdom Metazoa; phylum Chordata; class Amphibia; order Anura; family Hyperoliidae; genus Hyperolius; species Hyperolius riggenbachi. The sequence continues at coordinate 433,220,253 of NC_090649.1, forward strand.
GGGGGAAAATGAGTTGAACTTACCCGGGGCTTCTAATGGTCCCCCGCAGACATCCTGTGCCCGCGCAGCCACTCCCCAATGCTCCGGCCCTGCCTCCGGTTCACTTCTGGAACTTCTGACTTTAAAGTCAGAAAACCACTGCGCCTGCGTTGCCATGTCCTCAATCCCGCTGATGTCACCAGGAGCGTACTGCGCAGACACAGACCATACTGGGATTGTGCTATACATTCCTGGTGACATCAGTGGGATCAAGGACACAGCAACGCATGCGCAGTGGTTTTCTGACTTTAAAGTCGGAAATTCCAGAAGTGAACCGGAGGCGGGGCCAGAGCATCAGGGAGTGGCTGTGTGGGCACATTATGTCTGCGGGGGACCATTAGAAGCCCCGGGTAACTTCAACTCATTTTCCCCCGACCCCACTACAGTATCCCTTTAAAGGCATGCCCACATGCACTGCTCGGAGTCCCTTTAAGGGCTCTGCCTCTGACACAGGAGACCAGGGTTCGAATCTCGGCTCTGCCTGTTCAGTAAGCCAGCACCTATTCAGTAGGAGACCTTAGGCAAGTCTCTCTAACACTGCTACTGCCTATAGGGCGCGTCGTAGTGGCTGCAGCTCTGGCGATTTTAGTCCGCCAGGAGAAAAGCGCAATATAAATGTTATTTGTCTTGTCTTGTCAAATGATGCCGTGCGCTGCTGATTGTCTTCAGAGCCAGGCTCTCCTCCTAGGTCCACCTCCTGCTACTGTGCGCTCTGCCACTGCCCACTCCTCCCTCCCTTCACAGATAACCACAGCTGCAGCAAGAATGATAGCAGCAGATGGCAAACGCTCACTCACCTATCCATGATCCAAGCGATAGAGATCCCGTCATCTGAAACCCATCTGTCTCTTGTACAGTGCAGCCGCTCGCTCTGAACTTCCTGATTCTCAGATCAGACAGGAAGTAGTGATAGTAGTAGTAACAGAGCGGCAGCACTCTAGAGGAGACAGATGGGCTCCGGATGACGGAACCTCTATTGGTTGGATCGCAATAGGTGAATGTGAGTCATCTGGTGCTGTCATTCTCTCCCGCTGCGGCTGCCTTCTCTGCTGGACTATCGTATTCACGGGGGTGGAGGCTGCATGGTGGCTGTCTAGTTTGGGAGGAAATCGGTTGTTCGGTGGTGGGGGTGGTTATGTAATTCTGTCAGGGAAACGGCTTCCGGTTTGGCGGAGTCCAGAACTTTCTGCTATTGCCAGGCTGGAGATGCAGGGGGAAAGTGCTGCTGCTGTGATATCTGGCGCCCTCTTCACAGGGGTGCCCCAGCCCCTGAGTGCAAATGTCCCAGCCATTCATCTCTCACTCTGCATTTTGTCGCTGCTATTCCCTGCATTGTGCACCCACAGAGGAAAGCGGGCTGTTGCCCATAGCAACCAGTAGCTCGGCTGCCCCAGTGTGTGCGGCATGTTGCTGTGCAGCTGCATCTTCTGATTCTATTACGACGTGATGGGGGGGCCCAAATCAGTTACTTTGCTTAGGGCCCCATTTAGCCTTAATCCGGCTCTGCTTGTAGTGTATTTCTGTGTGGGGAGCGTATCCATTTCATGCATAGGTCCAAGTCATGCATAGGTTTTTAAAGACATCTGAAGTGAGAAGAGTATGGAGGCTGCCATATTTATTTCCTTTTAAACAATACCAGTTACCTGGCAGCTTTGCTGGTCTATTTGGCTATAGTAGTGTCTGAATCACAGCAGAAACAAGCATGCAGCTAATCTTGTCAGATTTTACAAAAATGTCAAACACCTGCTGCATGCTTGTTCAGGTTCTATGGCTAAACCTATTAGAAGCAGAGGATCAGCAGGACAGCCAGGCAACTGGTATTGTTTCAAAGGAAATACAGTGGAGGAAATAATTATTTGACCCCTCACTGATTTTTTAAGTTTGTCCAATGACAAAGAAATGAAAAGTCTCAGAACAGTATCATTTCAATGGTAGGTTTATTTTAACAGTGGCAGATAGCACATCAAAAGGAAAATCGAATAAATAACCTTAAATAAAAGATAGCAACTGATTTGCATTTCATTGAGTGAAATAAGTTTTTGAACCCTCTACCAATAAAAGACTTAATACTTAGTGGAAAACCCCTTGTTTGCAAGCACAGAGGTCAAACGTTTTCTTGTAATTGATGACCAAGTTTGCACACATTTTAGGAGGAATGTTGGTCCACTCCTCTTTGCAGATCATCTCTAAATCCCTAAGGTTTCGAGGCTGTCTCTGTGCAACTCTGAGCTTGAGCTCCCTCCATAGGTTTTCTATTGGATTAAGGTCCAGAGACTGACTAGGCCACTCGATGACCTTAATGTGCTTCTTCTTGAGCCACTCCTTTGTTGCCTTTGCTGTATGTTTTGGGTCATTGTCGTGCTGGAACACCCATCCACGACCCATTTTCAGTTTCCTGGCAGAAGGAAGGAGGTTGTCGTTCAGGATTTCACGATACATGGCTCCGTCCATTTTCCCGTTAATGCGATTAAGTTGTCCTGTGCCCTTAGCAGAAAAACACCCCCAAAGCAAAATGTTTCCACCCCCATGCTTGACGGTGGGGACGGTGTTTTGGGGGTCATAGGCAGCATTTTTCTTCCTCCAAACACAGCGAGTTGAGTTAATGCCAAAGAGCTCTATTTTGGTCTCATCAGACCATAGCACCTTCTCCCAGTCACTCACAGAATCATTCAGGTGTTCATTGGCAAACTTCAGACGGGCCTGCACATGTGCCTTCTTGAGCAGGGGGACCTTGCGAGCCCTGCAGGATTTTAATCCATTGCGGTGTAATGTGTTTCCAATGGTTTTCTTGGTGACTGTGGTCCCTGCTAATTTGAGGTCATTCACTAACTCCTCCCGTGTAGTTCTAGGATGCTTTTTCACCTTTCTCAGAGCCATTGACACCCCACGAGGTGAGATCTTGCGTGGAGCCCCAGAGCGAGGTCGATTGATGGTCATTTTGTGCTCCTTCCATTTTCGAACAATCGCACCAACAGTTGTCACCTTCTCTCCCAGCTTCTTGCCAGGGCTGTGGAGTCGGAGTCGTGGAGTCGGAGTCGTGGAGTCGGGCAATTTTGGGTGCCTGGAGTCGGAGTCGGGAAAAAATGCACCGACTCCGACTCCGACTCCTAATGAATTTGTAACTGTAATTAAAATAGAAGATATGATAAAATGTTCTATTTCTCAGATAATGGTCATTAAAAGTAATGTATATATACAGTATAAATACAGTAATAGCTGTGCTTAGTCCACAAAAATGAAATAAACCAATCAAAATTAGTTACTTGTGCTGCTTCAATAAAGCAGTCCCCGTATTTTTAAGGTCAGATATACATATCTGATTGTGACTGTATATATGATGTGTACACAGGAATCTCTTATATATACTAAATAACATCTATGCTGTAAGTATAAAGCCTGATGTGTAGCCGTGTCACTAATAGAGATGGTCAATGAGGTGGAAATAATTCTGCATTGATGCTGATTTATGCAAATGTATGCACTCCCTTTGCTGATGAAATCAAATAATTTGATATGTTATTAAAATTTGGTTTGGTGACTACAAATTAAAGGGTAACTGAGACAGATGAAAAGTAAAGTTTTTTACATACCTGGGTCTTCCTCCAGCCCCCTTCAGGCTAATCAGTCCCTCGCTGTCCTCCACCACCCGGATCTTCTGCTATGAGTCCTGGTAATTCAGCCAGTCAGCGCTGTCCAGCCGCATGCCGCTCCCACAGCCAGGAACATTCTGCACCTGCGCAATAGTGCTGCACAGGTGTAGTATGCTCCTGGCGGCGGAGTGTGTGCATGCGCACTACGCCTGACTGGCTCAAGTACCTGGACTCATAGCAGAAGATCCAGGTGGTGGAGGAGGACAACGAGGGACTGATTATCCTGAAGGCGGCTGGAGGAAGCCCCAGGTATGTATAAAACTTTAATCTGTCTCAGGTTTACTTTGTTACACAGTAGTACTATACTCTACATATGCACTCCCCACAGAGCTGCAGGGAATCCACTGAGAATGTTGTGCACATTGAACACAGAGGTGTTGTCTGTTTACAATCTCCTTCTTCCCCTGCAGAGTACCTGCACATCATTCTTACATGTACCCACACTTACATTGCCTAGGGCCTGATAGATGTTCTTTGTTCCGGTTTGTACCTTTTACAAGTACTCTTACCAAGGACTAGTTTTAGTCTAAAAGGAATAAATATAGTAGTCTACATATCCTTCTCACTTCAGTTGTCTTGTAAAATTCCTAAGCGTTGGCAGTTAAGAGACGAATTTCATGTTACATACTTTAAATCAACAAAATTGTAATATGCAAATTAGAGGAGTCGGAGCCGTGGAGTCGGAGTCGGTGGAATCCTAAACGTCGGAGTCGGTGGATTTTTGGACCGACTCCACAGCCCTGCTTCTTGCTAATGGTTTTGTAGCCCATTCCAGCCTTGTGCAGGTCTACAATTTTGTCTCTGACATCCTTGGACAGCTCTTTGGTCTTTCCCATGTTGGAGAGTTTGGAGTCTGCTTGATTGATTGATTCTGTGGACAGGTGTCTTTTATACAGGTGACTAGTTAAGACAGGTGTCCTTAATGAGGGTGACTAATTGAGTAGAAGTGTCTAACCACTCTGTGGGAGCCAGAACTCTTAATGGTTGGTAGGGGTTCAAGAACTTATTTCACTCAATGAAATGCAAATCAGTTGCTATCTTTTATTTAAGGTTATTTTTTCGATTTTCTCTTTTGATGTGCTATCTGCCACTGTTAAAATATACCTACCATTGAAATGCTACTGTTCTGAGACTTTTCATTTCTTTGTCATTGGACAAACTTACAAAATCAGTGAGGGGTCAAATAATTATTTCCTCCACTGTAAATATGGCAGCCTCCATATCCCTCTCACTTCAGTTGTTTCTGTTGGGTATTGGACCTTGCATTGCTACTGTAGGGCTGCCTCTGTGGCTAGTAGAGCACTGTCTATTGGCTGGATAGTGTAATGGTTAAGGCCTCTACCTCTGACACAGGAGACCTGGGCTCAAATCTCGGGTCTTCCTTTCAGTAAGCAAGCAAGGAGACCTTGGGCAAGACTCCCTAACACTGCTACTGCCTATAGTGCGCGCCCTTGTGGCTGTAGCTCAATCACTTTGAGTTCACCAGGAGAAAAGTGCAATATACACGTTATTTGTCCTGTCTAGAGCGGGACATACAATATTTACTGTATTTTGCACAAGATTTATTCTGATTACCACAGTTAAAAAAAAAACACATTTTCTTTCTTTCTTTTTTTAGAGAACAGTTGGAAGATACTTCAATCCTTGCTATGCAACTGCTCGGTTAGAGCCAACGTTTATCAGTAAGGTGAGGATATACATTACCCACCCACCCTGCTGCAGATTTGACACATTCTGTGCGTGGCTTAAAGGAGTCAGCAAGGAACTCCTGCTACCCATAGTACTACTTACCTGGGGCTTCCTCCAGCCCCTGGCAGCCGGTATGTCCCTCGCCGCGGCTTCACTGGCTCCCGTTCCCCGACGGTGTGCAGGATGACCTCCAGGTCGTCCTCTACTGTAGCTCTGCACCTGCGCAGTACACTCCGGACCATGTGGAGGTGATTGACCGGTTCAGGCGCGGTAGAAGACGGTCATCCTGCGCACCGTCGGGGAATGGGGGCCAGCGGAACTGCAGCAAGGGACATAGCGGATGCCAGGCACTGGAGGAAGCCCTGGGTAAGTAGTACTATAGGTAGCAAAAGTAGCTTGACTACTCCTTTAAGGAAGAGTTGATGTAATGGTGTAGAAGTGACAGCAGCCTAGACTCTAGAGCATTTGTCATTTGTTTCTTTAAAACCAAACAAAAAATCTTACGAGACAAATTCATAAACCAGTCAGTTGATTAGTGCGAATTATTGAAACAGAAAAATCCTTTTCTGCAGCTTTTCTTGCAGCAGCTGTGCACCTCTCCATACAGGGCAAACGCCTCAGCATATCTAAAGGTCGCCATACACTAGATTTGCAGCAGCTTCGACCATCAGATAGATTTCTGTCAGATGCCTGTCAGGTAGAATCTGACAGTGAAATTGACCAGTGTATGGGCCCCTTTATTTCCTGTTTCTTATTTCCTGAGGCTTGAGATCTTACAATTGTGAACTGTGAAGTACAATCTCCTCATGTAAACACATGGGACCTATTGTTTTTCCTACTTCCGTGTTGCATGATCACACCTGACTAGCCCGCCCAGTAGCTGAGTCTAGGGCAGTGATCTGCAAACTTGGCTCTCCAGCTGTTAAGGAACTACAAGTCCCACAATGCATTTGCCTTTATAAATGACTGTGGCTGTCAGACTTCTGCAAGGCATTGTGGGACTTGTAATTCCTTAACAGCTGGAGGGCCAAGTTTACAGATCACTAGTCTAGGGAGTCTAGTCAATGAGATGCAAATTTGCATACAAAATTTGCATAATCCTGCATCAACTCGAAATTATTTCCTTCTCATTGACCATCCCTAGCTGAGTCCAGCAATGAAAGCAAACAAGCAGCACCACGGTTCCTGGCACATTGGGCTAATGAAACGTGCCTTCTCTTCAACACTTTGCTTCTACATAACTAGCAAGTTTATGCCTGGGTATGTTGGGCATTGCACAGGCTGTAGGATAGGTTAAAGTGGGAGTGAGTAATATAGACTTGTGTATAGGCAAATTAAAGAATAGTAACAGTGGGAATGAGTATAGATATTGTATCTATCTAGTAGAAATTATTTATGGAAGAGAGGTGGGACAGTTTCACCTTTTTGTCCCCTTTAAAATTTTGGTAAGACTATAAGAAACTGTTCAAATGGCTCACACCTGACTGTTCCTTTTCCTCTGTATGGACTGATAGGCCCTGAATATATTTATTTGCAGAGCTAGTGTTTGATTTCATGCCTCCCTTTCCCCAAAATGGAAATACCACCGGGTCCGAGTAGCAGTCACGCACGCGTGCGCATCCGCCGCGTAAAGGGAACCAGAGACAAAGCACCCTTGTGTATTTTACCATATATATCAGTAAGAACATTAGAGAAAACACTTACGATGCCCTCTGTTTCATCCTCACTGCTAAAAGTGTCTGTTATCAGCTGTGATAAGAATCCCCGACTGAGCATTCAGTCTGGCTTTGCAGGGAATAATTATAGCGGAGTCATTATAGCAGAGCCACAAGGGGGCAGGCTTGGGCTTGAAAAGACACCAGAGAAGACATAATATTTCCGTAGTAAAGCTAGACTGAGTGCTCAGTCGGGGATTCTTATCAGAGGTGATAACAGTCAGATTAAACAGAGAACAATGAAACAAAAAGCAGATTAGGTGTTTACTGTCATGTTCCCACTGATTTATAAGGTAAAATACAAGAGGGTGCTTCATCTCTGGTTCTCTTTAAACACTGGACAAGAATACTTGTCCAGTTAGACTTGAGTGGCACCTATCTGGACGAGAATACTTGTCGAGATGGGCTTAAGTGGTTAAATTAGCATAACCTGTACGTATGATTTCCATCTTAAATAAGAAGTCTGCTTCTGAAACCCGTGTAGTTTAGTGGAGGATTCCACATGGCCCCTAGCAAACAGCTGAATGCTGTCACTGCTGCATTGCTTATTGAACCATAATGCCCTCACAGGACGTCATGTCTACAGAGCTGCAGTACCGCATGTCATCAGCAGGTGGAACTGCTGGCGAATCTGAGAGACCCTGTTGTACTGAAAGCCCAATTAATTCAATCTATTTAATTGAAAATGTCAAATTCTAAACCCAGGAAAGTCCTAATGAGATGCCAATGTGTGTGGATTTGCTGCACACAAATTTGTATAGCAATGCATTTCAGTGGGCCTGTTTCCATTAGATGCGACAGCAGGGTCACAATTTTCTGGGCACCACATGCAACTTTCATGTTTTTTTTTGTGTGTTTTCATGTTACGTCAATAGAAACGGATAAAAAAAAACGGAAAAATCAGTGATTGCGCATGTAAATTCGCCATACAGGTGTTCAGTGCAAGTACAGTCTGCGCATGCACAATAACTTGAAGCAGCTTGTGCATGCCATTCTCTCAGGTGCGCAAGCGGCTTTGTGCTACTGCACATGCATGAACCATACTCGGGCAGGCACAGTATGGCTGCATTCATACATAGTGGGAACATGGCCAAGAACAAGATAAGGGTCCCAGGCAGTAGCGGTGGTGTCGAGGACGACCTGGGGAGCCTCCAGAGACTTCCCAGTACTTAGATAATTATCTTTTATTTATCACAGGTTCTCTTTAAGCCTTTATGGATATGTGCACAACTTCAGGCAAACACAAGAGGTGATACTATTATAATTTTCCTTGTATTCAGACTTTGGGTTTAGCTGGACTTTAGACCTATAGGTTATTTAGTAGGTGTTGTGTAGCCGGGGTATGTACTGTAATATGTTAATCTGCCTGATGCACACAATGCAACTTCCCATCAGATTGACGGTTGGAAGCGGTAATATCCGACATGTCTGATCTGCTCCCGATCGATAACTGGATCCATTTTCAGATCATTACTTCACAAAATATATTCTATTATTGATCGAGGCCAGGTTAGACATGACGGAAATTATTGCTTTGACCCGTCAATCTGACAGTGAAGTGCCTTATGTGCACCAGTCAGAATTTACAGGTTTGGAACTAGTCCATCTCCTCGTGGGGGATTATCTGAGTTTTCTTTGTTTTCAAAAGCATTTCCTGAATGGCAGTTGCTAAGTATAACTGCAGTTAGACTTAGCAACTGATAATCCCCCATGAGGAGAGGACTAGTCCTGAAACCTGTTGGTTCTGTCAGATTTTAACTGCTTACTTTTTTCGATGTAGTGGTCCTTTAAGTTTTTTTGGTGCACTGTTTAGTTACACTGAGCATGATTCTTTCGCAGCAGTATAAATAATGGCATGCGTATCTCAGGAATTAATGAATGCATCTTTGTTTCCTTTCAGCTGAACACTGCGGTTCAGTTAATACTTGTGGCGGCCTCATTAGCGGCTCCTGTGTTTAATTATGTGGATAGTGTCTATCTTCAGGTATTATGGTAAGTAGATGACCTGGCGTACTTTATCCAGGCCACACTCTTATGCCTTTTTGTACTCCCTTTACGTGGCCATACATTATTCCATCTGCCACCAGATCGACCATTAGATAGATGAGTCTCTGGTCAAATATGATCAGAGAGGGATCTGTTAGGGCTCAGATACACTATAAGGGCCCATTCACACTTGCAAAACGCTACCGCTTTTGCTAGCGTTTTGCTCTGGGGATTTTTGGCGATTAACACGGAAAAAAATCGGCATTCACACTTGGCGATTTTTTTTTTCTGGATTGCGTTTAGCGCTTCTATAGCACTAAACGCGATCGGCAAGAAATCGGCTGAAAAGGGTGCAGGATACAAATTTACGTTTGCCGATTTGCGTTAAAGGAATACTTAAGTGAAAAAAAATATGATTTTTACTCACCCGGGGCATCCCTCAGCCCCCTGAAGCTGTATGGTGCCCTCGCAGCCCCGATCGTCCTGTCCCCGCCGGTGGCTACTTCTGGGTTCAGCGACAGCCGCCGACAGGCTGGGAACGCGAGTGATTCTCTGCGTTCCCAGCCGCTATATCACCCCTCTATGCTGCTATAGCGGCGGGGACAAGGCGATCGGGGCTGCGAGGCGCCATACAGCTTCAGGGAGCTGAGGGATGCCCCGGGTGAGTAAAAATCATTTTTTTTTCACTTAAGTATTCCTTTAAAGAGAATCTGTATTGTTAAAATCGCACAAAAGTAAACATACCAGTGCGTTAGGGGACATCTCCTATTACCCTCTGACACAATTTCGCCGCTTCTCGCCGCATTAAAAGTGGTTAAAAACAGTTTTAAAAAGTTTGTTTACAAACAAACAAAATGGCCACCAAAACAGGAAGTAGGTTGATGTACAGTATGTCCACACATAGAAAATACATCCATACACAAGCAGGCTGTATACAGCATTCCTTTTTAATCTCAAGAGATCATTTGTGTGTTTCTTTCCCCTGTTCTCATGCACTGAAGTTTCAGGCTGCTTGTTTCTTCCTGCAAACAGCTTTGCCCTTGTCTGTAATTCTTCAGTATGTGAAAGCCCAGCCAGCTCAGAGGCGATTTATCCAGCTTGTAAAAGATAAGATAAGAGAGAAGCTGCTCTAATCCTAAATAACACACAGGCAGTGTGCATAGAGGGGCCTGGAAGGGGGAGTTCATAGCAGAACCACAACACTGAAGAACTTGGCAGCCTTCCAGACACAGGCCGACAAGTCTGACAGGGGAAAGATACATTGATTTATTACAGAGACAGTGATAGTAGAAAGTGCTGCAGTAAGCCAGAACACATTAGAATAGCTTTTTGAACTTGTAGGATGATAAAAAACAGGATGCAATTTTTGTTACGGAGTCTCTTTAATAGTCGGCAATTAACGCAAATCGCCCAAGTGAGAACGGGCCCATAGGGTATTATGGCACTAGCGCATTAAAAAGCGCTAGCGCTTAAGTGTTTTCCCGAAATCACTGGCAAAACGCTCAGATGTAAACGGGGCCTAAGTGCTTTTCTGAGTGCTTTTAGGCCATCAGAGCTATCTGAGAGATTTGAAAAAAAAAAAAACGCTCCCATTGACTTGCTGTAAAATTGCAAACACGGTTAAATAACGTGATTTTACTGCGATTTTAGGGCACGTGTGATTTTACCGCAATTAGCGTGATCAAATCACTATACTCCCGCGATTTCCGTCGATCACGATATGCGCTTTAAGCTCTGTACCGCGATCACTCCAGAATCGCGTCAATATGCTGCATGAAACATATTTGCGATTGATGCTAATCAGTGAATGGGCCCTCAATGTAAGTACATTCGAGCGTTTTTTTAAAAAGCTCTCAGAAAGCTCTGATGGCCAGAAAAGCGCTTACAGTGTGTCTGAGCCCTTATGTGCATCTATTTTATAGATCCTTTCCAGGCAGTGCTTTTATAAAAAAAAGAAATGAAATGTTGAGAATCCCCCATGAAGAGATGAACTAGTCCAAAACCTGTCAGTTCTGTCAAATTTCTACTAACTACTGTAAGTGACAGCAACATACGGTAGGAGAAACAGAGGAGAAAAGTAGTTTAAAGCTCATTTTACTCTGGAAGAAACATTCTTCTTATTTGTATGTGTTTACATTAACAAATATTTTAAATTGTACAATGTTTTGCGATAATGCTCCTTTAATGACATTTTGAGAACCAGGTTTTCATTCTGGTTCATCTCCCCCCAGGTGTATCACTTCTGTCACAACCGTTGCCTCGGGATACAGCTATTATCATTATGGCCAGAAAACGGTGAAAGTTTTGAAAAATAAAGACTGATTCCAGATTCTCCCATCACTCGCAAGATGTACTTTGTCTCTGGTGCCCCCTGGTGGATGATTAATGTAGAGCACCAGGCGTGAACTGGATGAAACCAAATCAATGTCTGATTAGTTTATTTATACACGTATATTCAATATTTGAATTTTGATATAATAAACATGGTGAATTTTCAGCAGTGTGGTGGAGTCATTGCTGCACATCATCTTGTGCTGGGCAGCAAGAGCTAACCAGTCAAGCTGGTCGTATAGAGCTTTATACAATCATATATACTGTCTTTTTCAGAATAAAATAGGGAGCAAAGGTCACTTTGTCTTTTATTCCAAATAAAGGAAGTCCCTGACTTACAAGCACACGGCAACACGAACCGCCGCCCCGCTGCGATGTCGGGTTTTCTTTGTATTAGCCCACTGCCGTCTTCCACTCCTCTGTAACCTCCTTTGCTACCCTGTGTATAGATAAAAGCAGCAGTATGTCTCTTGCCTCATCTATCAGCTCCCGCGGCGATCAGAGACCTCTCCCTCCCCTAGTGCTGGTCGCGTGTAATGACACATTCAGCAGATGTTGGCACTAGAGGAGCAGTGAGACGGGAAGAGGTCTCTGATCGGATCACCGCTGGAACGGTGGTCACTTTTCCTAATTAACATTTAGGGTCACTTTTCCTAACTGTGTTTTGGGAAGAAACTTGGGCCAGCAAGGAAATAAATATGGAAGCCTCCATATACCTCAGGTTCCATTAACCACTTAAGCTCTCAGTCGTTTTCACTTTATGCATCCGAGCAATGTTCACCTCCCATTCATTAGCCTATAACTTTATCACTACTTATCACAATGAACTGGTCTATATCTTGTTTTTTCCGCCACCAATTAGGCGTTCTTTGGGGGGTACATTTTACTAAGAGCTACCTTACTGTAAATGCTTTTTAACAGTAAGAATAAGGAAAAAAATGATAGTTTTGATGATAGCCATTATAGTTTTAAAATAAAACATGCCTCCATAATTAAAACCCACGTATTGTATTTGCCCATTTGTCACGGTTATTTCACCGTTTAAATTATGTCCCTATCACAATGTATCGCGACAATATTTTAAAATGATACCTTTGAATTGCACTGTTACATTACATTTAGCTCCGCCCACATCCCATGATCACACCCATTTTTCACGTATCGCACACTCGCTTGCTTTCCCTAAAAGGGGATTAATCGTCTGTAAATAATCAGCAGTGGGTGCCAAATACTCTAGGTACGCCATTGGGCCCTGTAGCAAATGCGTGGCCTGGAGAGGTGACCACTATCGCTGCAATGGGTAGAACAGGAACAGCAGGGAGCATGTAGTGCATATCTGGGCGCCATAGCAGTTGCTTTGGCTGTAACAGCAGTATTACACTAATCTCAGAAAACTGGAGGGTATGCTACAATATACATTTTCTGATGAGAAGTAAGAGGATTAGATTTAAAGGGAACCTGAAGCGAGAAATATATGGAGGCTGCCATATTTATTTCCTTTTAAGTGATACCAGTTACCTGGCAGCCCTGCTGGACTATTTGGCTGCAGTAGTGTCTGAACCACACCAGAAACAAGCATGCAGCTAATCTTGTCAGATCTGACAATGTCAGAAACACCTGATCTGCTGCATGCTTGTTCAGGGTCTACAGCCAAAAGTATTAGAGGCAGAGGAACAGCAGGACAGCCAGGAAACTGGTATTGCTTAAAGGAAATAAATATGAAAGCCTCCATATACCTCAGGTTCCATTAACCACTTAAGCTCTCAGTCGTTTTCACTTTATGCATCCGAGCAATGTTCACCTCCCATTCATTAGCCTATAACTTTATCACTACTTATCACAATGAACTGATCTATATCTTGTTTTTTCCGCCACCAATTAGGCTTTCTTTGGGGGGTACATTTTGCTAAGAGCTACCTTACTGTAAATGCATTTTAACAGTAAGAATAAGAAAAAAATGAAAAAAATCATTATTTGTCAGTTTTCGGCCATTATAGTTTTAAAATAATACATGCCTCCATAATTAAAACCCACGTATTGTATTTGCCCATTTGTCACGGTTATTTCACCGTTTAAATTATGTCCCTATCACAATGTATCGCAACAGTATTTTATTTGGAAATAAAAGAGCATTTTTTCCGTTTTGCATCCATCACTATTTACAAGCTTATAAAAAAAAAAAGAGAGAAATATTTCATCTTTACATAGATATTTAAAAAGTTTAGACCCTTAGGTAAATATTTGTGTTTTTTTTTTCTTAATAGTAATGTTTTTTTTTTTTTTTTTATTAAACATTTTATGTGGGCATTTTTGGGAGGGTGGGATATAAATAGTGTTTTATTTGGGGAAATATTTGTGTATTGTAATGTTTTTTACTTTTACTTGTAGTTTTACTTTTTGTCCACAAGATAGCAATCTCGATTTTGTTTACATGACGTCACTCTAAGCGTACAATGTACGCTTAGAGGGACATAGCTTCAGAAAAAGCGTAGCTTCCGAGAGAAGCTGTCCCTTTTTCAGCGAGGGAGAGGAATCCGTGATCGGGCACCATAGCCCGATACATTGATTCCTGGGCTACCGAATCCGCGGCCGGGAGTGCGCGTGCACGCGCGCGATCGGCCGCTGGAGCGCGCCTGTCCTCCTTGACGTTTTTAGATGTCAAGGAGGACAAAGTGGTTAAATACCTGTACCCACCTCAAAATGTTCTGTGTGATTCTTGCAACATCCGTTGATGATTTTTTTTTTTTTTTTGAGCGACAAGCAATCATTCACGTGATCTCCCGGAGTAGGTACAGGCACGGGATTAGACGACTGATGCTTTTGGATGCCCAGCAATAATGACCATCACCGTGGATCTGATCTTTAAGATCACCTGAAGACTCCCATGCAAAGTGCCACGATTTTTTTAACTCTTATTCGCACCTGTCATGTTCCCGCTGTGAAGAAGTTGGATTGGTGAGCCTCGTTTGTTGGGAGGCGGCATTTTGAGGTTCCATCATCTTCCATCATCAGGTGAGCAAAGCAGGTTTTTGCGGCGCTGGGCGCTGTCATAGCAGCAATGCAATGATGTGTGCTCCAGGTAGCTGTAAAATTCGGGCCTCTGGCGGCTGCCAGACCCTGAATTACATCTCCCTCCGAGTTGCAACAACCTGAGGGAATAGTATTTACCGCCACCCCAGAGTTTAGCGGCAGCAGGGAGAGCCGTCATTCAGCTCGCCCTGCGCCGAACTGCCTGACATCGATATGGTATGAACTCCAGGTGAGTATTCAGCATGAGACATGTTTCTGCCATAACCACTCTCCTGTCATGCATCCCTCAACCCTCATTGTATCTTTCAACCATCACTACTTTTCCACAATATTACCATTTGAAAATAAGCAATAAATCTATTTAAATTTATTAAACACATTTTTAATAAAGAAATACACTTATTTATACAGATCTGTACATCAGTCCTGAAAGAAGGACACGAGTAAGAAAGAGGGATTAAGGGATTTGGTTACAAAAAAAAAAGTCCCTCCAAAAAAGGGACAATTTGGAACTGTTATCTGCCAGTCTTTGTTGACTCTTCCTCAGGGTCAGTATGGATAATTTTATTTTGAAGATATGTAAATATTAAACCATATGCATTTAAAATTACACTGCCAAAATGCTAAGTCTTTATTTGTTTAAACAAATGCTTAATTCTCAACAATATAACACAACTGCAACAGTTTGGTGAATTGAACGCTAAGTTCCTCATTGACAACAACTCGCTGGACAGCCTCCTTTCACTCCCTCCACCTTCCATTCCCCACCACCCTACTCTTCCTCCTCCTTTGACATGTATGTACAGCATACATGTCAAACTTTGGCCTGTGGGCCAAATCTGGCACTCAAAGCCTTTACATTTGGCCCCCAAGTGGTTTCCCCTCTTTGCATTATGTTTGGCCCACTCTAGACCACCAGGGAAGCTATAATTGGATGTGAAGCCCTAGAACACCAGGGAAGCCATTTGGGGGAGGTATGGGGAGAGCACTAAACACTAGGGAACTGTATAGAGGGAGGTGGGGGCCACTAGACCACAGGGGTGCTGTATAGGGGAGGGTGGGGGGCCACGAGACACCAAGGAACTGTATACAGGAGGAAGGAGGACCACTAGACACCAGGGAACTGTGTAGGGGTTGGAGGGGGAGCCATTAGACACCAGGAAACTTTATAAGGGAGGAAGGTGTCCAGTAGACATTGAGGTTGGCCCGTGACTTGGTCCCAGTGTTAAATTGCGGCCCACTTTTGTATTCGAGTTTGACACCTCTGCTCTACAGGTAGCAGTTATGTATTAGCCTCATCAAGTGTGGTGAAGCCAGCTATGGTCCTGCAGCAGAAACCCCTCCCCAGTGACTGACATCCCTTCCATTGCTAAAAAGGCACCCTTGATGAATAATAACTATATGCTGAGGTATTATTATTTAGTATTCATATAGCACCAACAGCTTCTGCAGCACTGTACAGAGTATATTGTCTTGTCACTCAACTCTCCTTCAGATGGGCTCACAATGTAATCCCTACCATAGTCCTATGTCTATGTATGTATCGTCTAGAGTATATATCATAGTCTAGGGGCAATTTTAGGTTGAAGCCAATTAACTATAAATGAGAAGTGTATCTTTCCTTCTCAGAAGAATAAACCAAGTAAAATGGGAAAAATATTTATTCATGCATGTTAAGACAACACATTTCACAGGTCCTTGCCTACTACCTCAGGTCAATACAAGTTGCATTCTAGGCACTTGTATTGACCTGAGGAAGCAGACAAGGACCTGTGAAACGTGTTGTTTTAATGTGAATGAATAAATATATATTACTTGGTGTATTCTTCTGAGAAGATAAGACATACACTTCTCACTTATACTTCAACATATAGTTATTATTCATCAAGGTCGCCTCCACCAGTGTTCTTAGTAAGATTATACCCTTCGGGGTTCAAATAGTTACCAAGACCTTTTTAAGCCTCTAAACCAGGGTCAGATTTACCATAAGGCACTCTAGGCTCATGCCTACAGGCGCCTGATGATGGAAATGCGGATCACTCCCCTACTCTAGTGCCTTCCCTCCTTCCCAAGTGAAACATAAATGAGAGGCTACTCACCCAGCTCTCAGCATTCCACTGACGAAATCTTCCTTCAGTTGGGGTCACCTCTAGCTACCTAGTACCTGGGGGATCTCCTGACACCTGACAGGGAAGGGAGTGACAGCGGGGCCATCCAGCACATTTGCGGTGCGGTTCAGCGAAGGTTCATGGAGGGCGAAGTGTAGGGGGCCAGGACATCTGTGCCTATGGGCTCCAGTGATGTAAATCTGGGCCTACTCTAAACTATCCAAGGAGAGTGACCAACCAGCATCTGTGGTAACAGACCTGGGATACAGAGCGGGGATGGTTTAATTTCCTGCAGGCTCTGGCGGTGGTTGCAGCAATTGGTTAGCAATCACTAGGAAGGCGTGACTGAGGTGGGAAATCCAGTCTATTCCCCCATGATGTGGATCATAATGCTGCTGTATCACTCCATCCTGCCACTTGCCACAGAGGGGATGAAAGGGAGTGTTTTTTTATGTCCGGCTGTGAGTAATCTGCTGCAACTGTTAATTAAAGGGGAACTGAAGAGAGAGGTATATGGAGGCTGTCCTGTGTATTTCCTTTTAATCAATACCAGTTGCCTGGCAGCCCTGCTGGTCTATTTCTCTGCAGTAGTACCTGATTAAAACCAGAAACAAGCATGCAGCTAGTCTTGTCAGATCAGACTTATAAGTCTGAATCACTGAAACACCTGATCTGTTGCATGCTTGTTCAGGGGCTATGGCTAATAGTATTAGAGGCAGAGGATCAGCAGGGCTGCCAGGCAACTGGTATTGTCTAAAAGGAAATAAACATGACAGCCTCCATATACCTCTCTCTTCAGTTCCCCTTTAAGCATTTTTGGAAATGTACTTTTGAATGCACAATTTATTAAAATTGCATTTCTATAAAATTATTATTCTTATTGAAATGCCGTTTTAAAATCTGAACATAAGCTAGAGCTTTAAATACATAATCATTTGATAGAACATAGCTTTAAATTAACATCTAAAAATTAGAAAATAATAATAATGCAGTTTTTGCAAAATATGAAAGAAAAATACCTTCTGCAGTAGCTGTAGTGTTGATGCCTGCAGAGTTTGGTGCTGGGTGATGCCGATAGTGAAAATATTGGTAATCTTTTCTTCCGGTACTGATTCTTACACTAAAACCCCTCCCCATGCCTATTGCTTAACCATCCCTCCTAGTGCCTAACACTTAAAGAGACTCTGTAACTTCAAAAAGATCCCCTGGGGGGGTACTCACCTCGGGTGGGGGAAGCCTCCGGATCCTAATGAGGCTTCCCACGCCGTCCTCTGTCCCACGGGGGTCTCGCTGCAGCCCTCTGAACAGCCGGCGACAGGCCCGACTGTAATTTCAATATTTACCTTTGCTGGCTCCAGCGGGGGCGCTGTGGCTGCTTTCGGCTCGGAAATGGACGGAAATACCCGATCTTCGTCGGGTCCGCTCTACTGCGCAGGCGCCGGAGACTTGCGCCTGCGCAGTACAGCGGACCCGACGGCGATCGGGTATTTCCGCCTACTTCGGAGCCGATAACCGTCAGAGCGCCTGCGCGGGAACCAGGAAGGTAAATATTACGTCACGGCTGTACGGAGGGCTGCAGCGAGACCCCTGACGGATGGAGGTCGGCGTGGGAAGGATTAGGATCCTGAGGCTTCCCCCACCCGAGGTGAGTACCCCCAGGGGACGTTTTGTCGTTACAGTTCCTCTTTAAGAGCCCTTTTACACTTAATCAGTTGCTCTCAGTTATAAAGAAAAGAAAACTGATTTTCAAAGTAGTGTCCATGTTTTCTTATGGCTCAGTTCCCACTATACGCGTTTTAACTGAAAGCTTTTTCACAATGCCCTGCTATGGAAAAACGCGTACTAATGCGTATCAACGCATTAAGTGTAAAAGGGCTCTCACCCTCCCTCCTGGAATCTAACACTAATACCCCCACCCTCCAGCATCCTACTAATAGCCAATCAGCTATGAGCGCTTTGTAAAGTACAGCAGCCGATCGGCGCTGCATAGCCGCAATTTACGCTGTGGTGTATTATGCCAGGTACACACCATGCAACTTCTCGTCAGATCTATGGGTCAAATCAATCATTTCCGACAGGTCAGATTTGATTTGCGATCATTTTTCTGATCGATTTTCTGATCGCTTCTGTACAGAATTGATTGGAAACCTGATCGGACCTGTTGGAAATGATCTGACTGGAAATTGCATGGTGTGTACCAAGCATAACATGGCTTCCAAGGCCAGTGCCTACAGGAACAGCTTTGAGATTTCTGCACCTGCTGAAAATGTAGACATGTGCAGTAGTTTACTCTGGAGGTAACCACAGATTAGGTAGGTTATTATCAGTAGAGGCACAGGCCCATATGCAATTCATTTTCTCTTCTGAGTTTTCTCCCAGGTGATATTTTCACAACATGTCATTAAAATTCCTTTTAACCTCCCTGGCGGTGAGATTATTTCCGGATTTTAGGGTCTAAAAGCCGTGCAATTTTGTCAGCACGCTTTCAGACCCTAAAGCCAGGAAAAAAATCATGTTGCTAGAGAGATCTGCAGCAGCCCAGCATTTACTGGGACCCAGTGTTGCAATTCTCCCTCCATCCTACAGGTGGCACTGTAACCCTGTAGTGATCATGGGCGCATGGCGCACCTCTTGTGATCGTGCTCCCATCAACGGGAGCAGTTCAGAGAGAATTGAACTGCGCAAGCACAGAGTGCTCCCAGCGACTGGAGAACAATGGCGAGTCACGAGAGGCGTGCCTGTGCACGCGCAGAAGATACCGACCTGGCCGCAGGTCTCGATCTTCTGGAGGGGAGAGCAGAAGCCTGGCTGAGACTTATAGGGGCTGGAAGAAGACCCACGTGACTTAGGGCTCGTTTCCACTCGAGCGAATCTGCATGCGTTTCCCGCATGCAGATTCGCTCAACCAATACAAGTGGAGGGCGCTGTTTCCACTTGTCAGGAATTCTGTGCGGCTCGCTATGCAGAAAAAATCTGCACAGCAGAGCCGTCAGAATTCACACGCCGCACACCCGCACGCGAATCGTCGGTAATGTAACTAAATAGGAAAACCTCAAGCTCTTTAGTCTTGCGGTTTTCCCGGCGTTTCCGCGTGCGATTTCGTGTAAAAACCCATGTCAATGCTTGCCGGCATTGTCATGGTTAAAATCGCGTCGTTAAAACCGCGGGCGATTCCGCGTGAAAATCTGCATGGAAACGTCAACGAATCTGCAACCGCATGCGGATTTGTTGACGCGGTTTCCGCGAGCAAATCGCGCCGCTCAAGTGGAAACGTACCCTTAAACGTTTCTTTTTTTTCCTGGATGTAACCTTTAAGGGCTCGTTCCCACTATCGCGAATCCGCATGTGTCCAATGCATGCGGATTCGCACATGTAATGCAAGTGGATGGGCCTGTTTCCACTGTAGCGTTGTTGAGGTGCGTTTTTTTCAGCGGTAAAAAAACGCACAAAAGAGCCAACGAATTTGCCTGCGAGTGGAATGCATGCGAATCGCCGCTAATGTATTTAATAGTAAAAACGCATGCGTTTGTTACATGCGTTTTTACCCGCGATTTCGCACCTTTTTCTATTTCATTTTGCCCTGGCAGTGTCATGGTTAATTTCTCGCACGCGAAATCGCGGGTAAAAACGCATGTGGAAACGCATCCGCATGCGTTTTTACAAGCGTCGGAATGCCGGCGAAATCGCGTCGCAACAGTGGAAACAAGCCCTAAAAAGAAGGAGAAAGCTCAGGAGAAAAAGGGAATTGCACATGCGCCACAGAATGAATGCAACAGCTGAGTATCATTTTTTTTAAAAGGAACTCAACATGGCAACTTCCATATCCCATATATTAAAGGATGGCAATACTTAATTCCTATACCCACGATGCAATTTTTTTGGAACAATTTTCTCTGTGAACTTTTTTTCACAATATCGCACATCATTTAACAAAATTTTTTTCAACTTTCATTTTTGAATGATTGCTATGTTGGATTCAATCATAGAGGATCTTTCCGATCCTCATTGTCTTCCGCGGGTTTTGCCGTGATCATGTAAATGATTGTTTACACAATCATTTGTTTATTATTATTATGTATTGGATTTATATAGCCCCAATATATTACGCAGTGCTGTACAATACATAAGATTACAGACAATGATTACAGGTGACTGACAACACAATACAGGTAATAAGCAATAAGATACAACACAATAAAAATAATAATACATTATCAGATCATACACTGGAGTGGTAGTTTCAATAATAAAAGTTCACATTATTCTAGGCAGAGGGCACAAACAAGTATGATACACAAGGGAAGAGGGCCCTGCCAAAGGCTTACAATCTAGAGGGAGGGGGAGGTGACACGAAAGGAGGGAGGCTGGATCGAGAGGTTCTCAGCCAAGAGGGTTAGAGCAGCGGTGAGGTGGGGTAGACCTCCTTGAAGAGGTGAGTTTTGAAGGCTTGTTTGAAGGTGTGGAAGGAGGGGCCAAGCCTGATGAGCAGTGGGAGAGAGTTCCACAGGATGTCACAAATGACCCTTGCTGATACGGCCATATGGATCGGAGATCCCCAATCCATCTGGTCGTGGGAGCTCAGCTTGAGGAGAACTCATGAAGAAGCATGTGATCAGTTTGATCAGCTGATAGATTTGTAAGGCTCTGTGTTAAACCGGGAAGTCATCACAGCAAATCAGAACCTTACAAATCTATCAACTGATAAAATTGATCAGATGCTTCTCCATGAGTTCTCATAAACATTGCTATCCCTACTAAAGGATAATGGTGCTTACAAGCTTAAAGGGACTCTAAGCAGTGCATAAAAACAAAATCTGAAATTACCTGGGGCTTTCTGAAGCCCACCATAGGTCGGGAGGTCCCACGGCGTTCTTCTGGCCCATCTCCCAGTGCCTGCTCCGAAATGGCTCCCGGCGACACCGGGACCGAATGTCGGACTCTCTCTTCCTGTAAGATAACGTTAGTCGTCATTACACCGGCCGCCTCGCGTCATCACGGCGGCCGGCGTGACAGTACTGTGCATGCGCGCAGTACCGACACTCGTAATTGAAATTATGAGTACAACTTCCTGGCTGCGACAGAAGGAGGGGCTAACTTACCCATATGGCCGCCTATAGCCACTTGCGTTCCCCCCTTCTGCAACGGTCAACAGGTTGTACTCGTAATTTCAATTATGAGTGCCAGAGCTACATGTAACTTACCTCTAGTGCCTTGATGAACAGCGACATATATCCTTATGTAGCAATGGTAATAGGAAAAAAGGGCGCTGGCGGAGGGTGGATACATTTATCGTTAATACGGCGCCCAAAGCAGAAAAAAGGACACCTGATAAATATCGTTAACAACATTACAACATTAAAGTTTTTTAAATATGTTATAGAAGCTTGCAACATTATAGTTTTTGTGATATTATTTTGTTTGTATGTTCAGATATTATCATTTCTATGTGTAAAAGGGTGTTTCTGCAGGGGGAGAGGTTAGGGTTAGGCACCAGGGAGGGTGGCTAGGGCTGGGCAACATAGGGGGTGGTTAGAGTTAGGCACCACTGAGGGGTTAGGGTAAGGCACCACCGGGGGAGTGGTTAGGGTTAGGCTCCACCAGGGACAGTGGCTAGGGCTAGACAACATGGGGAGGTGGTTAGAGTTCGGCACCACCGGGGGGCTAGGGTAAGGCACCACCGGGGGGAGGGGGGGTTGGTTTTAGGCACCACCAGGGGAGGGTTCTGTGTGAGAGTAAGGTTGGGTTAAGCTGTATTGTTGAATTATGTAACTATTTTTAATGTTAATATATTTAAGGCCCCATTCACACTTGCGGTTCGAGTCCGCAAGTGTCCGGGGGTCCGGGGGCCACAAAGAGACCGTACGGGTCTCTGCGGTGGCTACAAGTTGCGCCGGATGCATGTATCAGTTCCGGCTACAATAAAGTAGCCGGAACTAGATACATTGCAGTGCCGGAAAGGCACTGCAAGCATGGGGGATACCGGCGTGTAGTCCGGGCCCCCCAAGTGGCATAGGACCGGTGCTAGAAGCATCCGGTCCTATTGCCAGTGTGATGAAAAAACATCCGTTTCTCATTGCACAGCATGGCCGCATGTTCGGGTCAGGATCCGGCCCGGGTTCGCAGCCGCACCGAGACGGACTGAAAAATAGAGCATGTTGGAAAAAAAAAAGGCGGATCGTCCCAGAGCTGCGTTCCCGGATCGGATCCGGATGTCGCACGAGTGTGAATGGATACATTGATTAACAATGTATCCATTCACCATCCGCTGTGTACGGAGCGTTCCGGGTCCGGGGAAGCCGGACCTGGAACGCTAATGTGAACCGGGCCTTAGTTATCAACTCCTGTCTGGTTTAAATGGTAGTTATCATTAACCAATTTTGTTAACGATGTTTATCGTTATTGAGATTTCGTTATCCACTGGCGCCAATGCGTTATCCAGCTGGCCCCTTTTCTACTGGCACCCTTTTTTCATGCATCCATAATTATCCTTTAAAGTGAACCCGAGGTGAAAATAAACTGATGAGATAATCAAGATAAACAATTGTATATATCCTCCTCCTCCTAAAAAGGACATTTTTTGTCTCTTCTCAATGGCAGCCTATTAAGAGTACCATAGTTACAATACATTAACTGTCCCATAGTTAAAATACATGAAATATGGACATTTTTTTTTATCTCCCTCTACTCTCAGAAGTTGTATTCTGCCAGGTGATAGTAGCAAAAAAAAGTTTCTGTACCGTGTTAGCCAAGCAAATTATGTAGTTAGAAAAAACAAAGTTTTTAATGTTAATATATTTAAATGTTTATATTTGTATAATGTTTATATTTGTAAATGTAATACATTTTAATGGCTAACTGATATACTTTAATTATGTAAGCTTTCTGGGATCTAGTCCCCTTCTTCAGGTATATTTCCAGATGTTACCTGAAGTAAAACACTGATGCAGGTAAATAGTAGTAATAGCAAGGTTTACTATTTACCTGCATCAGTGTTTTACTTCAGCAAACATCTGGAAATGTGCCTGAAGAAGGGGACTAGATCCCAGAAAGCGTGTATCATTTAAAGAGACACTGAAGCGAAAAAAAAATATATAGCGAATTGGTTGTGTACTATGAATAATTATTAGAAGATTAGCAGCAAAGAAAATATTCTCATACTTTTATTTTCAGGTATATAGTGTTTTTTCTAACATTGCATCATTCTATAATATGTGCAGATTACACAACACTCAGCATTCAAAATGAGTCTTTCAGAGCAGTCTGTGAAGTAATGACCTCTCCTCTAGCAGAGGAAAAGTAAATAGTCCAGGAACAGTTGAGATAATAAAAGTCAGATAACAGCCCTCTCCAAGACTAACTTAGTCGGAGAGCTTAATGGCTTGTTTGCATAGAGATAACAACTGGAGTTTCTCAACTCTTCCTGTACTGCAAACAATTACACTGATGTATCTGATCTTAAAGAGACTCCGTATCAAAAATTGCATCCTGTTTTTTATCATCCTACAAGTTCCAAAAGCTATTCTAATGTGTTCTGGCTTACTGCAGCACTTTCTGCTATCACAGTCTCTGTAATAAATCAACTTATCTCTCTCTTGTCAGACTTGTCGGCCTGTGTCTGGAAGGCTGCCAAGTTCTTCAGTGTTGTGGTTCTGTGATGCATCTCCCCCCTCCAGGCCCCTCTCTGCACACTGCCTGTGTGTTATTTAGATTAGTGTAGCTTCTCTCTGCTCTATTATCTTTTACAAGCTGGATAAATCCTCCTCTGAGCTGGCTGGGCTTTCACATACTGATGAATTACATAAGGGCAGAGCTGTCTGCACTCTGCAGTAAGAAACAGCCTGACACTTCAGTGGAAGATAGCTGCAGGGGGAAAGAAACACACAAATGATCTCTTGAGATTCCAAAGGAAGGCTGTATACAGCCTGCTTGTGTATGGATGTATTTTTCTATGTGTGGACATACTGTACATCAACCTACTTCCTGTTTTGGTGGCCATTTTGTTTGTTTATAAACAAACTTTTTAAAACTGTTTTTAACCACTTTTAATGCGGCGAGGAGCGGCGAAATTGTGACAGAGGGTAATAGGAGATGTCCCCTAACGCACTGGTATGTTTACTTTTGTGCGATTTTAACAATACAGATTCTCTTTAATGTTTTATATCTTAGCTGTGCTACACATACAAATCATAATATCAGCATTTTTTTTTTCGCTTCAGTGTCTCTTTAACTATATCAATGAGCCATTCAAAAGTATTACTTTTACAAAACTTTGTTTTTTCTACCTACATATTCTGCCAGGAAAACTTTTATGGCTGTAATTTCCTTATCATTATGTATACTTATAGCACTGGCAAGGTACTAACAAGACAGAAGCGGTCACTTGCATGCCTGAAAATTAACTCTTTCAGGCAGAAAAATAAACAAGTACAACAGCCTGGTTATTAATATGTTTTGCATTGTGCATACATATGTTAATCTCATCATTTTACCTCGGGTACACTTTTAAGAATTTGTGAGCTGGCACATACACTGAGCACAGTTTTGAAATGTATCCTTTAGTGATAAGATGGAATTGTCAAATGATATTCAAATGCAGGGTTCTTATAGGACACTAGATGGGTATCATATTGATTAACCATGTTTCCTTTGCATGTCTTATATAGACATACTGCCAGGACACCAATAATCACTAGTAATATACCACCCAAACCACATAATAGGGCAAGTATCATAATGTAGCTTGGATTAGTTTTGAACTCTCCACAAGGATTAATCTTTGAATGACTATTTTCTGCCTCACTTTTCCCTTTCTTGTTGTAGGCTACTACGCATACCTTATAGGTTGTGTGTGGCGACAAGCCGTAGAGAGTATGTTGTCTCATTGTAACATATATATTGTTAACAGTCTTGATCTGTCCATCTTCAGGCTGATACACAATCTGGTATGTCTCCACTACGGAATTTGGTGAACACCAATGAACCTGTGCCGATGTGTCCGTTATCTCAGATATGCCACCTAAATAAGGTGGATCTGGGACCACATCCTCCATTGAAAGACCAGGACACAAGCATGGTTTCAGCAGCTGAAGCTCAGCGCAAGGTATCTGTAGGTGTCTACAACCATCGTAGTCACAAGCTGGCATTTTGCTGGGAACTATCGTTTGTTGATTCCTGTCCTTGTCATCTGAGTAGTCCGGATGAATACTAGATTGTTCCTCATTAGAGGTGTCATCTGTTATGGGTTGACCAGAACCAGCTTGTATTGTACTTGCTGGATCTGTGAACCTTTTAGCGGTTACCATTGTAGATGTTATTGTGTACTTAGCTGAAAGTTCACCAACCCCAGTAGTAGACATTGTACTGTCATTCGTGAAACCGTTTCCTGTAAAAAGTGTGGTTGTTTCTTGAATAACAGAACTTTTGGTGGCTTTAGTAACTGGATCAGAAACTGTTGTCTTAAAAACAGTAACCGTGTCTACGGGATGTGCATGTTGTCCACTTTCCTGTTGTCTTGATGTGGTTGTCATCAGTAGCCTTTGTGATCCATTTACAGCGTCCGCATCTAGGCTGGTGGTTGTTTGCAAGTTGTAATCTTGTGTTTTGTTTTCTGAAGCTTCGTCTTTGTGCAACATTGGGCATGTGTTCTCAATGAAAGACCATAAGGTATATGTTGGTGAGTCTCCATGTGGTGGGATGCAAAACGTTTCACGTATTCTAAATTATAAAACAATAGAAATTCATGTTAGACATGTTTGAAGAAAACGTACCCAAATATTTTTCAGCATCACATGCCATTTCCAGACAGCCTCATGGAACCTGCTTAGAGCTGCAGATATCTATCAACTACTGGAAGCTTGTTTGGGGTGGCTTTCTCTCTCTTCTCGCTGTAGTTTTTGTGTGAGAAGAAGCAAGAAGATATAGGGTCTTATTTACAAGGACACTTTTTGAGGTCTCCCAGAATCTCCAGTAGGGAAATCATCAATGACCCAGCAAACCTGGACTTCCTTAAATTAAAAGTATTTGCTTTTAAAGGGAAGGTTCAAGCAAAATAAAAAAAATAAGTTTCACTTGCCTGGGGCTTCTACCAGCCCCATGCAGCCATCCTGTGCCCTCCTAGTCACTCACTGCTACTCCAGTCCCCCGCTGGCAGCTTGCCGACCTCGGAGGTCGGCAGGCCGCATTGCGTACATTCATACGCATTTTCACCACTGCAGGAACATTAACACATACATTTTTACGCATTACTGGTTCAATGCGTACATTTTTACGCATTGAACCACTAATGCGTAAAATTGTATGTACTAATGTTCCTGCACTATCGGGAATGCGTAAAAATGTACGCAATGCGGCCTGCCGACCTCCAAGGTCGGCAAGCTGCCAGCAGGGGACTGGAGCAGCAGTGAGTGACTACGAGGGCACAGGATGGCTGCATGGGGCTGGTAGAAGCCCCAGGTAAGTGAAACTCATTTTTTTATTTTGCTTGGACATTCCCTTTAAAGTGGACCATTACTGTGTCAGTATGAAAGCTGTTGTGCAATAATATTTCAGGACATTAATATTATGTTCATTTTATTTATGTATATATGGCTGTTGTTCATATTACCCTAACATAAAGCACTGAATTAAATAATGTTTATAATTAAGGTTGCATAGAATAAATGAAATGGTCAATGTCACTGTTTGACCCTCAGATAGATTCAAGCGATTTGAGCTATTTTACTGTTAAACAGTTCAACAATATCATCAGTGGATACCCTCTTTCCCCGAAATTAAGACATCCCCTGAAAGTAAGCCCTAGTAGGAATTTTGAGCATACTCTAAATATAAGCACTACCCCGAAAGTAAGCCCTAGCAGCAGTAAGGGGTAAAAATATGGAAACTTGTGTTATTACTGGAGCCCATAGTCTTGAGGGCTTGTGGGCAAGTAGACACGGGACACAGGAAGACAGGGGATAGAGGAGGACACAGGTACAGAGGGGACACTAAAGGTACAAAGGGGAAAAAGTGGCACACAAGAGGTGGATCCAGCAGAGAAATAGGTGTCACAGAGGTCAGGACGACACAGCACAGGAACATGTGTTCATAGAAATATAAGACATCCCCTGTAAATAAGCCCTAGCACATATTTTGGTGCAAAAATTAATATAAGGCATTGTCTTATTTTCGGGGAAAGACGGTATTAGGAAGTATATTGTATTGAACTCAACAAGATCAGTTTATAAGTAAAAGGTAAATCATATTCATCCCTCACAAAACACGGTTGCTCAGATTGGACTCTTAGTAATTGTTTATGTCCATTCTCTTACTTGTTGTGAGACCTTACAAATAATAGCAATGCCAATGTATAACAGGGAAAGGTTGGTCTCTTTGTAA
Source organism: Hyperolius riggenbachi (assembly GCF_040937935.1). NCBI lineage: Eukaryota > Metazoa > Chordata > Amphibia > Anura > Hyperoliidae > Hyperolius > Hyperolius riggenbachi. Next base: position 433,248,174 of record NC_090649.1, read on the forward strand.
TCGTTTGTTCACATTCTCATAGGTATCTGTTGTATAGACTTTGCGCATAACTACATTGTATAGTAAGAGAAGACTAAACATTCTGTTGTGTATGTCCTGCACCAGCTTCATTGTCTCATATATGTACAGTACATGCTTACATTTTCCTCAATGATATCTGCCAGACAAACAGTCCGTCGAGTCTGAAGACAAACACATCAAAGATCAAAGGAAAAGGACAACTCTACATGACAGTTTACCTTCCTAATCCCGGATTCGGATATACAGCTCATGATTGGACTTCAGTTGTTACATTGTATGATGTCATGTTACTGACCACTTTTTGTTTTGTATAAATTAAAGGTTCCACTGACAGCTCATCAGATATTATATTATAGACTACTTTTGGTCTAATAATATCTCCACATATGTGCAAAATACATTGTATTCTTTTAATTTGGAAACCGCTCAACGTTCTTGTGTTTATATCTGAAAATTGTAATTTCTCTGACACTGTCATCATTGTCCCTGATCTAATCCAGGCATTCTCAGCCAAGGTTTCCTGGAACCGGTGGCGTAGCAATAGAGGGTGCAGAGGTAGCGATCGCATCGGGGCCCCTGGACCAGAGGGGCCCACTAGGGGCCCTTCATACATCTTATTAGCGTTTTCATTGGTGCTATGCTGGTAATGAACACCTCTATAGGTGCATTGCACAGTGGTAAGCCTTAACACACAGTTTTCTTACCCTAAATACACCTCTCTGACACTACAGTTGTCCTTGGTAGGTTTTGGGGCTCCATATTAATATTGCGTGTGGGGTCCCATGTAATACTCACACTGGGGCCCCAAACTCCTTACTTACGCCACTGCCTGGAACCCCAAGGTTCCTTGAGGACATTGCAGGAGGTCCCTGACATTTTTACCCTCCAGTAAGAATGGTCTCAGATAATGGGTTGAGGAAGTTTCAAAAGTACCTCTTTGGCTTTTCTGTGTTTTCTTCACTCATTGTTTGGCTGCCCCAAATTCCAGCTTCCCTACTTGTTCACTATTGGCACAATGGTCATGTGAAACATTTCCACTATGTTGTGATGATGAAAGAATATTTGAGAGGCCAGAACTGAAACAGGTGTACAGAGACTGAAGAGGAAAACAAGTAAGTAACTATAAGGGAGTGTTTAAATAGTCACTAGCGTACTGGCAGTGCTAGCCCCTGATGAGTCAGGTTGATGACAAAACATGTAGGGTGGAGCCAATATGCCTGACGTCATCACGTCACATTGCTAATCAGGAAGGCAACAGCGGTGAGTACAGGGAGACCCTCGGGGAACATGGGACAGCTGAGATGGCGGGACGCCGCTATACACAGAGAAGCTGCAGCAATCCAGGGCCCTGAGAGCATCGCTTATGGTACACTAAATGCTCTGGGAGCTTGTAAGTAGGACATTGGCACAGAAGCATGGATGTGACTTAATTTTAAAGCAGATTATGCCATGCCATTTTAGATGTTTTATTGAAGATTACAGTACTACTTTTTTTTACTGGATTGTGGAGTTGTTGTGGATCACTGAGGCACCCATAAATAGCCAATAATCATCCTGATTTAAAACTTCTTGCTTTTACTGATGGCTAACACGGTACAATACCCTACTGCTGAGGCGCCAAGGTGATTCACAAGATCAAACGTGAGACCCACCTGAACAGCGAGGTGGCATCTATCTGGTGAGCCTCTGTTAGTGTGCAAGGAGGAGTGAACCAGGTGTCAGCCGGCCTCAGGTGTCTGTCTAGATAGCGGGGAGTCCTACTGGGATGAGAGGTCCATCACTCCTCTCTCAACAGTCCACACAAAGCAACAGAACTTTTGTAAGTCTTTAGCTGACACTCTAGGATTCTTCTTCACCTCATTGAGCATTCTGCGCTGTACTCTTGCAGTCATCTGTACAAGACGACCACTCCTAGGGAGATTAGTAGCAGTGCTGCACTTTCTCCATTTATAGACAATTTGTCTTGCTGTAGACTGATGAACAGCAAGGCTGTTGAATATACTTTTATAACCCTTTCCAGCTTCATGCAAGAAAACAATTCTTAATCATAGGTCTTCTGAGAGCTCTTTTGTGCAAGGCGTCATTCACATCAGGCAATGCTTCTTGGGAAAAGCAAACCCAAAACTGGTGTGTGTTTTTTATAGGGCAGGGCAGCTCTAACCAACACCTCTAATCTCATATCATTGATTTGACTCCAGTTGGCTAACACTTCAATCCAATTAGCTCTTGGAGATGTCATTAGTCTAGGGGTTCACATTCGTTTTCCACCTGCCCTGTGAATGTTTACATGGTGTGTTCAATAAAAACATGGAAACATTTAATTATTTTTGGGGTATTAGTTTAAGCAGACTGTGATTGTCTATTGTTGTGACTTAGCTAAAGATCAGATCACATTTTATGACCAATTTGTGCAGAAATCCATAGAATTCCAAAGGGTTCACATACTTTTTATTTCTATTGTACATAAAGTGTTTTATTGTGTGGACAACACCACAGCGAGCCCTGGACTGCAATACAATGATAGTGACCTTTTACAAAATGTTATATGATTTAGGCTACATTCACAGTGGTCAGTTGCATAAGGTACGTGTTAAAATGTGTGTGAACTGCAACTGAGACTGGCCATAGACTTTAATGCAAAGCCGCCTGTATGCAGCAAGTTAGAATAACACGTTCCATTACTGTGAACAGCCCCATAGATGTGCATGGGCAGTAAGTTGACATGCAGAATTTTTCTGCAACGCAACTGAGCACTGTGAACCCAGCCTTAAAGATTGATTTACGTATTTATTTATACCAATTTAGGCGGTAGGGTAAACAAATGAAAGCACAACATATTTAAGCAGTGGCACGGCAGAGATTACCATTGAAGTAAGTAAATTTAACCAATGTGCCATTCTCTACAGGGGCATTAATTCACTAAGACACGATCGGTAAGAAATAAAGAGTGAGGCTAGGTTCTCAGTGGTCAGTTGCATAACGCATGCATCATAATGCGTTTTAATGACTGTGAGCTGCAATGGAGATTGGACATAGTTGCGTTGCAGAATAATTTTGCAGTTCAACTCACTGGCCATACAATTCTATGGGCCTGTTCACAGTACTGCGTTTTAATGGATCGAGCTATTCTAACTCGCTGCATGCAGAATTTGTATTGCAGTTCACACACATTTTAGTGTTCAAAAGAATCTCTTTTTTGTGAGCATAGAAAATTCACCAAACAATATGCCAAGAAAATAGCTAACTATGCTCATCTAACAGTGGATAGTAAAGAAAGCCAAATAACAGTGTAAGGTACTTACAAAGAGATGAAATCAAACACTGTAGAAAACAATAAAACATATATAGTGGAGGGTACTATGGACCCACCAACTAGTTCACACACATTTTAATGCGTGCATTATGCAACTGACCACTGTGCTCACACTACGCGCTGTAGTGCTGTGTGCGTCTAGTGAAAAATGGCGCCGGCAAAATAATGGCGCCCCCTTCTGCCCGATATATGTTTAAAACGATATTTATCGTTTTAAAGGTTAAAATAGTGCAGACCTTTTGAATGAAATTTATCGTTTTAAAACTTTTTTTTTGTTCTGCCTGAACGATATTTATCGTTTTAACCCCTGCTTTGCTGCAGTTTGGAAAATATCTGCCCGCCGGCTTTAATGTTTAATAGCAAAGCCCCCTTAAAAGCTAAAAACACCAAATTTGCAGGGAATGTTAAGAAGAAAATTGTGAACAAGAGGAAAAAAAATTTTTTTTCAAAAAGACCTTATAGTTTTTGAGAAAATCGATTTTAAATCTTCAAAGAGGAAAATGTATCTATTTAAATTACGTACTGACATTTCCGCAGCGGAAACAATTCCCGCCGACTTTAGCAGTTAATAGCAAAGTCCCCTTAAATCCTAGCAACACCAAATTTGCAGGATATGTTAAAAAGATACTGGGAAACAATATTTTAAAATAAATTGAAACATTTTATTTATTTATTTTTTTAAATTTAAATTTTTGGGTTATGTTCAGAGTGTGGGAATTTTTTGAAAAAGATGACGTGGGGTCCCCCCTCCCGAGCCTCTGTAACCCCTTGTCTCCCATGCCGGCTGGGATAGCCAGAATGCAGAGCCCCGGCCGACTGGGGCTTCGCACCCTGAGCTATACCAGCCCGCATGGTCCATGGTATGGAGGGGCTTCGGGGGGGGAGGGGCGGCCAAGCCTCCCCCTCCCCCCCGGAGCCCCTTGTCCAATCCATGGACAAGTGGCTCTTCCCCGCCTCCCTTGCCCCAGGTGGAGGCGGAGGGCGACGACTCCCTGGGGGGGGGTTCATGGTGGCATCTGGGAGTCCCCTTTAAGAAGGGGACCCCCAGATGCCCACCCCCCCTCTCAGGAGAAATGAGTATAGGGGTATAAAGTATCCCTTACCCATTTCCACAAAGGGTTAAATGAAATAAAAACACAACCACGAGAAAAGTCCTTTAATGTTCTAAATTAACCACAAATACGTACCTGTACCTTTAAGAAAAAAATCCCACGCCAATCAGGTCCCACGACAGTATCCTCTATCTTGCGATCTTCTGATACATCTTGATTGAAGATCTCCGCCGCCCCGACGCCACACACGCCGCCTCCGCCGCACTGCTCTCAGCTATACTAAGTATAGCTGAGAGTGCGTCTATACAGACGCATTAGCGCTAGCTCCCGCTGCCCTCCCTGCCTCTCTCACACCTGTCACCCTCACCCATGCTGGCACCCAATGCACCCATGGGTGCCAGCATGGGTGAGGGTGACAGGTGTGAGAGAGGCAGGGAGGGCAGCGGCAGCCAGCGGTAATGTGTCTATATAGATGCACTCTCAGCTATACTTAGTATAGCTGAGAACAAAAAACATCTTTAAATTTTGGCTCCAAGGCTCCCCATTGGTTCCTTATCGACCAATGGGGATCCTCCTGATCCCCATTGGTCTGTTAAGGAACCAATGGGGACCATTGGAGCTAAAATTTAAAGATGCTTTTTGTTCTCAGCTATACTAAGTATAGCTGAGAGTGCATCTATATAGACACATTACCGCTGGCTGCCGCTGCCCTCCCTGCCTCTCTCACACCTGTCACCCTCACCCAATTCCCCCGCCGAGAATTGATTAATTATCCTACGGCCGGCGGCGCAGAACTGCGTCGCTGGTCCTGCTGCTGCCACTTTGCCGACGCGCTGTATGAGTGCGCGGTCGGCAAGTGGTTAAAGAGGAACTGTTGCGAAAATCTTAAAATGTAAAACACATACAAATAAGAACTACATTTCTTCCAGAGTAAAATGAGCCATAAATTACTTTTCTTCTATGTTGCTGTCACTTACAGTAGGTAGTAGAAATCTGACATGGGCAGTGTGTCCCCTTGCTCTCTACATGCAGTCTGCAGTGAGTGAATGTGTACAGCAGCAGGGTGAGCAGAGAGAATTATTGCTGTGCTGCAGCTGGGACATTAGCAGGGAGAGGTGGCAGGATGTGTTTAGTGCTTCATAAGTTTCAGAAGAGATTACTAGCCATGTGCACCGGCTGCTGTAATACCAGAGTGCCCTGGACTATTAGACAGGGGTGCTTGGATACCCCTTTTTAAAATCCGAATTGATTCGGATACTCAGATATCCGGATCTGAATCAGATATCCGAATCCAAACTTTTTGGTATCCGAGTAAACTCGGATATCCGAACCCAGTATCCGTCCGGATTCGGATATCCGGATAGAAAACCGGAAGTGACCTGAAAATTGCTTAAAATCCGCCTGGCGGATCGCTCAGAAACAGCCGTATCAGTCCGCCGACAGACTGTACACACGCCGGACTGTCGCTGGAACGCCCACCCAGCGGGAGGTGACAACGGACCCGTCGTTGCCTCCAGTCCGGCGTGTGTACGGACCTGTAGTTCGGATATCCAAAATCTTGCTGAGCACCACTGCTATTGAATATTTATTCTGATCAGAGTAATTAATCAATAATGCAGGGCAGTCTGCTGTTGCAGAAGCCAGTGATAGAGGTGCTGACAGTCGACGTCTGTAGTAAGCAGAGAAGCAAGCTCCAGGAAATTTAGATTAGCTTGATTGCAGGTAATCTTATCTCTTTTCCCAGCTCCCCCTCCCACCTTGTTGTCTTCCCCAAAAACTCTTTCTTATTTTCAAATTTTAGTGGCTCCTTTTAACAGCATGTCTCTGACAAACAGCACTGGTAATGTCTGCAGTATTGGTGAGAGGTCTTCCTGCCATTTCTCCTCTCCCACCAGGCTCTCTGTCTTGTGCCTCTACCTCTCTACCTCTTTAACCCCCCCCCCCCCCCCCCCGCCGCCTCCTATGCATCCCCCTCTTTGGTATGTCACTGACTGTCCTCAGAGGGGCTCACAATCTCATCGTATATAGTTATAGTCTAATGTCCTACCATATTATTATTGTGTATTTATATAGCACTGACATCTCTTGCAGGTAGCTCCGTCAACATCCTAAAGGACTCCTTTTCCCCAAAATCCCCCCAAATTTGCAGCCACAACCAGGGCGGGATTTACCATGAGGCACTGTAGGCACGTGCCTACAGGCACCTGATGATGGAATGGCGGCTCACTCCCCTCCCCAAGTGCCTCCCTCCCTCCTTCCCTATGCAGAGTCCTGAGCAGAGAGTAAATGAGAGGTCACTCACCCAGCTCTTGGCATTCCAGTGACGAGATGTCCCTTCACTTAGGGGCAACTTAATACTAAGGGTACCTCTGGCTACTACTAAGAAGGACCTGTAGCTACCTATGACGGGCAAGGGAAGTAAGGGAGAAGTGACAGCTGGGACAACAGCACACTTGGTTTGGTGGGGGTTTGTAGGTTCATGGAGGGTGAAGTCTAGGGTGCCAGGACATTTGTGCCTAGAGGCTCCAGTGATGTAAATCCGGGTTTGGCCACAACAGAGCAGGATCATCCTCCAGGCATCCTAGCCAGGTGCCTTGGGCCTAGTGGTTGTCAGGGGGCCCACCTGCCACCTTCTCTGACCTCTCTCCACTTCAGCTTACCAAAAGGTCCACAAAGGGGGGGCCCAGATCTACTACCTTGCCTAGGGCCCCATTACATCTTAATCCAGCTCTGAGCCACATGCTCAGTGCCCCAACCTGCCAACCCTAACATAAAAATTGGTTGTTTGGGGGGTTGTCTGTAAATCATCAGATGTCAGATTCCCTAGATACGCCACTGGTCACAGCACAGCTAATATAAAAGCATTCAAATCATTTTATTTATAAATGGGGTTGGGAATACTTTAACTGCTGAAAGGATTCTGCAAGTTCCAAGATGCTATAAGTATGCATGAAAAGTATTTGCGGAGTATCTTTCCCTTTTATCCGTACCTGTCCAGCTTTATGAATGCAGGGTTACTAAACAGCCAGCTGAGTTCACAGGTGCAGAATAATGGGTTTCCACTGAGATCAATGGTTACAGAACTAGATGCCATTTTCTGATGAGGGAAGGAAGTCAACCTGCAACTACATAAAGGGAAAATAAATGAACAGAGTCACAAAGTGTTACTTAAATATTATTAATAAGAGACAAATTGAAAAGTGCTTTTTTTGGTTTTAAAAAGGGATGAACAATGATATGCAAATACTTCTGAGTTTATGCAAAAGTATGTAATTTTTATGCAAATATATGCATATAGCAATCAAGTCACACCCAGGTTTAAATTAATTGATTGGTCCATTTTCAAGCTGCTCATGTTTGCATAAAAATTTACATACATTTGCATAAACTCAGAAGTATTTGCATCCCACAGATGTATTGCACTGTCCACATTATAATTCCTGTGAATTTTATAAAGGAAAAGCAAAGAATCCTATTCTAGGCTGTTTCCATCTTGGTTAACTTTGACCACCTGACATAATTTCCTTCATTGCTTGCTAATTGTGTATTCGTTACCCGCCCTCTTCCCAGAGTCTTCAGACACTCCCACTGAGGTCTATACTAGGAAGTGCGCTGTCTTGTGTCATTAGAAGTAGGGGGAAATAAAGGGAAGAGGAGGAACATCTTATAGATAAAAAGACCTGCCAGCATGAAACTGTTTGGCAATGGCAATTAAAGGGCCAGTGCTCCTAAGGTATGTGCTAACTCCAAACCATAACAGCAGAAAAAGTTTTGAATGCAGCATTAGTATCTTTATCACTTAATAGTCTCAGACCAGTGGCTGTTGAAATTTGATTTTTATAGCGACAATCCCACATGATGAGATAAACACAGGCACATATAGCACTAGTCCTACTAAGATATTGGCCTCAATTCACTAAGATCATGCTGGTGATAATAAGGCAAGTGAAAACATACCACTACACATCGATCAGTATTTTCAGTGTTAATCCACTAAAGAAGCTTGCCTTCTTTAGTAAATTCTTGAATTCTTTGGTGAATTCTTGAATTCAAGAAGGCAAGAAACTTGCCTTCTTGTAGCGATAAGTTTTTTACAGTGAGAGTGTTGTCTTATCACTCCATTCCTTAAAGGAGTCATCAGGCTAAGTACAGTAAAAGACAATTCTAAAAAGAAAAAGATGGAGCGCACAATGGTGCATTACCCAAGGTGGGCTTTTATTCGCAAAAGAATATTGGTACTTACAAGATAGGAATAAAAACAACGCTTTCTCAGCGGTACAGCCACCGCTTCAACCTATGGACGATTCAGCAGCGGCGCGCTGTGGCCAATAGCGCGATCTCCGGTGGAGTTGGGAGCGCCGGGAGAGACGGCGCTCCCAACTCCACCGGAGATCGCGCTATTGGCCACAGCGCGCCGCTGCTGAATCGTCCATAGGTTGAAGCGGTGGCTGTACCGCTGAGAAAGCGTTGTTTTTATTCCTATCTTGTAAGTACCAATATTCTTTTGCGAATAAAAGCCCACCTTGGGTAATGCACCATTGTGCGCTCCATCTTTTTCTTTTTAGAATTGTCTTTTGCCCAGTTTATGGAGCTGCACATGGCATTGCACTGAGGAGCTAAGAAGATTTGTATATGTGAAAGAGTGTGTCTGCAGTTTCTGAAAGAGGAGCGCAAGGATCCTTTGTTTTTTTCCTGTTAAGTACAGTAAAAGGAGTGGTACTTACTGGGGGCTTCCTCCAGCTCCAAGCTCCCAGGATGTCCCTCGCCGCAGTTCTCCCCACAGTCGTTCGCCGGAGCTCCGACCCGGTCCCCGGCGATGACGTCAAAGCGACCTGGGGGTCGCTCTGTACTGCGCCTGCGCGATCGGCGCTGTCAATCACCGACACGTGGGCCGGAGCGGACTGCACAGACGCAGAACTACTGCGCCTGCACAGTCCGCTCCGGCCCACGTGGCGGTGATTGACAGCGCCGATCGCGCAGGCGCAGTACAGAGCGACCTCTAGGTCGCTCTGACGTCATCGCCGGTGTTCCGTGTCGGAGCTCCGGCAAACGGCTGTGGGGAGAACTGCGGTGAGGGACATCCTGGGAGCTTGGAGCTGGAGGAAGCCCCCGGTAAGTACCACTCCTTTTACTGTACTTAGCCTGATGACTCCTTTAAGTTATCACCTCTGTAGTTATTTTCACAAGCAATAGATAGAGAGGGGAGGAGCAAATACACAAAGGATGTAGCTCCACCCCTCCTGCTGTCTCCTGTGCCAGGATGATTACAGCTAGCCTGTGTAGACAGCCAGGGTAGAAAAGAGAGCAGCTAGGTGTGTGTGTGTTGTGTGTGCCGTTGTGTGTGTGAATTTCTGTGTGTGTTTGTATTGCTGTGTATATATACAGTGGGTTGCAAAAGTATTCGGCCCCCTTGAAGTTTTCCACATTTTGTCATATTACTGCCACAAACATAAATCAGTTTTATTGGAATTCCACATTATTGACCAACACAAAGTGGTGTACACATGAGAAGTGGAACGACAATCATACATGATTCCAAACATGTTTTTTACAAATAAATAACTGCAAAGTGGTGTGTGCATAATTATTCAACCCCCTTTGATCTGAGTGCAGTCAGTTGCCTGTAGACATTGCCTGATGAGTGCTAATGACTAAATAGAGTGCACCTGTGTGTAATCTAATGTCAGTACAAATACAGCTGCTCTGTGAGGGCCTCAGAGATTGTCTAAGAGAATATTGGGAGCAACAACACCGTGAAGTCCAAAGAACACACCAGACAGGTCAGGGATCAAGTTATTGAGAAATTTAAAGCAGGCTTAGGCTACAAAAAGATTTCCAAAGCCTTGAACATCCCACGGAGCACTGTTCAAGCGATCATTCAGAAATGAAAGGAGTATGGCATAACTGTAAACCTACCAAGACAAGGCCATCCACCTAAACACACAGGCCGAACAAGGAGAGCGCTGATCAGAAATGCAGTCAAGAGGCGCGTGGTGACTCTGGACGAGCTGCAGGGATCTACAGCTCAGGTGGGAGACTCTGTCCATAGGACAACTATTAGTCATGCACTGTACAAAGTTGGCCTTTATGGAAGAGAGTGTCAAGAAGAAAGGCATTGTTTAAAGAAAGCATAAGAAGTCCCGTTTGCAGTTTGCCACAAGCCATGTGAGGGACACAGCAACCATGTGGAAGAAGGTTCTGTGGTCAGATGAGACCAAAATGGAAGTTTTTGGCCAAAATGCAAAACGCTATGTGTGGCGGAAAACTAACACTGCACATCACTCTGAACACACCATCCCCACTGTCAAATATGGTGCTGGCAGCATCATGCTCGGGGGTGCATCTCTTCAGCAGGGACAGGGAAGCTGGTCAGAGTTGATGGGAAGATGGATGGAGCCAAATACAGGGCAAACTTGGAAGAAAACCTTTTGGAGTCTGCAAAAGACTTGAGACTGGGGCGGAGGTTCACCTTCCATCAGGACAACAACCCTAAACATAAAGCCAGGGCAACAATGGAATGGTTTAAAAGAGACATACCCTAAAAGACTGGCAGCTGTAATTGCAGCAAAAGGTGGTTCTACAAAGTATTGACTCAGGGGCTGAATAATTACGCACACCCCACTTTGCAGTTATTTATTTGTAAAAAATGTTTGGAATCATGTATGATTTTTGTTCCACTTCTCACGTGTACACCACTTTGTGTTGGTCTTTCACGTGGAATTCCAATAAAATTGATGCATGTTTGTGGCAGTAATGTGACAAAATGTGGAAAACTTCAAGGGGGCCGAATACTTTTGCAACCCACTGTATGCCTGATGTCTCTCTCTCCCCTCTCTCTGTATGCCTGCTGTGTATATTTCTCTCTATACAGTCTCCTTCTGCATAAATTAGTAAAAAATTATGCAGACAGCTCAGATTGCTTCACTTTACATTGCAGTCTGTAATAACATTCCACTTAACGACAGCTCAGGCCAGGTGATAACTTTTCACACACGTTACACTTGCATCCCTCTCTGTGAACTAATAACAGCTTGTCTCTAAACAGAGCCCAAGGTGGGCTAATAGATTTTTAAAAAAGTAGGCTACCTAAACCGGGGTGCTGAGCAGATCAGGTAGGCGCAAAAAACGCAGCGCTCTGCTGCTCCTGTGGGCCGCAATGGCCCACTTTCATTTTCGTGACCTCTGGGTCACGGCGCTGGAATGAGAGATTAATTCTCCTATTCACAGCGTACAGGGAGGCCAGCCGTTTTAAACAGGGAATCCCTCTATCCTATGTTCACTTCCGAGATAACGACAAATATTGTCGCTAATCTCAGGGCTATAGCGCGGCAATAGGGGGGGGGGGGGGGGCAGAGAGCTGCTGTGTGGGGACACAGAGCCATGTCATGAGGCAGAGAACATGCCTCTGCGTCCCATCTGCCCCCCAAGGAACCGCCTCGAGTTCTCTTTAACTTTAGAATTCTGTAGTTACATCGGGGTTTGAAATGTTAACTTTAGAAACCTCTCCTTAACTTAAAGACAGAATGTTAACTTTAGGTTTGCCTGAGGTAAATTGTTTAGTGAATACTACATGATGCCTTATCACCACGGTGATAACACTAGAAACAGCTCAGAAAGATTATTGAAGACAGGAGATGAGCTTAGTAAATTGAGGCCATTGTCTGCAGTCCTTTCCTGTTTTACTGGAGGCAAGTGTTAGAGCCTATACCCAATGGAGTGCCGCATCCATTTCCGAATCAAACGCAGCTCCTGTGCATGGCATAGCTAAATTGCTATAGCCATGCCATGCATAGGGATTTGGTTGCATGATGCAGTAAACTGCAGCCTGTCGTCTGAATCGCACCGGCATGTGATTCAGGTGGCAAGCCTATTGACTGACTGCGTTTCCCCGTCCGTCTCGCATGCGTGGACACTCTGCATATTCCGCACTAGTGGAAAAGGGCCCTTTAGAAAGCAGAATTGTTATCCATACAAATAAGCCAGTGGAACAGCTTGGGAAATCCAGTCTGTTTCCTAAGAAGTAATTAGAAGGCAAAACTGCTTTATCTGGCTGAGAAAATCCTGCTGATAAGATTTTAAGCAGACTGTACACACATTGATTTTCCCATTCAATTCCCAGCAGATTCCACCCCTAATTGAATCTGCCAAGAATCTATTGCATATTTTACAACAGACTTTCATGGCTGCTGTTAAGAATGTGCTCTTAAAGGACACGTCCAGGAAGACTAAAAATAAAAAAATCACCTACCTGGGGCTTCCTCCAGCCCCTTACAGCCGTCCTGCGCCCTTGCCGCAGCTATGCTCCCCGCTGGTGACTCGAGGTCCTCTCCGGTACAGAAGGCCTACCTGCGCTCCAACGTGTCGCACTGACATCAGCCGGACTGTACTGAGCAGGCGCAGTAGTTCTGCGCTGGTGCAGTAGAGTCCGGATGACGTCAGTGTGACTCCGTGAGCCACCACGCTGGAGCGCAAGTGTGATGTCCACCTGGCGAAGTTGGCATCTGCACCAGAGGGGACCGGAAGCCACCGGAGCTGCGGCGAGGGCACAGGACGGCTGCCAGGGGCTGGAGGAAGCCCCAGGTAAGTGAATTTTTTATTTTTAGTCTTCCTGGACCTTCCCTTTAAAAATAAAGCAATTAAACTGAAAATAAAATATATATTAATGTTCTATTTATCATTAGTAAAACACATGCAATCAATTATTATTATAAGTTTATTTTCACTTCACGTTAGCTTTAATCTTGAGCTCATTCATTATCTCACCTTATTTATTCACTAACCATTTATTACTCCTTATCTGTCTTAACTCATGATTCAGTTGGCAAGTACTGAAAAGGTATATTCAGAGAAGATTAAAAATTATCTCCTTGGTCTAGGAGAAAACGTAGGCAAACATGTTAAATATGGACCCTTATCTACCGTGTGTCATGAATTAACACTCTTTGGCGCTCGTTCATGAAATGCTGGTAAAATTACCAGGAAGGCAAATTTAAACCATACACCGGCATATACACTACTGTCATACAGATACCTAGGTAACACATGTTTTACTAGTGGGAGTGCAGCCAGAAGATGAAGAGAGACCCTGCACTGAAATTGTGGGTTATATGAGGATTTAAAAAGCCTCTGGACCATCCACGGTCTTCCAACTACTAAGGTAAGTATCTAGGGCTGGATTTTTGGGAAGGCCACAGAGGCCTGGGCCTTGGGCAGCTGCTGCCTAAAGGGGCAACTGGACATGGAAGAGAGTTCAAGAGACGTTGCTGCATATTGAAGAGGAGGCTGTAAACAGGGAACAACACATGGAAGAGGAGTGTTGCTTTAAAGACTTACTTCTGAAAATTAAGATATTTGAGCTTTCTAGCATTTTTAAATATCTCCACTTTGACATAAGTGAGCTCCAGCGAGTCAGCACAATTCAGAACTTCCATATGTGGAAACCATTTGATCGGGTCACCTTCCAGATGTTCCATATTCCTCATCTTGTTGATGTGAAGTTGCTGCAGGTTTGGTAAATCTTTGTTCCATGCTGCATCCACTGTAATGGAAAAAGAATGACATTTTTTTTAAAGGAGAGCTCAACTTATCACATTATGATGGCATGGATGCAGGTATAATGCTTACAGTGATCTAATCAAAGGCCTTCTTGGTGCTGGGCTTGAAAATGCTGGCATGTGATGATGTCATATTTGTGTGCCTTACTCTGCCCTGCCCTTCCAGCCACCACACAACCTCCTCAAGACAAAATATGTCTACATATAGATCCTATAGATGCACCTAATGTCTTAAAGGACAACTGAAGCGAGAGGGATGTGGCGTCGGCCATATTTATTTACTTTTAAGTAGAGTGACCAGATTTAGGCTCAACCTGGGACGGGGGGAATTGGGGGGGGAGGGGGGCGCCGAAAAATAGGGGGTGCGCGCCGAAAAATTTGGTGTCTGCAGCGCGCACGAAAAATGGGAGTGGTCATGACATTCTATGGGCGGAGATAACAGAATGATGCAACAGCGAGGCATAAGAAAGCAGTGTTTACGCCGTGATGTGGTCAAACGTGGATTCACATCATAGGTGTGCAGAAACTGTGTGATGCTATTTAATAGTATGCCATAACCCCAAAGCAGCAAACACAGCCAACTATGACCATTAAATAATAAATGCAGCAACAGTTACCCCAGACACCACAAAATAAACGCAATGGGCAACATTTCAGCACAAAATAAACACATTGCGGGCAACATTTCAGCACAAAATAATCGCATTGCGGGCAAACATGTCAGTACAAGATAAACGCACTGCGGGCAAACATGTCAGTACAAGATAAACGCACTGCGGGCAAACATGTCAGTACAAGATAAATGCACTGCGGGCAAACATGTCAGTACAAGATAAACGCACTGCGGGCAAACATGTCAGTACAAGATAAACGCACTGCGGGCAAACATGTCAGTACAAGATAAACGCACTGCGGGCAAACATGTCAGTACAAGATAAACGCACTGCGGGCAAACATGTCAGTACAAGATAAACGCACTGCGGGCAAACATGTCAGTACAAGATAAACGCACTGCGGGCAAACAAGTCAGTACAAGATAAACGCACTGCGGGCAAACATGTCAGTACAAGATAAACGCACTGCGGGCAAACATGTCAGTACAAGATAAACGCACTGCGGGCAAACATGTCAGTACAAGATAAACGCACTGCGGGCAAACATGTCAGTACAAGATAAACGCACTGCGGGCAAACATGTCAGTACAAGATAAACGCACTGCGGGCAAACATGTCAGTACAAGATAAACGCACTGCGGGCAAACATGTCAGTACAAGATAAACGCACTGCGGGCAAACATGTCAGTACAAGATAAACGCACTGCGGGCAAACATGTCAGTACAAGATAAACGCACTGCGGACAAACATGTCAGTACAAGATAAACGCACTGCGGGCAAACATGTCAGTACAAGATAAACGCACTGCGGGCAAACATGTCAGTACAAGATAAACGCACTGCGGCCAAACATGTCAGTACAAGATAAACACAATGTGGGCAAACACTTCACCTGCAAGAAAAAGCATTTACTCACCTGGCAGAAGACGTCCCCTCACGCAGCCGGCCTCTGGTGTGTGCAGCTCCCCCTGGCCTGGACGATCTTCAATCTCCCGCTCAGCCTCTCACAGGCAGAGCAGGGCTACGGCAAGATGGCGTCCGGAGGCGGAGCCCTGTACTGGAGACAAATAGTCTCCAATACAGGGCTCCGCCTCCGGACGCCATCTTCCCCTAGCTCTGCTCTGCCTGTGCCTGCCGGAGGAGAACATTGCAGGCTGGGGCTAGTAGACGCTGCGGCTAGTTCATTGTACGGGGGCCAGAGTCCCGAGGCCGGGACGTCCCGCTGCTAAGAGCGGGACGTTTCCCGGGACCTCATGCAGCCTGGGACAGCGCCCCCCGAAGGCGGGACGCGTCCCGGGTAAAGCGGGACGTATGGTCACCGTATTTTAAGCAATACTATTTGGCTGACTACCATGCTGATCCTCTGCCTCTAATACTTTTAGCCATAGACCCTGATCAAGCATATGCATATACGGACATATACAGGCATATATGGGCAGCACGGTGGCGTAGTGGTTAGCGCTCTCTCTTTGCAGCACTGGGTCCGAATCCCAGCCAGGTCAACATCTGCGCAGAGTTTGTATGTTCTGCCTGTGTCTGTGTGGGTTTCCTCTGGGCACTCTGGTTTCCTCCAGAACCCCAAAAACATACAGATAAGTTAATTGACTTCCCCCTAAAAAATTGGCCCTAGACCATGATACATGCACTACACGATACATGCATAGACATATGACTTTGGTAGGGACTAGATTGTGAGCCACTCTGAGGGACAGTTAGTGACAATGCTGCGTAACATGTTGGCGCTATATACATACTAAATAAATATGCAGATCAGATCTGACAAGATCGGCTGCATGCTTGCTTCTGGTTTTATTCAGACACTACTGCAGCCAAATAGATGAGCAGGGCTGCCAGGCAACTGGTATTGTTTAAAAGGAAATAGATATGGCAGCCTCCGTATCCCTCTCACTTCAGTTGTCTTTTAAAGAAGTGTGGTAGATGGAAGTAACTGGGTAGAGCAATGAACATGCACATACTAAGGGAGGTCAGTATCAGGCCTGAGCCCCTCTCTACCTATACTGCCAACTGCCTCTCCCTACAAACAAATATGAAAGTCAGGTTAATTTGGACACCACACCACCATCAATGGTTGAAAATGATAGTCTGTGACACGTACCCATCTAGGCCCAACGTGCACACCACAAATTCTCCACAGCAAAGTATCAGCAAGCTGACAGGGGTGTGAAAAAAAAGACAGAACAATAGAACATACTGCTCTACCCTCTTTCCTAGGCAGTGTAGAATAACAGGTATGATTATCCGAGGCAACAAAGTCAAAAAGAGGATAATCCATATGATGCCTAAAAGCACTACTTTATTACAATCCAAAAGTGCATATTTTGCTGACATGGTCCTTATTAAAGGACACCCGAGGCGAAAATGAAATAAACTATTGTATCCATCTTACTTCTCCTAAAAATGACTTTTTAAGATATTCCACAGTTTTATTTTATGTTAAAATTTACTTTTTAAGCTTTAACCACTTGATGACCCACCCTTTAACCCCCCTTAAGGACCAGCGCTGTTTTGAGTGATCTGTGCTGGGTGGGCTGTGCAGCCCCCAGCACAGATCAGGTTGCAGGCAGAGAGATCAGATTGCCCCCCTTTTTTCCCCCCTATGGGGATGATGTGCAGGGGGGGGTCTGATCTCTCCTGCCTGCCTGGGTGTTGCGGGGGGGGGGCACCTCAAAGCCCCCCTCCGCGGCGAAATCCTCCCCCTCCCTCTCCTAACTGGCCCCCCCGGCGATCGAGGCTGCACAGGACGCTATCTGTCCTTTGCAGCCAGTGACGGGACGTCCCCTGTCACATGGCGGCGATCCCCGGCCGCTGATTGGCCGGGGATCGCCGATCTGCCTTACGGCGCTGCTGCGCAGCAGCGCCGTACAATGTAAACAAAGTGGATTATTTCCGCTTGTGTTTACATTTAGCCTGCGAGCCGCCATCGGCGGCCCGCAGGCTATTCACGGAGCCCCCCGCCGTGATTTGACAGGAAGCAGCCGCTCGCGCGAGCGGCTGCTTCCTAATTAATCAGCCTGCAGCTGGCGACGCAGTACTGCGTCGCTGGTCCTGCAGCTGCCACTTTGCCGACGCACGGTATAAGCGTGCGGTCGGCAAGTGGTTAACTGTTTTATTGTTTTTGCTCAGTGACACCTTCATTGAAGTATGCTAGAGCTAAAATCTAGGAACTATTGTTCCTTTTTATCTCTTTCCTGCTTTCAGAAGCCATTTTCTGCTAGGAACGTGTTTTATAGTTGGAATTTCTTATCAGTGAGGGTCACACTGTAGTCACTTCCTGTCTGAGTCAGGACTGAGTCAGCCACTTACATACATGATATGTAACTCTTTCAGGCAGAGAAAGAATAAAAGAAACACAACATTGTTATTTGTGTGCCTGGCACTGTACATACCCATGTCTATCCAATCATGTCACATGTCACCTTGGGTATCCTTTAATCATAGCCTATGACTATGTCCAAAATGTGACAGCTAACTCTCTAGGTCAATGTTTCTCAAACCTGTCCTCATGACTTTGCAATGGTGCATGTTTTGCAGGCAACCTCACTTATGCACAGGTGGGGTAATTAGTGTATCACAGGCTTTCTCAACCAGGGTTTCTTGAGGACTCTGCAGGGGTTCCTTGGCATTTTACCCCATCGTGGGGGAAGTATAATAGAGCACACTATAATAGGTGGTACTGTAACACGAAGCAGTAAATTGGGGGGTCAGGAGACAGTATAATGAGTGGCAGTGTAATAGGAGATAGTGAAATTAACAGCCTAACCTACTTAAAGACCATGCCTCCTAAAAAAATAAATGTAGGGGTTCCCCAAGACCAAAACATTGTTTGCAGGGGTTCCTTAAGATCCAAAAGTTATTTACAGGGTTCCTCCAAGGTAAAAAGGTTGAGAAAGGCTGGTGTATCAGCTACATGGAATCCACCTAGCTGAAACACTAATTACCCCACCTGTGTATAGGTGAGGTTGCCTGCAAAACATGTACTGTTAGGGAGTCACGTGGACAGGTTTGAGAAACACTGCTTTAGATAAATGATTTTGTGGACTTTATCTAGTTACTGTTTTTCAGACAGTATATCTACGCCCAGCAGGACTTCACTTACTGTCTCAGGGGCCGAGATACTCCAACCATGGAAGAGTAGTGATCCATTCACCGATCAGAGTCCAGGTAGTGAATCATCATCCGGCATCAATGAGATGCCCCTGGTCATTCACAAGCCAAAAGTAAACACACAGGTTTACACTACTGCCTGTGTACTGTTCAGTCTACAGGAAAGTGTGGGGGCATCTAGTGGCCAAAAAATAAAATAACATACACACACACATATGGTAAATTATAGTTACCTTAGGGGCTTTTTTATATGCAAAACATGAGGGTATATTACTGTTATTTTGAGGGTATATTACTGTTATTTTAGTAAATAAGGGCTTGTAATTGTTGACTACATACAAAAAAACCCAAAACAAAAAAAATACACTTTTATTTCCAAATAATATATTATCGCCATACATTGTACTAGGAACATAATTTAAATGTTGCGAGACTAACTTAAAGCTGAGACTAACAAACAAATAAAAAGGGGTTCGTTCTATTTATAGTAGCATTGCTTATTTTAAAACTATAGGGGAATGAATTGGAGAAATAACGTATGTTTTTATTTTTGTTTTGTTTTTCCCTAAAAAATGCAGAGAAAATACAATTATTAATGAAATCAAAATATCGCCCACAAAGAGCCTAAAGGTATAGATCATTTTGTTGTGATAAGTAATAATAAAGTTATTGGCGAATGAATGGAGCGCTCTATGGTGAAAATTGCTCTGGCCCATAAGGGTAAAGACCCCTTGGTGGTGAACTCATTAATAAAGTTGCACATTGCACCTGCAAGGGGTGTCATAGACTCTGCTACCAAAATCCAACACTACTGTTTATAAAAGCTGCATGGAGTATTTTTTGGTAGCTATTAGCTTGGAATTATTCTCTTTCATGAAATATATAAAATGCTAATAAGACTCATGGCTAGACTCACCACTTCTAAGATAGGTATCACTTAGATCCAAAACCTCAAGGGATGTTAATGAATCCTCCTGGGTCAGGGTGGAATTTAGCGCAAATGCAGAGTCTTCAATGTCTCCTGATGAATTGCTCCCAATCAATGTGGAAGACACATTGAGATAAACCAGGTTTGGGAAACATGTGAATGCAAACGGAGGAATGTGCGAGATTGGATTTCCTGCAAGTGACAACCACTTGACTCTCTTTAACATAATGCACTTTGGGGCAACTGATAACTGATTATTGCTGAGGTCCAGAATCTCCAGCTGTCCAAAGACATTACTCTCCCAGAGGATTTCCGTCAGTTGGTTGTGTGCTAGTAATAAGGTTTTCAGGTTGGAAAAGTCAACCACGTCCTGATCCTGAATGACTGTTAAGCTGTTGAAGTTCAGATCCAAACGCTCTACAGTGCTGGGTAAGCATACAGGAAACTCCTTGAGATTTTGGTTGCTTAGATTACATGTGTAGTTGTTGCATCCTCCTCTGCAGATGGCGTCAGTAATGTCCTCTGACTCTGATGAACCTTTAGAGACAGTCACAGTTTTCTCTGTAGGGGAGAGCTGAGCAGCCAATAGCCCAATCAAACTCACAAACAGTGACAAGAGGAACATTATGGTGTCAGGTCCAACTGATTGTTTCTTCCTCTTACCCTGAAAAATATGAGAAAATTATAGTTACATAGTTAGTTTGGTTGAAAAAAGACATCCATCCAGCAAGTTCAACCAGAATAAAAACAACACTCTCTTGAACCCGCACATATCCCGGTTGAACCAGGGAAAGGCAAAAAACCTTACAAGGTCTGGGCCAATTGGCATTAAAAGGGAAAAATTCCTTCCCGACTCCAGATGGAAGTCAGATAAATCCCTGGATCAACTCTCGTGGGAATTACCTAGTAATTATAGCTGTGGATGCCCTTCACTACAAGGAAAGCATCCAAGCGCTCATTAAATGCACATATAAAGTTTGCCATAACTACTTCCTGAGGTAAGATATTCCAGATTTTAACCAGTCTCTCTGTGAAGGACCCCTTTCTAAATACGGTAGATGGCAAAAACATTTTTCCTCCATATGCAGATCATGTCCCCTTGTGCGTTGTACAAAACCTATGGACAAATGGATGGTCTGCCAAGCTTTTGTATTGCCCTCTGATGTATTTATACATGTTAATCAGGTCACCGCTCAGTCGCCTTTTTTCCAAGCCATGTTGTTCCACCTTTCTTGGTAAGTGAGATCTTCCATTCCCTTGATCAATTTAGTTGCCTGTCTTTGTAACCATTCTAGAAGGTCAATGTCCTTTTTTTAAAGTGTGGTGCCCAAAACTGTATCACATATTCCAGATGTGCCCTAACAAGTGATTTATACAGAGGGAGTAGTATACTAGCAAATTCTTAGATAGTTTAAAATTAAAGTAGACCTGAACTCTTGCACAGGACAAAAGGAAAACATAGAGAAATGCAACCTGTGCGTATTTAAAAAGTTTAGAACACAGAAGAAGGTAGAGAGATTTTTTTTTTCTTTTGCAAAATTAAGTGTCATCCAGATACATTAATTACAAGGGATCTTGCAAGGATTGTGAGGTATTTATGGCAAGAAGTTTTGAATCAGGATGATACCACACTTCTTGCTTTTACTGATGACTAACATGGTACAACACTCTACTGCTTTTACTATGCTGTGAGGTATTTATGGCAAATACTTAACATTTAAGACTACAGAATGGCATGGAGAGTTTTTTACAGCCCCTATCCTGTACAGTGTATGCTGCCGGAGCCGCCTGAAAACAGTTAAAGCAAGACTGAAGTTAAAAAAAACAAAACCAGATACCTTATTTTTCTGACTATAAATCGCTCCTGACCATAAGACGCACCTAGGTTTAGAGGACAAAATCCAGGGGAAAAATATATACTAAACCTTGTGCATTCATGGTGAAGGTCCAAAGCAAAAAAAGACTGAGTCTCTACCTGGATTTTAGGCCAATTGAAAAAGACCGCTCTGGTCGAAACGTTGTGCTTTTGTACTGTATTACTCGCAAAATACATTTTGGCTAATTGGCTTAAAATCCAGGTAGAGACCAAGTCTTTTTTTGCTCTGGACTTTTGCTACACCCTTGGTGGATACGGGTGTCGGCTGGTTGACTCTCTGGTGTCACGATTGATTGGGTTGCAGCATTGAGGTACTTTGTATCGCTTTGGACCATTCATGGTGAAGGGGCATCTTGCGGATTATGCCTCCTTTGTACCTTGTGTCTCCCTGTGGCGGGTTGGAGGTTCGTACTCCCTGCATTTGGACTATAAGATGCAGTGACTTTTTTCTCCACTTCTGGGGGAGAAAAGGTGACTCTTATAGTCCAAAAAATACAGTACTTACCTAGGTAGAGGGAAGGCTCTGGGTCCTCACAGTGTCCTCAATCCCTCGTAGGCTCCTGCATTTGAATCTCCGGGCTCGGGAGACTTCGGAAGTCTTCAGAAGCCATTGGGCTCCCAAAGACCGCATATGCAGTACGGATCGGCCCATCTTCCAAAGCCCAAGTGCTTCTGAAGACTCCTGAAGCCAGCCCAACGCAGAGGAGAGCGGTCTACGACCCATTGGAAGGCTCTGTAGGACCCAAAGCCTTCCCTCTCCTGTTTTTTTTTATTTTGTCTTCAGACTCCCTTTAACTGTATGTAACTCAGCAGGAGGAGCACAGTGATTCCAATTGGGTGGGTTAGGGTGATGGGCGGTGCTCCAGCATGCCCCAGTGTAGCGCCACCACTGTGTGAAAGTATCCTTATCTGCTCTTGTTGGTGCAATATGAATGCATTTGAGTTGTTAATGGCAGCATCTGAGATTTCTCGTAACAGATAACAAAGCCTGCTACATCTGTCCACATTAATGCATTTTTTCAGTTCTAAAAAACCTAAATAATACTTTCTGATGCGGGCTAACAAATGACAAGAATCCCTGGCAAGAACAGGATCAGAACAGGAAAGAAGAGGAAATCTTTCTTATTCTGTGTCATAAATTCATGAGCCAATCCATGATAAGAGGATAAATGTGCAACCAGCAATCTGTAGAAGCTCAGGTGGGTAAAACGGATCCATCTGCTGTGAAAACCAGACACTGTATAGAGAACAGACACAGACTGTGCAGGATGGTGTCATGTGGGATTCCTGGCTGTATATACACATTGCAAGGAAAAAAAAAACAAATATGTGGAGTGTTCTTAACCTCCTGAGCGTTACGCCGCTCAGGAGGTTTTGCAGCCGAGTCCCCCAGTATAGTTTTAACTTATCCCATGGCTGTAATAGCTTCAGCTAGCACTAGGCTAGCTAGTAGAGGTGGCCGGCATCCCCCCCCGATTACTGATGATCCCCCCGATTGCCTGCTAAATACATTACCCAGCCTGGATCCAGCGATCGGCACAGCCTCCCCGGACAGCTCCGCTCTTCTCTATGGAGAGGATTGCACATGACGTCGCCGACGTAATGACGTCATGCGCAGAGCCGCAGACCCGATCCTCCCCATAGAGAGGACCGGAGATGTGCAGGGGGGCTGCATCCAGGGGGGCTAATGTATTTAGCGGGCGATCGGGTGGATCATCAGTAATCGGGGGGATGCCGCCCACCTCTACTAGCTAGCCTAGTGCTAGCTGAAGCTATTACAGCCATGGGATAAGGTGGTAATGCACATTAAAGGATACCCGAAGTGAAATGTGACATGATAAGATAGACATGTGTATGTACAGTGCCTAGCACACAAATAACTATGCTGTGTTCCTTTTTTTCTTTCTCTGCCTCTTTCTCTGCCTAGTGAGCTGCATACGCTCCTGTTGATAAGGGTATATGAGGCAGGTAATTTGGGTGCCGCCATAGACCACAATGTTAATTGCAGCTACATCAGCGCCCGGCGAATAATTTAGGCACCGGATTTATAGCCGGAAGAGGAAAATGTGAGAAAAGGATGAGTGGTGTTAGGCGTAGGGTAGGGGGAGGGTTAGAGTTAGACATTGGGCTCTATTCACAAAACTTCTCACACATGAGTTATTTATCACCTAACTGATAAAAATTACCTTTCAGCACATTTACAAACTAATCACTCAAAGTAAGTTGTTCCTGATTAACTTCATTTCAATCTTATTACTTTTCTTACCTTAATTAGATTATATTTTTGCTTTTTGGAAGCTTAAAAATATAACATAGAAAGGGTGAAAATGGAGGAAAACCGGTGAAAAAGCTTTGTGAATCGTGCCCATAGAGTAGAAGGTGGGTTAGTGTTAGGAATAGGGAGAGGGGGACGGTTAGTGTGAGAGGAATCTGTAAGGGAAAATTGTGCCCCTATGGCTTCAAGGATACCCAAAGTGACATGTGGCATGATGAGATAGACATGTGTATGTACAGTGCCTAGCACACAAATAACTATGCTTTGTTCCCTTTTTTTCTTTCTCTGTCTGAAAGAGTTAAATATCAGGCATGTAAGTGGCTGACTCAGTCCTGACTCAGACAGGAAGTGACTACAGTGTGACCCTCACTGATAAGAAATTCCCCTTTCTATCTCTTTCTTGCTCTCAGAAGCCATTTTCTGCTAGGAAAGTGTTTTATAGTTGGAATTTCTCATCAGTGAGAAATTTGATCTGCAGATGACTGGCCAATTTTACCACTTCCATGTAGTATGAGGGCCAACAGTTTTTGAATACTATGAACAGACTGTGTAGGTAAGCTCTCATGGAAGTGGTAAAATTTGCCAGCCATCTGCAGATAAAAATTGGATGTGTGAACGGGCCTTTACTCTAATCAATCAGGAGTACTGAGGAATAGAGGTGATCAATGGGAAGCTAATAATTCAGGCTTGCAGGAAAATTTACAGCATACTTGAAGTGAAAGAGAAAAAGCTTCCATATTTTTGGGCGTATAAGATGCTCCGCAATATAAGACACACCTAAGTTTAGAGGGCAAAAACCAGGGGTGTCTTGTAGATGTTTTCCCCAATTATTGTGTCCTCTTGTGTCCCCCATGTGTCCCCTTCTGTCCCCTGTGTGTCCCCTTCTGTCCCCCATGTGTCCCTAGTCTGTCCCCGTGTGTCCTTCTCTGTCCTCTGCCTAACCCGTGTCCTTCTCCGTGTCCTTGGACCCTTTGAAAATATTTGACCATACCGTAGAATATGATGCTCGCAGTCGCACTCTTGGCCTTGTACGGGCACAACCAACAATAGTGCCATACAGGACTAGACCCAAAAGCGGATTATATCCATAGCCTCTTTATTCCATAGTGTGAAGATACAACATGAAAGTAGCACAACGTTTTGGGCACTTGAGAAAAGGCCTTTGCCCGAAACATTGTGCTACTTTCATGTTGTATCTCCGCACTATGGAATAAAGACACTTTGGATATAATCCGCATTTGGGTTGAGTCCTGTACGGCACTATTGTAGGTTGTGGACTGTTTTTGTCTGAGTGATGGGCCTCTCACTTAACTAGGACTCCGCACATCATATTATTGCACATCCCTGAGGCTGGTGCGGGCACACTGGCAGAGACAGCAGGTAAAGTATAAATGCACGGGGGCACCGGGGGGGGGGGGGGGGGGGGTACATGTACATTAGAGGGGACGGTGAGGCGGTGTCATGAGGACCATTGCCGTAAGATTTCATATTGAGATCGATTGGGAATCGGCCTGCAATTTGTGGTGGCAAACAGATCTCTCTCCGATCAGATTTGAGCAGATCTGTCTATTGGTTGATCGGCCGCCAAAATCGCTAGATGTATAGGTACCTGTTCAGGAATAGCAGAGAATCTTTGGAGAGTTGTTTGTTCTGCATTGATTACTACACTATACGTAAGAGAAGTAAACTCATACATATCAGAGAGCTTCTGTTCTGTACTTACTAAGTGGTGGATTCAGTAAACTTTTTGCATGACTGATTACACCTTATCTGTTTTTCACTCCATAAAACCTTTTAAGTACCCTACAAGCAATAAGGTATGTCTAATGCTGGGAAAACACGGGTCGATCCGGCGGCCGATTAGCCGCCGGATCGACTCCCGCCACGTCCCACGCCTGCACGGATCAATTACCGCCCGTCCCCGCCGGCGGACAATGGCAGGGAATCTAACAGCTGATAAGGAGCGCCGGCGGGGAGGAGCGGTAATTGATCCGCGCACGCGACGTCGAGCGGGGATGTGGCGGGGAATCAAGCGGGCGGGGGTCGAGCAGCGTGATCGGACCAGCTGAATATTATCAGCTGGCCGGATCAGCTGCTCGATACACGGTACAGAAAAATACCGTGTATCCCCAGCATAAGTTAAAAAGTGAACAAATGATGTTGAGTCATTATTCTTCTTCTTTTTGTTTTGCTTGGGAAATATTTGCGAGTTTTGGGAATTAACCCCAATATAAGAACAACGTGTGCAAAATAAAAATTAAAGCAAATATGATGCATAACTGAATAAAGAACTGAACTGTGCCTAAGGACAGTAACCCATAGCAACAACATGTAACAAACAAGAATCATCTGTCCTAGGAACGATAAATGCGATTGGTCCTCATGTTTTTCTGCTTCTAAAAAAACGACATTGTTTCTCAACTAGAGATGATCAGTGGGATGCAAATATTCCAAGTTTGCATGCAAACTCCATGCAAGCATGAAATTCAGCCAAATTATTTCTGGAGCTGCAGTACTTCTGTGGCTGAATTCCAAACTACAAACGTGTCTGCAAACCTGGAGTACATTCATCTCATTGACCGTCCATCACTACTCTCCACGTATAACTGAACTTGTCACAGTCAATTTCTAATTTGTAAGTTTTGAGATGGGAAAATAATAAACCATATGTAAACAAAATTGAATAAGCATGTTTAGTTAATAAAAAGTGTAAGGCCCCATCCACACCTGAGCGCTTTGCAGACGATTTCAGCAAGACGCTCAAGCGCTTGGGCTTTTTAAAGCGCTAGTGCCATAATACCCTATGGGCCTGTTCTCACTTGGGCGATTTGCGTTCATCGCCGGCGATTAACACAAATCGCCAAAGGCAAATTTGTATCCTGCACCATTTTCAGGCGATTTCCCAGCGATCGCATTTAGTGCTATAGAAGCGCTAATCATGATTGCGAAAAAATCACCAAGTGTGAATGGCGATTTTTTTGCGTTAATTGCCAAAAATCACCAGAGCAAAATGCTGGCAAAATCGCTAGCGTTTTGCAAGTGTGAATAGGGCCTAAGGGTTAGTTCACAGTGCAGTTGCGCTACACAATAATTCTGTGTGTCAACTCACTGCCCATACAGCCCTATGGGTCTGTTCACAGCACTGATCCCATTATTCTAACTTGCTGCATGCAGGCTTTGTGTTTAAGACTATGTCCAGTCTCCTTTGCAGTTCACACTCATTATAACGCGTGCGTTCCGCATCTGACCCTTGTGAATCCAGCCTAAAGCTAGGTACACAGTAGAAAAACGTGTTGCGTTGCTACACAACATGAATAAAACACAATGCAAAGCAGCACGTAACGTGGCTGCGGCGGCAGCGAAGTAACAGAGACATAAGGATCAAAGTTGCATCATAGATGTGCGCCGTTTGTGTCGTTCATTTGAGAGTATAAAGCTCCGCCTTTTTAAAAAACAGATGTGCGCATGTGCAACGCCAATAACGTAGTGGGATGCAACGCTACCACTCTAACATGCAAACGTTACCATAGATTAACATTGAGCACGTCAACGCATACCGTATATTTGCATAAACGCAGAGCAGGATTTGGGTATATTTACGTACCCTGTTGACGCACATTGCACCGCATGCACTGTGAATGTCTCATTTACTTTTCATTGCTGTGCCATATTTTCCGTAAAAAAAAAATCCATTATGACACAACTGAGAACTACAAATGTAGCCTAATAGTGGCCACATGTTACAATTTTTGTTCGATTCGATTTTTCGATCGACAATCTGGATCCTTTTTTTTCACTCAAGTTAAAAATTAGACTCTTGTAACCAATGTACCACACACATATGCTCAATTTTGACACAATCAGGACAAAAAAACATTAAATAAAATATATAAATTAGATGTAATAATATATACATTTTCATTCATAAATGTATACGGAGTGCTCTGTGCTTTCACTGCTGTGTATAAAGGCACACAAAACAAACACCCTTACAAGATTTACCTTACATTAACAAATGTATTCCTCATTTATTTTAATCAACAACACTACATCTATTACATTGAAGAAATACTTTCTATCTAAGGTGTCACTTGACACATAACAAGTTTCTTTGTTCTTGAATGTAAACTAAAGTTAGGTTGAATGACTTTCATACAACCCATCACACACCATTCAATTTCTGACAAAATTGATCTGATTTTTCCAACCTTTCTGATCGTTTTTAATCAAGAAAAACGACTTTTGATCAAAATTTATTGAACGGAAAAAAAAATTTCTCTTGATTTTTTCACACAATTGATCGTTTTAATCGAATTGGGGGTAAAATCAAACAGAAAATGCGTAGTGTGTGGTCACCATAAGTCCCATTCACACTAGAGCATTTTCCCGCTATTTCGGCCAAACGCTAGCGCTTTTTAAAAGCCCTAATGTAATAAACCCTATGGGTCCATTCTTACTTGGGCGATTTGCGCAAATCGCTGAAAATCCCCCAAAATCGTGAAATGCACCATTTTCAGGCGATTTCCCGGCGATCGCGTTTCAGTGCTATAGAAGCGCTATACGCGATCGCGGAAAAATCGCTGCAGTGTTCAGTGACTTTTCCGCTGAAAAATCACTCGCGCAAAAAGCCAGCAAAAATCGCCTGCGTTTTGCGTTTCTAAGTGTGAATGGGCCCTCAGAGAACATTAGAACTTTTAAAAAGTCATCAATTATGACCCACTCGATATAGATAGATAGATAGATAGATAGATAGATAGATAGATAGATATAGACATAGATATATGTATACACACACAACACACAGCCTATGTTTTCATCCATGGCCCACCTGTTAGAATGTAGTAGTGTGGGGGAGCTGTTTCTTCTGCCTGTCCTCTCGGCTTAGGGCAGTTGCGGTGGACACAAGTCTGTGGTCTGGTACAGAGAGACAAGTTAAAAGTGATTTCTTCTTTCTCTCCTTTCGCCCTCTCCCACCTAAGCTCAGAAACTTGTGTCTGTGGTATGTGGTGGGAGGTCTTTGTTCCCTTTAATCATCATGTACACTGGTCAGTGCAACTGTGTGCAGATTAATTATATATTATTTACACACACACAAAAAAATCCCAGGAACATCACATGGTTTAATCTACGACTGTCTCTGAAAGCCCGCTCTATTCCTGCCTGCGTTCAATAACCGAGATAAGCTATTATTAAAATCATTACTGTAATGTAACTGTATAATGCTGATATCATCTGCAGTGCTGTACAGGTACAGAATCACTTTACTATGAATCAGTTTATCAAATTTTATAAATTAGAAATTGTAAGGCATCGCTGCGGGAAAAAAAAATATTTGTAAATAGTGTATATTAACCACTTAATGACAAGCTGACTTATAAAAAAGTCATGCTAGAGCCTCTTAATGGCACCAGGACGTTTTTATAAGTCAGACAGTGCTGCTGCCGCTGTGCGCGTGCATGTGTGCGCTCCCGTGCATGCACATGCATTCCTGTGCACGTGCACGTTAAAATTGTGAAAAAAAAATTGCACCAAAGAAAAAATACACCTTTATTTCCAAATACTATATTGTCACCATACTTTGTACTGGGGACATAATTAAAATCTTGTGATAACCAGGACAAATAGGCAGATACAATGTGTGGGTTTTATGCACAGTAGCAGTGTTTATATTAAAACTATAGGGGATGAAATTGGAAAAATAGTGTATTTTTTCATTTTTTTCCTTGTTTTTCCCTTTAAAATGCATACAAAATAATTACTGAAAACAAATATCAACCCCAAACCCTCATTTAATTGTGATTAGTAGTGATTGAGCTATTAGGAAATGAAAGGGATGAGCAATGAAAGGTGAAAATCACTCCTGTCCGTTATGGCCCATACTCACGGGCTACAATTGTCGCCACAATAGCAGCATAGGGGGCGATATACAGTCTGGGAACGCGAACAATCACTCGCGTTCCCATGCCTGTCGGCCGGTGATGGCGAAACCGGAAGTGTTCGCCGGCGGGTCCTGGGACATCGGAGCGGAGCTGCGAGGGCACCGGTCGTCTGCAGGGGGCTGAGGGAAGCCCCAGGTGAGTTCATCTCGTTTTTTTTTTTTGACTTTAGGTTCTCTTTAACTGCCTACTTTTTTTGCAATAGTGATCCTTTAAAACAGAAGGGATTTGCGATAATCCCTGCCATGCACTTAGGAGGACCAAAAGTCACAAACAGGTAGAAGGTAAAGCGCACTTCATGGGGGGATTCTCAGGGATTTACTTATTTTCAAAAGCACTTCGTTAATCTGTTTAACTGCCAAAAAACTGTGTAGCGAGCAGGGAAGCTGGCCAGCATCATTGTTTAAATCCTTTTTAGGGAATATCTGTATAAAGAATTGAAGAGATGGACTATTCCAAAACCTGTCGCTTCTGTCAGATTTCTATTACCTACTGTAAGGCCCCGTTCACACTTGCGTTTCTCTGCCAAACGGACCGGATGACCTGACCGGATCCGGATCGGATCCGGATCCGGTCAGGCTGCATCAGGTGTACATCAGGCTGCGATCCGGATCCGTTTGGCAAAAGAGAGTAGATAAAAATGTTGGGGTCTGGGAGGTCAGCAGAAGGTGCACCTGTGGAATCAGGTCCTCCGCTGTGTAGGGCCTCACCTCCACGTCCGACATACTGCCAAACAGCTCCAGTACGTTAAATTCACTGCTGCTCCACTCCAAAATGCTTGCCCATGTGTCCCCATCCAAAATCGCCGCTAGAATACGCATAGGAAGTGGGGTAGAACGTCAGGTCAAGTCCTCCTGGCGGACTCAGAGCTGCAGCCACTAGGGCGCACTCACTAGGCAGTAGCAGTGTTAGGGAGTCTTGCCCAAGGTCTCCAAACTGAATAAGTGCTGGCTTACTGAACTGGAAAAGCCGAGTTTCAAATCCTGGTCTCCTGGGTCCTTAACCAGTACTGCAGGATGGCCATACATCCCATCATTCACTGATGTGTTCCAGATTTCAATCTTCCTTCCCTGGTACTTGGGATAGTCATTCTACAAACAGCCTAACCTCCAAGCAACCAATCAGCAACTTCAGAACATCAGACAGAATGCTGTATTATGAACTTATGTCCTTATGTTGCAATGCCACTTATGGCCACAAGTGTTTAAATTGATAGGTCAAACTGGGAGCATTACAGCATCCTTTATAAAGGGTTCAGGTCATGTGACATGAGTTACAGTACATATTACCATAGAGTGTACCCTTTTCTTCATCACAGAAAGTCAGTTGTGAGTTTACGACCTTATTTTATTTATTCATGTATTCTGTTTATAACATATTATGCAGCGCTTGGTATTGTTTGTTGTATATGTTACGGCCAGAACCCGAAGTTTGGCCACTTCTAGTTCTGGCCGGCCACTTCGGGTTCTGGCCGGCCAATGTGCGAAGTGGCCGCTGCGGCGCGGCCAATGTTAGAAACGGATTGATTCCTGCGACATGAATGTATCTTCTGGCCGCAGCGCAGCGGCCAAACGTATAACCACTTAGTTAATTTGTTGCAATTAAGCCGGCGGCAATGTAACAATTCAAGCCGCCGGCTTTTTATCTGCCTCTCTCTCCTTCTCCCCCCCCCCCCCCCCGCCTCTCTCTCCTCAGCTGACCAGGACCTCCAGCCTAAGCAGGCTTTTAGGCCGGCAGGCATGAATGGACTCGAAGCACGGTGTCCCTTCAGGCGCGGGGCCTTAATAATTATCGAGTTGGTCTATTGGCCACAAAATCGACAGATGTATGGCCACCTTTACATATATTTTATGATACAGAATATAATGAAAGAATTGTAAAAATAAGAATTGGTTCCCCAGCAAAATTAAAAGTATTCCTGTTGACTGTCTGTGGAAACCTCAGGGTCAGGAAAAAGAGCAGGTGGACTTGTGGGTGTTTGTTCAATAAAGTTTTTGTTTCGAGTTGGCCAAGAGCCTTTAAAAAGGACACACATGGCATTGTTGATGTGTGTTTTGTCTCTCCTAACTTCTGCTTGCTGAGCACAGAGAGAACTGTGTGGGTTTCCCATCAATAATGATTTATGTCTGTTTACTATGGGCTACTTATTAGTTTTGTTTATTAGATAAGCTTTTGGTGTGAGAGTTCATGGTGATGATATTTTGGGATATGTGGTGATTTCTTCTGGCCTTTGTTGCTCTGGGCAGTACAAAATGAAGTCTGGAGTTTGGAGACATGACCGCCCTTTAAAAGCAGGTGCTAAAGTGCTATGAACTCTCCTTATCTTTATTGGCTCAAGGATAAGAACTTGGTGGAATGACAAAGAACACTTGAATTAATGGATATTTGCTTTTTTAAGAACCTGCAAATATCCTCTACAGGAGAAGGAAAAGAGGAACAAAGGATACTTTCATCACTCTGAGATGACAAAAAAAATGTTTAATTAATCAATGAAAATAATAATTATTATTATTATGTATTTATACAGAACTGACAGCTTCCACAGGACTTTACTTAAAGTGAACCTCCGGACTAAAAATCTACTCAGCAGCACTGAAAAGGCTTGGTTTTTCTTTAACAGTTTCACAGCATTAGAACTTTGTTTTTCTTACCAAAGCATCATTTTTAGCTGCATTTTTACCTAAGCTCCACCCATCAAAGAAAAAAAAGCCCAGGCTTTTTTTCCCTGATGCTGTGCAGAGCATGATGGGATTTCCTATGTTGTTATTCACTGGGGGAGGTGCTCAGGACACAGGACAGTTGGAACTGTGTCTCATGCTCCCTGTCACCTCCTTTCAACCAAAAAGATGGCTGCCATCATGAAATCAAACATTTGCCTGTTCTTTTAAAACAGTGTGGGTAAGAGATTATATTACCTATCTATTTTAATTAGCATAACTAATGTAACCTAATGACAGGTATGTTTGTTTAGGCTGGAGTTCCTCTTTAAAGAGAACCCGAGGTGTGTTTAAAGAATGTTATCTGCACACAGAGGCTGGATCTGCCTATACAGCCCAGCCTCGGTTGCTATCCCAAACCCCACTAAGGTCCCCCTGCACTCTGCAATCCCTCATAAATCACAGCCGTGCTGTGAGGCTGTGTTTACATCTGTAGTGTCAGTCTCAGCTGCTCCCCCGCCTCCTGCATAGCTCCGGTCCCTGCCCCGTCCCTTCCCTCCAATCAGCAGGGAGGGAAGGGATGCAGGCGGGGACTGGAGTTCTGCAGGAGGCGGGGAGAGCAGCAGACTGACACTATAGAGATAAACACAGCCAGCTCTGACAAGCTGTTTGTCAGCAGCGTGGCTGTGATTTATGAGGGATTGCAGAGTGCAGGGGGACCTTAGGGGGTTTTGGGATAGCAACGGAGGCTGGGCTGTATAGGCAGATCCAGCCCCTGTATGCAGATAATATTCTTCAAACCCACCTCGGTTCTCTTTAAGGTGCGTACACACGCCCTACGGCCGCCAACAACGGGTCCGTCAGACCCTCCCGCTGGGCGGACTTTCAGGCGACAGTAGCGTGTGTGTACGCGCTGTCGGTGGACTGATAAGGCTGTTTCTGAGCGATCCGCATGTCGTTCACTATCCCTGTATCAGTGGAGAAGCAGGTAAGTTCGGCGCATGGCGTTCAGTGCCCCGTGCCGGAGCTGGGCACCCTCATAGTAATTTGGGGATCCAGGGATCACCAGACCCCGAATTACATCTCCCTCCGAGTTGCTACAACTTTTTTGTATTGGACGGTCTAATTCTAATTTTAGCGAGCCCGTCAGGTTTACGTTATGGAACTGTGTGGAATAACTATGTTTTACGTTCTTGAATTTAGGCATGCTGAAGTAAGATTTGAAATGTATAGAACAAATGTGAAGGGATTGTCTTTTTTTCCAGAAATAATAAAGTTTCACCATTACAGATGACCAAAGATGACAGAGAGATAACTGTAGGGGAAGCAAATCCTGCAGCCGCAAGGAGGCCTGGGGCCCCTTCTTCCGATACAAGGGCCACTTCTTCAGAGCAGGTGTCTTTGTAGCCACACTTGTGGACGGGGTGGAGTCTGGAGATCAGTTTCCTGGTCTTGGAGGTCACTACAGGAAAAGGTGTGTCAACATAGTTGGGCTCACCCAAGTTTTGTTGGAGACCCGATGTTTTGTAGCTATGCCCCTGGATGAGATGCTAATAATTCTGGCTTTTGTGCATATTTATTGCAAATTAAGGCTCGAAATCAAATACATTTCCAGCATTATTAGTAGCTATATTTCTGCTCACCATTTTCCTCTCCAGCATTCCTCTGCCTTTCTGTTTCTCTCTGCACATTACTAGGATAGGACCTGGAGTTGAACTTTAAGAAGTTCATTATCTGATTACCCTGAATAAACTCTTAATGGTAACAGACAGTACGCAAGGCACATAATGGTATACTGCTCCTGAGGAATGTTCTGTAATATAACATTTTTCTTGCTGCACAGAGGTCCCCGGCTGTTGTTAGTGCACATCATTTGTCTTCTACTAATCTTCTAGAGTGAAGTGTTTTCATAATGGTGCATCAGGAGCACTGAGTATGGTATTTACACTATATAGATCAGTCTTTGCTTCGTTTTGCTGAAACCAGACTTGTGGAAAATGGATTCTATTTGGTTGCTACTGTAAAAGTGTACTGCAGCTTACGCCCTGCCGTGTTTCACCAAATGATCTAACTACAGTAAAGTTCTGATATTTTGAATTAAGAGTTACAGATTGCCCAGCAAGCTCATGGTGAAACAGAACTCCTAGGGGTGGTAAGGGGCTTAATTTAGACAAAGCTTTAGAGAACTCCAGACAAATGTACACATTTCAAGAGATGATCAGTATCTCCAAATAATTTCTCGTGTAGGCAAATCACTTGGCAGAAAAGATGTATGATCACTTGATCAAGAAGACCAGCCAACCAGAGACTTGCAAGTATAACTATGAAGAAAGTAAGGCCAAAAGCTGAAGTGGCGGTGATAGGGTTTAATTCGCTTGTTCAAGCAAAATTAATTGGGTTATGCACACACAACCAGTAGTACTTAGTGTGCAGCATTCTTGGTAGTATCATTGCCTGCAATTTTTTATTGCGGCTATGGTGCGCTGGGGTACTTAGGTTTGGCAGTTGGCAATACATTCTTTGTGACTCTGAAAGTTCAGTGTTAGGAACAGGAAGCGCTGGCACGATGGTATGATGATACAAATGTACAGAAGTCATCCGTAAGTAGGGTTAGTGTTAAATGTAGGAGCAGGAATTGTAGCCTTAGTTGTAGTGGCAGTGAGGTTAATGTTAGAAGTAGTGCTAGTGAGGTTAGTGTAGAAGTAGCAAAAAAGTGTAGAAGTAGCTAAGCAGCTGTAGTGAGGTTAGTGTTAGAAGTTGCGGCAGTTAGGTACAGAGGTAGTAGGAGAGATAGTGTTAGGTGTAGTGGTAATAGGAGGGCTAGTTTTAGGATTAACGGTGTAGCAGGAGTAGCAGGGATATTGTTAGGTTTAGCAGCAGTAGGAGGGCTAGTGTTAGGTGTAGAAGTAGTAGGGATAGTGTTAGGTTTAGCGGGAGTAGGAGGGTTAGTGTTAGATTTAGCAGAGGTAGGAGTGTTAGTGTTAGATATAGCAGTAGTAAAAGCATTAGTGCTAGGTGTAGTGGGAGAAGAAGGGCTAGTGCTAGGTGTAGCTGGTGTAGGAGGGCTAGTGTTAGGTGGAGCAGAAGAAGGGGGACTAGTGTTAGGTGTAGTGTCAGTAGAAGCGTTAGGTGTAGCGGGAGTAAAAAGGATGGTGTTAGGTGTAACAACACAAGGAGGGTTAGTGTGAGATCATTTATTAGGAGAAGAGTTTGATGTGAGCAGTACATGATTAATAGTATATCAGTAATATAAAATTACCAGTAATAATGCTATCCTCTACTTGAGCCAAACGCATCAGTGCCTAAACTAAATGTACACCTAGTGTTCAGACTTTGACAATTCATCATAAATTCTTGGCCACGCTACAGTTGCTCTGAGCTCTAGGAAAAGGCGTACCTAAACCTATCCTAATCTGTTTTACAATCATTATTTACAGTGCCGAACTGAGCTTGTAATGGAGACAGACGCCTGTAGTGAGCGGGAAAAAGACCTGCGTGTTTTCCACATGGTATGAGTGTGAATCCTCTCTCATGCAGAAGAAATCGGTCATCTCTATAAATTTCTTTTCTATTCATTTCTGGGCTATATTTGCTTTCAATTACTTTCAGTATCCTTTTTTTTTTTTTTTGCAGCTTGCCCTGCATATAATGCTGGGTACATGCTGTGTACACACGTTGCGATTCCGCGTTCGATGCTCCGCTCGATTCGCGTCGATTCGATTATTTCCGAGCATTTCCGAGCCCATTTCGATTATTTTTAGGTCGAATGCCATGTACTGTAAAGTATGGCAAATCGACCTAACGATCCACCTTTACAGCGAATCGGACATGTTGGAAATAATCTAATCGACGCGGAAACGCAACGTGTGTACCCAGCATTAGTTAGCAGAAACGTTATATTAGAGTGACTGAAGGTTATAATTGTTGTGAAGCAGGCTTCTGGAATAAAGACATTATGGAGGAAAAGGTGTCTTGACTGAAAATGGAAGGATAAATAAAGGATATATATATATATATATATATATATATATATATATATATATATATATATATATATATATATATATATATAGTTTTAGGGCCTGTTTCCACTAACCCGAATTCGCATGCATTTTCTGCATACAGATTCGCATGACAATACAAGTCAATGGACCTGTTTCCACTACAAACATAATCTCCGCACGGAGCCATCAGAACACCGCATGCATAGTGTGTGATTCAAATGTAATGTAATTAACAGGAAAATCTCCTACGTTTTCGCATGTGGTTTTCCAAGCGTTTTTTTTTGCGTATGCTTTAGTGTATATTTTAATGAAAATGCATATTTACGAAAAAAAGCACCTGTTTTCACTTTAACCACTTCAGGATTCGGCGTACGCTTAACTACGCCCCTGAATCCTGAAGTGGATTGCATGGAAACGGCCG
The DNA here is from genome assembly GCF_040937935.1 of Hyperolius riggenbachi. Lineage (NCBI taxonomy): Eukaryota > Metazoa > Chordata > Amphibia > Anura > Hyperoliidae > Hyperolius > Hyperolius riggenbachi. The sequence goes on from NC_090649.1 coordinate 433,284,950, forward strand.
CTCGTATGAGCGGCTGTTCCATGTCAGTTCACGGAGGGTGTCTCCGTGAACACCCTGCGAGCCTCCGATCGTGGCTTGCAGGGTAAATGTAAACACACGGGGAAGATCTTCCCCGGTGTTTACATGTATACGGCGCTGCTGCGCAGCAGCGCCGTGGCGGAGATCGGCGATCCCCGGCCTCTGATTGGCCGGGGACCGCCGGCACCTGATAGGCTGAAGCCTATCCTATCCGGCGCAGGACGGAATTCCGTCCTGCGCCGCTCACAGGGGGAGGTAGAGGGAGGGAAGGGGAAGGCTGCCAGGAAGCGCTGCGGAGGGGGGCTTTGAAGAGAGCCCCCCCCGCAAGCGCAAGCAGCCGGCGGCGATCAGACCCCCCCAGCAGGACATCCCCCTAGTGGGGAAAAAAGGGGGGAAGTCTGATCGGCCTGGCTGCTAGCTGATCGGTGCTGCGGGCTGGAGAGCCCACGCAGCACCGATCAGCAAAACCACCCGGTATCCGGAAGTGGTTAAAATACACACATATAGGCATGCGAATTCACATTTGCATGCAAATTTGTTTACGTGTTTTCGGCAATGAAATCACAACGCACTAGTGGAAACGTAGCTTAGGTTGAACACTCACCTGATGATGGATCGGGGTACCTCACAGCTACGTCTCCCGATGAACGAAGTTCCCTGATCCATCTTCATGCCTGCAGGACAATGTGACACCACAAAATGGCACACCACGGGCGCGAACGAGAGTTCAAACAATGGCAGTACTTTGCGCGGGAGTTGTCAGGGATCTTAAAGATTCGGTCTGCCATGATGGTCGTTATTGCTGCGCAGTGCTGAACGTCATGTGGGTAATCGCACACCTGTACCCACGTTGCGAGATCACGTAAACAATTGTTTGTCATTTATAAAACTCGCCGGTCATCAGAAAAATCACAGTAAAAATCACGTAGTGGGTACGGGCATTTAAGGAATACTATCAGAACTACTGGCTGGCTACCCAAAAAGTGCACAGGCTTTACCAGTAATTATATTGTTATTGTATTTTTATTTGATCACTAGCTTTCTACCATGTCAGCGCTGTCACTGCATAGCTAACACTCCTAAGAACCTCCCCTGAGAAGGTCGTTCTGGTTGGAAGCACCTGGATGTGTGGGATGTTTGGGAATGTTGGACACAAGTGACAGGTATGATGCAGGTCTCATTACTGATGTGTACACAGCTTAATAGCAAACAGTAAACAGTGTCATTGAAAGTAGAGTCACATTTAAAGGTCATATTAAACGGACACATGACCTTTGGTCTATAACAACAAAAACCATCAAACTCGCCATGAATGGTAACCTGGTTTGTGTCTTTTCTCAAATGGATAAAGTGTACCTCCATTTGTTAAATGAAACTGCTATAGTGCAGAGTATATCACTGATACACAATCCGGTAATATTTCTTAGTGTTGATTCTGGTTTTGCAGAAATTTGTGGGATACCCCATAATATTTATTTCAATAGACTAAAGATGGCGTCCTCCATATTTGTAGCAGTTGAGTATTGTACCATGCTAGCCATCAGTAAAAGCAGAAGTTTTGAATCGGGATGATACCATAAATTGGTGGTAATAAAGAGATAATTTGCATATTCAATAGCGGTGCATTGTGGGTAACCACAGATGTTCACTTAAAGTTGAAGTATTGCAAATACCTTCTGTTTTAAGAAGGCAAACCAACCTAAGCATTGCTTTTTTAATAGGAGGGCTTTTTGGTCTCTTTTAGTCCCCTGCTTGGTTACACCATTAATTGGCCAACTTAAAGTTAACCTATAACAGAAAAAAGTGGCCCTGGGGAGCTACTTACCTTGGGAGGGGGAAGCCTCTGGATACTATCAAAGAAATCTACTGTGCAGGCGCAAGTCACCTGCGCAGTAGAGTGGACCCGATTAGGATCGGCCATTTCCACCTTAGCCCATTAGGGAGCCGCTACTGCGCCTGCACCACAGCTTGAAAAAACTGTCGGCTGTGTCTTCCTCCAGCCCCTTGCAGGTGACATGTCCCACGCCGCAGCTCCGTGCTCAGCTGCCGGCCCAGGGTCCCTGCCATTGCAGAGGGTGACCTCGAGGTCATCTCTACTGCGCCTGCGCGAGCGCTGCTGTCCATCAAGCCCACGTTGTCCACGGTGTACTATGCAGGCGCAGAACTACTGTGCTTGTGCAGTACACCGCGGGCAACGTGGACTTGATTGACAGCAGGGCTCATGCAGGCGTACTAGAGGAGACCAGCCTCTACACCGCTGGGGACCCCGGGCTGCCGCTGAGCGCGGAGCTGTGGCGTGGGACATGTCAGCTGCAAGGGGCTAGAGGAAGCCCCAGGTAAGTAGAGCAGGGGGTTTGCCTGATGACTCCTTTAAAAACCAGGGCATTTAAAATTCTATGATTGGCTCACAGTGATCACAATGAAACTGGCTCCTGATCCTTATATACTGTATAATGATCCTTATGTATTACTCAGCTGTCTAATGTCAAGATTAAAGGGAACCCGAGGGGAGAGTGATATGGAGACTGCCATATTTATTTCCTTCTAAACAATACCAGTTGTCTAGCAGTCTTCTTGATCCTGGGTTTCAAATACTTTTGGCCAAAGACCGTGAAACAGCATATGCAGATGACGTACTCTGACTCAGCTGACTCAGGTTTTATTGGATTAGCCATATGCTTGTTCCAAGGCTTTGGCTCAGACACTACTTATGCCAGAAGATCAACAGGACTGCCAGGCAACTGGCATTGTTTACAAGGAAATAAATATGGCAGTCTCTCACCTCAGGTGTCCTTTAAACATTTATAAAATGGCATAGATGGCCTAGAGTAGGTTAAATGGAATCTCAAACAATAGAAAAATGATTTAAATATATTATTTGCTGTGAGCACTAGATTTCCTTCCTAGAACTGCAGCATACTTAACATAGGAGGCGGGTCACTACACTGTGCAGTCCTTGGGGCTGCATTCACCAAGTATTAACCTCCTTAGCGGTAACCCCGAGCTAGATTCCTGGGAGGTGCGTAATGTGCAGGGCTGTCTATCTAGCGGTATGCTTTTTAGGGTCTAACCTGATATGCTGCATGCTTGTTCAGGGTCTATGGCTGAAAGTATTAGAGGCAGAGGCTCAGCAGGATAGCCAGGCAACTGGTATTGCTTAAAAGGAAATAAATATGTCAGCCTCCATATCCCACTCACTGCAGTTGCACTTTAAGCCTAGTACACACCATGCCATTTTTACTTCAGATCTTACTTCCAATTCAGAGAAGTGATCTGATTAACCCAAAAATATAGGCCTGGTACACAGCCTATTGATTACAAGCGATCAACCTCAAGTTCAAAATTGATCTCTTTCTGGATCGAATGTAGTAGACTGGACAGGCTGGAAATTATCAATGGAAATACCAGCCATCATTCCATATGCATGTCCAACTGATGTCTGATTGCCTAGACTTTTGATCACTATCCAACCGGAAGAAATATTGAGAATTACATTCCTGACTGACTATTGATTGAAACTCTTGCTCGAAAGGAAAATCTGCCATGACATCGTGTGTGTGTGTGTGTGTGTGTGTGTGTGTGTGTCTGTCTGTCTGTGTGTGTGTGTGTGTGTGTGTCTGTCTGTGTGTGTGTGTCTGTCTGTCTGTGTGTGTGTGTGTGTGCGTGTCTGTCTGTGTGTCTGACTGTCTGTGTGTGTGTGTGTGTGTCTGTCTGTGTGTGTGTGTGTGTGTGTCTGTCTGTGTGTCTGTCTGTCTGTCTGTGTGTGTGTGTGTGTGTGTGTCTGTCTGTGTGTCTGTCTGTCTGTCTGTGTGTGTGTGTGTGTGTGTGTGTGGTATGTGTGTGTGTGTGTGTGGTGTGTGTGGTGTGTGTGTGTGTGTGTGTCTGTCTGAGTGTGTGTGTGTGTGTGTCTGTCTGTCTGTCTGTGTGTGTTCAGTGTGTGTGTGTGTGTGTGTGTGTGTGTGTGTGGTGTGTGTGTGTGCGTGTGTGTGTGTGAGCCTTTAAACTGAATATTTACCTAACAACGCAGGAAGAAGGATCATAGCGGTGTCCCACAATGACCGGCATTCAGGGGCGGCGCCAGGGGGGTGCAAGGGGGTGCTCAAGCACCCCCTAGAATTGTCCAAGCACCCCCAAAGCACCCCCTGGCGTGAACTGACTTAAGGCGTCTAAGAGACGCCGAGTCAGTTCACAGCGGCAGCCGAAGCAGCAGAGCAGGGCTACGGTAAGATGGCTTCCGAAAGCCCTGCTCTGCAGACTTCGAGTCTGCAGTGCAGGGCTTCGGGCGGCCATTTTCCCATAGCCCTGCTCTCAGCACGGGTTAATGCAGGCAGGAAGTCACATGACGTCGGGAAGGAGGAGGTCGGGACAGGAGGTCGGGACAGGAGGTCTTCTGACTGTAGGTGAGTAAATGGGTTTTTCTTTTTCAACAGGTGGTGCTGATTGTGGTCAGAGCTGCTGAGGATTGTTCATATTGTGGTCAGAACTGCTGAAGATTGTGCATATTGGGGTCATATCTGCCAATGATTGTCCATATTGGGGTCAGATCTGCCAAATTATTGAACGTGTTTTTTGTTCAAATCTGCTCACATTACGTGTATTTTCTTGAGAAAACCTGCACAATTATGTGAATTTTCTCGGGAAAGGGTCTTCAAAACTTGGGCCCTCTGTCTTTGCGTTGCACTTTTAAAGGGAACCCGAGGTGAGAATAATAGAGTAGAGTAGTAGAGTATTAGAGGTGAGAACCCGAGGTGAGTAGTAGAGTATTAGAGGCTGCCATATTTATCTCCTTTTAAGCAATACCAGCTGCCTGGCTGCCGTGTTGGTCCTCTGCCTCTAATTCTTTCAATCATAGACCCTGAACAAGCATGCAGCAGGTCAAGGGTTTCTGACAATATTGTCAGAACTGACAAGATTGGCTGCATGCTTGTTTCTGGTGTAATTCAGTTCACTACTGCAGCCAAATAGATCAGCAGGGCTGCCAGGCAACTAGAATTGTTTAAAAGGAAATAAATATGGCAGCCTCCATATCACTCTCACCCCGGGTTCACTTTAAATTACAGTTAGTCCCGCCCTCATCTGGTCATGACCACGCCCATTTTTTTGCCGCAACGTGCTTTGCGCGCCGCAGGTTGTGGCCACACCCATTTTCATCAGCTACCCCGGAAATTAGTCCAGCACCTGCATAGCACCCGCTAAAAAAAATTCCTGGAGCCGACACTGCCGGCGTTCCTTGATCCATCTTCCTGCCGGCGGGTATATGCAACGTCATGTAACGGCACATGACGGGCACGAACGAGAGTTCAAGCAATCGCGGTACATTTCACAAATGTCGTTGGGGATCTCAAGGCCCCTACCCACTACACAATTTTTCCGATTATTTTTTTCAGTGCCTGCAGATTTTTTGAGCAATGAGCGATTGTGGGTACAGGCGTGCATTTATGCAAACCACATTTGGCGATGTGTGGCAACAGCGACCATCACAGCAGATCCCCGACAACTCCTGTGCAAGGTATCACAATCGCTTGAACTCTTGTTCCCGCCCAATGTGTACTGTCACATAACATCTCGTGTACCCGCCGGCAGGGTAATGGATCGGAGGAAGGTGCGCCGCAGTGGGATGTTGCAGTGATCCGTCTTCCTGCGTAGTTAGGTGAGTAATCAGATTTAAAGATCCGATCCGCCGTAATGGTCGTTGTCGCCGCGCGTCACCAAACTTTGTTCGTGCAATCGTGCATCTGTACCCATGTCGCGAGATTGCGGAAACGATCGCTCATTGCTTAAACAAATCATTGTTCGCTAGAAAAATCACATATTGGGTATGGGCCATTAGAGGAGCTGATAGCTGGGAGTTCAGAAATCTATACCATTCAACCATTCAACAAAAATTCAACAGTAGTACATACGCTACATGCTATTCTTGTCAAAAATGGAAAATCCCCCTGTCTGCCAAAAACCCCCATTGCCTTGTTTAGGCTGCCTATCCCAGCAGCTGAATAGTAGATAACCCTGGAGGTAGCTGTCAGAAACACCTATCAGCAACAGCGAGGGCAGAAGGCTCTTCAGTACTCCTTGCAGGTGTGAGGTAAGCAGCAGAGAGATTATGTCACTAAATGGGATGCTAGAGGTCAGACACAGACAAATGGTGTAAAATGACTCCCCTATATATATCCTCTCAGGATACTTTACAACATGATTTAGTGCAGAACTGCGAGCAGAGGCTTAGAGTAATTTATATTGTTGTACAAGTTTAGCCTTATAGCTGTGGCCCTTATCAGCAGCTTGCACCAGATATTCAGGGAAGTCTGGTACCAGCACTATAAATCACTGTTCAGCTTCGCTTCTAAGCAGGTGGACCTCAATTTTTGTTAAATAAAACTGCTGTAGGCTGTAGGCTGGGTGCACACATAGCAGAAACGCTGCGTTTTTACCGCTAATCGAAGTCTATGGGCCGCAGGAGAAAACGCATATGAAAAACACATATGAGATTTCTATGCATTTTCAAACCTGCGTTTTTAAAAACGCTGGTTTTGTTGCATAATATTCATGAACGCATCAAAAACGCACATAATGATAGCCAATGGTAATGCAATGTTATGCGTTTTTCATGCATTTTCCATGCGTTTTTCAATGTATTTTTACCCCAATATATATTTTTTTTTTGCTGTATTTCCACTTCCTGTTGTCTTCCTAGTGATTTGCATAAATGGAAATATAAAAATGCATGGAAAAGGCATATGCATTTTGTATATGCGAACAGTAAACCTATTAAAACACACGCAAAACACAGTAAAAAGCGCACAAAAAACGCACACAACATTACATAAAATGCAGCCTTTCACGCTATGTTATGTGTGCTCCCAGCCTCATAGGGATAATCAATGAGATGCAATTATTTACGAGTTCATGCAGGATTATGTCAATTTGTATGTAAAATTATGCTGCTTGAAAATAGATCAATCAATTTAAAGCTGGGTGGGATTTGATTGGTCTATTTTCAAACTGAACTGCATAAATTTGCATACAAATTCATATAATCCTCCATGAAGTTGGAAATATTTGCATCTCATTAATCATCCCTACTGCTATGCAGTATATCACTGATGCGCCAGCCAAAAGTATTTTGTAGTGGTGGTTCTGGTTTTGTAGAACTTGGATGGGTACTCTGTAATATTTATCAATTTTTCAGTATAGTAAATATGGAGAACTCAGCCAACAGCGGAGGGTTCGTGGTGTATCGGAGGAAGCCTTCAGGGCATCTAGAGCAAGCATGGGCAAACTTGGCCCTCCAGCTGTTAAGGAACTACAAGTCCCTCAATGCATTGCAGGAGTCTGACAGCCACAGTCATGACTCATAAAGGCAAATGCATTGTGGGACTTGTAGTTCCGTAACAGCTGGAGGGCCGAGTTTGCCCATGCCTGATCTAGAGGCTTTCCTCTCCTTTGGTAATTACCTAACTTTTTTAAATCCCTCTGCGATTATAGTTGTACTTTAATGACTTTAGGTTGACTTACAGTTCCCTATTTTACCTGTGGGTGGCACCAGATCACAAACCAGCAGGTGTGCCTCTTTAGTATGAGGATTAATCATGCAGCACCTGTACACTTCATTTGTATTTAATTATTATTTTATTATTTATTGTATTTATAAAACACTAACATATTAGGTAGCACTGTACAATAGATACATGGGGTTAACATACAAAGTAGGACATACAAGGAGCACAGGACAAGAACTAGAATCATGCAGGGTTAAATGTCTTTTTCAATAGTTGACTGTCATTGGTAAAAATAGTTCAAGTCCATTTAGTCCGTAAGAGGGGTGCCCAAAAATGAGGGTGCGTGATCAGGCTGGAAACATTAGGGTGGAGGGCCCTGCCAGAGGCTTACAATCGAAATGGTGGGGTTAGAGACTCAATAGGTGCATCCGCTGAGAGGGTGCTCATAGAATGTATTATGGTTTATGCAGGAGGGTAGGCGAGCATGAAGAGGTGGGTCTTGAGGGTTTGTTTAAAAGAATTAAAGGTGGGGGTGAGTCTGATGGCTGGTGGGAGCGAGTTCCAGAAGGTGGTGGCAGTATAAGTAAAGTCTTGCAATCTCGCGTGGGATCAATGCGAACAGGCATGAGAATCGGAGGGGCAGGCCAGTATGTGCCTGTGGAAAAGATCAGAGATGTAAGTCAGGCAGGCGAACCAGGCTATCTTGGCGCTGTGTGCCAGTCGCGTAGTGCCTGAGTTGGGCAGCGCTATAGTCCATCCCCCACACATGAGTAATTCGGGGGTTACGGCAATGCCAGACTCCAAGTTACTTCTCTCTCCGAGTTTCTACGTCTCGGAGGAGGAATAGTATTTAACGCCACTGGGAATTGGTGAGCAGCCATTCGACAGCGTCACTTACTGGCGGGGCACTAATACGTACCCCAGGCAGTACCTACATCTTTGATATATATCCACCCACTAAGAGGTTTTAAGAGTATTCAGTGGCTTGACCTTGTTGTGTGTTGCTGTTGTGTGGTCCCTGTATCGGCTCTTGCCTGCCGAAACTGTATCAAGTTTGGTTGTACTGTATTTTTCAGCATACAGGTAAAATGTATTTGTAGCAACTTAGTTTAGTTTGAGGAGTTGCTTGAAATTATGGTTCACTAGGAATTGTTGCAATTACTGAATTCTGAACTTCTCGAGCATGCTCAGTAGACACTAGCATGCTTACAGCAATCCACAATATTTTATCATTTTTTTCACTTGTTTTTTTTGATTCATTCATAATTTATGGGAAAAAAAATTATGAACCTACTTTGACATAAATTTTGGAATTTACTAATCGGAATTTCATAAATTCTATCAACACGAAATTGTAAAATTCCGATGCAAAATTCAGAATTCTGCAGAATCTTTGCATTCATCCTTATAGATCACTTTTACGTTGTTTTTTCACTTGTATATTCAGCACCATTCACAATAAAAATATATTATTTTTTTTTGCAGTAGTTTTAGTATCCAACCATCACACTGTCTTTGTTGCTTAGAAAGGTCATTGGTTGTTTACCCAGTGGCGTACCTACCACAAGGCTGCAGGTGCTCACAGCACGGGTGTAGTCATGGCTAGGGGTATGCTGTGGTAGTCAGTCACTGTGTTCTTCCACCTGGAACCTTTTTTCATAGTTTGGGCTACATTTGGGAAAAAAGCAGCAGGCAGTGCAGGGGACTGTTATACTTCCTGTACTAGGTGTAGCGCCCCTTCCTGCCTTGTTGGCAATGTGTCTCCTTGCTCTCTACACACAGCCTGCAGTGAGTGAATGTGCAGAACAGCAGGGCGAGTATAGAGAATGATTGCTGTGCTACAGCTGGGACATTAGCAGGGAGAGGTGGCAGGATGTGTTTAGTGCTTCAGAAGTTGCCTGGCATTAGTAGCCACGTGCACTGGCTGCTGTAATACCAGAGTGTCCTAGACTATTGATTATTTATCCTGATCAGAGTAATTAATTAATAATGCATGGCAGTCTGCTGTTGCAGAAGCCAGTGATACAGGTGCTGACAGCCAACTTCTGTAGTGAGCATAGAAGCAAGCTCCAGGAAATTTAGACTAGCTTGATTGCAGGTAATCTTATTTCTTTTCCCAGCTACCCCTCCCACCCTGTTGTCTTCCCCATGACCCTCTCCTCTTTTTTTAGAATTGGCTTTTTTTTAAAAGCATGTCCCTGCCAAACAGCACTGATGATATCTGCAGTCCTGGTGAGAGAGGTCTTCCTGCCATTTCTCCTCTCCCACCAGGCTCTCTGTCTTGTGCCTTTACCTCTTTATCCCCTTCCCCTCCTCCTATGCATCCCCCTCTTTCGTATGTCCCCCTTTTCTAACTGTCCTCAGAGGACCTCACAATCTAATCATACCATAGTCATAGTCTTATGTCCTGCCACATTATTATTGTGTATTTACTGTATATAGCACTGACATCTTCTGCAGCACTGACTAGAGTACAGAGTTTCATAATGGTTAGCTCTGTCCACACCCTGATGACTCCTTTTCCCCCCAAATCCCCCCAAATTTGCAGCAACATGCTCGGCGCCCAAACCTGTCATCCCTCCCATCAAAAAATCAGTTCTTTGGGGGTGTCTGTAAATAATCAGTGCAGGGTGTCAAATTCCCTAGGTAAGCCACTATAGCATATACTTTGAAATAATTTGAAAAAAAAGAAAACACTAAATGGTATGCTTATCTCTGAAACTAAGAGCTGCTTGGTAAATATGTAAAATAATTAATCCGAAGATACTGTATAACTGCATCATAAGAGGTAAGACTCTCCTACACATGAGATCATACATATGTTTCACAATTGCTTTGCCACATTACAGAATCATCTACATAGCTGATTAATATTTAGTTACAAAATAAGCAAGGAGGGAGTATTGGTTGGGAGAGATAGAGATGACTTACACCGAGAGACATATAAACAATGCCTTATCACACCGATAAAGCAGAACTGGATGTAAAGCAGAATGAACACCTACAGAAAATGTGCCTTCTAAAATACACAAAGCTGATTCCCAAATATATAATCTTAAAGAGGAACTCCAGTGAACATTTTAGTGTTGGCAGGTGATGTAGCTGCTGCATGGTTTTTGGCAGTTGGAAACAGCTGTAACAGCTATTTCCCACAATGCAACAAGGTTCACAGACAGGAAACTGCCCAAAAAGTACATACTTTTCTTGTGGGAGGGGTTTCTTGTGGGAGGGGTTTCACCACAATATCATACAGTGCCCCCTGATGGTCTGTTTGGGAAAAGGAATAGATTTCTCATGTAGAAGGGGGTATCAGCTACTGATTGGGATAAAGTTCAATTTTTGGTCGGAGTTTCTCTTTAAATAATCTTATTTTTCACCTCAGCTATAAAGGTTTGTACACACTCTACATAAAGGTTGGTGCTGCAGAAAAATAACAGATATTGCTCAAAGGACATTTGTTGATCAAAATGGCGATATCTGTAATAGCTTTCAAAAAGTCATTACATTTCGCTTTCATTTTTACTTCATCTCATATTAAAAAGTTATGCAAATAATTGTGTAATAATATTAATCATTATTATTAAAAGTTGTTTTCCCTACGAAATAAAGAATATTAAAAACATTTAATCAAAACTATTGAAATCTATTCGATTAAAAGCATGCTATTTCAAGAGCCCTATTTCACGCTAAAGAAAATATCTATTACTGCAACATTGGAAGATGTGGCTCCACCTACTTTAACTGATTGGATCTCCCAGCTTAATAAAGTATTGAGTATTGTAAAGATAATATACTCTCACAGAGTATCTAGATTTGAAAAAAAAAAAAGAGGCATTTCTGGCTTGACACCAGGGACGTAGCAATAAGTATAGCAACCACAGCGTTTGCTATGGGGCCCTGTGGCAGCCCTACGCCACAGGGGCCCGCACATGAAGATGACTTTTTTTAAATTTTTTTTTTTTTTTTTTAATTTTATGCCGTCCAGGCCCCCCCTCGATAATTTTAAAACAGTGGGCCCCCCAGGCCCCCTCCTTGTATAAGGTGGCTGGTGAGGAGGGGGATGGACTACGTGGAGGGCGGCGCATTGATACTCCCTGGCGGCCGGGACCCGATAGTTAATCTATAGTTCCGGCTTCCGGGCCCGGCCAGCCAGAGAGGAGTGAGTGATGTGTGTGCGACGAGGGAGCGGACCGGCTGCAGACAGTGCTTATCCCCTACCTGCGCCGCGTGAGTGCGACTGTGACCGTCTGGAGCCTGGAGGGGAGCCGGAGCGGTGGAGAGGAGCTGCCCTGGCTGTGCGTCACTTGACTGCAGTGGAGCGACCAGACCCGACCCGACCCCACGCAAGCAGCCTGCACCTTTGTAAGTTTGTGCCTGGCTGGTGGTGCTGCTGGCTGCTGTGGACGGAGGTGGGTGGGTGGGGGCTGGGGAATGGGGGCCCTGGATGCTGTGGACGGAGGTGGGGGCTGGGGAATGGGGGCCGGGGCCCTGGCTGCTGTGGACGGAGGTGGGCGGCTGGGGGCCGGGGCCCTGGCTGCTGTGGACGGAGGCGGGTGGGTGGGGGCTGGCGAATGGGGGCCCTGGCTGCTGTGGACGGAGATGGGGGCTGGGGAATGGGGGCCGGGCCCTGGTTGCTGTGGACGGTGGTTGGTGGGTGGGGGCCGGGGAAAGGGGGCCCTGGCTGCTGTGGACGGAGATGGGGGCTGGGGCCCTGGCTGCTGTGGATGGAGGTGGGTGGGGGCTGGGGAATGGGGGCCGGGGGACTTGCTGGCTGCTGCCAACCACCACCAATACCTGGCCCTGGCCGGCGGCCATGATCTTACCTGGTGCTGGCTGCTGTGAGGGGGGGGGGGGGGAATGGGGAAGAGAGAGGTGCTGGCTGTTGTGAGGGGGGATGGGGGAGAGAGAGGTGCTGGCTGCTGTGGGGTGGATGGGGGAGAGAGAGGTGCTGGCTGCTGTGTGTGTGTGTGTGTGGGGGGGGGGGGGGGATGGGGGAGAGAGGTGTTGGCTGCTGTGGAGGGGGGGAAGGGGAATGGGGGATTTTTTTTTACAGGTTTTCTGGTGAATGCTGTGCACATAACGACATAACGATTATTTTCTGGTGAATGCTCCCCACATAGCGATTATTTTCTGGTGAATGCTCTCCACATAGCGATTATTTTCTGGTGAATCTTGGCAACAAGTAGGAGGCGCCCGGGGTGAGGAGTATGTGATACACAATGTTATTAGGCTACTACAGGTACTCCACAGGGTAGGTCCAACAATATGAGTAATATAAAGTAGTCCTACCTTATGGATAAGAAATTTGGTCGAGATTCAATTTAGGCAGATCAGTTTAATAAGAGCACTTTAGACAACGCGTTTCACGGCCACAGCCGCTTCCTCAGGTCAATACAGTGCCTGAAGTTAGTAGTGTCCAAGTATCCGGGCGCTTAGATTTCTATTTGCATAAATTTAAAGCACCAGCAGTCTGAACCCATCCCTATACCTTACACGTGTTCAAATTCGTTTTTAATTAGTTATTGACTTCCTGTACAATAATGGCTGTCTAACTTATTATTATTATTATAATATAAAAACTACTTCTCTTCTTTGTGATTAAGTTTATATGTATGCATATGTTCTTGTATATATGGTGGGCATATAAGTATATATCTTCAATCATTTACAGGCGGAGCATAAGTCCCTAGTAGGTGTGTATCTGCATATAAATACTAGTCTGCTAGTGTACATGGGATTGTACATATGTATAATATTGTGCTTTAACCATGTTCCCTCTAGGTCCTGAAAAATAGGTTTTCACTTAATTCTTGCTACCTATTAGCATATGGGACTAGCACGCTCTTGGCCACTCACATATTGAACTCACTTATGCTTATTGGAGCATTTGACTTCAAGAAAATGGCCGACGTATTGAGACTTATTGGAGCATTTGACTTCAAGAAAATGGCCGACGTATTGAGACTTTATATTACTCATATTGTTGGACCTACCCTGTGGAGTACCTGTAGTAGCCTGATAACATTGTGTATCACATACTCCTCACCCCGGGCGCCTCCTACTTGTTGCCCAGATTTTTGATACCCCTTTTTTATAGAGGGGAGATTGAAATCGAGTCTCTCGATTTCGCAATCACTTTTTGGAGCAGCGACCATCCAGAAACTAAAGGCCGAGTGGGGACGGTTACTTCCCCACTTGCGAATATGAGTGGTTGCCTCTGTTGCAACCCACTTTTGTGAGTATAATATCTTCAGATCTAACACCATACACTGATATACTAACGTTATTGCACCAGATTGGGCTTCCGGATCTCTCTGTGTTTTTTTCCCTCTACTACTCTACATTTTCTGGTGAATACTCTCCACATAGCGATTATTTTCTGGTGAATGCTCCCCACATAGCGATTATTTTCTAGTGAATGCTGCTGCGCACATAGCGAATATTTTCTGGTGAATGCCCTTCACATTGTGATTATTTTCTGGTGACTTGGAGGTGTGTGGAAATGTTGGGGTGGAGGGTTCTGGAGCAATGTTTGGGTGGGAGGTCCGAGAGGTGCGTTGGGTTGGAAGGTCATGTGGGGGGGGGGACATACAAAAAATTTGCTATGGGGCCCAGTCATTTCTAGCTACGCCCCTGCTTGACACTCCAGGGTCCATATGCAATTCACTTTCTCTGCTTAATTTTTCTGCTAGGAGATAATTTTTCATCTTCCATTTAAAATAACTTTCTTAGACTTTACAATGGAGAAAGTACCAAAAGTAGGTGAAAAAGTACCATCAAAACTATTTTGAGCATTTGTTTGTTTGCTGGTGGTTTGAAAGGCATATTATTTACAACTTGTCAAAATATCACCTCAGAGAAAAAGTGAATTGCATGTGGGCCCTTGTCTGTATAATGCTTTAAAGCCACCAGCAAACACGAAAACACTCAGAATAATTTTGACAATACTTTATCACCTGCTGTTTAGTACTTTTTCAATGGCAGCATGCAAAAAAACTTATTTTAAACAGAAGATGAAAAATTAGATGGGAAAACTTAGGAGAAAAAGTGAATTGCATGTTGCCCCAGGTCTTACATCTTGGGATCTTGCTCGTAACAGATTGGGGCCCATATGCAATTCACTTTTTATCCCGAGTTATCACCTAAGAGATAATTTTCATATTCTCTTTAAAATTATTTATAATGTATTTATAAAGCGCCAACATATTACGCAGCGCTGGACATTAGTTTAGGTTATAGACAATATTTAGGGGTGACATACAGCAATATGACAATACAGGAATACAAGAAAACCAGATCACGCAGCACAGTATGAGTACAAGGTAATGCTTAGTCAGTCACTGGATTGAGCATGGAGATTAGGCAAGTCAGGTTCACTCAGATGCATAGCATGGGTGCACAATAATGGAGGTTCATGATCAGGTAGGACACAAAAGGATGAGGACCCTGCCCAAAGGCTTACAATCTAGAGGGAGAGGTAGGGACACGAGAGGTAGGGGACCAGAGTTCAGCTGCGGGTTTAGAGCAATTATGAGGGGTGGTAGGCCAGAGTGAAAAGGCCAGTTTTGAGGGCCTTCTTGAAGGTGTTAAAGGAGGGGGCTGCCCTAATGGGTGGAGGTAGGGAGTTCCATAGTGTTGGAGCAGCTCTTGAGAAGTCCTGGAGGCGTGCATGGGACTGGGTGATGCGGGGGACTTTTAAGCAACAATTGAAAAAGTAACTAAAAGTTGGTGTACTATCAAAATTATTTTGAGTATTTTCTTGCTTGCTGGTGGTTTAATTAAAACACATTTTATGACAAGGTGTGAAAATATCACCTAGGAGAAAACTCAGGAGAAAAAGTGAATTGCAGATGGGCCTGGACCTTTGATAGCCTACACTTGAAAATGAAGCACGCAAATTTAGGCGTGGCGTGAAATTGAAACCCCCTCCCAGTAAATAAGCACTTAAATGCGGTAGTAGAATATCAATAAATTTACCAATATTCTAGAACCTAATTGATATAGTGAAATATCGGCATTATTTGCTGATATTCACTATGACCTAACCTCCCCTGGCAACTAATAACCTCCCCTCCGGGCAACAAATAACCCTCCCAACCGGGCAACTAATAACCTCCCCTCCGGGCAACAAATAACCCTCCCAACCGGGCAACTAATAACCTCCCCTCCGGGCACCTAATAACCTCCCCTCCGGGCAACTAATAACCCAGAGGCGTAGCTAGGGCTCTCAGCGCCCGGGGACATAGACAGTTTATGTGCCCCCCTCCCCACGGTGGCAAAGCGTGAAAAGGGGGCATGGCCCCAGTTTAGAATGTGTGTGTGTGGTCATCGGTGCTGCTATACAAATACATAATAATATGGTAGGACATTAGACTATGACTATGGCAGGATTAGATTCTGAGCTCCTCTGAGGACAGTCAGTGACAGGACTATGTGCTCTGTGTAATGTGCTGCAGAATATGTCAGTGCTATATAAATACATAATAATAATATGGTAGGACATTACACTATGACTATGGTAGGGATTAGATTGTGAGCTCCTCTGAAGGACAGTCTGTGACATGACTATGTACTCTGTAAAGTGCTTCAGAAGATGACAGTGCTATATAAATACATAATAATAATAATATGGTAGTACATTAGACTATGGCTATGGTAGGATTAGATTGTGAGCTCCTCTGAGGACAGTCAGTGACATGACTATGTGCTCTGTGTAGTGTGCTGCAGAACAGTGGCGTAGCTAAAGAGCTGTGGGCCCCGATGCAAGTTTTACATTGGGCCCCCCCAAGCACTCTATATATAACAATTGATATGACGCACCAAAACCTGCCAATGGCAACTACAGTGTCAGAGGTGCAAGAAGCGGATGGGGAACAGCTTGTTAATGATTACTACTATTCAAAGTATCTATAGAAGTGATTATTATGAGGACAGGACCAATAGAGAGCTAAAACTGCAGTTGAGGAAGTGTCCTTTGGGGCCCCTCTTTACCAAGGGCCCCGATGCGGTCGCAACCTCTGCAACCCCTATTGCTACGCCCCTGCTGCAGAAGATGTCAGTGCTATATAAATACATAATAATATTGTAAGAGATTACACCATGACTATGGTAGGATTAGACTGTGAGCTCCTCTAAGGACAGTCAGTGATATGACTATGTACTCTGTAATGTGCTGCAGGAGATGTCAGTGCTATATAAATACATAATAATAATATAGTAGGACATTAGACTATGACTAGGGTAGGATTAGATTGTGAGCTCCTCTGAGGACGGTCAGTGACATGACTATGTACTCTGTAACGTGCTGCAGAAGATGTCAGTGCTATATAAATACATAATAATATTGTAAGAGATTACACCATGACTATGGTAGGATTAGAGTGTGAGCTCCTCTGAGGACAGTCAGGGACATGACTATATACTCTGTAATGTGCTGCAGAAGAAGATGTCACTGCTTTATAAATACATACTAATAATATGGTAGGACATTAGACTATGACTATGGTAGGATTAGACTGTGTGCTCCTCTGAGGACAGTCAGTGACATGACTATGTACTCTGTAATGTGCTGCAGGAGGATGTCTGTGCTGTATAAATACATAATAATAATATGGTAGGACATTAGGCTATGACTATGGTAGGGATTAGATTGTGTGCTCCTCTGAGGACAGTCAGCGACATGACTATGTACTGTGTAATGTGCTGCAGAAGATGTCAGTGCTGTATAAATACATAATAATAATATGGTAGGACATTAGGCTATGACTATGGTAGGGATTAGATTGTGAGCTCCTCCGAGGACAGTCAGCGACATGACTATAGTCTGGTGGGTCGGGTCTGGCGGCTGGAGGCCTCTGGCTCAGGCATGGTGGTTTTGTGTACTGGGCTCCGGCCTAGTGGGGTCTATGGCTAGAGGCTTCAGGCTCAGGCCTGCCTGGTGATGTGGTGGGCACCACCAGGCAGGCCTGTAGTGGGCTGGATCCTAGTGGGTTGGAGACCATGGTTAGCAGTGAATGGGGGTTGGTGCCTGGGGAGGCTGGTATGTCTGGGAGTGAGGGGTTGCAGCAGCCAGTAGGCAGGCAGAAAACATACAGAAAACAGCCAGCCAGGTTGCAGCCTACTGCTACATGTGTGCTGCCTGAAACTGGATAGTACTGCCTGGATCTGGGTGGGCTGGCAGGAGCTTGGCTTCTATCCTTTCTTCCCCCCAGATACTGTGATAATGGCTGGCTGAATGTGTGATAAAATGCTAAAAGCTTTAAGCTTAAGGGTCAGGGACAGGGTCAGTCAGTCAGTGAAAGGGAATGTATGTACAGTATGTATGTATGACATACATAGATTCTGTGATTCCATCCTTGACTGTCTGACCCCTGTCCCTGTCCCCTGCAGGCTTCTTCAAGCATTTAGCATTTTATCACACAAGTACCCTATTTTTTGGACCATGACACCCTCCCAATTACAGTAATTCCACCCCCACTAATCTCCTCCACACCCTCAGTAACAGCAACCCCCCCAGTCACAGGAATTCCACCCCCTCAGTAACAGCAACCCCCCCAGTCACAGGAATTCCACCCCCTCAGTAACAGCAACCCTCCCAGTAACAGTAATTCCACCCCCAGTAATCTCCTCCACACCCTCAGTAACAATAACCCTCCCAGTAACAGTAATTCTCCTCTCCCACCCCCCAATAACAATAATCTACCCTTCCATAACTGCTCTACTCATCCGTCTCCGTCGCCCTCTCCACAGTTGCGCTCCACTTCTCTGCCTGCCTCCGGCGCTCCTCCTCACTCACCATCTGGCTTGTGACGTCACACAGGAAGAGCCCCGTGCAAGGCAGCAGCAGCCTCTGGCACAGAGAGGAGATTTACAAAAAAAATGCAGCTGGGCGCCCTTAGGGAGTCAGCGCCCAGGGGGAACATGTCCTACCCCGCCCACCCCTAGCTACGCCCCTGTAATCGCCCTCCCAACCAGGCAAGTAATAACCCGCCAGGCAACTAATAACGTTCTCCTCCAGGCAACTAATAATAACCCTCCCCTCCCGGCAACTAATAACCTCCCCTCCATAGAACTAATAACCCTCCCCTCCGGGCAACAAATAATAACCTTCCCTTCCGGGCAACTACTAATAACCTCCCTTCCGGACAACTAATAACCTCCCCTCCTGGCAACTAATAACCTCCCTTCCGGGCAACTAACCCCCCCCCCCCCCCAGGAAACGAATAACTGTCTATCCTAGGCAACTAATAACCACCCCCCCCCCCCCCACCAAAAAAATAAACCGCGGCATCACCAGCAACTAATAACCACCCGTGGCAAAATTCGGGCTTCCGCTAAATAGAGCCAGGGCCGCTATTTAGCGGGTGCCCATTTATTTTTGGCTGCAGTATTATTAACGGCTCCGCTTTGATATAATCATTCAATATACTATTGACTTTGTTTAGTTCAGCTCTCTACTTTAGCATTCTGCTTGCATCTCCTCTCTTCTGCTTAATATAATTGTATTTCATAATTTGTATAATCTGTTCTGTAATTCATTAATATTGCTATTTGTACTTTTTAACCTACTGCATATATATTTGCATAATGAACTTCTTGTCCAATAAACGAGGAGGGGCGCTCCTCGTGGCGCCCCTGGATAGTGCTATGTAGCATGAAGTAATTCAGGGCAATTGTTTTGCGGTTTTTGTTTTTGACCCTGCATATTTAGGCATGCGAAAGCAAATGCATATTTGCATGAGCAATGTCTCGTGATTAGCCAATAGGCCAAATTTGCAAAGCCAGATTTGTCAGGTTCACTTGGTTGATGCACAGATTTTCTCTCTGTTGTAATTAGCATTGCATTTTCTTTTCTTTGGAGGCAAGTGGTGGATGGCTTGTTTTAGGAGGTGTGGGCCCTGGAGCAGGCTGTTTGCGCCTGTCCTCCCCTTATGTGTCGCGCCCAGGTCATGGGCATATAGCAGAACGCAATGGACGTTAAGGTAAGTGCCTGTTTTTAATCTTGGGAGGTGTGTGCGGGCGGCTCTTCCCGGTGCTGGCCACGCTGGGGAGATCGCCTGCACCCCCCAGCCTCCCCCTCCGGGGTGCCGCTGTGTGGGTTCCAGGCGGTGAGAGTGCCTGGGACCCCCGCGGCCCCCCGGTTGTATGGGGGCAATGGGAAGCCTCCTCGTGGCGCCCCTGGATAGTGCTATGTAGCATGAACTAATTCCCGCAGGGCAATTGTTTTGCGGTTTTGGTTTTTGACCCTGCATATTTAGGCATGCGAAAGCAAATGCATATTTGCATGAGCAATGTCTCGTGATTAGCCAATAGGCCAAATTTGCAAAGCCAGATTTGTCAGGTTCACTTGGTTGATGCACACATTTTCTCTCTGTTGTAATAAACTTTTTTATTGACACCCCTCCAAAAAAAATAAATAAAAAAAAAACAACTATTAAAAACAAATCAGTGCCATGTATACAACTGAACTGTATTTTTTTCTTCTTCTTCACAAAAACACAAGTCTTACATTGAATTGAAGACTGATATATATTTCTAGAAAAGGAAATATATCGCCTAATATAAATTCTACGGAACATGGGTTTCCCAGACTAATTAAAGAAGTGGCTGCTGTTTGTCAGTGAGGTGTTTGGCATTGTACTGTCTTTGTGGATTGGTATCTCAAAGTGTTTTTTTTTTACATTAAAAGAAAGCCAAATCTGTGGAATGTTAAGGATGAGCGGAGGATTCCTGAATGACACTAGAGATAAGCAGAGCCTGACATGAAACATGTGTGGGAATCTGTACCAGGTCTTGCTGTCTCCAGCCTAAAATTCTTGCTCTGCATGATGAGCCAGGTGCCGCCTGAGACATACAGCATCATCAGCAGTGTGAATTACCGTAAACAGACTGAAATCTGATTATGTCACATTTATATTAGCTTAGGGAAGATAGTGTTTCTTATTAATTTTGTATGAAGCCACCGAGGGAGCATCAGGGTGGGGACAGCCATGAATGAGGTGAGTATAGCGCTCTTTTTCCACATGCTGATTTTCAGGCTAGCCAGGAGATCTACAGAGGTTAACAACCGAATATTATTAGATGATCCCATTCTGTGGGAATCAGGGCTGGGCCGAGGCATAGGCTGGAGAGGCCCCAGCCTCAGGGCGCAGTGTAGTTGGGGGCGCACAATTTATTCAGCTTTCATTCCTAATTGTGTATGAAGCAGAAAGAAATAAGAAAAGGGGATACATAGCAGTGACTGCAGGCCAGAGAACTAGATATTAAGGTGTTGGGGAGGTTGTGGGCCCTGTGGCCCTCTTAGTCTAATAGCAATCAGTGTGTGACGGCTGGCGTGGGAGGGATGGAGGGGCGCACTTTGGTGTCTCAGCCTTGGGTGCTGGAGGACCTTGTCCCTGCTCTGGTGGGAATAAATATGAACCCTGACTCAACCAAATCAATCCTACATGTCTGTACAGGAGTGCAGGGTGGTTTTAGGCATAGGCAAACTAGGCCTGAGGATGCTGAATTGCTAAACAGGTTGGGCAGAAGACTAGCAGCAACATTGGAGTTTTATCTGGTGCAATATATGAACAGGTACACTTGGCCATGGGTCCCCGGATGTAAATGTTTGTGTCCTATTTTATTTGGATTTTAAATGATGCTAAAAAGCAATCTGGGGGGATGAAGTGAAAGGTATGCACTGACTTGACTAATACAATGTGCAGTCACACAGGTTCAGTTAACAGGTATGCACGGAGTGGTATATCACACTGCGTGCACTCACGTAGGTAGGTGGGTGCACTGTGAACAACAGGTAGGTATATGCAGTGATGGGTATTACAATGTGCACCTGTCACACACACAGACAGGAACCGGACAGGCACAGTGACACTGCGTGCGCTCACGTAGGTGGGGGTGTGTGTGTGCACTGAAGCGAACAACAGCTGGTAGGTATATGCAGTCAGGCATGGTCGGAAGAGCCAATTTCCGATTCCGTGGTAATTCCGCATACCGCCACTACCGAAATTCCGCTACCGTTTCATTCCGACTGAATTCCTGAGCTGTTCCGCGGAATTCCGATTTATACGGAATTCCGTCAGAAAATTTTTAAAATCTCTCCCTCTCCCCCCCTCCCTCCTCCTCCTCCTCCTCCTCCATCCATCCATCCTCTTATATCATCCAGTAGGGAATTGCAGATTTTCAAAACAGCTTATATACCATAGCTGGGAT
Organism: Hyperolius riggenbachi; assembly: GCF_040937935.1. NCBI lineage: Eukaryota > Metazoa > Chordata > Amphibia > Anura > Hyperoliidae > Hyperolius > Hyperolius riggenbachi. The sequence goes on from NC_090649.1 coordinate 433,306,675, forward strand.
TTGAACCCAAGATGCAGTGTGTAGTAGGTATCTGTCTTAACCTCTAGACCATGAACCACACTACATGGTAAAGCTGTCCTAGCATAAACCATACTACCATTATGATCAATGCAATAGAAAAAGTAGCATGATTAAGGATTGGTACTTTTTGAAAAGCATGCTTATATACCATAGCATATGGTATAGGTATATGCAGTGGATTTTAAAATGTGCACCTGTCACACACAGGCAGGTACCGGACAGGCACACTGACACTGCGTGCGCTCACGTAGGTGGGTGGGTGCTCAGTGAACAACAGGTAGGTATATGCAGTGGGTATTACAATATGCACCTGTCACACACACAGGTAGTCACTGAATGTGCTGGGCCTGGCAGTGGCACACACAGTAGGAATTACCAAGGCTGTCTATGCAACACAAGTGTCAATGGGACACCAGTGGGCTCCAGGAGGAAGTGTAGCCTGATTGGCTACAATGTGCCTGCTGACTGTGATGTAGAGGGTCAAAGTTGACCCTCATGATGCACTATGGGGGCGAATCGAACTTCCAGTAAAGTTTGCGGTTCTCCGCGATCGCGAACCCAGGAAGTACGCCAGGAACCATTCACCGGCAAGCCGTTCGGGCCATGTCTACTGAGGATGAGCTACCTATGACTGCGGACTGATATTGGGGGTCACCTATGACTGCTGGCAGATATAAGAAACCATCTATGAATGGTAGCACATATTGGGAGCCACCTATGATTATATTTCTTGAATGATGACCTTCTTTAAGCTATTCTGACTTTATCAGGTTTTACATTCTAATGCATTTCTGGTACTCACTACAGTAAAACAGTAAATGAGCAGTGCCCACTTTGTTCTGAGTTGAGGGGTTAAAAGTTGTAACATTGAACTCCATTTTCATGTCAGGCTGACTAAAAATGATTTGACAGAGACCATAAATACCCATATATACAATACAATACAATACAATACCATTTGTAAAGCGTTTTCTCCCATAGGACTCAAAACGCATAGTTATGTCTCAGATAAAGACAAATGTTGAAAGCTGGTCTGGACTGTGTTACAGAGAAAATAGTCTGGTGTTCATAAATGCTGGACTAAACAGGTGCCTTTTCAGTTTGGACTTAAATGCTTCCAGGGATAGAGCTGCCTGGATTGGGTGTGGCGGGGAGTTCCAAAGTGTAGGGGCAGCATGACAGAAGGCTCTGTCTCCAAAGGTTTAGAGGTGGACTCGGGGGGTGGACCAAGTTATAACATCCTTTTGATCTAAGTTTGTGGAGGGTGCGATGCAGTTGCAACAAGTAATAAAAGTCTAACTAAAAACTATGTAATAAAAAAAACAAAAAAACTTTAAAGGGACCCCAAGCAGTAAAAATAAACAAAATTGGTACTTACCTGGGGCTTTCTCCAGCCCACCATAGGTCGAGAGGTCCCCCGGCATCCTCCTGGCTCCTCTCCCGGTCCCTCCGCCGCATACCGCACCGGCGACACACGGGTCGGGTGTCGGGCTCCCACTTCCTTAACGGTGACGCTCTTCGTCATCACGCCGGCCTGACAGTACTGCGCATGCGCGATTAAAATGCTTGATGACACGCAGCGGCGGCTTGATGATTAAGAGCATCACCGTTAAGGAAGTGTCGCCAGTGCGGTATGCGGCGGAGGGACCAGGAGAGGAGCCAGGAGGACGCCGGGGGACCTCCCGACCTATGGTGGGCTGGAGAAAGCCCCAGGTAAGTACCAATTTTGTTTATTTTTACTGCTCGGGGTCCCTTTAAGCCTTGGATATGTGAAGCGCATCATTTTTAAACTAGCCTGTGGTGCCACATTTGGATAGCGCCAATACCAGGCTCCAAAAAATAAGGCAGAAGATCCGAAGATCTCCCTTCAAATTAAGCAATTCTCTTGTCAGTCATCTTTCCTGCAGCTTGTGACACCTTGTGAGGGCTCGCTGTCACATGACCACTGCAAAGGTCACAGTACTTGCACAAGGAGCCAGAAACAGCAGTCGGCAGGTAAGCTGCAAAGACTTTTGGCAGAACCCAGCTAGCCACAAAGTGTTAGTAAGCAGAAACACACAGGAGTTATATAGGGTTAGCTCAGTGTTAAAAGCGTGTAACTAGCTGGTGTCCTGTCCCATCTCCTCCATGACTTAGGGCTGGTTCACATGGGCTTCTGCCAGCATCTTGCTTAGCTGAGGAATGAGGATAATCGTTTTTCCAAAACCAAGAAAAAAAGCATTTGGTATCAGTTCTCATCATTCTGTTACTGTGCTGTGTTTTGAGCCCCCAGGGTTACATGAAAAGGCTAAACGTAACTGATCCTGGACGTTACATGAGTCTCTAAAATGACTGAGAAAACAGGATACAGTGCAGCATTTACACAAATGATGCTAAAAACCGGAACCATCATTTAAAAATTACTTCCATTCACTTGCATGAATAGCTAAATGAACATAGCCTGGTACTTGATTTGGCCCTGGAAGTGGGCGGAGACCCATGAAACACTTTGCCAGTTCTATTAAAGACTATTAATTTATATATAGAGGCGCCCTATAGCTGGCTCTGAACATAGCGTGGCACATGATTTGGCCTGAGGAAGTGGGCAGAGACCAACGAAATGCGTTGCCAGTGCTATTAAAGATTATTCATTTATATAGGAATTTGTCTTCATTGAGGTAAACCACCTCAAACTTTATTTATTTGATAGATTTTAATTCATTTTGTTATTGGTTTGGGCGCCTTTTAATCCTGTTTGTTGAATGGATAGCGTTTGATTACTTTTAAATGAAGATTGCCACAAATGCTGCGTTTAGATGCTCACGAGAACCGGCTCTTATGTAGGTGATGATGAGAAAGTGGGAGGAGTGTGGACAGCTCAAAAACTGTTGTTTAGTCCTACCTAGCTGTATTTGTTATGACATATGCAGACAGTTTTGCAAAACCCAAGCAAGGTAATAACACAATTAAAAATGCAGAGATAAAGTTATGTGCACACTGAAAACACGTGCATGGCAAATTACAGCAAAGTCCCCAGTATCCGGCACAGGTGGGGATTGGCTGATGCCAGTCAGATACGTGTGCTTGCTGTGCCTGTTACTTGAACAACCAGCCGAAAATAGCCCCCAGTGTAGCAGAAACTACTTACCGATCCTCCAGGCACCGCCTTCTACATACACATCCTGTAGCTCCCACCGGCTTTCTGGCATCCTCTGTATACGCCTCCCAACACGTCATGTGACCCACATGTCAGGTGACCCGCTATGAGCTAGGCATGGACATCGGAAAGCCACTGGTAGCTGCAGGGTGCGTAGAAGATGGCGCCTGTTATCCCCCTCAGGTATGCTGGTTAGCTGAGACTTCCGGATGCCTGGGTTCTGGATAAGGGGTCTTTGCTGTTTCTATTTTACCCTAAATGCATTTTTAAAAAATGAGTCTGAACTGGGAATTTAAAATTAATGTCATAACACTTTGTACTGCCTGTTGCAATGTAGCACTGTTTTCTGATATGTTTTCCTGCCTACAAGTTGACTCATAATATAAACATTTCACAAAGAATAAATAATGTGTAAAATATTTTATTACATCACTTAAAAAGTGAATACATATACATTTCATTTTATACAGTCATTTTACTCCAGATATTTCACTACAGCTCCAGATGGGATATGATGTCCTTGATGAGTTCATTGTAGCAAATCAAGGACTTCTATCAGCAGAGCTGGGACAAGGTCCTCCAGCACCCAAGGCGGAGACACCAAAGTGCGCCTCTCCATCCCTCCCACCCCAGCCGTCACACACTGATTGCTATTGGACTAAGAGGTGCCCCAGGGCCCCCAAACCCCCAAAACACTTAATCTCTAGTTATCTGGCTTGCAGCCACTGCCATGTATCCCCTTTTCTTATTTCTCTCTGCTTCAAATACAATAGAGGAATGATAGCTGAGTGAGTTGTGCATCCCCCTCCTACACTGCACCCTGAGGCTGGAGCCTCTCTTGCCTCTGCCTTGGCCCAGCCCTGTCTGTCAGGATATTGCCTAGATTGTACCATAAGTTTTGTTTTCCCACACATGTAAATCAGGGTAACGCAACTCACAATAACAAATATACAGTAGCAGAAACAGCACAAACTCTGTGTCCTGAACAGACCAGCATGTTGTAATGAGGTGCAGTCATATTTGGATATTCTGGTGTTAAAATGTACATAAAATTGCATACTTGCCATAAATGTTTTCTTCCAATGATAGCATCATCCAAGTGGCCAATCCTGATCTAGTGCTTTTGCCCCACCCACTCCACCACATGACCATACTCCTCACCAACCCCCACACCTCCTCCAATGTAAACATCCTGGCCTTTTGCATTGGTGCAGAGAATGGGTTACAAATACCAGACAAGCTTTCCGATGCTCCCAACAATACACAAAAAGAGACCGGCACCCAAAAAATGGCTTATATCCCCTGAAAATAGGGGAAAAGGAAAATAAGTGGTGTGCCGAGACCTTAAACCCCAGTGTATCAGCTGGGGCACAACTGTAGATTTGATGGATATGCTGGATTGGCTAATAAATTTAATTAAAAGCTCTTTATTTGGTTACTAGTGGATCTAAGCCTGTTACAATAATGGGCTCTAGGCCTCCCTCTCAACCCCTCTACCCTCCGGTCCCTGTCAACGCCGCCATCTGCTGCCTCCGCCACCCTGGCCCCATCCTACTCCTGCTCTAACTGCCGCCCACATGCCACGCATGCACAGTACACAAAAGCACGGACACGGACACACAGGAGGAGGACACAGGGGTTTTATTGTATAGGATAGCTCTTAAAAACAGAATTCACAGCACAGGTTGATAAAGGGGTAACGCCTGAAGCAGCAGACTCGCTGTGCATTGTGCTTCTTTTCTGATACTGTCTTCTATGGCAGTTTTTAAGAGCTATAAATAAGTAAAGAGCTTTAAATTACATTTATGACAGTGCTGGTCTATCCATTGAATCTGCAATGTCGCTAACACACAGGAGCACACAGAGGTCACACCTGAATATGTAGGGGCCACAGAGGGTATCCTGAGGATTTGAGAAGGGGAGAAAAAAAGTGTGGTGTTCATACATCTGGCCTGTACATGGCACTGTTATACTTGTTTAATGCATAAGATTATCTAGACTGTTGTGGATGGTTGGTTCCTGTTCTGACACTGTTTATGTCGAGAGTTGGTGAATCCTGTAAATGAACCTAGTTTCAGTAATCCTGCATCCATAACAGCAGAGGGGTTACCTTATCATGAGTGTACAGATTTACATTGATGAGGTCTTCCCATGTAAGAACAGGTACAGAGTAAACGTCACTGTCTGATCCGTTTCAGAGTTATCATTAAAATAGCTTGTAACTGGTTCTATCTCCTACGCTGAGGATGGCGTACGGCTAATGTAGGCCCTGCTAGAGCACTTAGTGGTTAGTTTTATAAGATTTTAGTGACTTGAGGCAGTATCATCAGAGTTACACACAATGTTCTGATTATCTGAGAGATGTTCAGTATGTTCAGCCAGCATAAGAGTTTTGGAATGGGTCATTTCTCCTTGCAGAGTCGCACTTCGTTCTTTCAAGTGTAATCCCGATATACGGTACTTGCAAAAGTTCAGTCCTAGAGAATAAGTTTGGCATTTCGTTTCTTTACATCAGAGTTCCTCCGTTGACAATTTTCACTGCTGACCACCAGTAAGTTTATGGAAAAGTTCTTCATCCAAAGTTTCGTTCTGGTCTTTGGAGCGAGTGGAGAGGAAGATGTATCCGCCGATGTATTCGTGAACCACTTTGCAGCTTGCGCTTTGACACATGAAGACCACAGCTATGTTTGGATCGAATTCAATAGCAACCTACAAGGCCAGAAATAAATATACGTTATGACGTCTCACACAAGGCATGAACAGACACACTTCTGCTTCCATCTAAACAAGATTTTTCCCTTATCTAAGTTCTTTGACTTGGCTTAAAATAGTCTCCTTTAGTGGTGAGAAACCTCTTAGCTTTTGGGATTTCATTGTGTTACAGCTGTGCAAAAACTAAACACAGCTGAAGACACCCACCTGCTGGATCTCCCAGTTCACGTTCCATTGTTTCATGTTGGAGTACCTCCACGTGGTTACTGGGTCACCAGTTGCAAAATCAATCCTGATAAGTCTGTTGTAGGAAACTCCAAGGACTTCATCTTTCTTGAGATCCTTAAACCTTTTAGGATAATAAAGACACATTGTTACAATTAGTTTATGTCCAAAATCTTCACTATAGTACAGAAACCAATATAACAGGTATCATCACTACACAAAGCCTTTTGTATGTGAATTACTGTTAACTTCAGTTTACAGCTGCCATAACTTTAGGAAACTAGCTAAAAACCATGGCAACAGTACTCAGCTGGGTGCTAAAAAATACCCAGAATTTGTGTCTCTCTTAATCTCATCGGTTCATTACTGCACAAAGCAGAAAGTAAAAATTATTGACAATTCCACATCTCTAAAACCTGCCTAATTTGCTGTAACAACAGATTTACTTTAGAGGGTGGAGCGATTCTCACATCTGTATAGGCCCTGTGATCGGTGTGCACAATCAGAGAATAATCACTCCAATCTCTCTCAAGGTCTGTACCCACTATGCAATTTTTCCGACTATCTACAAATTTGTGAGTGGCTTGCGATCGTTTGTACCATTTTGTGAAATGGGTACAAGCGGGAATTTATGCTTATAACATTTAGCAACACGCGTCGATATGAAATTACGATAGCATAGCTACGCCCCTGAAGACTTCATCTTAGTTCCAAGGGTGTACCTCACTGTGATCGCCATTGTGCTCGCTCCCGTACGTTTTCTCGTCCCTGCCAGTTAGTATACAGATCAGTGAATGGAAACACAGTTCCCATTCACTGATCTAAGTGCCTGTGATCAATGATCACCGGTATCAAAGAGATGTCGATGGTCATTGACAAAAGTGAAAGTAAATCATATACACATTGCTTCCTCTGTGTACTGTTCACAGTACACAGTAGGAATAAAGTGGGGGACATCTAGTTGCCAAATTGTAAAACTACACCTACACACATGACGTTAAATAAAAATACATTAAATACCCCATTAATTAACCCCTTATATCCCCTCTAAAAATAAAACACTTGTATAAAAAAAGGTGACATTTGAATAAAAATACATAAATAGTTTCCTTAGGGACTTTTTTAATATGTATATTATGAGGGTGCATTACTGTTATTTTTGCAAATAGGGGCTTATAATTATTGACGGTGGTGGACTCGAAACAGAAAAAATAAACCTTTATTTCCAAATAAAATATTGTCGCCATACGCTGTAGTAGGGGCATTTTTTAAACATTATAATAAACAGGATAAATGGGTGAATAAATTGTGTGGGTTTAGCAAGTTTTAGTTTAAAACTATAATGGCCGAAAACTGAAAAATATTTTTGTTCCGTTTTTTTTCTTATTATTTTAGTTAAAATGCATTTAAAATAAAATAATCCTTAGCACAATGTACCACACAAAAGGAAGCCTAATTGGTAGTGAAAAAAAAGGATATCGATCATTTTGTTGTGATAAGTAGTGATAAGTGTGGTGAACATTACGGAAAGTCATGCGCAATCACCAACGACTTGCGTAATGGTCCAGCCCATTACTGTCAGTCCTGTGTAGAATAAAACAAATACCTTCCTTTTGCTCTCTTCCACTGAAAGCAAAAGCCCCTCACCCACATCCTGTGTCAGGTCAGAAAGGAATTTCACACGTGGCCGCCCTCCTAGGCAGAGCCATTTGGTGCACAGCTCATTCCCCAAAGGAACTAGCTCCAACCAGTAAGATAAGAGATTCCCTCCAAAATCATACAATCAAACAAAGAGAACTTTTATGTATTTGTAATTCAAAATAGCCTTGTCGCAGAAAGACAAAAAAACACATTTTCTGATACCTAGAAATCAGTTCTATCATTCACCTGAATTACAATTTTCTAACTGTAAGGAATAAGTAGAGAAACGGCTCTATCCGGCCTGCAGTGATGCTCATCCGAGCTCGGATATCCGAAATACTCGGATATCCTAGCTCTTTTTTCACTATTCGAGCTCGAATACCGAGCTCGAATAGCATTAGCTATCCGGGCTGTGCTATCCGAGCGCACTCGGATAGCAATCAGCTATCCGGAGATATCCTAGCTATCCGAGCTCGGATAGCGTCATCCGCTCGGATAGCGTCACGTCAGACATCACCTCGAGTCCTCACAAGCGAATCAGAGGGCTCCCAGCCCCCTGACTGCAGCCAATCACAGAGGGGGAGCCTGGCCAAGCCCCCCTCTATAAATAGCGGGCGCCATGTTGCCTCACTCGTCCTGCTTGCGACTTACTGACTGACTGTACTGAGAGATTGCTCCAGTGCTTTTTGTCTGTGTGCAAGTGCATTTATTGTGTTCTAAACCAAGCGTGTGTACACTCCAACACTTGATATTCACCTGTATTGCTTTGTATTGTAGATAGATTGTATTTTAGGCAGTTTAGTTTGTGTGATTAGGGACTAGGGAGGGAGACTGTCACTGGTGCTGCTGCAGCAGCTAGGCCCTGTGCCTAGGCAAGGCAGCCTGCCCTGCTCTGTGCTCTAGTCTCTAGTTACCTGTGCTCTCACCTGTCCTACTCTACTGTATTACTTCTGTGTTAGATAGATTATTGTACTATTTTGTAGTTAGCAAGGCCCAGCTTTACTGCTATACCTGTCCTGTATCTGCTCTCTGTAATCTAGTCACACCTGTTCAATTGTTTAGCTAGATTCTTCTATTGTTTAGTTAGTACTGTAGTACTGCAGTCAGTGCTAGTAGTTGTTAGAGTAGTAGTACTACTGTGTTAGCTTTCTACAGAACTGCTGTGCTGTGAGCAGTGCCAGTGTGACAGTTAGTGTGCACTAGTGTCTTCTCCTCTGCTGTCTGACTGGCACTTGGCACGTGCCACATACGGCATGCTCCTGGCACACGTTACACCTGCTGCTGCTGCATTGCCCTGCTCCTGCTGCCTGTGCACAGGCCACTGATACCACCTATATTTAACCCAAAACACAATTGCTGCATAATTTTTTGGAGGTGTCTGGGGTGAAAACTGTCATGTCCCAGTTGTACGGTTGGACTTTGGACACAATGTGGGCTGCACGACTGCTGTCTGGAACCTAGGCCTGATGTTAATTTACAGCTATTTTTTTTTTTTTGGGGGGGGGGATTTTAAGTCCCCACATCATCAATTAGTGTTCCCCTTTACAAAATAATGATGCTACATGCCTCATATACCCTAAAAACGTTTTTAAAGCAATTTAAAGGCCACTTCCGGTTTTTCTATCCGGATATCTGAATTTGCCCGGATAGCCCGGATACTGTGGTCGGATATCCGATTTGCATTCGGATCGGAAAATTTTGAACTCGGATATCCGACCCGGATCGGATATCGGGGTATCCGGATCCGAATCGGATCCGGATTTTGAAAAGGGGTATCCGAGCATCACTGCCGGCCTGCGTAGAGCGAATGCGATAGAATAGGCATGTGTAGCCTCGCTTGATACAGGGTCGCAGGCCGCTTATGAATATAGCCTCGGATTTGCGATGCGCCAATCTGGGGCGGAGTCACACAGAGAATTCATAAATGTTACATTTTTTGCTCTGAGTCTGGGTGCGGCAACCTGCTGATTAGGAGGTAACCCTGCCTTAAACACACCTACTTTCCAGGTAGTGACAGCCCAAAACTCAGGTCCTATAAAAGTGGGGCGAGACCAAACCCGCCCAGTTCTCCAAATTCCATCGACCAGGAAAGTCCATGCATGCGTTCAAGGAGAACCGATGCATGCTGTGTTCAAGGACTCTTAACGTTAATGCCTACTTTTAAACTGGACTCTATTTATTCATTCTTCAAATGGACTGCTCAGCATACTAAGTAAGAACTTTCTAATTTTACCCCTTTATTGTTAAGCTTTGTGATATATGTTAATTGGTGTATATAACTGTATGTAATGCATTTTTGTTATTAAACGTTTTAAAAATCGTTTAGCGGTTATGACTTGTTGCTGAACATACACAATAGTACCTATTCTCCTGAAATCGCTACTCTGTGTTTAACAGAAGTGTGCCTTTATAACCCGTATGCGAGAACCCAGCCCAGATATAACGATCTGACCCAGGTTCCTGCATACTGCTAAGGGTTAATAGAGCGTTCTCAAAGTCCTAGTATAATTACAGTAGCGGGCTGTGTAACTCGCTTGGTGGCAGATCTTTGAATTGTATGTGTGAGGTGAGTCCTTTGGCATCTGAACGCTCCCTCCGCGAGTCAGTTCATCAAATTGCGAAGTTGGGTTACCCTTCGTGATGAGCAAAATGACCGTGTGAGAGGATTTCTGACGCTAATTGATTGACCCCATCCGCAGACCAGCCTTGCGGTCTGTGACAATAAGTTATTGGCAAATGAAAGGGAGGAGCGCTGAAATGGGAAAATTGCTCTAGTCCATAAGGGGAAAACCCCTTAGTGGTGAACTGGTTAAGATTTCCAACAACAAAGTACTGTTCAACAGGCATTCATTGGAGTCGGTTTTTCTGCATCCATTCTGCATCCAATCTGCGTGTAGTGGAAATAGGCCCTAATAGCAATGAGTGTGTGATGGCTGGGGTTGGAGGGATGGAGGGGCACACTTTGATGTCTTGGGTGCTGGAGGACCTTGTCCCGGCTCTGCCCTAAGGAGAGGTTCAAAGGACAGATCCTAGAAAACACCAGAATAATCACAAGCAAGTCTTTGTAATACACATTTTTAATCCTTTCTCCCTATCACCCACATCCCCCCCCAGCAACTATTTTTTACAGGGTGCTGGGGGACATGGGTGAGTGGGAAAAAAACAAGAATGCAGGCATCTGGAGGCTCTATAAACAGCATTGGTGGTGAGGTGGTGCCCGGCATAAGTGGTGGAAGCCGGAGCTAGGACCACCTAGCACACTTAACATAGCTATGTAGGAGCTTGCCTTCCCTAAGTTACGTGAACTGTTTCTGTAGCAACGTGTGTAACTTTAACTGCGGGTGGTCCTGTGAAGTACTTCTACCGCGATAATTCACTAACAGCTGCTACTATGTTAATTTACATTGTTGTAACTATGTAAATTAACACAGCAGCGGCCGCGAGTGAAGTGTCGTGGTAACCAGTACAGTACCACCCGCAGTTAAAGTTACGCACGTTGCTACAGAAGCAGTTTGCGCAACTAAGGGAAGGCACGCAACGGAAGGCGAGCGCTGCTATGTAAGGCTTGCATAGCGCCCACATCTGCACATTAAGCCACCCTGCTAAACAGCACAGCTAATGAATTAAGCCCTATGTTCGATATTGGTGCTTTGGGGAAGAAGCCAATGTTGGACATAGTCTGACAGGATTGGAAAGGCTATGTTCACAGCATTGCGGTGCAGAGTAACCTGGCTTTCTGCACTGCAATACATTGCCTATTCAACATTCACAGTGCGGCCGGTGCAGTATAATGGCAAGTGGAATCACAACACACTGCATGCAGTGTGTTATCTCAAAATGCGTTAACAGTGAAAGTGAAGCATACTTTTCATTGACTATATGGTATGCAACGCAATGTGTGGATAACGTGCGGTGCAACCTTCCTGCTAAATTGCCCTCTGTGAACCTAACCTAAATATAGCAAGATGCTTGAATTGTTTGTTTTAATTCCGAGAAAAGTTCAACAATAAAAAATGTTTACCTGACAATGTAGTAGGCCAAACCGAACTCAGGAAGGGATTGCCATGCCTGGATAAACCTCATTTTGGCTTCTATGAGAGGCATCTGTGAGATGTTCTGCTGGGCCTCCAGGATGCGAGACACCAACTGTGGGGACAGAAGCACTCTTGGTTAAGCATTAAAGAGACTCTGTAACAAAGTTTTCAGCCTTATTTATTCTATCCTTATTTATTCTGCCAGCTCCCGCCGTCACCTCACCTAGCCTGGCACCTAGCAGCACCCATGGGTGCTGCTAGGTGAGGGGTGACAGGTGCAGGCAGGTGGGGAGGAGATCCGGGAGATGGCAGCTACGCATCCACACAGGACACATTCTAAGCTATACTAACCGGCTCATCAATGAGTCGGTTATTGTTGTATTGAATCGAATGAGCCGGTTCTTTTTGTATTGATTTGAATGAATCAGCTCATGAATCAGCTTTTTTTCCGCTTGTTCCCACTGTTCTTTTTAACATTCCATGCAAATTTGGTGTTTCTGGCATTTAAGGGGGCTTTGCTATTAACCGCTAAAGTCGGTGGGCGTTCAATTTTCCCACGGTCAGAAGGAGAATTTTAAAATCGATTTTCTCAAACAAAATGTTTCTTGTTCCCACTGTTCTTCTTAACATTCCTAAATTTGGTGTTTCTATCAGGGGGCTGTGCTATTAAACATTAATGTCGGCGGGTAGACATTCATTTTCTAAATGGCAGCAAAGCAGGGCTTAAAACGATAAATATCGTTAAAGAGAACCTGAACTGAAAATAAAAAGTCAAAATAACCATACACAGGTCATACTTGCCTCCAGTGTAGTCCCCTTATCAATCTCATTCTCCTCTCCTGCATCCCATTTGTCCACTGTAATCAATGGATTTCTCCGTCCTCCATTTTTTTTTTTTTTTAAATAATTTTTATTGAAAGAGAGCTTTATAATACAAAGTTACATTATGAATATAAGACATTATACATATAATAAAATTTGTCACGTAGCATAAGGAACATTATAATACATAGGATATTTTACGTCTCAGACTTTAGTAAACGAGTTACCCCATGTATAATTTGGTTTTCTCTCTCCTTTTTTTTTTTTTTTTTTTTACTTGAGCTAAACAGTAGCAAAAATAGTCGTTGCCATTTTGTTATGGTTTTGATCTGCAGGGGGTCCACATTCATATATATATGAGCCATTTAAATAACTGACATTTCCCTCCCCGGAGGGAATATGCCTAAACTTGTACGTTTAGCAACGACTTTATAATATACTAATCCTAATAAACAACAACATAAAACACAAAATTACTTGTCGCATCTTGTTTTTTATAAAAAAACGAATCATTTGTGAATTATCTATTCCAATCCATCCGTCCAATCCACACAAAATAATTATCGAGTTTTAAGAGAATAGAGGTAAAGCATTCTTCAGAGGTAACATCTGGAGGGTGTCTCAAGGGTTTTGATATTGCTCTTCATCTTAATATATGGGAGAGGGGGAGTGAAAAAGATCTTATAGTCCCACATTCAGAGATCCTAGTGTACCCGCAATATGTCTAGTGAGATACCATTTTGTATATTTGAATGGTTCCATAAAGGACATCAGATCGGTTTTAGGAACATATTTTCTAATAAATGGAGTCCATAACTTAAAAAATTTAGCTGTGTTTTTAGATTTACATCGTTCCGCATCAAACTTATTGATGTACATTAGTTTACTCATAATTTCAATTAAATTTCTGAATGTTGGAGGAGAGGAGTAGACCCATTGGGATAGAATACATTTTTTGGCTGCTAAAAAGACCATATGCTCTAAAGGTTTTAATGGTACCTCGTTATCATTTGCAGTGGGGTCTATGACGTGGAAGAGGGCATCCCAAGGAGTATTACTTCTCTTTACTGCCGTTAAATTAAGACACATATCACGCGCCTTGAGCCAAAATTTCTGAATGGTTGGACAAGACCACAATAGGTGAAACAAGTCTGGGTATGGATATGTACATTTTGGGCAGGCTGTTAGGTAATTTAATCTACCTGTAGGCTGCTTAAAATTGAAAGCATAGTAGCCTCTATGTATGATTTTCATCTGCATCTCCCTCCATGTTTCTGCAGTAATGGTCGAACAGACCTCCATCCATCCTTTTTCCATTAATGGACCAACTGTCTCTATAGTAGAATGTAAGGCTTTTGCCCAGGCAGAAAGATGGCTCGAAGGGGTCGTTTTAAGCTTGTAAGCCCTCAGCTCAGTGTATAGATCAGAGATAGATTTTTTTTCTTGTATTGGGTCTAAAATTTTATGAAATTTGTCATGAGAGGGGAGGGAGGTTTTTGGGCCTATAGAGAACTTTAGATAATGCTTTATTTGGTGATAAACCAAGATTGAATTAGCTGAAAGTTTATATTGTTTTTGTAGTAGAGGGAAAGGTAATAGGCATGCATTTGGGTCCAACACATCAGCAAGAACTTTTATCACTTTTTTTTGCCACATTCCAGAGAATATTGTACCCTGTCCACCTGGGAAGTCTGGGGAAGACCATAAGGGCATCATTGGGGAGATGTTCCCTGGAAGGGACAGACATTTTCGGAATTCTCTGTATGCTAAGCATGTGTCGCGTAATAACATGTTCTTTTTTATTTTATCTGGGAGTGTAGATATTTTAGAATGTAGGATTCCAGCTAGAGACCAAGGGGAGCACAGTTCCTGCTCGAAAGTAGTGTTTGTAAAGAAACTTGTTTGACCCAGCCAGTCTCTTACATGTCTGAGAATAGATACCAAATTATATGCCCTAATGTTTGGGAAGTTTACTCCAATCTTCTCTCTCGGATTCTGTAGAAGCCTCAATGGTATCCTTGATCTTTTTCCTCTCCATAAAAATATTTTAAAGGCGCGGGTTAGGGTTTGGACATCTTTGTGCTTTAACAGAAGTGGCAAAGTTTGAAGCGGGTAGAGGAGCCTACCAAAACTAATCATCTTAACAAGATGACACCTGCCCAACAGGGATAGAGCTAGATTTTTCCACTGTTCTAATTCCATGGTTACTTTTGTGATAATAGGGGTAAAATTTAAATAGTAGAGTTTGGTTGCGTCTCTAGGTATTTTAATTCCCAGATAGTATATGTAGTCTTTAGCTATCTTTATTCCCACATTTTCTTTCAGGTATCTAGTGACTGATGTGGGAGTATGCGAGTTTAGAAACAGGATTTCTGACTTTGACTTGTTTATATGAAGGCCAGAAAATACTCCAAAACAGTCTAATGATTGAAAAATCATGTGTAGGTCTCTTTTGGGATTTTCTATATATAGTAGTATATCATCAGCGAATAGCGAGCAATGGATAGTTTTTGCCCCTAGTGTTAGACCTTGGAAAATATCTCCTGTTCTGAATAGTTCCGCCAGTGGTTCTATAGCTAAGTTGAATAGGAGAGGGGAGAGAGGGCAACCCTGTCGTGTACCTTTATTGAGATGTATAGCTGATGATGCAACTCCTTCCACTATTACTTTAGCTGTCGGAAAACTGTATATTGAGTGAATATAGTTCAAAAATAGACCATCAAATCCCATCTTTGTCATGACTCGATCTAGCCAGTCCCATCTGATGCTGTCGAAGGCCTTCTCCGCGTCCAGGGACAAAACAGCTCCCAGACGCCGAGAAGGCCCCCCAAGACGTGCATTCTCCAAGATGGCCATAACCCGTCTTATATTTAAAACTGCTGATCTTTCCTGCACAAATCCCACCTGAGAATCTTTTACCAGGCCTGGAAGAAGAAGAGCAAGACGTTGTGCCAGTATCTTAGAGAGTAGCTTGATATCGCAGTTAAGCAAGGATATGGGGCGGTATGAGCCAGGGTCAAGTAGATCCTTGGTTTTTTTCGGTAGAATCTTAATAAATGCTTCTTGAGCCGTGGCCGGAAGTTGTTCCTTTTTTAAAATATGATTATATAGCTTAGTCAAGTATGGAGCTATATCTTTCTTGAGACTTCTAAAAAACTCAAAAGAGAACCCATCAGGTCCCGGTGCCTTGCCATAAGGGCTTTCCTTCAATGTTGTTACTATCTCTACTTCAGACACTGGGGCATTGAGCATGTCTATGTCTTCTTCTGACAGGTGTGGCAAGTGCAGTTTATCAAGAAAATCAGCTGCACCAGGTTTGGTGTCTGGAGGGCTTTCGTATAATTTTTTGGTAGTATTCGTGGAACACCCTAGCAATGTCAGCAGGATCAGTAAGGACCTGGCCTTTTTTATCCTTAATGTGAGTAATATGTTGCATTTTGCGTTTACCTCGTGCTATATTTGCAAGAAGTTTTCCTGCTTTATTGCCAAATTTGAAGAAGGTCCAGTCACTCTGAGACCTCCAGAACATAGCATATCTATTGTATAATAAATCTAAGGCCTGTTTGGCGTCTAACCATTTCTGTTTAGTGAGTTCAGACATAGAGTTGATATACTCATGGTAAGTAGTTCTGGCTGTTTTAGCAGCTTGAGTATATTCGTCAAACGTTTTTTTTTTCCTCCTGCTGACATATGCCATGATCTCCCCACGCATCACCGATTTACCAGCCTCCCAAAATAATATAGGGTCCTTTTCGTGTTTAGCATTATTACGTGCATAATCAAGCCACCACATTTGAAGTTGATTTAGAAAATCCTCGTCGCTGATCAAACAAGTGGGAAATCTCCATTGCCTAAACAGCGATTGGCTTTTACCGGCTAAATTTATTTGTAATGATATTGGGGAATGCATAGTCCCCAACAGTCCCGATTTGATCGGGACTGTACCGATTTGGGGGGCCCCTCCCGCCATCCCGCGCTGCCCCCCTTCTGTCCCGGCCGCTGGGCAGAGAGAAGGAAAAAAATTGATCGAGGCACCAGCCCCGGGGATCTGCATGCGGGATGGATTACCGCCGCTATTTATTTCTCCCTCCCTCCTTCCTAATGTGTCCCCCAGTGTCCCCGGCTTCCCCCCGCACAGTAATATGGGCAGCGGAGCGGGCAGTGAGTCATACCACTGCCTCTCCGCTGCGTACCGGGATCTCCTCTGATCTTCTCGCTTCCTGTGACGTCACAGGAAGCGAGAAGATCAGAGGAGATCCCGGTACGCAGCGGAGAGGCAGTGGTAAGACTCACTGCCCGCTCCGCTGCCCATATTACTGTGCGGGGGGGAAGGGGACACCGGGGGACATATTAGGAGGGAGGGAGAAGGATAATGATGGCGGCGGCGGCCATACATGCCGCATACCGGGCGGGCTGGTGCCTCGATCGGCTTTTTTCCCCCCCTCTCTCTGCCTGGCCACCCCCCTCCTCCTCCTCACCACCACCACCCCGGCACCCTCCCATTTGGGAGTAATTTAATAACAAAATTATTTTAAAAAAAACAAAACTTTTTTTCCCCCTGGGGTGGGCGTGACTAGTGGGTTGGGGGCGTGGCCAGGGGTGTGGCCTAATTGTCCCGTTTTGGGACATTGAAATGTTGGGAGGTATGGGAATGATCTGATATAGTGATTTCAGCGATTTTAGCTTTAGAAATTGATCGCATTGTGATTGGAGTTACCAGAAACATATCGATTCGTGAGAAAGAGTCATGGACTGGTGAGTAGAAGGAGAAATCGTACTGAGAGGGATTTAGGAAACGCCAGGCATCTATCAAATTGTGAGAGTCAATGAATGTGGCAATTTTCTTATCGTTGTGATTAATGTTTTTGGCAGATGGTCCTTGTACTGGATGTCTCCTATCTTCTAATGGGTCAGGGACAGCATTCCAGTCTCCTCCAAGCATACATAGTGTGGATGGGCTAACAGTGGATAAAAGAGATGAAATCTCTGATAGAAAAGGCCCACTACCTGAGTTAGGACCATATAGATTAAAGATGGATAGCTGTGTACCCCTAATTTCTAGGTCAAGTTGTATCCATCTCCCTTCTACTTCATCTATTTTTTGTTGAAGAATTTTGCATTGTAAAGATTTATTAATCAGTATTAGGGTCCCCGATTTTCTCCCTTTAGCCGGTGCTCCAATTACGTTGCCCACCCATAGTTTATGCATAAATTTGTATTCGTCTATTCCCAGATGGGTTTCCTGGAGTAATGCAATATCTGGTTTTAGTCTATGTAGATGCCTTAATACCTTTATCCTTTTCTCACCAGTCCGAAGGCCCTTTACATTCCAAGAAACAACATTTATCTCAAGGAGGTTTCCATAAGAAATAGAGTTTGTGAAAGAATGTTATCGGTATGATATGGGAGGATTGTATCCCAGCAAAGTACAATCTTTTCCCAAAGAAATTCATTCGTGTGGACTCAGATGGATTGGTCGCGACAAGTGACAAATCATGAAACACATAGAACAAGAAAACTATATACAGGCTCAACAAGTTACTATTCCTCAGATGACTTCCTTTTTTCCTCCTGTATAGCAGAAGCAGAAAGACGACAAAAAACACCATGATGAGTGGTATAGAGCGCTCCCCCCAGGCATAAATCGCCAGAGGAGAGCAACCGGCACCACCGCCTTCTGTCTTAGTTGTACCGGTGGTTTCCGTCATCTCAGTGCCTGTGCGACTGCTCTTCAGTCCGTGAAAGAACTGGCATTAGATATAAAATGCCAGTTGTTTTTTAAAATAACATTAGCCTCCACGCATTAAAATAATTGTATATCAACAGAGAGCGGCATACCCTTGCACAAACAGAATAATTATTATTATAGAGATATGGCATGTCGACTCCTTCTAGCCAACTTGGTAGTAAAACCTAACAATCAGATTGAGTCATATACCGCATCACCCTCCCGTCCCCCTTCCATCTCCCATTGCCCTCCAACCATATATCCGAAAACACCTTTAAAGTGACATAGTCACAGAGAGATAAACATTTAAAGTGCCCACTAATAGCCAGTCAGATAACCTTATATTTCCATCTCAGGGTGTTACACATGGTAGCGTATCATCTCCAGAGTCATCGCCTTGCTTTGGAGCATCATGGAGACGGGGAGATTTAGGTAGAGAGCCCTCCACAGAGTTATCAAAACTTGACATAATGCTCCTTCTCACGTTGGGTGAGTTTGCAGGTGATTGTTTTTCTTGTAGATTCTGGGCATAAGTGTATGCCTCAGACGCTTCAGAAAATGTTTTAATAGATGAGTCAGGGTGATAGATCTTAAAGGGACTCCGAGCAGTGCAGAAACTATGGAACGATGCATATCATTTTAAAGCTCTCTTTCTCCTCTTTCCAATGATATATAAACCACCACCCTACGTCTTTTAGTTTTCGCTATTTTCGCGATTGAAATTGCCCCGACCGCGATTTCGATCGCGAAAATAGAGAAAACTAAAAGGTGTAGGGCAACGATTTAGGTGTCGTCAGAAAGAGGAGAAAGAGAGCTTTAAAATGATATCCATCAAGTTATAGTTATATTGTATTACACAGGACGACACTTTCCCCAGTGTCAGAAGCTCCATTCTGCTGAATGCAGCTGCTGACTTTGACAAAAAGTCGCCCTGTGTAATACAATATAACTATGGCTTGATGGATATTATTTTAAAGCTCTCTTTCTCCTCTTTCTGACGACACCTACATCGTTGCCCTACGCCTTTTAGTTTTCTCTATTTTCGCGATCGAAATCGCGGCCGTGGCAAATTCAATCGCGAAAATAGCGAAAACTAAAAGGCGTAGGGTGGCGGTTTATATATCATTGGAAAGAGGAGAAAGAGAGCTTTAAAATGATGTGCATCTTTCCATAGTTTCTGCACTGCTCGGAGTCCCTTTAAGAACTGCTGGATAGACCAAAGCAAAGCGGTATTTCTTAGATATTAACATCTGACACGTTGGGGAAAATTCCTTGCGGGCCTTGGAAACTTCGGCTGAGAAGTCAGCAAAGATCAGTACTTTATTCCCTTCAATATTCAAAGATTTCTGTGACCTGAAAGCCTGCAATATCTTGTTTCTGTCATTATAGTCTAGGTACCGAGCAATTACCACTCTTGGTCTTTTGAATTCTGGTTTTAGGGGGCCCAGACGATGTGCACGTTCGACTTTCAAAGGGCCAGTAATACCTAGACCGTCAGGGATAATGTCCGCACACAGCTCCAATAAAGTGTCAGGTTTAAACGATTCCGGAATGCCTACAAACTTTAGATTATTTCGACGAGATCTATTTTCCAGATCCTCTAAACGATCTGCCATAATAAGATGTTTCTTGTCAGAAAGATCAGCCTGCTTCTGTACTTTCACCACAGTGTCTTCGAGATCACTTGTACGCATTTCAATTGCCTGAATTTGTTTACTGTGTTCTTTAAGCTGCATCACAATAGGGGCCATTTGTTCTGCTATTGCCTTTGTAATTATGGCAGAAAGATCATGCTGCAGATATGATGCAACCTCAGCCGCCAACTTTTTATAGTTGATTTTCCCTTGACGTGTCATTGGAGTGTCATTTTCACTAGCGGACTCCATTTCTGACACAGGAGTAGGTTTAGCTTTAAGATTAGAGCGTATCTTGGAGCGAAGGGGTGATCTTTTAGGGCGTTGAGATTTAGCAAGAAATTTGTCCATAACTACAGTTCAAGTGCTATACTTGTCAGTAAATAAAAGATCTAACCTCTTCAGATGAATGTGCGTGGGCCCCGAGGGCTATTCAATGAAGGAAAATATGGATTCCGTGCTGTTGGCCCCAATGTTAGTGCAGGGCGCGGTTTTTGGGCCTAGCCGCGTGTCAAGGGCGGGACGTGGCGTAGTTTCAGAAGCCCATAAGGTACGTGCTACTGCCGGAAGGTAAGTATATTTCTGCTCACCTTATCTGACGGTGTGCTGCTCTGCGGGCTCCCAATGAGGTTGAGTAGGGTAGTCCACGGTTTCCGCGCTCCTGCACAGTTGGTGGTGGATGAAGTGATTTCTGAGTCTGCGGGAGCCAGAAGATTGGCAGTGCTGCAGGTACGGCGCGCAGGGCCCAGAAGGAAACTCGGCAGGAGAGGATGCGGTCTCCGTATTGTAAAGTCTAGCCGTATTGGAGGGTGCGACTGTTGGGCCTAGTCTTGTGCGGAGGCCGGGGGCTGGCGTGAGTTGGCTTGCCGGAGTGTAGCGCACGTCTGGCGCGGAGGGTCAGATTTTCGTCTGGGAGGTGGGTATGAAGCTCCTCACCTTGTCTGGGGTTTCGGGGGTGTGTGCGGCCGTTGGCGGAGTTCAGAAAGGCATGGAGGCAGTGCGAGGACTGGAGCTCTCGCTTCCACGTCTGCTCACATGAGGCGCCGGAACCGGAAGTCCGTCCTCCATTTTGAAAATGGCAATTACCCCATAACAGCTTCCAGGTCAGCACACTGTTAAACTGTAACATCACCCTCTTGAGCCATAGGGAAACATGTGCATTACCTTGCATATTCAGTTGTAACTGACAGCTGCTGATATATAACTGAAAGCAACTGGTATATTTCAGTTCTGACAAAATATTGTCAGAACTGGAAGGGATCACTGTAAGAAGAAAACGGTGAGCCTCTGAGAGGAAGTGACGGTGAGGTAAGTATGTAATGTTCATTTGCAGCTACGTCATGTGTTTATTTTAAATAATTTTACTCGCTTCAGGTTCCCTTTAAGGCAGGACAAAAAAAGCAGGTTTTAAAACGATAAATTACGTTCACAAGGTCTGCGCCATTAAAACGATAAATATAGTTTTCAACAAATATCAGGCAGAAGGGGGCATCATTATTTAACCGGCGCCATTTTTCACTGGACGCATGTTTTTTTATGGTACAAATCGGACAGTACAGATTCTCTTTAATGAAGATAAAAACATTTATCAGTTACATTCATTAATCTATATGTTCTCACCACACATTGGAGCATATTCATTATAAAAGGTTTCTTATGCAATTTACATAGCACAATTTGCGCAAATAGCGCAACCCTGTTATGTACACAACATGCATGTTTCTAGTACAATGCGAGTTGCACACATTTTACCCATAATCCCCTAAACTGAATTATCTGATATAAGTGACATTAAAAGCAGACCTCTCTGCTTTAAATGATACGCAACAGCATAATAACCTTTAAAGAAAAACATTTTGTTGTTACAGCTGATACAAATCCTTTAATACATTTGCAGTGTTTCTACTTCCTGCTTTCATGGAAACAGAGATATTGTCAACATCCTGTGCTTTCAAATAAGCTTATCTGCCCTGGCAGTCAGGTGACAGGGGAGAGATCAAATTACAACTTGTGATTAGACACAGATGAGAGGGAATTAGACAGGCGAAACTCTCTAAATACATACAGGGTGCATTTCTCTCTGTTTTCCTTCTGTCCTGTGCAAGAGTTCAGGTCCACTTTAAATGCCTGCCATTAGTTTACAGTTTGTTGTTGAGCATGCTACTTGGTAGTAGATCTACATTAGTTTTCTACATATATAGCTAAAAGATGACACCTGCAGGCCATAATCAAGAATACAGTGCTGCTTACAATTATTGCAGTGTAAAGGTGGATGCCACCTTTGGGGAAGATATCTCTTTCCCTTTAGTTTGGCCGTTCCACCCCTTATCTACTTATGAAAATGTACCGACTTGCATAGTCACCCTTTCAGTTGATACACTGGGACATATTTAGCAAATTATGGTAAAACTGCCATGCTCTGGCAGCGGAAGCAGGAAATGTGGGCACCTGCTAGTGGCAGAAACGTGGGTGCTGCCATAGGCAGCATTATAAATAGCGGCTTCACTTTGAAATCTGAGGCACCCGCTATTTGTAGCCATAGCTGGTTATTACCCTACTGTGCACTGCTGGCAGGCTTGCCACCCACTATTTAATGGGCACCACTTGCACCCAAATTTCATAATGAAGCTGCAATTTATAAAAATTATAGTTGTTGAGGTGGGGGCGGGGTGTTTCGGTTAAGATTAGCCGTGGGCTGGGGAAGGTTAAGATTAGCTGTGGGAGGGGGGGGGGGAGGTTAAGGTTAGTCGTGGTGGTGGGGGAATGGCTAAGGTTATGCATGGTGCGGAGGTTAAGGCTAGCCCTGGGGAGGGGCAGTTAAGATTAGGTTTTTGGGGGATGGTTAAAGTTAGGAATCGTCGATGAAGGCTTACGGTTAGGTTTTGCTGTAGTAAAATATCAGTAGATTTTAATAAACAAAAAATACCACTCTATAATAGTAGAATATTGGTAGAAATCATCAAGTGGGCTTGCTGGTGCCCATAGATCACTGAAGATTCAGTTGCCCACCTTATGAGTCATCACGTACCTGCTTTGCTTTGTACTTCTTTATATATTTGGGTGACACATAACACTCAGGCTTGATGTCCACATTTTCAATGTCAGAAGGTACTTGTGCTGTGGTGTTTATGTCCTTCATCTTCAGGAACGATAGGATGTTCTGTACTTCAGATCGATACGAGCTGTCTGCCATTGTCTTTCCTTTTGAGGCAAGTATACAAGCTGCCATCCACTTGGCATATTGGCTTTCCTAGAGGAATAGCAAATCGATTATGCATCATATAACAATTATTAACCAACTCAAGTAGCACTGGAGATATAAGCAAAGCCACTACATCTAAGCAGGGCCAGATAGGCTGTGACCTAGTGGAGTTGCTTCTCAAGGGAACAACAGGACATAGAAGAGGGGTTTGCTCTATATGTAAGAGAGGAATAGTAAGAAGCACATGGAAGAAGAAACTGCCACACAAAAAACATACAAGGGATGTTGCTGTACAAAAGTGCTGTGCTACACATGGAAGAGGGGGCTGCACATGAAAATTGCGAGGGGGAATCTGGCTTAAAGAGACTCCATAACAAAAATTACATCCTGTTTTTTATCATCCTACAAGTTCCAAAAGCTATTCTAATGTGTTCTGGCTTACTGCAGCACGTTCTACTATCACCATCTCTGTAATAAATCAACTTATCTCTCTCTTGTCAGACTTGTCAGCCTGTGTCTGGAAGGCTGCCAAGTTCTTCAGTGTTGTGGTTCTGTGATGCATCTCCCCCCTCCTGGCCCCTCTATGCACACTGCCTGTGTATAATGATCTCTTGAGATACAAAAGGAAGGATGTATACAGCCTGCTTGTGTATGAATGTATTTTCTATGTGTGGACATACTGTACATCAACCTACTTCCTGTTTTGGTGGCCATTTTGTTTGTTTATAAACAAACTTTTTAAAACTGTTTTTAACCACTTTTAATGCGGCGAGGAGCGGCGAAATTGTGACAGAGGGTAATAGGAGATGTCCCCTAACGCACTGGTATGTTTACTTTTGTGCGATTTTAACAATACAGATTCTCTTTAAAGTGAACCCGAGATGACATGTGACGTGATGAGATAGATAAGTGTATATACAATGGCAAGAACACAGACACCTATGCACAGACACATCCAGGCAAAAAAACAAAAACAAAGATCCACATACCTGGGGCTTCTTCCAGACCCTGGCATCCGTCCTGTGCCCTCGCCACAGCTCCGCTGGCTCCAGGCCTGCTCCGCTGCAGGAGCTGATCTCACCTGGTCGAGGTCGGCTTCTGCAGAGGAGGAGATCGGGAGCCACCGGAGCTGCGACGAGGGCACAGGACGGCTGCCAGGGGCTGGAGGAAGCCCCAGGTAAGTGGATCTTTGTTTTTTTTTTGTTGCCTGGACGTATCCTTTAGGGGAGGAGAGATTATAAAATTGGACTTTTATTTAAGACGTTATAAGCATCATTCTGGCATTACTATTTGAGGGGCATCCGCTGACGTAGAGTGGGGGCCCAGAGCCATGGGGACACCACAACTTCTTACCCACCCACCTTGACCACCTCTGCAGAAAAGGTATTATAGTGCCTACACTTTCATTCTGGCTGTAACTGTTATATGACCCCTGCCAGGCGGGCCTCCTGGTTGTGAGGTCACTCCAGGGTGTCAACATTGGGGGCAGGGAAGGTTTGGTTCCACATCAATTTCTTGTTGGGGTGCCAAATGATTTGTAACTTTGCCCTGCAATTTTCACAAGCATATTAAAACAAAACATGGAGACATCGTTCTAAGACAACAAATATTTTAATAAGACCTAACCTTACTCTCACATAAGACCTCCCTCATGACGCCTAGCCCTAACTGGTCATCCCTGGCGATGCCTAACCCTAAGGAACCCCCCAGCCAGGGCCGGTTCTCTCATGAAGCAAGGTGAAACATTTGCATCAGGTGTAGAGATTTCAGGGGCAGCATTTTTGTACTGTGTGTACCTTCCTGAGGAGGAATGGAGTGCCCCCCCTGCGTTGATGCCAAACCTTAAAAACGTCCCTGGCAATTCCTAATCCTAAGACCCCCCTCCCCAGTAATGCTTAACACTATGCACCCAAATTATAAGTAACACCCACTAATCGCAGCTATTAACATAGGCACCTATGGGTGGCACCCATTTTACAATGGCGGCTAAGGCGCTCTTTTTACTTGTTTCATCTCAGTGGACCCTTAGCCCTGCTCTCAGGTGTACGAGTTCCATAAAGCAGAATGATAATATAGGCGAAGGATAGTCTAGTCATACTTACATTGTCACATCTTAAGTAAACTTCATTCATGCCTTCTGCAACTGGAATGAGCAGTTTTATGCCAAACCTCCTCTGTGATACATTAACATCTGGCACAACCTCACTACCTACAAAATAAAACAAAAAACACTGAAGAGTTTTTCCACATGGGAAGTGAATAATGAAAATGAGATGACTATAAGATGTACAATGCAGTATAAAACAGAGTACCCTGGAGGAAACCATATCAATTTGTGAAGAAAATACAATGTCCAAGCTGCCTCTACAGCAGGGGTGTCAAACTCAAATACAACGTTGGCCCAAAATTGTACACTGGGACCTAGTCGTGGGCCAACCTCAATGTCTACTTGCCACGTTTCTCCCTTATAAAGTTCCCAGAGGTCTAATGGCCCCCCTTCAGCTCCTATACAGTTCCCTGGTGTTTAGTAGTGTTCTAGGGCTTCACCTTCAATATTCCGTGGGAGTCCAGAGTGGGCCAAACATAATGCAAAGTGGGGAAACCCCTTGAGGGTCAAATTTGAGGGCTCCAAGGGCTAGATTTGGCCCACGGGCCAGAGTTTGACATGTATGCTCTACAGTAAACTTTAATATTATTTATTAATCAATGAGGAGCAGGAATGGGGGAGGGGAGATAACAAGCTTCCCTTTCCCCGGCAATGTACCAGAAAGGAGTCAGGTTTACTGAAATAAGATTCATTACAGCAGAAACATTTATGATTATATTGGAATGCTTGCAATGCAGGGTCAGGATGTAGACTACATAATAAACACAGAGCAGTGGGTAAATGGAATTAGATTTTATGACTGACAATAACACTTTTAGATTTTGATACGAAGCTCTATACTCTGTAGTGATGCCTCTGGTAAGGCCATAGGCCATAGAAAACCATTTAATGGTTAGCACAAGTGAAAATCCAGCTTTGGGTGACACAGGCTGCCCTGTGATCTGATCACACAGGCCACAGATACATATAGCTGAGCTATTAGCTTCTAGTTGCAATGTGAGAGCACTAATGTGCAGAGATGTTTGTGTAATGCTGTCAGCACTCTCACACATGGCTACTTTTTCAGCTGATTAGTGTACACAATGTGAGCCGTTAATCACATTCCTGTATACTGACTTGAAGGATTATTTGAGGAATGTTGTGACCCGGTGGGAGGTGTGTACAGGCAAAGTGTTTATATCAGTGACGCATGTTTCTGTATATACAACATGCATGCTTCACATTTCCAAAGGCAAAACAAACCGTATAAATGAGCAATTTAACATGTGGTTTCTTGGGGAGGACAACCAGCACAAACCGAAACATGCAGTACATCAGTAAGTCAATTTTATGGAAGTGATTCTTTTTTTTCCATAATGATTTTTATTGTTTTATCAAAGAAAAGTGAAACTATAACAACGACATATTATAAGAATTACAAACATGTATGTAATTAACATTCGTTCGTACATAAGTTCCAACTTTAACACTTATATTAGTTATTATCTTAAAGAAGGTAAACAGAGTTATAGGCTGTCTTTGTTATCATTGTACACTGGAGTTAATTCCTTACTAGAGATCTTATTTCGTATCACAACCACTGACTTGATTCAGGCTGGTTGGGTGAATAAGTCATCTAGCTGATCTATTCAATTGGAGCAGTGATCTATTGATCAACCAATTGTTATTTATATCTTGTTACAGTTGTATGGAATTAGCCTCATATGAATAGGATCTATCTTCTTGTTTATTATGTATAATGAGGAACTGAAAATATCAATATAAGTATACCTAACTAAAGTAAATAGCCAACGGGCTAATATATCACTTACATTGAATTTTAACTATATATGGGAATTGTTTCCAAATATACTTGGTCTTAAATGAATTTCTAGTTTTATATTTCTGTTATAGACAGATAACAAATTAGTTAAAAGCATAGTGTCTTTAGATTTCCAATGAGAGGTAATCATATGTTGGGTAGCCAATATTAGATGGCAGACCTGAAATTTGTATTGAGGATCTATAGTTTCAAAGTCTAAATGTAAAAGTGCCATACGAGGTGTTAGCCTAAATGAGGGAATAAGGAATTGTCTAATAAGGCATTCTATGGCTTACCATAGCGTCTTAGCTGATGCACAGTCCCATAACATATGGACTAATGTTCCTATTTGGGAAGAACACTTCCAGCATAATGGGGACAGATCGTTATTGTATAGTGCCATTTTCCTGGGTGTAAGATACCATCTCGTAATTATTTTTAGGTGTTGTTCCCAATGTGTAGCACATCTGGAAAGTTTTGAGATGACTTTATTAGCTGCTAACAGTTGGGGGACATCGATTTGTGTGTCAAGGTCCTGTGCCCATATTCGTGTATATTTGTTTAATGGGGATCTAGGCGTGAAGATAAGTACATCATACCACAACGCTATGGCACCCTTAATCGGTTTTTGAGCATTCATCATTGTGAGAATGTTAATATTTAGATTTGGAATAAGTAAACGTTTGGAGTTGAGAAAAGTGATTATTTGATTACAAGAGAATAGAGTAGAGATTGGGAGAGAATATTTAATCTTTAATTCTGCGAAGTTTTTAATCGTTTTGTTTTTATGGAAGTGATTATAAAGCACGCTATAAATGGTGTAAGCTACAGGCATTGATGAGTCATTACTTATGCAGAGATTTACTGTGGCTGGTCATACAGCATACATTTCATTTTTGTTACTTTGGGATAGTCTCCGGTGAAAATAAAGTGTAAACACAAAGGTCCCTCACTATTGTCAGTGTTCCTCTATGCTACATCACTAACTATTGTACTTCTGTTCTTGTTTCTCTCCCCCCATGGGGTGCCTCCTACAGGAAAACTCTTAGCTTCAGTGGGCAGCTTCTGGCCTCATCTGAGAGGTGATAACATCTTTTGTTTACATTCCTTTGTCAGATACATTTAGTAAACATTAGTAAACTGCAGACACTGAGCTGTGCTGAGCTGAAAATCAAAAAGAGCTGAGAAGCGGCCACTAGATCGATTTTCATATATATATACAGCAGTTATGCAATAAAATACAATGGCAGCTTTCAGAGCAGATAAACTGTACTTTGGGAATTTGTAATTTGTAGACAGACAACATTACTTGTGCACAAAACAAATAGGATAACTGTTTGGGTAATGAAAAGTGGGAAAACACATTTTTATTGAATGTTATGTCAGCGTTTTATCCCACTTTAAGCAAATGTTGGGCAGAATGTCATCCTAATCTGTACTTGAATCAATCCCAAATGATCAATTTGGGTGACAGTTATCTCAGGGTTGTACATAGCTTTAAAGTAACTGAGTTTAGCATCTCTCAAACACTCTCTTTTTTTCCAAGATGAAATGGATGAAATCATTGTAGCAGCCTACTGTGTCATCTATGGCAGCATATGTCCACCAGAGAGGGAAAACCCACTACAAATTGAAAAATTGTGACGCGTTACTATTGTTATCAAAGATAAGCAGGACTGGAGATGTCTCGCAGGGACAGTTCTGCGCAGTTCAGCAAAAGCGTGATGAAAAGATAACACGAGCGTAAGATAAGAGAATCGCCTGCGGAATCGAGCGGGGAAACGATCGAACAGGAGAATTAAGCGGCAAAATCGAGCCGTGTATGCCCAGCATAAACATTGTACTGCTCATTGCAGTGCCACACTATGGGGATATAGATCTCATTACCGCTCCTGCCCTACACACCCTACACACACACAAACTTTTTCTGAAAGGTAAATACCTTTCAGAAAAAGTTTGTGTGTGTGTAGGGTGTGTAGGGCAGGAGCGGTAATGAGATCTATATCCCCATAGTGTGGCACTGCATTGAGCAGTACAATGTTTATGCTGGGCATATACGGTTCGATTTTGCCGCTTAATTCTCCCGTTCGATCGTTTCCCCGCTCGATTCCGCAGGCGATTCTCTTATCTTCCGCTCGTGTTTCTTATCTTTTTCCATTGTGCACAATGCGAAATTGAGCGGTGCAATGATCGGGCGGGAGATCGGACATGTTGGAAATTATCTATCCAACCATCTAAATGGCTCAAAAACAAACCGTGCCCACCCCTTGCCAGATTGTGGGACCCCCTGTGGTGATAATAGACGCTGCACCTATTCACTCCCCACAACCTGCAGCTCACCTCGGCCTGCAGAGTCTTCCAGCAGGCAGAGCAGGGCTACGAGAGGATGACGTCCGTAGCCCTGCACTGGAGACTATTTGTGTCTCCAGTACCGGGCTTCGGGCGCCATCTTCTTGTAGGCCTGCTCTGCCTGTGTCAGCGCGGGAGATTCGTAGCCACTGACTGCAGGGCGGTGATTGGTAAGCTGCGCACCGGGAGAGGAGTCTTCTGTAGTTGAGTAAATGTTTTTTTTTTTTTTACAGGTGGCCATTATTTTGTGGTGAAATGCTTCCCACATTACGATTATTTTCTGGTGAAAGATTGCTGCATTATGATTATTTTATGGTGAAACATTGCTGCGTTACAATTATTTTCTGGTTCAATGATTGCCGCATTATGATTATTTTATAGTGAAACATTGCTGCAGTATGATTATTTTCTGGTGAAAGATTTCCGCATTACGATTATTTATGGTGAAACATTGCTGCATTACGATTATTTACTGGTGAAACGTTGCCCACATTACGATTATTTTCTGATGAAACATTGCTGCATTACGATTATTTTCTTGTGAAAGATTGCTGCAATACGATAATTTTACGGGGATACTTTGCAGCATTACGATTATTTTCTGGTGAAACATTGCCGCATTACAATTATTTTCTGGTGAAACATTGCCGCATTATGATTATTTTATGGTGAAACCTTGCCGCAATACGATTATTTTATGGGGACACATTGCCGCATTATGGATATTTTCTGAGGAAACATTGCCGCATTATGATTATTTTATGGTGAAACACTGCTGCATTACGATTACTTTATGGTGAAAGATTGCCACATTACAATTATTTTCTGGTGAAAGATTGCTGCAATACGATTACTTTATGGTGAAACATTACCGCATTACGATTATTTACTGGTGAAACAATGCCACATTACGATTATTTTCATGGGGGGGGGATGCCACAGGTTTTCTCGCCTGGCGTGATCAAATGGCTAGAGGCGCCCCTGTTGCCAGTTGCTTAACCAACCTAAAAAGCACCAACCTCCCCTGCCGCCACCCCTCACGTGTAGCAATAAATGCCTACCTTGCCTGCAGCGACGTCTTCTAACCTTCCTGTAGCCCCTGTCGGCTTTCTGGAGTCCTCCATGCATGGCTCCTGGTGTGTCTCCTGACTCGCATCTGGTCAGGTGACACGCTTGGAGTCGAGCACAGACGCTAGAAAGCCGCTAGGAGCTACAGGAAGGTTAGAAAATGGTGCTGGAGGCACGGTAAGTATTTTAATCCCAGCAAACCCCCCAAAGCACAGTTCCCGTTATCCCCTCAGGCATGCCAGTTAGTTGAGACTTCCGATTGCCTGTGTTTCATATAACAGGGACTTTGCTGTATTGACAAGTCACAATCTGCAGACTTCTACAAAAAACTATATTCGGAGTGTCTAGAAATGCTGGTAAAAATGTGTAAATCTGGATGGCGACTACACAGAGAAAACTTAAAGGGACTCTGAGCGTTGAATAAAAATGAAATTGGTACTCACCTGGGGCTTTCTGCAGCCCACCGTAGGTCGGGAGGTCCCACGGCGTCCATCCAGCTCTTCTCCCAGGGCCTGGTCAGAAATGGCTGCCCGGCGGCTCCCGGGCGACACTTGGCCCGATTGTCGGGCTTCTTCTTCCTGGTCACGTCTGACGTCACCACGGCGGCCGGTGTGACAGTACTGCGCATGCACGGTTTAATCACCCATGCGCTGTACTGTCACGCTGGCCGCCGTGATGACGCGACGCGGCCGGCGTGGTGACGTCAGACGTGACGTATAAGGAAGAAGCCCGACACTCGGGCCAAGTGTCGCCTGGGAGCCGCCGGGCAGCCATTTCTGACCATGCCCTGGGAGAAGAGCCGGATGGGCGCCGTGGGACCTTCCGACCTACGGTGGGCTGCAGAAAGCCCCATGTGAGTACCAATTTCATTTTTATTCAGAGCTCGGAGTCCCTTTAGCTTCAGATCTAAAAAAACTTTGTCAAAATGTTAAAGGACATCCGAGTTGAAAATAAACTGATGAGATAAACAATTGTATCTATACTCCTTCTCCTAAAAATGACTTTTTTGTAGATATCCAACAGCTTTATTTTAGATTTTAATCTAGTTTTTAAGCTTTTACTGTTTCATTGTCTCTGCTCAGTGAAACCTTAATTGAAGTGTGCCAGAGCTCAAATCTATGAACTGTTGACCCTTTTTATCTCTGTCCTGCTCTTAGAAGCCATTTTCTGCCAGGAAAGTGTTTTATGGTTGAAATTCCTCATCAGTGATGGCTATATTGTAGTCCGACCCGGTCCCGACCTGGACAGAAACTTTCACTTGCATACCTGATGTTTAACTCTTTCAGACAGAGAAAGAAAAAAAGAAGCACAGCATAGTCATTTGTGTGCTTGGCACTGTACATACACACGTCTATTTCATCTTGTCACATCTCACCTCGGATGTCCGTTAAAGGTGATCATTAAAACTTTACAATACCCCGTCCTACATTGTAATTATTAATTCATAGATACTATGTTATATTGTATTGTTATATTGAACATTTTGATTCCCCCCCCCCCTCCCCTAGTTTTAGCACTGTGATTTGTTGTGGTCAAACTCTCTCTTTTATGATCTGACTTTTTAAATGTGATATAATAAAGTTTTATAGAATTGAATTAATTGCGTCAAAGACAAAAAAGGATTAAGATGATATGGGTGCCTCAGGCAATATAGCAGTTTTTGCCCACCGTTGATGGTTACCTGGCTTTTTTAATAAGATTTGGTGGGAGCTAGCAAGCATCCACCAGGCCCCTAGTCTTTCTCCAGGCCCTAGGCAAGAGTCTAGGTTGGCCTTATAAATAATCCGGCTCTGGTCACAGACAGTTGCACTACATTACCAGGCTCCCTGCTCAAATGCCCTCGTAGCCCTCTCCTTTCTTCAAATACATTTTTGACATCTTACCTCTCAGATTTAACTTTTCAATGGGTTCTCCGTGGCCCGCCTCTTTATTTTTAAAATATGACATTGAGGTATCTTTAAAAATGAACCAGTATTGCTTGTAAGCTTTCAGGGTTAGCTTTTTGGCTCTGAAAGACAAAGAGGAAGGTGTTATCAGTTACCTGTTTCCCAGGCTAATGTGTACAAATAATACATGGTTCCAGTTTTCTTATCTCAGGACTGCTGTGCAAATTTCACTCTGTACTTGTCACATAAGCAAGTAAGTAGAACGGAATTCATTGCATGTAATATATTCTACTAGCCGACCCGCGTTGTAGCATACGCCGCATCTTCGATCTATCTAATAGAGTACGTGCCTCAACCTTGAAGCAAGAATAATAAAGGTGGGTACACACATCAGATAAAAGTCTTTGGAAAATCAAAGATCACAGACCAATTTTACCCCCTTCCGTGTAGTATGAGAGCCATACCTACACAGTCTATTCTATTGAGCTGAACTCCTCATCAGACAGAAATCTTTGCAAGATGCTGCACACAAAGATGCAGTACACATGCAACAGATCAGTATCTGCAAAAGATCTGTTCCTGCAAAAGATCAGTACCTACAAAATACATTCATAGTCTATATCTGCAGATCTCATACACACCTGGTTTAACGGACTTCATCTGCAGATCAGATCCACCAGGATGGATCTGTGGATCTGCAGATGATTGTCTGATCTGAAGATGAATGTCCGTCAAACAAGGTGTGTATTATGCTGGGCATACATGGTATGTTTTCTACCGTGTAATCGAGCCGCTGGCTCGATTCCCGCTCGTCCCCGCGGGCGCCCGGATCGATTCCCGCTCGTCCCCGCGAGCGCTTTCTTATTTTCCACTCGTTTCTCCTTTTGTCGGTATCGAGCGCAGAAACGATCCGGCGGGGTATCGGACACGGCTCGATTACATGGTAGAAAACATACCGTGTATGCCCAGCATGAGATCTGCAGATATCATAGACTATAAATGCATTTTGCAGAAACTGATTTTTTTGCAGGAACCGATCTTTTGCAGATACTGATCTGTTGCATGTGTACAGCATCTTTGTGTGCAGCATCTTGCAAAAATTTTTATCTGATGGGGAGTTCAGCTCAATAGAATAAACTGTGTAGGTATGGCTCTCATACTACATGGAAGGGGATAACATTGGTCTGTGATCTTTCATTTTCCAAAGACTTTTATCTGATGTGTGTACCCACCTTTAGGCTTTCCATTAGAAAATGTATGCGTGCTCAAACACCAAGTTTAACCCTAGCAAGTCTGGCTTTCCAAATCTGGCCTAATTGGCTATTCATGAGGCAATGCTCTTGCAAATATGCATTTGCTTTCGCATGCCAAACTATGCAGGGTCAAAAAACTAATACCACAAAGCGGTCCCCCTGCGGGAATTAGTTCATGCTACATTAGCACTATCCAGGAGCGCCACTGGGAGGCTTTCCAATACCCCCTTTTTATACAACCCGGGGGAACCACGGGGTCCCAGGCTCTCTCACTGCCTGACAACCATAGCGGCATCCCCCGGAGGGGGAGGCCAGGTGCCGCAGGCGCCCCCCCCCCCCCCAAGCATGGCCAGTGCCGGGGAGAGCCATCCGCACCCACCTCCCAATATTAAAAACAGGCACTTTAACATCCATTGCGTTCTGCTTCATGCGCACTAACTTGGGCCCTCCACATATGAAAGGAGTGAAGCATGGGTCATGGGGGGGACAGGCGCAGACAACTCACTGCAGGGCTCACACCACCGGAGCAAGCCATTCACAACCTGCCTCCAAAGGATACAACTGCGAAAAATGCTTTCCATGCTCAAACACCAAGTTTAACTCTAGCAAGTCTGGCTTTCCAAATCTGGCCTAATTAGTTAATTATGAGGCAATGCTCATGCAAATATGCATTTGCTTTTGCATGCCAAACTATGCAGGGTCAAAAAACCAATACTGCAAAGCGGTCGCCCTGCGGGAATAAGTTCATGCTACATTAGCACTATCCAGGAGCGCCACGGGGAGGATTCCCAATGCCACCCTTTTTATACAACCAGGGGGGGCCGCGGGGTCCCAGGCTTTCTCACTGCCTGGGAACCACAGCGGCACCCCAGAGGGGGAGGCTGGGTGGCGCAGCCGACCCCCCTAAGTGTGGCCAGCGCCAGGGAGAGCCGTCCGCACCCACCTCCCAATATTAAAAACAGGCACTTACCTTAACGTCCATTGCGTTCTGCTACATGCGCATTCATTTTCTCATGGAAAGCATTTTTTGCAGTTTGTATCCTTTGGAGGCAGGTGGTGGATGGCTTGCTCCGGTGGTGTGAGCCCTGGAGTTAGTTGTCTGCGCTTGTCCTTCCCCCCCCTTCCGGAGTGTTGTATGTGAGCCAGCCCTGAGCGCTAAAGCTTGGGGTGACCCATGCTTCACTCCTTTCTCATGTGGTGCCCCCAAGTTAATGCGCATGTAGCAGAACGCAATGGACGTTAAGGTAAGTGCCTGTTTTTAATATTGGGAGGTGGGTGCGGACGGCTCTCCCCGGCGCTGACTACGCTTGGGGGGGGGGGGTCGCCTGCGCCACCCAGCCTCCCCCTCCAGGGTGCTGCTGTGGTTCCCAGGCAGTGAGAGTGCCTGGGACCCCGCGGTCCCCCGGTTGTATAAAAAGGGGGCATTGGGAATCCTCCCTGTGGCGCTCCTGGATAGTGCTAATGTAGCATGTAGTAGTGTTGCTTGCAAATTTTCACCTAAGTCATTTTTGCATCGAAAATCCTGTTTTCGTTTTTGGCGAATTTTCACGCAAATCTTCAGAAATATTTGCGTTTTCGAAAATTCATTGCATGCGGATGCTTATGCCCTTATGCAGAAAAATGTCCACAATAATCTGCATGGAAATTCAGTCTATGCGGACGTTTATACAGAAAAATGTCCGCAATAATGCGCAAGAAACTTCTCTGATTGCAGACGCTAATGCCCTTATGCGGAAAATGTCCGCAATAATACGCAAGTAACGCGAAAATGACTGGCATTAGGCGAAAATTAACGCGAAAAAATTAGATGAAAAATTTGCCTGTCAAAACGAAATTGGGCGAAAATTCTGTAAAAATTTTCGCTCATCACTGGCATGCAGCAGGGCGACCACTTTATTGGTTTTTTGACCCTGCATAGTTTGGCATGCAAAAGCAAATTTGCGTGAGCCTTGCCTCATGAATAGCCAATTAGGCCAGATTTGCAAAGCCAGACTTGCTAGGGTAGGCCTCTTTTCCACGGACAGTTGATAGGCAGTAAAATGCCTCTCAAACTCTTACAACTGCTCACTACTGCCTGGTAACAGCTTGCTGCTGCCTGGTAACAGCTTGCTGCTGCCTGGTAACAGCTTGCTGCTGCCTGGTAACAGCTTGCTGCTGCCTGGTAACAGCTTGCTGCTGCCTGGTAACTGCTTGCTGCTGCCTGGTAACTGCTTGCTGCTGCCTGGTAACTGCTTGCTGCTGCCTGGTAGCTGCTTACTGCTGCCTGGTAACTGCTTACTGCTGCCTGGTAACTGCTTACTGCTGCCTGGTAACTGCTTGTTGCTGCCTGGTAACTTCTTGCTGAGCACACAGCTCAACAGTCCGTGGAAAAGAGGCCTTAAACTTGGTGTTTGAGCACGCATAAATTTTCTCATGCAAAGTACTTCTTCTTCTTGCTCGAAGGTTGAGGCACTTTTACTCTATTATATATATAGATTCTGCTCTGCTCTACTCATTGGGCTTGATTCACTAAGTGTTAGCATGCCAGTGAAAAGCCCCTTGTAACGTGTAAAGTGCTTTTGCACGCGGTAATATGCGTGCAGAAGTTTGCGGGCACAAAGTTTAAGCGTTGCGTGCGAAAAGTCGCACCGGTGCACACGAAACATCGCACCATCCGTGTGCAAAATAGCCTGATAAGCGTACTTTGCACACGGACGGTGCAATGTTTTGCGAGCTCCAGTGCGATGATTCGCGCGCACCAAATAGTGTGCGATCAGTAACAGCTTTGCCCGTGCAAACGACTTAGCCCCCTAGTTTGCACGTGCAAAGCTTTAGTGAATTAAGCCCATTGTCTGGTAAAAATTGTATTTAAAGCGGATCTGAGATGAAAAACTAACTATAACAAGTAACTTGTCTATGTATCTTATCTAAAGTTTAGATAGTTTACATAGCAAATCTAGCTGCAAACAGCTTTAATAGGAAATGATTATTTCTTCCTGTGATACAATGACAGCAGCCATGCTGTTTGTAAACATTACACAGAGGCAGGCTTATCTGTATCTTGAGCACTCAGCCTGTGAAAAAAACCTAATCCTACCTCCTCCCTCCTCCCCTCTGCCTCTGAAATCAATGGCTAGTAACACCTCCTCCTCCTCCTGCCCAGACTGAGCTCCCATGAGCCTTTGCTACTGCCAAGGCTCTCTGAAAACCTGTGGGCGTGGTTTATTTAGTTTATAGGGAATTAGAGTATTAAAACAAAAACAAAAAAGTATTTGGCTTGAGGAATGCCCTATAAACAATGGGAACACAATTATGCAATGAGTAAAAGTTCACCTCGGATCCACTTTAACAAGACAAGACAAGACAAATAACATTTATATTGCGCTTTTCTCCTTGCGGACTCAAAGCGCCAGAGCTGCAGCCACTAGGGCGCGCTCTATTGGCAGTAGCAGTGTAAGGGAGACTTGCCAAAGGTCTCCTACTGAATTAGTGCTGGCTTACTGAACAGGCAGAGCCGAGATTCGAACCCTGGTCTCCTGTGTCAGAGGCAGAGCCCTTAACCATTACACCATCAGCCAACTGCAGTTCATTGAAAACAACCCAGTGTTGAATTTGTGAAATAATGGGAATTCATATTCGTAATGGGAGAGGGCTGATGCTTAGGGGTTCCCTGATTCCACCATAAGCCCCCAGGACCTACTCCCAAGTATGTGAGTGTAATAACCAGGGCCGGGCCGAGGCATAGGCTGGAGAGGCTCCAGCCTCAGGGCGCAGTGTAGGAGGGGGCGCAGAATTCATTCAGCTGTCATTCCTAATTGTGTTTGAAACAGAAAGAAATAAGAAAAGGGGATACATGGCAGTGACTGCAAGCCAGATAACTAGATATTAAGGTGTTGGGGAGGTTGTGGGCCCTGTGGCGCCTCTTAGTCTAATAGCAATCAGTGTGTGACAGCTGGGGTGGGAGGGATAGAGGGGCGCACTTTGGTGTCTCAGCCTTGGGTGCTGTAGGACCTTGTCCCGGCTCTGGTAATAACTCCCACCTCCACTAGCAAGAGGAGGGGAAGAGCTCCTTGTCCCTAACTATGGGGAAGGGAACTTTGCCAAATTTGAAGACTTTACCCCCCCCCCCATTTTGCAGATTGCCCCTCAACATGAAGGACAATGTGGGTTAGCATTGATTAAGGCATGGACCCCAGATTGTGGGGGCTTCAGAATTCCTGGGTTTTACCAGCCTCAATGGGGGACTAGAAATGCATGGAGATTGGAGAGGGGCATGCTTATTTTTAAATTTTACATGTGTTATATTGAAATGCCAATGGGCACCCAAACATGCTGATGAGCACACATGTGCCCGGCCTCCTCCATTTATTTAGTGAATATGCATGGAATCCACCATCTAGCCAGTACTAGAAAGAAAATTATGTTACAACAACTTACCTAAAAAGTTTCAGATGATCAGCAAGTTTTGGTATGTCTGTAATATCCTCCTAATATGATAAAAGAAAAACAGAGAAGTGAGTTTTATAATTGAGAATGTAAAATCCAGCCATTTAAATACCGATAGTTATGTTTTATGATTTGATCGATTCAAACCAGTATTTGTAGTAAAAGCATCCACAGAAAAAAGAAATCTTGGTTGAAGCTTTTTTTTTTTTCGTAGTCAGCAACATAGGAGCGAATTCATTAAACACTAAGGCCCCTTTTAGGGACCATTCACACTAGAAATCGCTAAATGCTAATGCGAAACGCTGAGCGTTTTTCTGGTGCTTTTTCCTAGCGATTTTTCACTGTATACAGAGCGTTTTTCCAGCAATTAGCGTTTTGCGATTTCTAGTTCAATTCAAATACTTTTATTGAATCGCTAATCGCTCCAGAATCGCTCAGAAAACGCTGCATGCAACGCGTTTGCGTTTCAACGAATCGCTAAACGCTTTGATGAGAACACTTCCATGCTCTTTCATTGTTCACACGTTTTTCAAATCGCTAGCGATTTTCAGCAAAGCTGAAATCTCTCTGAAAACGCACAAGTGTGAATGGGCCCTAACATTTGTCTTACAAGTGTGCATTGTGTTACCCTGTTTTACCCCAGGGTAACACAACGACAATGTAAGGCAATGGGGCCTAACATACTTACTGTGTTACGTCGCGCCAGAAGTGCCTGAATGGCCGCTGAGACGCCGCAGCGGTGGAAGTGATGTAAGTGAATGGGCGACACAGAAATTTGAAATATGTCGGTGGCGGTGGTGCAGAGTGCATGTACAGAACTATAGAAATACAATAGGGAAACTTGAGAACCTACTGACGTACTTCCTACTCAGCAGGGAATACATCTCTGGATGAGGGCAATTGGGGAGGCACTCTGCTGCAGGGTCATATGAATTACATTTTTTGAGTTGCGATGGGGGCGGAGCATTGCTCCACAAACACACTGCACAATGGCAAGGTGTCAAACCACCCTGAAAAGAAAAACTAAATGAGTACCGTGTATAAGTCGACTCCAAAATTTGACCCTCTTAAGCTGGAATTTTTTATTGGCTCCAGTATAAGTCTACCCAGTAAAGTTAATGGCTGCACCCGGGGACCAGGAGGAATTGGCAGCTGTACTTGGGAACCAGGAGGGGTTAATGACTTCACTCCATAAAGTATAACAGCCATTAACCCCCTCCTGTCCCTTAAGTGAAGCCAGACTAACCAGCAAGGTCATGGTGACCCAGAACTCATTAGAGTGTGTAAGGGACTACAATGGTCCTAAAAGCCCCCTTACTAAGATGTTAAGAAAAACAAAAGTTTGTTTTCTTAAAACAGAAAGAATTTGCGATAATTCAGGTTGGAGTGAGCTTGAGATGTCTCCCAAGGCATCACTGCTGAATATATGCAAATTAACCATTGTACCCTTAGAAGCTAAACACACCTCCAGAACCGCTGGAATGCAATGATGTGTCAGCTTGTTAAATTGTACAGAGCCATAATAATCCAACATGCATACAGACTGTTTCGGATTGTTTGATCCTCATCAGTGCATGGCATGGATTAATTTGGCTCTATGCAGTAGGGCTTGTAACACCGAGAGCCGGACAGACTAACAATGGTTAATTTGCATATATTCAGCAGTGATGCCCTGGGAGACATCTCAAGCTCACTCCAACCTGAATTATCGCAAATTCTTTCTGTTTTAAGAAAGCAAATTTTTGTTTTTCTTAAGTGAAGCCAATAACTCTTCCAGGCCCCCAAGTGCAGCAATTATTCACCCCCCTTCCTGCAGCCCAGTATTTACCCCCCTACCCTTTTCCTCGTTGTTGTGTTCAGGACTTTCAGTCCTGTGCTTTCTTGGCATTTCCTTTATCAAAACAGTATCACTTACCACAGGGTAAATTGCTGCAAATGGGAATGTCACTATTAGTACACACATTACTCAGTGTGCTCAGTGTTACCCATGACTCGTGTATAAGTCGACCCTATACTTTTATCTAGTGAGCCAGAGCTAGGTTTCTAGACTTATACTCGAGTATATACAATATGGAGGCTGCCATATTTTTTTTTCCATTTAATACCTGTAGCTGGGCAGTTTTGCATCAGTAGTCTAGAATCACACACCTCAAACAAGCATGCAGCTAATCTTGCCATATTTTTTGTCAGAAACATCTGATCTGCATGCCTGTTCATAGTCTATGGCTAAAAGTATTAGAGGCAGAGAATCAGCAGGAGAGCCAGGTAACTGGTATTAGGAATAAATATGGCAGCCTCCATAGCCGTGTCAGTACATGTTCCTTTCAGGCCCTATTTATATTTAATGTGTTGAGTTGAGTTGCATTGTGTTGCATCCCGTTTGCCAAAATGGGACACGACACAACACATTAAGTATAAATAGGGTCCTAAAGTGAACTTATCGAAAGCCATGGAAAAAAAAGTATTCAAATAAAGTCAAGTTTTGTCTGAAATGTGAGTCTTCTTTGGGGAGGTAAGTCCACTACTACCTCACTTTTTAAATGATTTTTAATTTATTTTACACTACATTACACTGATTGGCGCCTCTGTTCAACTGTTTCTTACTAATAATCCTATAAGCCTAACATTTGTATAGCGCTTTTCTCCTGTTGGACTCAAAGCGCTCAACGCTGCAGCCACTAAAGGCACACTCAAGGGGCCACCCTGCAGTGTTAGAAAGTCTTGCCCAAGGACTTTTTACTGAATAGGTACTGACCCTAGACAGCATTTGAACCCTGGTCTCCCATGTCAAAGGCAGTGCCCTTAACCAGTACACTGTCCAGCGCCTATTACATCTATACAGGGCCCAATGTAACGCTTGGTAACTACTTTCTGACAAGGAAGGGTGAGAATGAGGTCAAAGAAGGCACCAACTGGGCCCCTAGAGACCCACTGGACCCCAGGCAACTGCCTAGGCTGCCTTGTGGATGATCCTGCTCTGCAGTCAGGTTTGGGTTAAAAATGGTGGCCCATGGTGAAACAATTAATTTTCGCCTCTGTATCCTGTTATAATTTGTCTTTCTAGATATACCTTCTTATGTAGTTTCTGTGATATTTCTGTAAAGACCCAATCACACTTGTATTCTTGTATTGTATTACATACACTAAGTCACTGGTCAGCCAGCAGTATGATCCCCTCATATTAAAGGGTCCTTCTGAGCGTGTAACAGGAGAAGATTAGTTAATGTCAATGCACTTACCAATATTTTTTTGGACTTTCCTCCTTCCAGAGCAACTTCTAGATTTGATAAAGCAGCTTCTATTTCATCCGTTTCTCCATCTGTGGTTATCTCAAAGGGCTCATTCGATACCGATAACTTGCTTATGTGATACTGTATTACATAAAGAAAAGCTGATCATTAACTCTGGATTTGCAACAATATTATATCTATATTCTTAGTAGGATTTGACAGAAATAACATTATGTAGTAATTCTCTACTCTACAATGCTTTTGATGTATGTAGAAGGCATATAAGAGGGATTATACTGTCTCTTGAAATACATTGAATTTGTTAATGTAAACCTTTTAATACTATTTTCGGATTGGTAGCTTTTGTGAAGAGAGAAAGGTGCACAGGACCCACCTTTTTTGGCCCAACGGTGTGCTCAAAGCCCAAAAGCAGCAGCTTGACTAGATCAAAAGAGAGTACAGCAGGCCAAAAGAGAGTACAGTCGGGGTGCTTCATCTGAAGCACCCCTATGAAGGGTGCGAAACAGCTGTCGACCTTTGTACTGCTTGTCACTCCCTTTCCAATTGCTGGCTGTGCCATGTACTGCTGTATGCGTTTTTAAGCTTTTTCAAATAAACAGGCATTTATAGATGCATGTGCCTGGCCTGCTGTACTCTCTTTTGATCTATTGTCGGATTGGTAGAGCTACAATTGGTGGCAGTAATGTAGTGGATAGCACTCCCACATTAAAGTGAGTTAAGCGTGCCCCCCCCCCCCAAAAAAAAGTTTGATACTTACCTATGGACAGGGAATGCTCTGGATCCTATAGAGCCTTCCTGTTCCTCTCTTGTATCACTAGTTCCAGCGCCATTGCCCCATTTTATGTGCCGCCGCACTCGTGTACCCAAGTGCTTCCGAAGACGGGTAGCACCGTTCTGCGGATGCACGAGTGTGCGTGTTACACGTAAGTTGGGACATAAGTGCTCCCAAAGCCTTCTGAGGACTCACAGGCATGTATTCGACCAATTGGGCGAGTACACACAATGGGAATGACATCGCTGGAAGTTGGAACTAAGGGAGCAAAAGAAGACAGGGAAGGCCCTAAAGGGTGCAGAACCTTCCCTGTCCATAGGTAAGTATCTGATATTTTTTCAGCTTTATACTCACTTTAAACTCAGTACATACGCTAGATGAAACTCAGCCGATGCGGCCAATAACAACTGCCTGAGAACTAGGGCCCACTTACCCCCCCTCCACTGCAGGACTTTACTCCCCCCCCCCCCAAATAGAGCAGGACTCGTCCATTGCTTGCAAGTGAACAATGCACCTGCATTGCCTCCTACAATATTACCTGAGGGATTACCTGAGGGATCCCCGTCAGGCGACATTGATTGAGCGTGTGTATGGGGCATTGCAGTGCTGGGTGCCTGGCTCGAATCTGGGTCAGGACACTTTTTATACAGAGATACAGAGGGGTTTCCTGTTGACACTTAGGCTTCCTCCCACATCCCAAAAACATAGATAAGTTAATTTGAATTACATTTCTATGAAGGACTATGACTATGGTAGGGATAAGATTGTGCACTCCTCTGAACAGTTAGTGGCAAAACGATATACTTTTTAAAGTGCTGCAGAAATTATCAGCTGACGTACCATCGGCAGAAAAAAAAAATTATAAACTTACTCCATTCAAATTTTCTCCCATTCTATATACTGCATTCCCACTTTTGTTCTAATTGTGGACCAAGGCCCATATGCAATTCACTTTTTCTCCTGACTTTTCACCTATGTGATATTTTTAAACTTGTCAATAAAATGCCTTTTAATCCAATAGAAAGCAAGAAAATACACAAAATAATTTTGATATTAGTTTTTCACCCCCTTTTCAGTATTAATTTAGTTGAAAAGTTCTGGAAAGTTATTTTAAATCAAAGATGAAAAATTATCTCCCAGGGGAAAACTCAGGTGCAAAAGTGAATTGTATGTGGCCCCAGGTAACCACATTTGGAACTGTCCAAAATGCATGGAGAATTTCAGTAAACAGCTAATAAGCCAGTAGTTGAAGAATACAGCTTGGATATGGAATACTTGCCTGTAATGCTGCAAACATTAGCATCTCCTCCTCTGTGCAATCTATTTCTCCCAGTAGAATAGCCCATCGTGCTTGTTCAAACAGCTGGTTGATAC
The DNA here is from genome assembly GCF_040937935.1 of Hyperolius riggenbachi. Classification (NCBI taxonomy): domain Eukaryota; kingdom Metazoa; phylum Chordata; class Amphibia; order Anura; family Hyperoliidae; genus Hyperolius; species Hyperolius riggenbachi. The sequence continues at coordinate 433,350,116 of NC_090649.1, forward strand.
GGACGGCATCATACTGAAGAGTAGAAAACAGACATAGACCTTTACATACGTGTGAAAAGGGCGCCAGGCAATTTGGGCGCCGGTTGAAGCCATAGTGGAATATCGGCAATACTGTACTAGTTTATTTACTTAAACAGAGGCTGGACCTTGGTAGGGAGAAACCTCTGGATTCTAATGAGGCTCCTCCCTTCCTCGTGTGCAGCACGGATCCAGCACAGCCACCCACGGACAGCAGCAGACAGCAATATTTACCTTTTGCAATCCAGTGCAGGCGCGATACCATCTTTCCCCTTGGGCTCCAGTGGAAATAGCGAAGCCCGATCGAGTCCACTCTACTGCACAGGTGTCTCATGCCTGTGCAATAGAGTGGACCTGATTGGGCTCGGCTTGATGGTACTGTGCCTGTGCCAGATCCCAAAAGTAAATTTTGCCACATGCCGGAGGCGCTATTGCGTCTGCATTCATTTTCAAAGGGAGCCAGCGCTGGATCAGGTCTACACAGGAGGACGGGGAAGCCTCATTAGGATCCAGAGGCTTCCCCCTCCTGAAAGGATACCTGAAGTGACATGATATAAACATGTGTATGTACAGTGCCTAGCACACAAATAACTAAGCTGTGTTCCTTTTTTTCTTTCTCTGTCTGAAAGAGTTAAATATCAGGTATGTAAGTGGCTGACTAAGTCCTGACTCAGACAGGAAGTGACTACAGTGTGACCCTCACTGATAAGAAATTCCAACTATAAAACACCTTCCTAGCATAAAATGGCTTCTGAGAGCAAGAAAGAGGTAACAAGTAGAATTTCTTATCAGTGAGGGTCACACTGTAGTCACTTCCTGTCAGGACTGAGTCAGCCACTTACAATCCTGATATTTAACTCTTTCAGGCAGAGAAAGAAGAAAAGGGAACAAAGCATAGTTATTTGTGTGCTAGGCACTGTACATACCCATGTCTATCTCATCATGTCACATGTCACTTTGGGTATCCTTAAAGCCATAGGGGCACTATTTTCCCTTATAGATTCTTTAACCTTCCTCTCACACTAACCATCCCCCTCTCCCTATTCCTAAAACTAACCCACCTTGTACCCTATGTCTAACTCTAGCCCTTCCCCTACCCTGCGCTTTACACCACTCATCCTTTTCTCACATTTTCCTCTTCCAGCTATAAGTCCGGTGCCTAAATTATTCGCCGGGCGCTGATGTAGCTGCAATTAACATTGCGGTCTATGGCGGCACCCAAATTACCTGCCTCACATGTTCCCCCATCAACAGGAGCGTATGCAGCTCACTGGACACAAGAGGTGTATTTTCAGCCAAACACCTATTGGCATTTACAATATACTGTTCAGGTATACAGGTATTCTATACGATACAGGTAGCCGCTTTCTATTTGCCTGATGTAGGATAGTTGAGTACCAGAGCACATGACTATAGAGGAGTTTGTGTGATTTTCATCAAGCTCAAAAGTCATCAAATGCAATAAAAAACAAGTGCAGGAAAGGATCTTTTTATGTTAAAGTCACACTGAAGCAAAAAAAAAAAAATGATATAATGAATTGGTTGTGTAATAAGGATAATTAATAGAACATTAGTAGTTAAGAAAATAGTCTCATATTTTTATTTTCAGTTACGGTATATGTTTTTTTTTTATAACATTGCATCATTCTCTAATATTTGCAATTTACACATTTACACATTACACTCAGCATTCTATATGATTTCACAGAGCAGGCTAATGACCTTTTGAACTTTCCTCTGCAGAAAAAAACTAAATAGTGACAGGCAGTTAAGATAATACACTTCAGAAGACAGAGCTTTGAAAGTCGGAGAGATCAGTGAAGCTCTTTCGCATAGAAAACAACTGGAGGTTCCTTTACACTTCCTGTACTGGAAACAATATTAGAATCACATCTCTGCTGCTAATGTTTTATTTGTTAGCTGTACTACACATACAAATCATTATATCACAAGTTTGTTTTCTATTTAGATTTGTATGAGAGCTAGAAATGCATTAAAGCCTGCTTACTCTAGTTTATCCACTAGATGCCACTCTATGTCAAGCTTTTGGATTTCAACTTTATAAGCAAATGGCTTTGTAGAATTTGGAGTTCACAAAAGACAGCTACAATTTGACAATTGCATTCATTGGCATATCACCCTAATTGTGGCTATATACCAGGCTAACCATTTCGTTTTATACAAGTGATTTAAGAGGCAAATAGTACACAGCACAAAGTAATGACATAGAATACAGTACTGTAAATTACTCAGGATATCTATATAATGCTGAATATTGCTATGTAGCCATGCCCTCCCAGTGTTGCTTAGCTTAGGCCGGGCATGGGAAAACTTGGCCCTCCAGCTGTCAAGGAACTACAAGTCCCACAATGCATTGCAGGAGCCTGACAGCCACAGTCCTGACTCATAAAGGCAAATGCATTGTGGGACTTGTAGTTCCGTAACATCTGGAGGGCCAAGTTTGCCCATGCCTGGCCTAGGCTGTTTAGCTATGCAGAATTCTTCCCCCAGAGCATTCAGGGAGACAAGGCAAAAAAAAAAAAATCTATTTTATTAATTCATTTTCACAGTATCTCTGTAACCTGACAAATCTTTTTTCTATGTGATTTCTCATTTCTTTATGCTGTAATTAATATCAGATGATTTTTTTTCCATTATAATAATTTTTTATTGAGTTTGAAGCATACAAATGATGATAGTATACAGCATTATTGTTTGTTATGATTGATAATACTAACCAATTTTAGCATAGCAACAAGGAATCATATATAGTACAATTATTACATATTGCTCCTGAAGGTTATAGTACAGAAGACCGATCATAGTGCAATTTGCTAAGCCGACAAGGCTGACACCATTGGTTCTAGGTGCTGTGGTGAGGGCTAACGAAGCCAGTGAGCCTAAGCTCCATCGATAGCCTAAATTTAGAAAGTAGGGGAACATTGTATAACCAAAGCAGAATATGAAATATCCTAGGCTACGAGTGAATATAACTTGGAACTCTACAGAACATAAACTAACAACAAGGGTTGTCCACTGAGTCCGACATAGTGTCGGCAATACTCTTTCAAGCATATATACTCTTTTCATGGAGCGAACTGTAACCAGGTTTCTGGGAGGGAAAAATTGAGTTGAGAACCTGCAGATCTACTCCTAATCTTTGCTTCCAGATTCAGATTTCTGTTGACTAGCGATAGAAGCGTTGGGATAGAGAGTTGGTCTGCGGATTTCCAGTTAGAAAGGATTAGTGATAAGGCTGTTAGTATAACATGACATATAGGAGGTTGTTCACGCATTGGCAGTTTTTCAAGTTCTACTAGGAGTAGTGCTAATTCTGGTGATAGCTGAAAATCATGCAGAAAAAACTTTTTGATTAATGATTCAATGTGATACCAGAAGGTTTTAATTTTTGGGCATTCCAATACCATGTGGATTAGAGTGCCAGTGTCTGAGGAACAGTGCCAGCATAGAGGAGACGTATCTGTGACAAAGGATGCTATTTTGCGGGGGGTGTAATGCCATTTAAACAAAAGTTTTCTTGACATTTCCCAGTGGGAGTTGCATCTTGAGTATTTATTGATTAAGGCTGAGGCCTTTAGTAGATGTTCCTGTGAAATGTTTAAGTTGAGGTCGAATGTCCAGGTGAGGGCATATTTTTGAAGTGGGGAAGGGTTCTTCCTTAGCAGTTCTTCATACCACGTTGATATGCCTCCTCTATACTCACCTCTATAGTTTAGCATTGTTAGGATTTTACTAGGGAATCGCGGGAGAACAATGTGATGTGATTTAATTGCATGATAAATTCTATGGTATGTGAATAGTTGTGAATGGTGTAGTTTGTTAGATTGTTGGAGAGATTTGAAGGACTTGAGGGTATGATTTTCAAAAAGGTTATTTAAAAACTTAATATTGACTGATTGCCATTTGGAAACATCGAGATTAGGGGTGAATTTTTGCAGAACATCGATTTGTATCATGGGGGTGTGTGAGGTCTCTGGGTCTGGAGGGTGTTTAAGGAAGTGCTCCCATGCTTTCAGTGTTGCTTGTACAGTGGGGTAAGGAGATCGTGGGAAAGGGGAGCCCAGTGCTACAGCTAAGAGTATTTTTCTGAGAGGGGAGCCTAGTAAGCTTTTTTTGATGGACACCCAAGGTTTAGGGGAGTCTGGCGACCACCAATGTCTGATCGCATCTAGATTTGCCGCATAGTAGTAGGAGGTGATATAAGGTAGGCCCAAACCACCTTTGCATTTAGGAAGCGTTATTATATCGAAGGGGACTCTGATTTTTTTCCCCTGCCAAATGTAGTGGTTGATGCTTCTTTTAAGGTCAAGGAGGAATGATTTACGTAGGGGAATGTGTAATGTCCTGAAGATGTATAAAATTTTAGGGAGGAGAAACATTTTAAATGCCGCTATGCGGCCAGACCATGACAGGCAAAATTTGGACATCTCAGAAGTTTCTTAGTTGATGGTGGATAATATAGGGATATAGTTGCTTTTAAAAAGGTCAGCTGGATTACTTGTAAGTTTGATACCATTAATATCAGATGATTAAACAGGTAGTGGGACACTTCCAGATTCTCATGTACCTTACAGTACAGTAGATATGCATGCTTCAAAAGTCTCATCAGAGTCATTTGCATGGCTTCGCCCACCGCTTTGAGGCAATGCATCATGACAGATTCATTTTGGACAAGGGGAAATTAGCGGATTTAACTGACTTCTTTTTTAAGACAATACTGTACTAAAGCCATGAGGACGTTTTATATGTATAATATACAGATTTCAGAGCCGGGACAAGGTCCTTCCGCACCCAAGGCTGAGACACCGAAGTGTGCCCCTCCATCGCTCCCACCCCAACCATCACACACTGATTGCTACTAGACTAAGAGGCGCCCCAGGCCCCCAACACCTTAATCTCCAGTTATCTGGCTTCCAGTCACTGCTACGTATCCCTTTTTCTTATTTCTCTCTGCTTTTAAACACAATAGGGGAATGATATCTGAGTGAGTTGTGCGCCCCTCCTACACAGCGCCCTGAGGCTGGAGCCTCTCTTGCCTCTGCCTCGGCCCAGCGCTGCCAATTTTATATACAGACGCACGTAAATAATCTTACCTTTGGGTTCAAGTCAAAAAAGGAGTAGTACTTAAATCTGAGGAACAGCAAGTCCTCCTCCTGGAATCCCTGTTCCATGAGAGATCTTGAGGAGTCCAACCATCTGCACACAACAAAGAAACAGTGATAAATCCACCCAACAAAGAATAACAGTAGTACCTCTGCACACATCAAAGAATAACAGTAGTACCTCTGCACACAACAAAGAATAACAGTAGTACCTCTGCACACATCAAAGAATAACAGTAGTACCTCTGCACACAACAAAGAATAACAGTAGTACCTCTGCACACAACAAAGAATAACAGTAGTACCTCTGCACACAACAAAGAATAACAGTAATACATCCACAAAATGATCATAGCAGCAAATAAATATACTTTTTTAATCAGCTTGCTCAGGAGGTCACAAAAGGCCTAAATAAAAAGTGGACCTGAACTCTTGCACAGGACAGACGTTTAGTCTGTCTAATTACCCCTCATCTGTCACTAGTCACCACTGTAATTTGATCTCTCAGCTGTGTCAGCTGACTGCCACAGCAGATCAGCCAATTTATGGTACAAATCCTGCAATAAATATGCAGTGTGTCTACTTAATGCTTTCATGGAAGCAGACATAGGGTTAATATCCCTTGTTTACAAATTAGCTGCTCAGGACTGCCAAGATTCCTGAGCTGACACAGCGGAAAGATCAAATTACAGTTGTGATTAGTCACAGATGACAGGGCATTAGACCGGCTAAACTCTCTAAATACATACAGGGTGGTTTAATCTGTGTTTACCTTGGGTCCTGTGCATGAGTTCAGGTCCACTTTATTAAGTGTAAACCAACTTTCTGTTTCTCTTGTACATTATGGCCTCAATTTACTAAAGGCGGTTCTGAAAAATCCTTTTGTTTGGTAAAATATCGCATTTGGTATTTTACACCTTTTTTTTCAAATTCATCAAAGTTTTTCCTGCATGAGGTAGAAGTTCGGTAACAAACATGCTTCAATTCACTAAGCCCTGCTCGGTAAGTGTCACTTTCCAGCTGCAGAGCAGGTTAGCGGTGAGGCAGGAGGATGTGTGTAGTTGAAGTTTTCTGTTCAGTGCACCCTCAACATCCCTATAGATGTGCTGCAGTCACCAGGGGGAGCTCTTCTGTATAAGTGTATGCAGATTTTCACATCTAAAGGGATACAGAAAAACCTCAAACAAACTCTCTGTCCCCGCTGCAGCAAAGTCCCACCTTTCAGGTTGTCGGACCAAATCAGGATGAGGAACAGGGCTGTGTGGCTTTCCCTTTTGACTGCCTTGCTCTCCCTATTGGCTGTCTGTCTATGTTACATAGTTACATAGTTATTTTGGCTGAAAAAAGACATACAACCATCGAGTTCAACCAATACAAAGTACAACTCCAGCCCGTCCCCCACATACCCCTGTTGATCCAGAGGTAGGCAAAAAACCCCACAAGGCATGGTCCAATTAGCCCCAAATGGGAAAAATTCCTTCCTGACTCCAGATGGCAATCAGGTAAAATCCCTGGATCAACATCATTAGGCATAACCTAGTAATTGTAGCCATGGATGTCTTTCAACGCAAGGAAAGCATCTAAGCCCCCTTTAAATGCAGGTATAGAGTTTGCCATAACGACTTCCTGTGGCAATGCATTTCACATCTTAACCACTCTTACTGTAAAGAACCCTTTCCTAAATAAATGGCTAAAACGTTTTTCCTCCATGCGCAGCTCATGTCCTCTAGTCCTTTGAGAAGGCCTAGGGACAAAAAGCTCATCCGCCAAGCTATTATATTGCCCTCTAATGTATTTATACATGTTAATTAGATCTCCTCTAAGGCGTCTTTTCTCTAAACTAAATAAACCCAGTTTATCTAACCTTTCTTGGTAAGCGAGACCTTCCATCCCACGTATCAATTTTGTAGCTCGTCTCTGCACCTGCTCTAAAACTGCAATATCTTTTTTGTAATGTGGTGCCCATAACTGAATTCCATATTCCAGATGTGGCCTTACTAGAGAGTTAAACAGGGGCAATATTATGCTAGCATCTCGAGTTTTTATTTCCCTTTTAATGCATCCCAAAATTTTGTTCGCTTTAGCTGCAGCGGCTTGGCATTGAGTACGATTATTTAACTTGTTGTCGATGAGTACTCCTAAGTCCTTCTCCAAGTTTGATGTTCCCAACTGTATCCCATTTATTTTGTATGGTGCTAGACCATTGGTACGACCAAAATGCATGACTTTACATTTGTCAACATTGAATTTCATCTTCCATGTATGTGCCCATATAGCCATCCTATCCAGATCCTGTTGCAATATGACACTATCTTCCTGAGAGTTGATGATTCTGCACAATTTTGTATCATCTGCAAAAATAGCAACATTGCTCACTACTGCATCTACTAGGTCATTAATAAATAAATTGAAGAGCACTGGACCCAGTACAGACCCCTGTGGGACCCCACTGCTAACAGTCTCCCATTTTGAGTACGATCCATTGACCACAACTCTTTGTTTTCTGTCCATTAGCCAGTTCCCTATCCATGCACACAAACTCTTCCCCAGTCCTTGCATCCTCAACTTTTGCACCAGACTTCTGTGGGGAACAGTGTCGAAGGCCTTTGCAAAGTCCAAGTATATCACATCTACAGCATTCCCAATATCCATATTAGCATTCACTACCTCATAAAAGCTGAGCATGTTAGTCAAACAGGACCTGTCTTTAGTAAACCCATGTTGATGCTGAGAAATAAGATTATTTTCTACTATGAAGTCATGTATAGTATCTCTTAGTAACCCCTCAAATAGTTTGCATACAACTGATGTTAAGCTTACAGGTCTATAATTTCCTGGATCAGATTTTTTGCCCTTCTTAAATAATGGGAAAACGTGGGCTGTACGCCAATCCACTGGGACTCTGCTAGTTGCAAGAGAGTCACAAAAGATAAGATAAAGGGGCTTAGCTATAACTGAACTTAATTCTCTTAGGACCCGAGGATGCATGCCATCCGGGCCAGGTGCCTTGTCTATTTTTAATTTATTTAGTCTTGCCTTTACTTCTTCCTGCGTTAAGTATTTAATATTACAGTTAGAAGATTGAGACTCTTCTGCCTCTGTAATTTGCAACAGTGCTGTTTCCTTTGTGAAGACAGAAGCAAAGAAAGCATTTAATAACTCTGCCTTACCTTGGTCGTCCACCATTGAGTTCCCACCCTCATCCTTTAGGATTCCTATACAGTCAACCTTTCTTTTTTTAGAGTTGATGTACTTGTAAAACTTTTTTGGGTTAGATTTGATATCCCTAGCGTTGTTACCGCATGCAGAGAGCATGGAGAGAGTGAGTTATCGGATGGTTAGAGCTGGAGAAAAATATCGAACTCTTTTGCCCGATTTGCTGAATAAGTAAATCTTTGTGAATTGCAATTTCTTTAGGGATTTACTGCACAAGGTTGTAATTCACCTCACTAGTCGGCAATTCTAATTTTCTTTGCAGTAATAGGTTTAGTGAATTGGAATTTTGGAAGGTGATCGTTAAAATGAACTGTTTTCAGCATTATCGAATGCAGTAATGTTTAGTGAATTGAGGCCTATGTGTCTGCAGTTCTTTTTATAAGGTCTGGGCAGATGTTATCAGCACTCAGCAAGCTCTGATCATGGAAATACAGAGTGTAAACAAAGACATGGCTCATCATTGGCTTGTCTGTATTCAGTGTGTGCTGGAATGCTAATATGCCCAGATAGAATGAGCAGTGCAGACGCACAACTTAAGGGGCCCATACACCTAAAGATTTTCCCGCCGATATACAGCAGATTTGATCACTGTGATCGAATCTGCTGTGAAATCGTTGCGCAAACAGAACGATCGATTTCCGTCCAAAATCAATTGTTCCTGTCGATTCCCGTCGTTCCGTCCTTGCGTATTGCACATATGTATTGCACTGTCCACGTTTTGATTTTAGTGACTTTTCTACAGTAAAAAAAGAGAAAATCCTTCTTTGCATTTCCCATTTTAAAGAGTAACTGTCAGGCTACAAAAGCTAATTTAAACCTCTATTCTCCTGTGTTAAACAGTTTAGAAGGAAGCCAAAAAGGCAATAGTGAAGATAAAAATCTTTCTTACATTTGATGTGTGCTTATCAGCAAAGCTGTTATTCCCAAGCAGACGCAAGCCGCATACCATACTGCAAAGCATTCTGGGGCTCTCCCCTCGGCTGCTAATGAGAAGTTACAGGGTCAAGTAACAATAGCATGTAACTCAGTCCAGTGCACAGCACTGATAAATCTCCTGGCAGAGTACACTGCAGGAGTCCGCTATTGTTCCTAGCCACATGGCTAATTAATATTCACTGCAAACTAGTGTTATTCAGTAGGAGCTTTTCTGTGATCAGGAAGCAGGCAGGACACAATTGGCTTCATAGGAGACAGACAAACATGGAACCTGCCATAAGCTGTCAGGAGCATCATTCTCTGCAAATACTATATAAAACTTCTGTGAAATCCAAACGTGGACAGTGAAATGCATATGTAATGTAAGTACAGCCTATATTTAGCTACTGATATATGTGTTTATTTTCTCTGAGACCTTATACCTAACAGCTCCTCTTTAAGTGTGGCTATTTTGAAGCCAATCCTGATGTCATTTCCTGCCCTACTCTCCTCTGCCTGATTTGCCTGCCCTTCACTATAGAAAGTGCATTGTCTCAGCATGAGAAATATTGGCCAATCAGAGAGGAACAGAGGTGTGGGAGGTGAAAACAGGGGGGAAAGAGGCTTCAGCCAATCAGGCTGCATTAGTTAAGTCTGAGGGGAAGTAGAGAAGCAAAAACGGAAAACCCAGCATGCCCTGCAACATCCTTTTTGTGTACCAAATTGTGTGTGTACCAAATAAGAGTCAGGTAAACTGGAGAATGATCATTTATCAACAAGAAAAGTAATAGTGATTTTAACTTTTGGATTGCCTGGTTAGCATTCTTATTACTTGTTTACCAGATAAAAATAAAGAATTGATTTTTGATTTTATGCCCGACAGTTACACTTTAACCATCCACCGCCAATGCTTAACCCTAACCAATCCCCCACCAATGCCTAACCCTAACCAACCCCCTCCCCCCAACGATGCCTAAAACTAACAAATGCCCAACTGCAATCTGCGCCAATACAACCACCACCTCTGCCACTGAAAACGCTAATTAACAAGTGACGGCAGCATAATATTGATATTTATTGAGCGCCACTAGCACCCAAATTACCCCATTGTGGTTTTTGCGGCATTCATTTTAACATAGTGCCTCTGGCGCCCTTATTAACGGTTTTAATGAACTGTGCCTAAATGTATATTTTGTATAGGAAATGCAGAATAAAAATATTGTCTTTTGCTTGTGAGTGGATCCCTCTGTGTATGACCTGTAGTAACATTGTAAGCTCTGGAATCCCCTGTCATATGAGAAGCTATTGACTGTTACTCACCCAGCATTTAGTCTGGCTTTATGTTACTCACCCAGCATTGAGCCTGGCTTTATGTTACTCACTCAGCATTGAGCCTGGCTTTATGTTACTCTCCCAGCATTTAGCCTGGCTTTATGTTACTCACCCGGCATTTAGCCTGGCTTTATGTTACTCACTCAGCATTTAACCTGGCTTTATGTTACTCACCCAGCATTGAGCCTGGCTTTATGTTACTCACTGAGCATTGAGCCTGGCTTTATGTTACTCACCCAGCATTGAGCCTGGCTTTATGTTACTCACTGAGCATTAAGCCTGGCTTTATGTTACTCACTCAGCATTGAGCCTGGCTTTATGTTACTCACCGAGCATTAAGCCTGGCTTTATGTTACTCACCGAGCATTAAGCCTGGCTTTATGTTACTCACCGAGCATTGAGCCTGGCTTTATGTTACTCACCCAGCATTGAGCCTGGCTTTATGTTACTCACCCAGCATTGAGCCTGGCTTTATGTTACTCACCCAGCATTGAGCCTGGCTTTATGTTACTCACTCAGCATTGAGCCTGGCTTTATGTTACTCACTGAGCATTGAGCCTGGCTTTATGTTACTCACCCAGCATTGAGCCTAGCTTTATGTTACTCTCCCAGCATTAATCCTGGCTTTATGTTACTATCCCAGCATTGAGCCTGGCTTTATGTTACTCACCCAGCATTTAGCCTGGCTTTATGTTACTCACCCAGCATTGAGCCTGGCTTTATGGTACTCACCCAGCATTGAGCCTAGCTTTATGTTACTCTCCCAGCATTAAGCCTGGCTTTATGTTACTCACTGAGCATTGAGCCTGGCTTTATGTTACTCACTAAGCATTGAGCCTGGCTTTATGTTTCTCACCCAGCATTAATCCTGGCTTTGTGTTACTCACTCAGCATTGAGCCTGGCTTTATGTTACTCACTCAGCATTGAGCCTGGCTTTGTGTTACTTACACAGCATTGAGCCTGGCTTTATGTTACTCACCGAGCATTGAGCCTGGCTTTATGTTACTCACCGAGCATTGAGCCTGGCTTTATGTTACTCACCCAGCATTGAGCCTGGCTTTATGTTACTCTCCCAGCATTAAGCCTGGCTTTATGTTACTCACCCAGCAATGAGCCTGGCTTTATGTTACTCTCCCAGCATTGAGCCTGGCTTTATGTTACTCTCCCAGCATTGAGCCTGGCTTTATGTTACTCTCCCAGCATTGAGCCTGGCTTTATGTTACTCTCCCAGCATTGAACCTGGCTTTATGTTACTCACCCAGCATTGAGCCTTGCTTTATGTTACTCACCCAGCAATGAGCCTGGCTTTATGTTACTCTCCCAGCATTGAGCCTGGCTTTATGTTACTCTCACAGCATTGAGCCTGGCTTTATGTTACTCTCCCAGCATTGAGCCTGGCTTTATGTTACTCACCCAGCATTGAGCATGGCTTTATGTTAATCTCCCAGCATTGAGCCTGGCTTTATGTTACTCTCCCAGCATTGAGCCTGGCTTTATGTTACTCACCCAGCAATGAGCCTGGCTTTATGTTACTCTCCCAGCATTGAGCCTGGCTTTATGTTACTCTCCCAGCATTAGGCCTGGCTTTATGTTACTCTCCCAGCATTGAGCCTGGCTTTATGTTACTCACCCAGCATTGAGCATGGCTTTATGTTACTCACTAAGCATTGAGCCTGGCTTTATGTTACTCACTCAGCATTGAGCCTGGTTTTATGTTACTCACTCAGCATTGAGCCTGGCTTTATGTTACTCACCCAGCATTGAGCCTGGCTTTATCAATTACAGTGCGGGGTTGGTACATCTGAGCGAGGATTTCTGGAGAGGAGATTGGCTGGCTGAGTGCCAGGATGTTGCAGTTTTGCTCTGCCAGCGGACTGTCCGTGAACCATGTGATGGTGGAGGATGCCGGCGTGCCATTGACGGGATCATACATGGGGGTCATGGTCTTACTGTATAAACCAGGACTAGCTGCAAAATAGAAATATACATTTACCTTTTTTAGGTTTCACATAGGTTGATACAATGTATTTTTTTTTAAAGGGATTTTGGTAAATCTTCAGTATAAGTCTTTATTAAAATAAGTGTTTTTTTTACTTATCCATTTTAATTTAGTAAACAAAGTATTATTATTATTATTATTGATTTATAAAGCGCCAAACTATTCTGTGGCGCTGTACAAAGTAAGAAACAAACATGGGGTACATAATAATACAGACAATAGTGTACACCAATATACAAGATACATCATTAGTGACAAAATACAAAGAATGATATAAAATACAAATTATCGAATTGGTAATGACAGTGATAAAATTAACATGATGAATAAAGTGTATAATATAAAGAGAAGCAGTCACTGGGCATTTGTAAGAATATTTAAAAGAGGAATACGGAAGCTGCCATCTTTATTCCTTTATAAACAATGCCAGTTGCCTGACTTCTGTGCTGATGCTCTGCTCCTAATACTGTAGGTCACTGGCCCAGAATGAGCATGCAGATCAGATGCTCTGTACACGTGCTGGGTTGATGTCGTCCAATGGGGAATGGGACCTGATCCGTCAGGTAACATCGTTGTGCTGAGGCTGTACGGATGGGTAGAGGGGGGAGTCGAAGGGCTAATGGAGCAGCGCAGATGTGACATCATGAGGTGGGCAGGGTGAGCAGTGAGAACAAAGATGTTGGTGGTGATTCGGCCAAGTTGAACCGCCTGGTGGATTGCAGGCCACTCTCAGTGGCATAGCTAAGGGGCAGTGGGCCCTGATGCAAGTTTTACAATGGGGCCCCCCCAAGCACTCTATACACAACAATTGATACGGCGCACCAAAACCTGCCAAGGGCAACTACAGTGTCAGAGGTGCAAGAAAAGGATGGGAAACAGTTTGTTAAGGATTACCACTATTCAAAGCATCTATAGAAGTGATTATTATGAGCACAGGACCAATAGAGAGCTTATCTGTAGTTGAGGGAGGGCCCTTCGGGGCCCCTCTGGCCCAAGGGCCCCGATGCGGTTGCTACCTCTGCATCCCCTATTGCTGCGCCCCTGGCCACTCTGGGGCTGCTGTATACACGCCGATTTAAGGGCAGAGGCGGTCGTTATCAGTCACCTCATATGCCTTAGGCCTTAAAGCTCAGCATGATAGCCAGACAACTGGCATTGTCTAAAAGGGAATGAAGATGGTAGCCTCTGTATTCCTCTCACTTCAAGTTCCCTTGTCTTTTCCAGATTGAGGCCAGTAGGCCACTTTATGGGTACGTGGCCCTTTGACTTCCCGGTCAATACAGTTCCTGGTTAAAGCGGAACTGTAAAAACATTTTAAGCACAGTGTTTCACTTACTTGGGGCTTCCCCAAGCCCCCAGCAGCCGTCCTGTCCTGTGACGGTCCTGCCCGAACCGCCGTTCTCCCGCCGCCGCTCCATCCCGTACCTCGACTTGTAAGTTGAGGCCATCGCAGCCCTGCCAAGCGCATCCTTTCTTTGCGTTCCCCTCTGCAATAGCGGGGAACGCGAAGAAAGGATACGCGTGGCCAGAGCCGCGCAGGCGCAGTGTCCCGGCGGCGAGACCGAAACTAGCTGGCAGCGGGCGAACGGCGGCTTGGGCAGGACCAGCGCGGGACAGGGAGGCTGCTGGGGTCTTGGCAAAGCCCCAGGTAAGTGAAACACTGTGCTTAAAATGTTTTTACAGTTCCGCTTTAAGCTATTTGTAAGCTATTTGAAACTTGAGATAAATGACGTGATAAAGAGTGAGGTGTTTTCTTACCCAATGACCCAGAGCTGCCATTTGACCCGTCTAAGTTGATAACTTCTTCCACAACAGTGTCTTTAGCATCTTTCTTTTTTTTCTTCTTTACCGAATCTCCCATCGGCTTCAGCAAAGACAGTTCTTCAGGATGTCTAATATCTAGGGAACAAATATGACAAGGATGAAATAAATATATGCAATGCAAGACAGAACATTTATGGATTATAATGAACTAGGATTGTGAGCTTGTGAACCAAAGAGTTTGGGGGGAAATTGCTTGAGATCCAAACAAAATGTATCAAGTGGCCAATAAATTTGAAGTCTTATATTGGTAGCCCGTATAGCAGGAAAAAAACTTTTCTCTTTAAATACACACTTTCAATTATGACTGGCCAATCACTGACCAATTTTACCACCTCTATGTCGTATGAGGGTTTACCCACACAATCTGCTCATAGTACTCAATATCTGTTGACCCTCATACTGTTTGCCTTTTTCTGGTGGCACGATGTGGCGCGGCTGCCGCATCAACAGTTTGTAGTGTGAAACCGGCCTCGCACCAATGTCGGGACCTGAACTAAATCTCATCCCCAGTCCTGTTTGCCAAAATTACTTTTTATTCCCAGTACAAGGAGATAACACAGCTCAGTTACCGCTCTGTTTCTGCGGTACAAGCTTGATCATGTTAAATAGGACTACAGCTATGTCTGAATTACTCAGTCACATTCCAGTTTCCCAAACAGCATCTCTACACAACCTGCCAGACTCACCACCAGGCAGACACCTTCACGCCGCAGCTTACTATGCTCCTCTTACAAAACAATAGCAATTATTTTACTCAAACAATAGCCCATTTTGTGAAGCTGTCTCCATGCCACAGTACAAGCTGCCACTTGGAAGGCAGACTCTGCAGGAAAAACAAACAATCTAATGTGGTACTAAAAAAAAAAAATACCCAGCCAAGTATCATCTATAAAAGTAAACTTTGAAATACATATGAAAACATACCAGGGGCCATATGCAATTCACTTTTTCATCTGAGTATTATCCTATGAGAAAAATTTTCATCTTCGATTTAAAATAACATTTTAGCACTCTGCAATGGAAAAGTTTATCAAAAATAGGTAAAAAGTATTATCAAAATTATTTTGAACATGTTTTTGCCTGCTGATGGTTTAAACGTCATTTTATTGACAACTTTTCGCCACACAAATTTTTTATTAGATAACTGAAAAACACTGTAAGTCAATGGGATAGCTTACATGTAATTGTAAGATTTGTATGCAGGAAATAAAATGATATAATGCAGCAAAATTTTGCACATCACGTGTATTTGCTCATTGTTTCTCATTGACATGATGTGGATATTTGTTAAGAGCCTAGGCTACCACCTCAACAATATGTACCATAATCCCACTGACCTACTCAGCTAAATCCTTCACAAGGCCTGCCCGGTTGTACGTAAATGGTCATGCAGCCCTTTATTGCAAAGTAATAAAACACCAAGACTATGAGCGCTCAGCTAACAACCGGCCCAAAGATGCAAACACTGACTCAAGGACAACTTTCCGGTCTTAGCCATCACTGTTCAATATATGTAGTTGAAACATGATAAGGGCCATCAGCGAGGGAAGGACATTCTCCATAATTGAAGTATTGCCACAGAGGATGGGTCTTGCCCTATAACTGAAGGACCGCCACCAAGGGTGGGTTCTCCCACACCCCCACATAACCATAACAGACATCTGCAGACCCACCCCAACCCCCCATGTTTGCATTGACAGATTAAATTAGGCAAACAGACAATGAAAAGAACATTACTGTCCCAAATTACCATAACAAGCTAACTTGTGCTAAAGTAGGGTGATCGGGTAGGAAACATACAATAATATAAAAATAACAATGTACCAAAAGATTTAAAGCGGAATATAACCCTGCATTTCAACTTTGCTCTAAAACATTATTTACAGTATATTATATGCAACCAGCATTTTTTTTTTTACTAGACCAGCATTGGAAGGGTTACACAGGGCTTTAAAGTTCCTGGAGATTTCTGCAGACGCATCCGAAGCTGAAATAGATACATTTTGTTTACATAAATGTATCTAAGTGTTGAATGTGACTCATCTCTCTGACTGAGAAGGAGCTTGGAGGACAGCCAAAAAGTGTGTAACATTTATCAATAGATACATATAACTAAATAGAATGTAACAATCTGAACTTCTGCATATCTCTCCACGGAACTTTAAACCTCTGTGTTTAACCCTTCCAATGCTGGTCTAGTAAAAAAAAATGCTTTTTGCATATAATATGCTGTAAATAATATTTTAGAGCAAAGTTGAAATGCAGGGTTATATTCCGCTTTAAGAAAGGGGATATAGGAGTCACCAAGACTGTGAGCACACAGCCAACAACCACCCCCGTGATGCAAACACCAACCGGGGGAAGACTGTATGCTCTTAACCATCACTGTCTAATACATGTAGTTAAAACTCAATAACTGAAAGGCCGCCACCGAGGGTGGGACTGCCTCCATAACTACAGGACTGCCACCGAGGACGAGTCCTCCCCTATAACTGAAAGACCACCACCAAGTGAGGGTCCTTCCACACTACCAGATAACCATAACAGACCTTCGCAGACCCTCCCCTGCCGCAACAAGAGAGCAGGATACCTTACACTTGTGCAGCCCACCAAAAATGTACAGCTTTCTGAATGCCGTTCTACAACCCCAAAGCTCTGAAATCTATCCCATTGCATTTAGATGAAACCCCATCTCACTGTAAATACAAGGCAACATTTGACTCAAGATCTAATTGCCTAACCATCAAACTTCTATACCTGATGATAAACTGTGTCACCTCCCTGTTTAGTTTGATCCTGGCCTTGTTGTCTTTAATGCACTACACACCAAGTATTTTTGGCCACGATTTCAGACCGCATGACCAACTTATCTGGAAATTCCATTTGAAGATGCAAGATGTGATGCAACCAGAGGGCCAAGTCATTGCTGCCTGCACGGATTACCAGAACATCAGGTGGCCTGCCCAGCCTGGTGTATCTATTAATTACTGGCAAAGTCCTCGCCCACCACATGCTGGGAACGCCTGTCCACCTCACACAGATCTTACCCCTTGGGAGTCTCAAGTGTCAACCACCCTAATGCACGTCTGCTCTCCTGGCCCCCTAGGCAATGTATGAGTGGCCAAGGAGGATCTATACAAGAAAAGTGGTGTTACCGAAAATAAAACACAAACAGGCACCCACAAACCAAAACTTGCATGACACAGAAAGGACAGAAGATAAGGTATACCAGAAATTAAATATCTAGACAAGAATCGTACAAGTAGAGGGCATACATAAAATTGAAACATTGAGGACTCCCAGTGGCCTAAGCATTTAAGCAGCTCCTGATCTAGCCCCCATCTTGCAGCCTCAGTAGCGGCCCAGATCCAAACCAAGTGGAATGAAGACAGGCAAAGTGTGAAACCTGCCCTGCCCTGCCCATGGACTTCTGGAAAACAACAACAAGCTAGAATCTTGACAGCAAGAAAAAAAGACATCTTGACACAAATAACGCAATCATACCTTGCCTGATTGTTTTTTAGTGCCTCAACCAGGCATCCACCAAGAATCATCCCAGTGAGACACCCTGAGCTTTTATACTCCCACCAACCAGCTCACCCAAAGAGAAAGCACTGAAAAAGTTCAACTTTATAGGCTGCACGTAAAAACAAAATTTGTACCGTGACATACATTTACCGCAACCGCACTACCATTGCACAAAGCACCTCAATGAGAAAAAGGTGTTATGGCATGCTTCACCAAAACAAAACCGTGGCAACATCTCTAACCTATCAACTTAAAGGATAAGAAAGGCGAGCAATTCAATCTATATTTACTTACCTGAGGCTTCCTCCAGCCCCTAGAAGTCATTTGGGTCCCTTGCCACAGCTCCGGTCTTCTAGGGTGTTTTGCTGGCAGCCTCTGCAGATCGCCAACCCTCATTGGTTCGGTGTCTTCTGCGCTGCTCCCGATGATGTTGGTGCATTTGCATGTGGGCGCTCGCATGCAGAAGATACCGACCCATCGGCTGAACTGAACTATTGACCATGCCTCCTCTGTTCCCATCCATCAAAGGCCTGAGACACCCTACAGAGCACTTTTTGATCGGTCAGCGATACGTTTGCGTTTGTAAAAATGCTTCCATTGACTTGTATAAAAATTGCAGTATAAATCGTGGCAAAATTGCATAGATCGCGATTTTTTGAATAATTGCAGTCTTTGCGATGTTGCAATGATTTTACCATGATTTTTATGCAAGTCAATGGGAGCGTTTTTAAAAACGCAAACGCAGCGCAAACAGATCAAAAAGCGCTCTGCAGTGTCTCAGGCCTTAGAGTGTGAACAGAGACATGACTTGAAACATAAAAACAGGTAATCTATGACAAGACTCGTCAAGTTGCAGCACTAAGTCTAATTCAATAACTTGCATATAAATCAGATAATAAATTCCTGCAAATATAAGTGCATTAATCTTATCCAATTAATGCTGTCCTCAAAGGCATGTTTAGTATCTTTCCTGCATAACAATCCATCAGTAGCCAAGCTCATACATGATTCATCAATGTACAATCAAGTTATACATTATTATATCCAGCGTTGGCAAAGAGATTTGGATTCCTGAATAAGAGAAATGAAAAGGAGTCCCTCTGGCCAGGATATTACTCAATAGCACATAATCCTGGCTGCCTATTTCTCTTCCTATGTTATATTTCATTTACACATTAACGTAATAAATACCCATGTAGGCATACAACCAGGGAACTGCACTATGGTATAGATCACCACTGGGACATACATCTCTTTGAAAGAGGTGTTCTCACGCATGGACTATCATTCAATTCACATTTTTTCCCAAGTGTTCTCCTAGGTCAGTGATGGCTAACCTTGGCACTCCAGCTGTGGTGGAACTACAAGTCCCATGAGGCATTGCAATACTCTGACAGCTCTAAGCATAACTTAGGGAGGCAGAGGCCTGATGGGATTTGTAGTTTTGTCACAGCTGGAGTGTCTAGGTTAGCCATCACTGTCCTAGGTGATATTTTCACACCTCATCAATAAAATGCCCCTCTAAGTCAACAGCAAGCAAGAAAATACTAATAGTTTGACTTTTCATCTATTTGTTGGTACCTCTTTCAATTGCAGAGTGCTGAAAAGTTTTTTTTAAACACTTCACCTCCAAGGGGTTTTCCCCTCAAAAAAAAACAGAGCAATTTTCACCTATCAGCGCTCATTCCATTCATTCTCCTATAACTTTAAAACTACTTATCACAACAAAAACAATCTATATCTATTTTTTTTCCACCAATTAGGCTTTCTTTGGGGGTACTTTTTGTTAAGAATTATTTCATTCCAACTGCATTTTAACAGGAAAAAAAAAAAAAGACAAAACAGTAGTTCTCAGTTTTCAACCATCATAGTTTAAAAATAATACATGCTACCGTAATTAAAACCCACACATTTTATTTTGCCATTCATCCCAGTTATTACAAAGTTTAACATTTTTTCCTAGTACAATGTATGGCGCCAATATTTCATTTGGAAATAAAGGTGCATTTTTCAGTTTTGCGTCCATCACTTATTACAAGCCCATAATTTTAAAAGTAACAGTAATATACCCTCTTGACCTACAAAATAAAAAAGTTCAGTCCCTAAGGTAACTATTTCTTTATTTGTTTGTATATTTTTATTTTCATTTTTATGAAAATAAAAATATGCGTGGACGTTTAAGTATCGGCTTTTGTGAATGAGGGCACCATCTCATTGATGACCACGGTCATTTACACGGTGACTTAGATCAATGAATGGGAACTGTGTTTCCCTTCATTGATCTCCTCGCTAATGATCGGCGGCGGTAACGAATGCAGGAAGGTGCAGGGGTCGAGTGAGAGTGCATGGCAGGGGGGGAATGTAGTAGCTACGCCCCTGCAAGAAGATATGGGGAAATGCAGGGACATAGTTACTCGTCCCAGGGGAGGGGAAGTGGTTAAACAGAAAAATGATCTCCAAGGACAAAACATTAATTGACTAAGGGTCATGGGCTCCTATTCAATTGGCTTGTCTCCTGAGATTTGTCACGAGAATGCCCAGAAAGCAATATGATATTGCTTTCTGATTTATGATATTACTTCTTTACCTACTTTTTCTTGTATTTTTTTTTATTTCTCAGGTGCTGAAAAATCATTTCACAAATAATAATAAAAAATACTGGTAGAAAACTTAGATAAAGGTCATCATGCATTGAATTATCCAGTGCCAAACTCTCCATTCTGGTTGAGCACAAACTTCAAGCTAAGCTGGTCATATATATTACTTTGGGCGAATCTGCTGGATATCTATAGTTATGACTTATCCATTGATTCATTTTTGAGTCATTTTCAGTCACTTTATTAACCTCCCTTGCGTTGAATTTCACTGGGATTTCTTTTGCAAAACTTTCAAGCTATATTTGTGTACCTACTTTTTTCTTTAATACTGAATTCAATGAAAAAAAATAGTTTGGCGGCTGATGTTAATGACGCTGCGTGACCGTGGCATCATCAACAATGACTATTGTCAAGAAAGCGCAACAGAGGATATACCATCTACGGCAGCTGAAAAAGTTTGGCCTACCTCAAAATCTAATGTTCTGCACTGCGATCATCGAATCCACCATAACATCATCTATGACTGTATGGTTCGGCTCCTGCTCAGCATTAGAAAAGGGGAGGCTGCAGCACATCATCTGATCAGCGGAAAGGATAATTGGCTGTAGCTTACCTTCCCTGCAGGATCTTTACTCTAGCAGGTGCAGAAAGAGAGTGACCAAAATTGCCTCTGACCCCTCTCACCCAGCTCACTCCATCTTCCAGCGCATGCCTTCAGGAGTAAGATTCCGGTCAATCGCTACCAAAACCTCTAGACACAAGAACAGCTTTTTTCCTCAAGCGGCAGCCATACTTAATGCTGAACCACGTTAGTGCTGCTAGGACTTGAAAGTAATCAGTACAGAACTGAAAATGAACAATTCTCACATTGCTTACTACCACTATACTTATAATGTCCTTGACTTGTAATATACACACTGTCTGTCCTTGTATTGTTTTTGTTTGTGTTTGTTAAGCAACTGCCAAGACAAATTCCTTGTAGGTGCAAACTTATTTGGTGAAAATAAATTGATTCTGATTGCCGGGGAACATGTCATCACCAAGGGAGTAGCAAATCCACAGAGGGATTTGGAAGAAGACACTGGAGAAGCTATTGGAGGTACACAATGGATCAGCATGCCAATGAGGAGTATAAGCCGACTCGAGTATAAGACTACCCCCATTTCCCAAGGAAAGGTCTGGGGAAAAGGCTGCGCATCCCTAAACACATGTTGCAATTGAATGGTTAATCGCACAGGCATACACTGCCTCTGCCAGACTGAAAAATGCATGCCCTGCATCCAAGACAAGTGCTAACATTTATTAAACTAGGAGGAACTTTAGCTTCCAATATGGTTTGCATGCAAAGTATATTATACTAGACACTTGCGCCACAGGGAGGCAAACCTCCGGGCAAGTGACCTAACCTAAATTTAAAACCTCGGGAGCAGCTAAGCAAAAAAAATGTGTAACTTACATTTGGTTGCACACTTTGCATTCAATTCAGATGCAAATCATATGCAAATCTGCTACTACTTTGCATGCAAACCATGTTGAAAGCTAAAGTTCCTCCTCGTTTAATAAATGTTAGCACTTGTTTTGGATGCAGGGCATGCATTTTTCAGTCTGGCAGAGGCAGTGTATTGCAGCCTTTCCCCCCACCTTCCCTTGACTTTGTAACTATGTAACTGTCAGGTTAGCTGTTACCAGCCCCTCCTCCTGAGTTTCCTGTTTGCATGATAAGTAGGAGCAGATTTGCATATGATTTGCATCTGAATTGAATGCGAAGTGTGCAGAAAATCTATTTAGGTGCTTCACACTGAGCTGGTGGTCATTTCAGATGCAGCCTTAGTGGTATGCGCTGGCATTCTCCTCGTTACCCCCATTTCTCCACCGTTGATGCAGAGTGCATATTGGAAGCTAAGCTTCCAATCAGGACAGTTTATAGGCTAAATTAGTCCCAGGACGAGGGTGTAGCAATTGCGTAGCCAGGTATAGGTGCCCCCGGGATAGGCAACCAGATATAAGTGTCCCCGGTATAGTTAGCTAGGTATAGGTGCTTCAGTATTGGCTAGCCAGCAATAGGTGCACCAGTATAGATTAGCCAGCTATAGGTGCCCCGGTATAGATTAGCCAGCTATAGGTGCCCCAATATAGGTTAGCCAGGTATAGGGGCCCCAGTATAGGTAGCCAGGTGTAAGTGTCCCCAGTACAGATAGCCAGGTGTAGGTGTCCCAGTAAATATGTTAGCCAGCTATAGGTGCCACAGTATAGGCTGGCCAGGTATAGGTGCCCCAGTATAGTTGGCCAGGTATACGTGTCCACAGTAAATAAATAAGTAAAAAAAAAAAAAAGAAAAAAAAAAAAAGAGGAATCGGCAGAGTGGAAAGTTTTTTAAATCTCCCTCGTGTTATGGACGAGCCTGACTCATCCTTACCATTTTCAGCATCTTTTAGCTAGATGAGTCAGGTTCGTCATTACCGCTAGAGAGGCTAATGGGAAGTGTGATCTGACATGTTGGAAAGTCTTTGTGCGAGTGGGAAGGTGTGGTGGGGGACTGGTGGCCACATAGCAATGCACTGTATCAATCAGTACAACAGTTACACTTTGATACTGCAACAGATATTGGTGACATGCACGATAACAAGTCGATAGCAGGTGTATTGTTCTGCTGATAGTGTAAACAGTATGGGCTTGATTCACAAAAGGGTGCTAACTGTTAGCACGGCCGTTTTCGTGCGAATTTTCGCATTGCGCGCGATCGCGAATTTTCATGCGAAACTATAACGTTTTCGCGCGCAAACGCAAATTTTACTGCGAAATCGATATCGTTTTCACGCGAAAATTCATCGTTTAGCGCGAAAATTCGCGATCGTGCGCAATGCGAAAATTCGCACGAAAACGAACGTGCTAGCAGTTAGCACTCTTTTGTGAATCAAGCCCTATGTATTGCAGCGCCGAGTCGGAGCAAAAGAAGGACAAGATCCAAAGGCTTCCTTCTATTTAGGTAGTATTCACCTGTATTTTTTGACCTGAGGCTCGCCTTAGGTTCACTGCAACACCAAATTAGGGCTACAATCTATTGAGGATTAGGACTATATATACAGTACAATGGTTTATCGTATCAGTTAATTGGCATTTTAGGTTTGATTGAAATTATATTTACTATTTTGTACATACACTTCTGAGAATGAATCAACAGAATAAATTGTGCATTTTTTTTTAAATAAATTACATTTCTCCACTAAATTTTGGGTTTCATTTTGGGCATTTTTAAGTGTCTAGACCAGGGTTGGCAAACTCAATCAGTTAAGTTGTTAAGTTAAATCCGTTAAAACCCATACATGACCCAATTTTCAGTGTCAATATCCGGCTGATTCGATCATAATTATCAAATCTCTCAGATATTGTTGCCGCAGCATGGTTATCCAATCGATCATTTTGATCAATTTCTGTCTGAAATTGGTCAAATGGATTGACTGGGCATGCTGAAAATCTATTGGGTGCAATGTGGTAATGGCATTTGATTCCCCAACAGACCCCTGGCTGGTCTCCTCCAAATTGTATGTGTATCCCTTGGGCCCATGGTGAGTGTTGCATGCTCACCTGTCACGCTGTCCTGGCTCCTCCCCTCCTCTTGTGTCCAGTGTCTTTTTGATTTGTCACCACCTGTACCTGTGATGCCGAAACAGGGAGGAGGGAAAGAGATCCCTTATGTGACAGGTAAGAATGCAACACAGGCCCGGGGGGCGTATACACTTCGGAGGTGGGGGTGGGGGTGGGGGTGGGGGGGGGGCAGCAGTGGCATTAAGATGATTTTGACTAGATTTCATGCTGAAATCTATTGGAAATCTGTCTGCTGTTTGAAGGCAGGCAATAGATCCCTCTCTGGTAACATTCATTCAGAAAGTGATTTACCTGATGGCAGATCGAGAGGTGTATGGGCACCTTTAGTAGCCTGCCAAATTGTTTATTAAGAATAATCTGGGGTAGTCTAGGCACCCTAAAACATCAGGTGCAATACCTGATTGTGCTCCTCAGTCTGGGACGGCAGCATGATGTCATCTGCAGTAAAAGGAGGCAATGGAAAGCACCAACTTTTGTTGTGTACTTTATTCTATGGCAGTGCTGGTCGTAATGGAAAAATCTACGCTTACGGATCATTACGCGTAATTTTACGCTATTACGCATTACGCAATTACGGTTACGGCGTAGGAAATTATCTACGGTTCATCACTGTAATTACGCGTTAACTTACGCAGTTACGCGTAAGGATACCGTAATGTAGGCGCTTACACTACGATGTTACGCGTAGTGCCGTAATACCCATTAATGCGTATTTTTGACGCATACGGACGATATGTACGCAATAGCCATCAATGTGACAGTTATTGCGTACACATCATTCGTATGCGTCAAAATGTACGCTTATACTGAAGGGCGGGAGATGATACTATTGGTTGCTTAGGATGTTGACTGATTGGCTACTCTTAGAAAAGGGGAGTTTTTACGTTAGTAATTACGCGTAAAATTACGCATAAGTCTTCGTAAAATTACGCATACCTAGCAATTACGGTAGACAGCGTAATTACGATACCACTTAACTGCTTACGCGTAAATAATTACGCGTAAGACCGTAAGTTACGCGTAGCACTTACGCGTAAATTTACATTGAATTACGATGCATAATTACGCTCATGCGTAATTTCGGCCCAGCACTGTTCTATGGACGTGCTTACAGCAAACTTGAACTTACATTAGCATTGTTGGATGCCCAGGCAGTTTGGTGATGGGGGGCATCTCAAAACAGCTAATAACCACATTGCTTAAAAAGAATGCTTGCCCGCAGCTTTCAGAGTTATGGACGTGAACGCCACACCGTGGCACCATGCTTTAAGACGCTTATTGCTCATGCACACCAATTGTAGATTTGTTCCTGACCCATATACACGGCAGGAGATGGGGAGGGTGCAACAAGAGGGAGGGTGCAACAATGATATGCTTGTATGCACGTTGGCTACAGCCCCACCATCTTCATTTAAACAGAAGACAATGGCCTCAATTCTGGTAGGGATTAGTGTTGGGCGAACACCTAGATGTTCGGGTTCGCGAACGTTCGCCGAACATCGCCGCGATGTTCGGGTGTTCGACCCGAACTCCGAACATAATGGAAGTCAATGGGGACCCGAACTTTCGTGCTTTGTAAAGCTTCCTTACATGCTACATACCCCAAATTTGCAGGGTATGTGCACCTTGGGAGTGGGTACAAGAGGAAAAAAAATATTTGAAAAAGAGCTTATAGTTTTTGAGAAAATTGATTGTAAAGTTTCAAAGGAAAAACTGTCTTTTAAATGTGGAAAATGTCATGTTTCTTTGCACAGGTAACATGCTTTTTGTCGGCATGCAGTCATAAATGTAATACATATAAGAGGTTCCAGGAAAAGGGACCGGTAACGCTAACCCAGTAGAAGCACACGTGATGGAACAGGAGGAGGGTGGCGCAGGAGGAGAAGGCCACGCTTTGAGACACAACAACCCAGGCCTTGCATGAGGACAAGAAGTGTGCGGATAGCAATTTGTGTTTTGTCGCCATGCAGTCATAAATTTAATACAGATGAGAGGTTCAATAAACAGGGACCGGAAACGCTAACCCATCACAGATGTTCATTGTTCATGTTACTTGGTTGGGGTCCGGGAGTGTTGCGTAGTCGTTTCCAATCCAGGATTGATTCATTTTAATTTGAGTCAGACGGTCTGCATTTTCTGTGGAGAGGCGGATACGCCGATCTGTGACGATGCCTCCGGCAGCACTTAAACAGCGTTCCGACATAACGCTGGCTGCCGGGCAAGCCAGCACCTCTATTGCGTACATTGCCAGTTTGTGCCAGGTGTCTAGCTTCGATACCCAATAGTTGAAGGGTGCAGATGGATTGTTCAACACAGCTATGCCATCTGACATGTAGTCCTTAACCATCTTCTCCAGGCGATCGGTGTTGGAGGTGGATCTGCACACTTGCTGTTCTGTGTGCTGCTGCATGGGTGTCAGAAAATGTTCCCACTCCAAGGACACTGCCGATACCATTCCCTTTTGGGCACTAGCTGCGGCTTGTGTTGTTTGCTGCCCTCCTGGTCGTCCTGGGTTTGCGGAAGTCAGTCTGTCGGCGTACAACTGGCTAGAGGAGGGGGAGGATGTCAAGTCTCCACAAGGGCCTGCTGGTATTCTTCCATTTTGACCTGTCGGACTCTTTCTTCAAGCAGTTTTGGAACATTGTGTTTGTACCGTGGATCCAGAAGGGTATAAACCCAGTAATTGGTGTTGTCCAGAATGCGCACAATGCGTGAGTCACGTTCAATGCAGTCCTAGGCCGAAGAGGTCATAGCCTAGGGTCACAAAAACCTGTTTATTTGGGCTATTTCAATGGTAGTGATGGTGACGTACATAAATCTCAGCCATGGCCGTTAGCAACGTCTGAATTTCACGAAATGTCTCATGCAGGTAGAAGACATATTGTTAGACTTGGATTCCAAAGATGGGGTCCCTACATCTCTGCAAACCAGAGTTACAGGGGTCCAAAATTGGTAAAATCCCCCATAGGCTTTCATTGCCTCCCTATTTCACTTTCCAAAATCTCACATCTTTTCAAAGGGCAATGGCTCAGCAGTACCAAATTTTCTAGCATTGTAGGGACCCTTAGGGGGAACATGACTGGTGAGTTTCGGGCCCCTAGGCCAAAGAGGTCATAGCCTAGGGTCACAAAAACCTGTTTATTTGGGCTATTTCAATGGTAGTGATGGTGACGTACATAAATCTCAGCCATGGCCGTTAGCAACGTCTGAATTTCACGAAATGTCTCATGCAGGTAGAAGACATATTGTTAGACTTGGATTCCAAAGATGGGGTCCCTACATCTCTGCAAACCAGAGTTACAGGGGTCCAAAATTGGTCAAATCCCCCATAGACTTTCATTGCCTCCCTATTTCACTTTCCAAAATCTCACATCTTTTCAAAGGGCAATGGCTCAGCAGTACCAAATTTTCTAGCATTGTAGGGACCCTTAGGGGGAACATGACTGGTGAGTTTCGGGCCCCTAGGCCAAAGAGGTCATAGCCTAGGGTCACAAAAACCCTTTTTATTTGGGCTATTTCAATGGTAGTGATGGTGACGTACATAAATCTCAGCTATGGCCGTTAGCAACGTCTGAATTTCACGAAATGTCTCATGCAGGTAGAAGACATATTGTTAGACTTGGATTCCAAAGATGGGGTCCCTACATCTCTGCAAACCAGAGTTACAGGGGTCCAAAATTGGTCAAATCCCCCATAGGCTTTCATTGCCTCCCTATTTCACTTTCCAAAATCTCACATCTTTTCAAAGGGCAATGGCTCAGCAGTACCAAATTTTCTAGCATTGTAGGGACCCTTAGGGGGAACATGACTGGTGAGTTTCGGGCCCCTAGGCCAAAGAGGTCATAGCCTAGGGTCACAAAAACCTGTTTATTTGGGCTATTTCAATGGTAGTGATGGTGACGTACATAAATCTCAGCCATGGCCGTTAGCAACGTCTGAATTTCACGAAATGTCTCATGCAGGTAGAAGACATATTGTTAGACTTGGATTCCAAAGATGGGGTCCCTACATCTCTGCAAACCAGAGTTACAGGGGTCCAAAATTGGTCAAATCCCCCATAGACTTTAATTGCCTCCCTATTTCACTTTCCAAAATCTCACATCTTTTCAAAGGGCAATGGCTCAGCAGTACCAAATTTTCTAGCATTGTAGGGACCCTTAGGGGGAACATGACTGGTGAGTTTCGGGCCCCTAGACCAAAGAGGTCATAGCCTAGGGTCACAAAAACCTGTTTATTTGGGCTATTTCAATGGTAGTGATGGTGACGTACATAAATCTCAGCTATGGCCGTTAGCAACGTCTGAATTTCACGAAATGTCTCATGCAGGTAGAAGACATATTGTTAGACTTGGATTCCAAAGATGGGGTCCCTACATCTCTGCAAACCAGAGTTACAGGGGTCCAAAATTGGTAAAATCCCCCATAGACTTTCATTGCCTCCCTATTTCACTTTCCAAAATCTCACATCTTTTCAAAGGGCAATGGCTCAGCAGTACCAAATTTTCTAGCATTGTAGGGACCCTTAGGGGGATCATGACTGGTGAGTTTTGCCACTGCTGAGCCATTGCCCTTTAAAATAGTGTGAGATTTTGGAAGGGTAAATAGTAGGCCCAATGAAAGCCTATGGGGATTTTACCAATTTTGGACCCCTGTAACTCTGGTTTGCAGAGATGTAGGGACCCCATCTTTGGAATCCAAGTCTAACAATATGTCTTCTACCTGCATGAGACATTTCGTGAAATTCAGACGTTGCTAACGGCCATAGCTGAGATTTATGTACGTCACCATCACTACCATTGAAATAGCCCAAATAAACAGGTTTTTGTGACCCTAGGCTATGACCTCTTTGGCCTAGGGGCCCGAAACTCACCAGTCATGTTCCCCCTAAGGGTCCCTACAATGCTAGAAAATTTGGTACTGCTGAGCCATTGCCCTTTGAAAAGATGTGAGATTTTGGAAAGTGAAATAGGGAGGCAATGAAAGTCTATGGGGGATTTTACCAATTTTGGACCCCTGTAACTCTGGTTTGCAGAGATGTAGGGACCCCATCTTTGGAATCCAAGTCTAACAATATGTCTTCTACCTGCTTGAGACATTTCGTGAAATTCAGACGTTGCTAACGGCCATGGCTGAGATTTATGTACGTCACCATCACTACCATTGAAATAGCCCAAATAAACAGGTTTTTGTGACCCTAGGCTATGACCTTTTCGGCCTAGGACTGCATTGAACGCGACCCACGCATTGTGCGCATTCTGGACAACACCAATTACTGGGTTTATACCCTTCTGGATCCACGGTACAAACACAATGTTCCAAAACTGCTTGAAGAAAGAGTCCGACAGGTCAAAATGGAAGAATACCAGCAGGCCCTTGTGGAGACTTTAAAGAGGAGATTGACATCCTCCCCCTCCTCTAGCCAGTTATTCGCCGACAGACTGACTTCCGCAAACCCAGGACGACCAGGAGGGCAGCAAACAACACAAGCCGCAGCTAGTGCCCAAAAGGGAATGGTATCGGCAGTGCCCTTGGAGTGGGAACATTTTCTGACACCCATGCAGCAGCACACAGAACAGCAAGCGTGCAGATCCACCTCCAACACCGATCGCCTGGAGAAGATGGTCAAGGACTACATGTCAGATGGCATAGCTGTGTTGAACAATCCATCTGCACCCTTCAACTATTGGGTATCGAAGCTAGACACCTGGCACAAACTGGCAATGTACGCAATAGAGGTGCTGGATTGCCCGGCAGCCAGCGTTATGTCGGAACGCTGTTTCAGTGCTGCCGGAGGCATCGTCACAGATCGGCGTATCCGCCTCTCCACAGAAAATGCAGACCGTCTGACTCAAATTAAAATTAATCAATCCTGGATTGGAAACGACTATGCAACACTCCCGGACCCCAACCAAGTAACATGAACAATGAACATCTGTGATGGGTTAGCGTTTCCGGTCCCTGTTTATTGAACCTCTCATCTGTATTACATTTATGACTGCATGGCGACAAAACGCAAATTGCTATCCGCACGCTTCTTGTCCTCATGCAAGGCCTGGGTTGTTGTGTCTCAAAGCGTGGCCTTCTCCTCCTGCGCCACCCTCCTCCTGTTCCATCACGTGTGCTGCTGCTGGGTTAGCGTTACCGGTCCCTTTTCCTGGAACCTCTTATATGTATTACATTTATGACTGCATGCCGACAAAAAGCATGTTACCTGTGCAAAGAAAACAGACATTTCCCGCATTTAAAAGACAGTTTTCCCTTTGAAACTTTAAAATCGATTTTCTCAAAAACTATAAGCTCTTTTTGCTAAAAAATTTTTCCTCTTGTACCCACTCCCAAGGTGCACATACCCTGTAAATTTGGGGTATGTAGCATATAAGGAGGCTTTACAAAGCACGAAAGTTCGGGTCCCCATTGACTTCCATTATGTTCGGAGTTCGGCTCGAACACCCGAACATCGCGGCCATGTTCGGCCTGAACCCGAACATCTAGATGTTCGCCCAACACTACACGTGACCCGTTCGGCCAATCACAGCGCTAGCCGAACGTTCGGCCATGCGCTCTTAGTTCGGCCATATGGCCGAACAGTTTGGCCGAACACCATCAGGTGTTCGGCCGAACTCGAACATCACCCGAACAGGGTGATGTTCTGCAGAACCCGAACAGTGGCGAACACTGTTCGCCCAACACTAGTAGGGATATCAAATAAATTACCTCATGTGAGGTAATTTACCTCATGACTGAGGTAATTACATTTAGCAATTCTGGTAAGTTTTTGTCATGTTTTACCTCATGGGGTAAATTATGAGGTAATTCATAGGGTTGAGCTGAAATATTCGAAATTTTGCGTTACTATAATTACGCATGCGAAATTTGCTATTACGGTGCGAAATTATGGTAGCGTAATTGCCATTAAAATCGTAATTGATAATACCGTAAGCGTAATTTTCAACGCGTAATTTCGCGTTTCGTTCATAACGTAATTTCACGTACAACTATACCGTAATTTCGCGTTAAACCATAACGTAATTTCGCATTTCTTTGTAATTTCGCAAATTTCGTAATTACTTGCATCTCTCAGTCACTTCTCGGCACTTCTGTCAGTCTCCTGTCCTCGCTGGTGCTGTAGCACGTGCAGGCAGCCTCTTCCCCTATGAGATTGCTCAACTTCCTGTTGTTTTTGTTCGCATTAGCCAATCTGAAGCGAATCAGCGGTAGTCAGACGAACGCTAACAAATGTTCGCATATGAACGCTTTTTCGCGTTAAATAATGTAAAAACTAAGCATGCGCAGTTCAAGGGTGTATTGACAAGAATGTTTCTATGCATAGAGCAAGCTTTTTCGCAATAATTACACTGTGATCAATGAGAGTAATATGAACTATCGCATATCACGTAACTACGCTTACAAACGTTTGCATGCAAGGCAAACGTAATTTCGCGATACCCACTGTAATGCGAAAGCTACGCGAAAATTACGCTTACGCGGAATTTCGCGAAATCCTTCTTCATTACGATTATGTACTTACGGCCATAATCGTACTTACACTAATAACGCGAAATTTCGCGAAATCGTAATTAAGTCATTACGCTTACTTTACCGAAAATAGCTATTCTCATGGAAATTAGGGGGTATGTTGGCACAATTTACTAATCAGTTTAAGACCTGCCTGTACCTGGAGGTAAAGTTAATTTGTATGCATTTTGCAGTTTTTAGTGTAGTTCCTATTGCTGTTTTGGTGCCATTCTTATTTAGGATGTGTAATAGAAAATAATAGTAGAAATAAAACTCCAAATATTTACTGGATTTTTTTTTTACAAGGGATGCCTATAAATATACTTTTCATGGGTTGCTACATAATCTAATACACCTTCCCCCCTCAAAAAAACATCTTCCAAAGACTATCCTAACTTATGGAAGTCAATTAAAGACTACTATTAGTTATTTACTGCATGCTTACCGCTGAAATACCTCATGTTTTACCTCACTTTATGCTTTCACCTCATGTTTAACCTTAATGTTTTACCTCATGTTCGGAAATGCAGAAAAATCTTTCAGAATTGCTAAAACAAAAAAGGAAAATACCACATGAGGTATTTTACCTACAAAAAAATATTTACCTCACACAGCTACCAGAATTGAGGCCAATGCCAATACAAGTGCCGGGTCATCCTAGTATGTTGTAACTGCTAGTTTGCTGTGAGAGCGTATCAGCACAATTAGGTGCGCTTTATTTTCTCCTCTTTCACTGCTTAGAGTCATGTGAATTGAAGCTCTCGCAAGCCACATAAAATGGTGGATTCAGCCTTGAGTTTGACACCTGTGGTCTAGACTCAAGGACTTTGTGGATAGTGTTAGTAATTTCAGTTACTTACTTAGTGTCCTGCAGATTTCAACAACAGCTTTAAAGACCAAGGCCGAGAAGCTGACTTTTAGCCTGACGGTTTTCATGTTTGGCAATCTGAGGCGCAGACGTTTGTGCTGAGGGGTGAAAAACAGTTTTGCATTGGCTTGTACTCCATATTTGTCCAGGGTCCAATGTGTCTTCAGCAACCAACAGTTCTTCTGTTCCCACCAAAGTGCATAGTCCGACCAATCCCTGGAAACACCTAAAATAGAACACAAATATGAGTATAAAAATGTGACCTCTAAATTGACCCCTCATGAGTAAAAATCTGGATCTTTTTTTTGGTGTGCAGATAGACCCCTTTCCTCAGTATGCCATGGATTAGTAGGTTCGATCCCTGGGGGTCAAAAACAATGAATCCTAGTGGAATAATTGATTTGCAAGTTTCAAGTATTTGCAGGTTAGAAAGGTTATTAAGCCAAAGGCATAACTATAGATCTAATGGCCCCATGGCCAATATTACATGCCCCCCACTGCCTTTGACATAGTCTCCAATTCCTATATAGATGAGTGGGAACGTATTGAACCCCTCCTCCACTGTGTATGAAGCACAGATATATGGCTGCCCTGCCCCACCCTAACAAGTTGAGAGCCTAGTACATGCTAGGGAGGATTCCCATTGGTCTTTTGTAATCCAATGGGAGCCTGCTGCTTCTGCCAGGACTCCGGCCTATGTACCGGCCAGTGTCCTGGTGGAAGTAGAGGCAGAAGACCTAAGACGACAAGGTGACAGAAGACAGGCGAGTAGAGCAGGAACGTGCACTGCAACCAGCCTATTGAGAGCGGACACTGTCTCATAGGCTTGCACTGATTCCATCGGCATCTGTTTTGTTAGCGATTCAAGAAAAATCATGAAGGTTCTAAATTTGGGTTCCACTTACTGCAGCGGATCAAACGGATCCGTTGAAGACTGGCAAGTGTGCACAGATACTATAAATAATATAGGATCCGTGAACATGTCCTTTTTTCAATATGACAGTTTTTTTTAAAGCTAATGGAAACCTAGTATGAGCCCTGTACAGACAGCTTCAAGCCTTTGTTGAGGTGAGGGAAGAGGATAGGTAAGTAGCACCCTTCTGTAGGAACTTCCTGTAACATTTTCCCAGGGTGCAAATGGTATTGGGTAAAAGTGAACAATATTTCAGGAAAAGACCTCCCAACCACAGCCATCCATATCCATATGTTGTGGGAGCTTTGCCTGCATTCAAGAACACTTCTCTGCTGTGCTGTGACTGTGGGAGATGGCGTTGCGTGCCTGCTGCAGGCTGGGTGTGCTTTGTATAACAAAGATAAGAAACACTAACAGAAAAGAGCTTGAGGTGAAATACAGGTCTTGCAGCAGTAACCAAAAAGAAAGAGCAAATCACCTCAGGTGCTCAGAAATATCAGAGTGTACACATTGCAGAGATTTTGAACAAACTTTATTGCCACCTCTTTCTCTTTTCTCTGTCCATTCTAGTGATTGTGAAATGTGAGATTTTAGAGCACATATGAGAGGAAGTTGTAAACACTGGCATCAATGAGCTTGTGAAACATTAAGTGCAAGTTACACACATGGCTGAAGTGTATTCTGGCCACATGTTTCAGCTGCTGGCCTACCATTAGGTTTCTGTGTAATGCGCCCAGCACTTGTAACCACACATGTCAGTGGTTGATACATGGGCCCATATGCAAATCACTTTTTCACCTGAGTTTTCACCTAGGAGATAATTTTTCATCTTCGATTTATAATAACTTTTTAGCACTTTGCAATAGAAAAAGTACCAAAAAGTAGTTGAAAAAGTACTATCAAAATTATTTTGAGCATTTGTTTGCTTTCTGATGGTTTAAAAGGTATTTAATTGACAAGTTTAAAGAGAACCTGAGGTGGGTTTTATAAATGCTATTAGGACACAGAGGCTGGTTCTGCATACTATCACCAGCCTCTGTGTCCATACTGTGCCCCCCCCCCCCCACGCTCTGCTGTCCCCCGGAATAAAAACCGCCATGCTGGCGACATGCAGCTTGTCGCTAGCAGGCTGTTTACCTTAATGCTGCCTGTCACCGCCATTCCCCCGCCTCCTCTATATATCGTGGCTCCCCGCCTGTGTCCCTTCCCTCCCCGCCTCTGTAAGCTGATTGGAGGGAAGGAACGCAGGCAGGGAGTGGCGCTATAGAGGAGGAGAGGGAGCGGTGGTGAATGGCAGAACAAAGGTAAACAGCCTGCTAGCGACAAGCTGCATGTCGCCAGCATGGTGGTTTTTACTCTGGGGGACAGCAGAGCGTGTGGGGGGGAGGGGCCTGGGGAGGGACACAGTACAGACACAGAGGCTGGTGATAGTATGCAGACCCAGCCTCTGTGTCCTAATAGCATTTTTAAAACCCACCTCGGGTTCTCTTTAAAAATTTCACGTAGGAGAACTGCATATGGGCCATGGAGTGACTGCAAAAGAGAATCACCTAGAAGCATACCTCCCAACTTTTTGAGATGAGAAAGAGGGACACTTAAGCCACGCCCCTGCCACGCACCTGATCACGCCCCCACCACACCCCTAGTCACGCATACCATAAAGATTTCATAAGAAAAATATGTTGTTTTATAATTCAAACCCCACTTGTCATTTCTATCCTGGTTCATTTTCCTTCATATTAACATATTAAAATTAGGGACTATCCCTCCAAAAGAGGGACAGTTGGGAGCTATGTAGACAGTAGTGGGATCAATGTCATTCCACTGCCTATGCCAAATGCTCAGGCCGGTGCTTCTATAGGGTCAAGTGGGGCAATAGCCTAGGGGCCCCACAAGGCACTGTACGGGTCACAGGTTTACTGCCTCTGCAAATGCGTGTAGCTGCCTGCTCCATGTGAATTAGCCCTATCACTTAGATAAGGCGTCTGTTTAGAGGTGCACGCCCCTTTTTCCTCCAGGTCAATGAAACACTCATTAGAGAAAATTTAAAAAAGATCCATTGATGGACCACTTGAATTCCTGCTCTGTACAGCATCTTACACAAGTATGAAGATGGGAAAATGGGGGTGTTTGATCTGTCTGAATGGATGCAAAGATGTGAAATTCAAGTGCCCATGCTGCATTTTTTTAAGGGAATATTCAAGGCGAAAGTTGATGAACTTGGAGCAGTCACTAAATTATTACTTTCAAATTCATATTACTTTAGCTTACCAATGTGCTCTACGAGTTTAAACATGACTCCTCCAATGTGAAGATCTCCTGAGACCTGTATGCTGACATCTTGGTTCTCTGTCTCATTCTGCTGGTCCACTGTGACACAGAGTTCCCAAGCGGCACTGCCCACCGCGGCTATGTAAGCCATTCTGATTGGCTGACAGCTCTATAATAGAAGCAGAGAAAAGTGTGTTAATGAGCACCAGCCACCAAGAAAACAGTGCTTGAAAATG
The DNA here is from genome assembly GCF_040937935.1 of Hyperolius riggenbachi. Lineage (NCBI taxonomy): Eukaryota > Metazoa > Chordata > Amphibia > Anura > Hyperoliidae > Hyperolius > Hyperolius riggenbachi. The sequence continues at coordinate 433,386,077 of NC_090649.1, forward strand.
TAGCAATTCACAAATAATATATCTCTATAGAGTTTTAGTAACTGGATTAAGGCCTCAGCCAAAGCAAGAAAGGAAAGCATCTTCTTGCACCAGGTAATTTCTGTCAACCGTTGTGTCTGTCCGTCTCCGCCTCCATTGACAGTAATCTTTTGTATGAACACAAACTCACTTTATGACATGTAACCCTAACTAATCACATTGACTTTAAAGAGAAACCGTAACCAAGAACTGAATGTCATCCCAATCAGTAGCTGATACCCCCTTTTCCATGAGAAATCTCTCTTTTTCAAACAGATCATCGGGGTGGGGGGTGGGGATCTGTATGGCTAATATTGTGGTGGAACTCCTTCCAACTGCTAAAAAAACAAGCAGCATCTCCTTTCACTGGCATCACCTACCAGCAGTAAAAATGTGATAAATGTCAGAATGTAAATCAGGGAGAGGAAAGATTTTACAATGGGCAAATATTGGCTAAATAATTTATACACAATTATTGTAAAAATGAAGCACTATTTTTATTACATTAGTTTCACTGGAGTTCCTCTTTAAACTATTTCTGATGCCACACTGTTACCTCCCCAACACTGACTCCTTTCTGACACCTAACCCTTAACTCTTCCTTAACGTTCTTGAGGTCTAACTATAACTACTAACCACCAATAGCCACTTCCTAATGCCTTAATTTAACCTACCTATCCATTAAATAAATGCTTTTTTTTTTTGCATTTCCGCTGTAAAAATAACAGATTTTTTTGTTTTTGCTGTAAAAATAATGATTTTTTCGCATTTTGGATGCAAAAATTACTTGGCAAAAATATGCAAGCAACACTGCCCAAATTAAGCATTCTTTTGAAGGACTCCTCAAGTGAGAGGGATAGGGTTGCTGTCATTTTTAGTTTCCTTTAAACAATTCCAGTTGCCTGGCAATCCTGCTAATATATTTGGCTGCAGTAGTGTCTGAATCACACCTGAAACAAGTATGTGGCTAATCCAGCCAGACTTCAGTCAAAAACATCTGATCTGCATGCTTGTTCAGGGTCTATGGCTAAGAGTATTAGAGACAGAGGCTCAGTAGGAAAGCCAGGCAATCTGCATTTTTTAAAGGTAAATATGTCATTCAAGAGAGATGGAACAGCACCTCGGCCATCCTCTGTGGGTGTGCGGGAACCAACCCCTTGTACCGACAGGGTGACGATCCGTCTTGTTCGGAGATAATGGTCCGCACCACATCTGAGGCCTTGTTCACATCTGCTGCGCTGAAAAACGTGTGAAAGCGCGTGGTAAAAAACGCATGCGCTTGTGCGCGCTTTAGTGCGCGTTTCTGTGCGTTGCGCTGCGCTTCTTTAAAGCACGTCTTGCTTGTTGTACCAGCAGCAGTTGTCAATAAAACTTTGCTTTTGTATGTAAATGTATTTTTTTCTCCAATTAGGGGTAAAAAAAAGCATGCGCTTGTACGCGCTTCTATGCGCTAAAAAAGCGCACCCATTTACTTGCATTGATGTGCGCTTTCCAGCTCAACGCACAGAAATGCATGCAACACTACGTTTCTGTAACGCTGCTCAGCGCAGCGCATAGATGTGAACCAGCTACATTTAGTTACATGGGAAAGAAAATACCTTGCTGATCGCACAGGGCAGTGCGCTGTAAAAAGCGCACAGAAACGGCCCTGATGTGAACGAGGCCTAAGTATACTGTAAATCAGCTTTATTGAAGATCCATAAAATGCTGTGTAGCAGCTACAGCCCGCTGTTTCGGGTTACATGCCCTTTTACAAGCTGCTCAGCGCATTGTGCTGAGCAGCTTGTAAAAGGACATGTAACCAGCGGGCTGTAGCTGCTACACAGCATTTTATGGATCTTCAATAAAGCTGATTTATACTTAGATGTGGTGCGGACCATTATCTTCGAACATAAAGGTATATGTCATCCTCCATATTCCTCTCAGTTCAGGTGTGATTTAACCAAGAGCTGCACTTTATTTATTTTTAAATAAGACTGCAATTAGTTTGCAATTATCTCCTCTATCTCGGAGGTATCACTATGCAATATCGGGACTTTTGGGCACGTTCCGCAGATTAACATCTAATGGTTACTCCAACAACAATCTGGAATTTCATATCTAAACACAAAAAGTACACATCAGGTTTATCTGCATTCCTATTTCAAACTCCCTAACATCTGCCCTGAGGGCAAGCCTTGTGTGTTCAGCCTCCCAGGAGAGCGTGTCATGGCCTGCCGCAGAGCACTGGAACAGGGAGTCCTGCAGAGACAACCAAGTAGAGAGAGGAGCACTGAAGCATCTGAACTCAATGAGAAGATCTACTGGGATTCCGACCAGAATTATTTACTTATGTCGTGTCTGATGAATGGAGATCAATATTGACTGCATGTCTCAGACAGACACTTCATTTCTTTACACATTACACTAATAAGAACCCCTTTGAAAGGATATAGCCTACAAGCTAGTTAACAATCAGGTTATTGATCTGCACACCTTGAGGACATTTATCATGTGGACGTCTGTTGCTGCAGATTCAGAAACTGATCTCTATGGAGACCTTTAGGCTATGACAGACAATGTCTCCAGATTCCACAGTCTGATGGTCTCCTTCTAATAGAAGGGGAGTCCCTATTTTAGAACCAAATCCTTCTGTTACAATCAAGTGTTTGGCTTCAGTAGTGTGTGAATTAGACGCCTGCATCGGGTCGGGTACCCGTGGGTTACCCAAAATGTGGGTCGGGTTTGGGTACCTATTTTGATTTTAATCGTGCTTTGGATCGGGTGCGTGTAGCGGGTCTGTGGGTGCGGGTCTGGTGCGGGTACCAGATTCACCAGAAAGCGTGTTGCGGGTCATGTGCGGGTAGTGGGGCTGCGGGTGCGGGACTGAAAAATTAGACCCGCACAGGGCATCAGGTCGGACACCCACGGGTTACCCAAAATGTTGGTTGGGTACCAGTTTTGATTTAATCGGGTTGCAGGTCGGGTGCGGGTAGCGGGTCTGCAGGTACCAGATTCACCAGAAAGTGGGTTGCGAATCAGGTGCAGATAGCGGGGCTGCGGGTGCGGGTCTGAAAAATTAGACCCACGCAGGCCTCTAGTCAGAATAACACCAGAAATAATCAAACGACTAATCTTGTCAGATTTGACGGTAATGTCAGAAACACCTGATCTGCTTGTTTGTTCAGGGTCTACGGCTTAAAATATTAAGGTGGCCATACATCTAGTAAAGATGATCAGCAGATTCGACCAAGAGATGGATCTCTCTCTGATCAAATCTGATCAGAGAGAGATCTGTCAGCTGCCCATACACCGCAGGCCAATTACAGATCGATCTCAGCATCAAATTTTGCAGGAATCGGCCTAGTGACTTTGCCTCATTGCCCAGCTGCCCTCCCAAGGGAAAAATATGCCCCCCCCAGAGCTTGTGTATGAATACTTTACCTGTTTGTGTCCACCGCTGGCCCTGTCCTCTTCCTCACAACAAGCGCCCTTTGTGGTTACCTGCTTATTGCAGGTGGCCGCGGGTTTGACATCACACACACGCCTGTGTCACGGCAACCACGTGGGTCTCACATTTTACACTGTGGAGGGGGGGAGCACCCCGGGGGATTCCGTTGCGTTTGTTGCTCGATATCGCACGCCATCACCACAGTGCATCCAGTCGAGCATGTCAGCCCGACATCGACTTGCAGCATGTCCGATTGATGCATGTGAACAATTTAGGTCAGAGATTGGTTGCATAGTCAATCGGGCATGCTTTTGGCTGCAATGGTTTTCATCATTATAATCATCAAATTGGATGGTTGATAGGCCACCAAGTTGCCTGATGTATCTTTAGAGACAGACGATCAGCAGGAAAGCCAGGTAACTGGCATTGCTTAAAAGGAAATAAATATGGCATCCTCCATATACCTCTCATTTCAGGTTCCCTTTAAAGAGGAACTTCAGTGAAAATAATGTAATAAAAAAGTGCTTCATTTTTACAATTATTATGTATAAATGATTTTGTGTTTGCCCATTGTAAAATCTTTCCTCTCCCCGATTTAGATTCTCACATTTACCCCATGTTGACATTTTTACTGCTGGCAGATGATGTCAGTGAAAGGAGCTGCTGCTTGCTTTTTTGGCATTTGAAAACAGCTGTAAACAGCTGTTATTTCCCACAATGCAATGAGGTTCACAGACAGGAATTTTTCAGGACCATGGTCCTGACATCACACTGTGGGAGGGGGTTCACCACAAAATTAGCCATACTGACAAATAGTTTTTAATTTAGCGAGTTTGTACATTGTTGTTTAATCCGCATATTGTCCTTTGCTATCTATTATTCTCTGCACACACAAAAGCAGCCCACACTTTTGATTGAATCTGCCACCTCTGCTCACACCCTGAGGCCAGGCCAGGGGCGTAGCAATAGGGGGTGCAGAGGTAGCGACCGCATCGGGGCCCTTGGGCCAGAGGGGCCCCTGACGGGCCCTCCCTCAACTACAGTAATTAGCTCTCTATTGGTCCTGTGCTCATAATAATCACTTCTATAGATACTTTGAATAGTGGTAATCATTAACAAACGGTTCCCCATCCCCTTCTTGCACCTCTGACACTGTAGTTGGCATTGGCAGGTTTTGGTGCGCCGTATCAATGGTTATGCATAGAGTGCTTGGGGGGGCCCCATTGTAAAACTTGCATCGGGGCCCACAGCTCCTTAGCTACGCCACTGGGCCAGGCATTGTTCAGATGTCACAACTCAGCATTAGTGCCAACAGTCACTGCAGCCAATGTTCACCTTCAGTTCAGTGTGGAACAGTGCAGTCCGTCCAGGGCAAAACCATTGCTTTAGCCAGTGTGTTTGTGTGTTTATCCATTCTTTGTGTGCTTTTCCATTTTAGCATCTGGGATAGTGACAATCAAAATACTTGCCTACTGTGCAAATTTGGTTGGTCTGGAACCAGACATGAAGCAAAATAACAGCTTCTACCTGCCTGCCACTTGGCCTTAGAAAGCATTGAGCTGGGGGCGGGGCTCAGGCATGATGACAACCAGACTCCTGGAAGCCCACCAGGCCCTAGACACCTGCCTAGGTCATCTGGGGCCCTTTTTCACACATCACGGTACTCTCCCCCGCCGCAGCTCATCGCTTTGGCCATTAGTGTCTATCAGACTGGCTATAGTAACGGCAACGCGATGCCAGTGCTTCGATCGGCACAGAGGTGACGCAGACTCTGAAGTGAATTGCCGATCGGTGCCACTCAGCGTATGATTGCATCAGAGTCAATGGCACTGCAACAATCTATCATATATTGCGAGAGTGATGTGGCGCTCATGCACTGATCGTCCAAAATCCAGTGACGTATGTCCTATAGAACAGAGAGTGTGTCAGTGAGCAGGGGGCGGAGCTAGGGAAATTACCCTGTCGGTGCTGTTGCTGCAGGATGTAAAAAAGATGAATGGAATGCAATTGTCCTGCAGGGGGGGGGGGGGGGGGGGTCGTCTCATCCCCAGGAAAATCGCACCGTACATGGGTGAAACTTGGTCTTAATTGATGTAAAAAAAAATTCTTTACTGCTGATCACCTAGCGGGTAATAAATCAGCACTTTCTGAATCTGATTGCCCCCCTGATCACTTCCTGTTCTGGTCTTTCAAATTTGAAGTCCTGGCTGAACAAGAAATTCCATATTTGTGATTTTATTTTTTAATTATCATAGAGTAATTAGAAAGCATTAAGAGGGCAACCTTTGCTGGGTCATATTGAGGTACATCCACTAATCTGCGATAATCAGAATAAAGTGCGTACACACACCGCGGTGAGCAGAGTGAAATGCAATACATAACATGCATCTTACGCAAGATTTTACGCACTTTATTCTAATTACCGACCGCAGTTTACTGCATACACTCTATTAAAACTTAGTGGAGGTTAGTTAAATTAGCAGTTATGTGTTTTCAGCCTAATGCAGACGTCTGTAATAAGATTTATTTTTTTCCTTTTTGAAAGGACAACCGAGGTGACATGTGACATGATGAGATAGACATGTGTATGTACAGTGCCAAGTACACAAGTAACTCGGCCGTGGTCCTTTTTTCTTTTTCTGCCTGAAAGAGTTAAACATCAGGTCTGCAAGTGACAGTTTCTGTCCGGGTCGGACTGGGTCAGATTATAGCATATCCCTCACTGACTTTCCTGGCAGTAAATGGCTTCTGAGAGCAGGAAAGAAATAAAAAGGGTCAATAATTCATAGATTTGAGCTCTAGCATATGTCAATGAAGGTGTCATTGAGCAGAGACAATGAAAAAGTAAACATTTAAAAACTAGATTTAAACTTAAAATAAAACTGTGGGATATCTAAAAAAGTCATTTTTAGGAGAAGTAGGATAGATACATTTGTTTTTCTCATCAGTTTATATTCACCTCAGATGTCCTTTAACTAAACACATATTTCCCTGTATTTATCTATTATTTAAAAGAAGAGCTTTTGCTTATTGATGCTGCATGCAGCTGCAATCACAAATTTGCATGCCTTTCAGTAAACCCTCAAAACGACCTGATCATGCTAGAACAGGCATGGGCAAACTTGGCCCTCCAGCTGTTAAGGAACTACAAGTCCCACAATGCATTTGCCTTTATGAGTCATGACTGTGGCTGTAAGACTCCTGCAATGCATTGTGGGACTTGTAGTTCCTTAACAGCTGGAGGGCCAAGTTTGCCCATTCCTGTGCTAGAATGACCATACATAGCAGGTGAGTTAAATGCCTGATGCGGGAGTAGTAACCAATTGGCTACATAAGTAGCCAGTTGTGTGTGGTGGTCCAGTATTTGTCATGGAAAAAATCCGACGAAATAATAACTAAAGTTGTATAGGTGATACCGTTAATGACTAACTGTTCTATTTCTCTGCAAGATTTCTTCTTCAAGCAAGTTTCAGACCTGGATCCGACCCAGGTATCACCTAAACAACTTTTGTTGTTATGTCTTCGGATTCTACGTAAGTAGGTGATCATATACTATATAGTTTTGTAGCGGAGTAGCCATCCGGCTACAAATAGCAGGTGCTGGAGGAGGAGGAGGTTAGGTTCAGGCATTAGAAGTGTGTGTAAGTGTGTGTGTGTGTGTGTGGGGGGGTTGTTTTTAGGTATTTGGTGGAAGGGGGGGGGGGGGGGGTTATTTTTAGGCACTAGGAGAGGGTATTAATTTTTGGCTTGGAGGGTTGCTTTAGGCATTGGGGGGGGGGGGGGGGGGGGGGAATTAGTTTTAAGCATTAAGTGTGTGTGTGTGTGTGTGTGTGTAAGGGAAAGAAGGTGTGTGGGGGGGGTGTTAGATGTAGCCACCAGGGGTCATTTTAGGCATTGGTGAGTGGGGTGTTTCAGGGTCTAGGGAGAGGGTTCAATTGAGAATTGGCGCTGAGTTTTACTATAGTAAAATATAGGTAATTTAAATTACCAATATCTTTACTATAACAATTCCAGTGTGCCTAACTCATGCAATAACGGTGCTACATGTACTCCCATAACCTAGTGGTCCTTGGCAAAGCAGATGGTTCCTGCGCCGAGTGCCTAGGCTGGGCACCGCTACAGCACTAATGCCATAGTGTGCACCCTGCTTAAAGGTAATTCAGGGTTCCGGCTATATTAATACGTACCCCTTCTTGGAGATCTCTGGTGAATTGTTAGAAAATCAGGCCCATTGATTGAGTGGCAATTACTTTGCTCTTATGCTATATTTATCATACAGCCAACACACCCCAGATCAAGTCTGTGCAATGTATGCTTAGAATTATAAGCTGAGAGACGGGCAGTCATTCGGAATTTGTTGTGCTACTGGAACTCACAATGTAAACAGACTTAAAAAAACTGAAACGCAACTTCTCTACAATAAATCCAGTTCTGGTAAGAAACTGAAGAACTCTGGCAGGAAAAATGCTCTTATTGGTCGTACACAGGTACAAGGTATAAGTTTGCATTGTATGGTGGTCTTACCTTGTCTTCCTCCTGAGAGCTGCCCCGTCCACTCCACTCTGTCTACCTGGATTCCTGAGTCAGGAATGAGTAGATCTCCACCCAGCTGTGACGAGGAAGGGGGCCAGGTTTATAGCTGGGAAGTGCCCTTCACTTGCAGTAGGAGTATATCCCGCCCAGGGCTTCTGGCACCAGCAAATACTGCTACAACTGCAAGTAACAGCATGTCGGAAATCACAACACCACAGCCTTACCTGTACAGCTAATGTCTACCAATGTGAAGTCACTATTCCCTGGAGTCTAAGCCGCCGCTATGGTGCATGTGAGCAGTGCAGTCACTGAACAGGTTCCTGGCATTGTGTAAGCTGCCCAGCTCTCTGGAAGAGCAGATTCATACAATGCGCATTGTGATTCATGCTGAGAACTCAAAACCATATCCTCCAGGCAAAGAAACTATGCTTGGACTTAGTACTGTACCTGAGGGCTGCGTTCCTCTGTCTGATCTGAATTAACTCTTCTGCTGACTTAGCCAGAAGAAGCAGCTATGGCCTACCTAAAACCTGAGATATACAATTCTGTCTTCTTTTATTTATTTATTGCTACAGTTATAATAGTCTATATATATAATAGACTAAGTGCCTCAACCTTCAAACAAGAAGAAGAAGTACTTTGCATGAGAAAATGTATGCGTGCTCAAACACCAAGTTTAAGGCCTCTTTTCCACGGACTGTTGAGCTGTGTGCTCAGCAAGCAGTTACCAGGCAGCAGTGAGCAGAAACCAGGCAGCAACAAGCAGTTACCCGGCAGCAGCAAGCAGTTATCAGTCAGCAGTGAGCAGATACCAGGTAGCAACAATCAGTTGCCAGGCAGCAGCAAGCAGTTACCAGGCAGCAGCAAGCAGTTACCAGGCAGCAGCAAGCAGTTACCAGGCAGCAGCGAGCAGTTACCAGGCAGCAGTGAGCAGATACCAGGCAGCAGTGAGCAGATACCAGGCAGCAACAAGCAGTTACCAGGCAGCAGTGAGCAGATACCAGGCAGCAGCAAGCAGTTACCAGGCAGCAGTGAGCAGATACCAGGCAGCAGCGAGCAGATACCAGGCAGCAGCAAGCAGTTACCAGGCAGCAGTGAGCAGTTACCAGGCAGCAGTGAGCAGTTGTGAGAGTTTGAGAGCCATTTCACTGCCTATTCACAGTCCATGGAAAAGAGGCCTTACCCTAGCAAGTCTGACATTGCAAATCTGGACTAATTGGCTATTCATGAGGCAATGCTCATGCAAATGCATGCACAAACCAATACCACAAAGCAGTCACCCTGCTACATGCTACATTAGCACTATCCGGCTTAGTGCACACCAGAGCGGTTCGGCAGCGTTTTGCGATCCACTTGCGGCTGCGGATACGCTTGGGTAATGTATTTCAATGGGCTGGTGCACACCAGAGCGGGAGGCGTTTTGCTGAAACGCATACTCCCGAGGTGAGGCATTTTTTGGATTGCGGAGGCGTTTCTGCCTCCAATGTAAAGTATAGGAAAAAAGCAAACCGCTCTGAAAAACGGCAGTTCAGAGCAGTTTTGCAGGCGTTTTTGTTACAGAAGCTGTTCAGTAACAGCTTTACTGTAACAATATATGAAATCTACTACACCAAAAACGCTTTACAAAACCGCAAAATGCTAGGTGAAATGCTACAGAAAAATAAGAAAAGGCGTTTCAAAATCTGCTAGCATTTTGCGGATCTGCTAGCAGTTTTTGGTGTGCTCCAGGCCTCCAGGAGCACCATGGGGAGGATTCCCAATGCCCCCTTTTTATACAACTGGGGGGACCGCAGGGTCCCAGGCTCTCTAACTGCCTGGAAACCTCAGCGGCACCCCGGAGGGGGAGGCTGCGTGGCGTGGACGACCCCCCCCCCCAAGTGTGGCCAGCGCCGGGGAGAGCCGTCTGCACCCACCTCCCAATATTAAAAACAGGCACTTACCTTAACGTCCATTGCGTTCTGTTACATGCGCATTAATTTGGGGGCACCACATGAGAAAGGAGAGAAGCATGGGTCACCCCGAGCTTTAGAGCTCAGGGCTGGCTCACATACAGCACTCCAGAGGGGGGGGGGGGAGGACAGGCGCACTCACTCCAGGGTTCACACCACCGGAGCAAGCCATCCACCACCTGCCTCCAAAGGATACAAACTGCACAAAATGCTTTCCATGAGAAAATTAATGTGCATGTAGCAGAACCCAGTGGACGTTAAGGTAAGTGGCTGTTTTTAATATTAGGAGGTGGGTGCGGACAGCTCTCCCCAGCGCTGGCCACGCTTGGGGGGGGGGGGGGGGGGGGCGGCTGCGCCACCCAGCCTCCCACTCCGGGGTGCCGCTGTGGTTCCCAGGCAGCGAGAGAGCACTTTGCAGTATTGGTTTTTTGACCCTGCATAGTTTGGCATGCGAAAGCAAATGCATATTTGCATGAGCATTGCCTCATGAATAGCCAATTAGGCCGGATTTGCAAAGCCAGACTTGCTAGGGTTAAACTTGGTGTTTGAGCACGCATACATTTTCTCATGGAAAGCCTACTTCTTCTTGCTTCAAGGTTGAGGCACGTACTCTATTAGATAGATAGAAGATGCGGCGTATGCTACGACGCGGGTTGGCTAGTATATATATATTTTAAAAGTGGACCTGAACTCAAAACTTCCTCTCTGCTCTAAAAGATACACAACAGCACAATAACCTTTAAAGAAAAACCTTTCTTTGTTACAGCTGATACAAAATCCTGAAATAAATCTGCAGTGTTTCTAATTCATGATTCATGGAAGCAGACATGTTTGTTAACACGTTGTCAGGCCCATTTCGCCCATGATGCCCAGTGAGTCAACTTCCTCAGGCAGCAGAGGTCTGGGGACAGCAGAAACAGGAAGTGAAGAGAGTCAGGGGCAAACCCAAGATTTTCAAGGGCGGGATTCCTGAAAGGTTTCCGTCAGCCACGCACAATACAGTATAATAATATGGTAGAACATCATACTGGGTACACATAATGCAATTTCCCATCTGACCCACCGACAACAGGATCGTTCAGGAGCAGTTTGGATATAGATAATAATGAGGACAGCCGACATTGCTAATGAAGGAGAAAGTGAAGCATTCACACAGCACAATACAGGGCTGTGCTCATACCTGACTCTAAGTTTCCCAGAGCTTCTCCATGCTCTGTACACACACTGCTGCTCCATGCTATACACACGCTGCTGATCCATCCAAAGTCAGCTGTAGCCGGGAAAGAAAGGGGGCGGTGCTGTGAGCTGCAGGATGCCTGCAGATATTCTGGTGTCTCAACGTGTGCCTCTCCCCAAACATGGCAACAGCCCTGGTCTGAGGGGGGATTCTGGGCAGCTGTAATCCCCCCCTGCGTTTGCCTATGAGCGTGCCTGGCCAACCTATACTGCGGCCAACTCTACCTAGCTACCAATACTGGGGGCACCTGTACCTGGCTACCTACCTATACTGAGGGTGTTTTCAGGGGGCTCACCGCAGCTATAATATGCGGTGCAAATCCACATCCTCACAAGTTTGCCTCAGGCAGCAAAAAGTCTAGAACCAGCCCTGCACCTTGTGCTTTCAAATAAGCATATCTGCCATCTCTGCCGTGGCAGTCATGTGACACAGGGGAGAGATCATATTACAACTCGTGATTAGACACAGATGTAGGGAAATTAAACAGGCTAAACTCTCTAAATACATACAGGGTGCATTTCTCTCTGTTTTCCTTCTGTCCTGTGCAGTAGTTCAGGTCCACTTTAAAGAAAAACAGTTCTTTGTTACAGCTGATACAAATCCTGTAATACATCTGCAGTGTGTCTACTTCCTGCTTTCATGGAAGCAGCCATATTGTTGACATCTTGTGTTTAGAATATGTATATGCTTCGGGACTTGAGGTGTGGAAACCTCTCCTCTGTGGTGCCTGCAATCGCCCAGTGCTCACAAAACAGAGTAATGTGTCCACCACCAAGTTACAAGAACCACAGTCAGGCTTTACTTAATTACACAGGGAGATACACTTTAATAAAACCACGTAAGATAAATTAAATTACAATAACAATTCACATTGATGGTCCCTGCACACTGGACCCTGTTGCATGAAATTGCATATGAGGTATTGCATTAAAGCGGATCCGAGATGAAAAACGAACTATAACAAGTAACTTGTCTATATATCTTATCTAAAGTTTAGATAGTTTACACAGCAAATCTAGCTGTGAACAGCTTTAATAGAATATGATTATTTCTTTCTGTGATACAATGACAGCAGCCATGTTGTTTGTAAACAGAGGCAGGCTTAAAAAACCTAATCCCCCCTCCTCTCCCTCCTCCCCTCTGCCTCTGAAATCTCTGGCTAGTAATAACTCCCCCTCCTCCTGCTCAAACTGAGCTCCCATGAGCCCTTGCTACTGTCTGAAAGTGCCTTGGCTCTCTGAAAACCTGTGGGCGTGGCTTGTTTAGTTTATAGGGAATTAGAGTATTAAAACAAAAAAGTATTTGGCTTGAGGAATGCCCTATAAACAATAGGAAAGGAACACAATTATGCAATGAGTAAAAGGTTATCTCGGATCCACTTTAACATCAAGGTAAAGTGCACCTTAAAACCACTGCCACTACTGGCAAATCAGGAAAGATTGGCCTCTATCCTCTTCTGACCATGATTTCAGCCTTTCCGCTGCCCTGACACTATAGGCCCGGTGGCCCATACCTTACCACGTACACGCCCCTAGTGTTCAGCCTCTAGCGTTTGTCATGGGACACAGAGCCCCAGGAGAGAAGAGTCAGGGAGCGGCTATGGCTAAATGGCGTACCTATGAATACGTTGCAGGGAGACTTGGGCGCAGGATACAGCTGATATACGGCTTACCCTGCTCTTGCACAAGTCCTGGCGGCGTTAATTACTATTCCCCCTCCAGGTCCACGTGGATGATAGGGAATGATGTAATTTGGTTGTCAGCTACTGCTGGCAGCCACATTACAGTGTTTTAGAAGTAACTTAGGCTCTGTCTTTTGACGGCGCCGAAGTTACTCACTGTGCGCCGCTATAGCTGTAACTCCTATTGGAGCTTATGGTGGCACCAGCTGCGCCCAAATCTCCTACACTTGTGGTAAATGCGTCCGCTGATGGGGGAGTGTAAAGTTCGCTACCAACAAGGCATGTCAGTTGTCCCGAAATTGAATGCTGCTACAGCTGCGCTCCCAAGCCACCACCTATCGAGCAATATCTTCCTTCAGGGCAATTGAGTGATTTGATGGTTTTAAATGCAAAAAAAATCAATCCAGCAGGATTTGTGACATCAATTTCTAGCAGTTTTAATCAGAGTGATTGAGTCTGCTGGACATTGACAGTAACATTGTTAAGTGTATGGCCACCTTAAAGGGTAACTGAAGAGAGAGGTATATGGAGGCTGCCATGTTTATTTCCTTTTAAGCAATACCAGTTGCCTGGCAGCCCTGCTGATCCTCTGCCTCTAATACTATTAGCCATAGCCCCTGAATAAGCATGCAGCAGATCAGGTGTATCGGACTTTAAAGTCAGATTGTAGCGATTGTGGAACTTTCTCCGTGATCGGCGCACAACGCGTGCGCTGATACGCCGGAAATCCTCCACAAGCGTATAATTGCAGGAACCCAGCAAAAGGTGCTACGCACCCGTAGAGGGAAATTTCTGTCGGTAGATGGGGCTGAGGAGTGCAGAGGAACCAATCCTCTGTACCTCCACAGATGCCAGACAGGAATTGTACGAAGCGCAGAACGCAATCGCAAGAGAAGCGATTGCGAATGAGAACGAGCAAAGGGACAGGTTGTATGTGTGTGCGCCAATCTAGTCGCCCCCTGCGACAGCGCACACACAACAGCAGATACGAAACAGAAACGCAACCGCAAGAAAGGCGATTGCCAAAAGTGACAAAAGGCAGATCAGAACAGAATACAAGGATAGCAAAGGCACAGCAAATCATACAATGAGGAGATACGGAAAATAAACGCTAACTGAACGCGAACACCACACTCATTCGCAACAGTGCACGCGTTCATGCGCGGTCTCCACGTGATAAGCACAATAGAGACAAGCACGCCTAACTAACCATCGACAGACAAACATGTAACAGAGGACGCGAGCGCTTGCTTAACGGTTACCTCACCGAGCCTCCAGCAAGCGTTATTAGCAGACAAGACAGACACACGAAAACAGGGACAAGCGAGAGATAGGATCCACAGCACTAGCGAAAGTGGCTAGCGCGATCCAGGAAGACAGAACAGAAGGATCCACAGTACTAGCGCAGGATGCTAGTGCGATCCAGGTACAGAGTAGCAGAACAGAAGGATCCACAGCACTAGCGCTAGGCGAGTGCGATCCAGGCAGACAGAGTAGCAGAACAGAAGGATCCACAGTACTAGCGCAGGACACTAGTGCGATCCAGGTACAGAGTAGCAGAACAGAAGGATCCACAGCACTAGCGCTAGGTGAGTGCGATCCAGGCAGACAGAGTAGCAGAACAGAAGGATCCACAGCACTAGCGCAGGATGCTAGTGCGATCCAGGAAGGCAGAACAGAAGGATCCACAGCACTAGCAGAAAGTGGCTAGCGCGATCCAGGAAGACAGAACAGAAGGATCCACAGTACTAGCGCAGGACGCTAGTGCGATCCAGGTACAGAGTAGCAGAACAGAAGGATCCACAGCACTAGCGCTAGGCGAGTGCGATCCAGGCAGACAGAGTAGCAGAACAGAAGGATCCACAGCACTAGCACAGGATGCTAGTGCGATCCAGGAAGGCAGAACAGAAGGATCCACAGCACTAGCAGAAAGTGACTAGCGCGATCCAAGTACAGAGTAGCAGAACAGAAGGATCCACAGCACTAGCGGAAAGTGGCTAGCGCGATCCAAGGAGACAGAACAGAAGAGATAGCTGGTAGCAACCGCTGCACCAGCTATACTCCAAAAACAGAGATCAGAACCATTTCCTATCGACCACTGCTGGGACAGGACAATAGCAACAGAACAAACAAACAGATAAGCAATCCTAACTGCACTAAGGAAACCTGCCTAGTGCAGTTTTCCAGGAATTACTCTAAGCTGATCTTCAAACAGAGAGTAAGGCTGACACCCCTCCAGGAGTGTTACACAGGACTAAATCCTTATGACCAGCCAAGCATTGTGGGAAACACATAGTACTTATAGTACACGCCTCCAATGAATGTGGCCAGGCAATTTGCATGACAACGCATGCAAATTCCTCAGCAAGCACAAGCTGCAAAACTGATAGAAGCTCTCCTTTCCAGAGTCCTGCAGCATGCAAACCTAAACAATGGTCAAAAAGCTGCCTGCCTGCACAGGCAGCTGAGCAGATCATTACAGTACCCCCCCCCCCCCCCCCTCCAGGGTCGAATTCCAGACGACCCTCAAAACTGCTATTAGCACAAGACCACAAGACTCCAAGCGAAGACTCATGAAGGTCGGGACAGCCCGACAAGGACTGACAATTCCAGAGTCAGTCCACCCGAAACCGACCTCATCGGAAACAGAAGCCAACGAAACATGCCCATCAGCACTACAAGTCTCAACGTAACACCCATCAGGACTGTGGATACCAGAGAAGAAGCCACCAACACCCTCCAGACAATACCCACCACCTTCCAAGGAGCGTCTGAAAATACCAAATCTGCCACAAAACCTGTTCGAAGTGTCTCTTTCAAAACAAAAGCCGCTGTTGATCGTATTCAGGGTACCAAGCAAAACTTCTCTCGGAATCTCCCAGAACGCCTTGAAGCTCCGCAGAGATTCCAAGAAGCCAGAACGCTCACATGGAGAGCTACCAAGCGCCCCCATGGAACCTATGACAGTTCCAGATTCAGAATTAGCAGGACACCCATCAAGATCAGGACTTTCAGGGACCACTTCTGGGCATGCAAGCAGGCAGGCTAAATCAGAACATGTCTCCACCGAGGAAGCATCTGAGTACGCTGGTAACCGAGGCACACTTGGGCTTTCTAGGTCACAGAGCACACTGGGGTACACCAGCACAGGAGAAACCTCAGGACATGTCGGGGATCTGCCAACCTCAGAGTCCGGCACGACCAGACCAAAACCAGGACCGGGCAGAAAATCATCACGAGTAGAGGTCACAGGTACTGGTATTTCAAAAGAAAACTCGGTCTCAGGCTTAGAGATCTCAATGACTGTAATGGTATCTGACAGAAATTCATCATTGACTACCCGTGACTGAAGCTCCACCAGAGCTGAGAAGGTAGCCAGCAAGGCAGCAATACCTACGGAAGAGGGCAACACCTCAGCAGGACTTGGGGGGCAGGAGACATCTCCTACAAGTTCTGCACCCTTTGGGAGTAACTCGGAGACCTCCACAACATCAAACAATACCTCAGGAACATCATTTTCCAGGTTTTCTAAGAAGGATTCTGAACTATCCATGTTACAGGGCTAAACTTTAAATACCTCCTGCAAGCAGGGCAGATGTCCCAGGAATGGTTCCACCATAACCTGAGACTGAACTTCATCATAATTAGCGGGATGTACAGGAATATTTACTGGAACACACACTGACTCCCTAACTTCATTCTCACTGTACCCAGAATTCTGTGTGGCAGTCAAACTAGCTTGTAACTCCAAAACTGCAGAAAAACAGGTGAGTATAGTGGCAATACCTAGACGAGCCTCTAGGGACACTGCAGGGGATTCTAAGCAAGGCCACATTGACTCATCCAGAGTACAGGGTGCAGAATCAGCACTTCCCTCAGAGCAAGAAAGGGGCTCACAAACGTCAGTGTGAAAGGAAAACATGTTTTCATTCATGGTACAGGGCAGGTTCAGAGAAAGCGTCTCTGAACATGGCAAAGAAGTTTTAGCATCAGATTCGCAAAACCGAAGCGCTGTCTCACTCTTAGATTCGGCTAACAATGTCGAATCCGAGGAATCAGAACGCAAAACCTGCGAATCAAAAATCAGTTTAGGTTGTGAAACTGACGCTTCCATAGCGCAAACCTCCGCGATCTGCGGAGCAGACTGCAAGGCATCTAGGACCGAAACACTGGAGCAACTGTCATCAGGCAACGGGCCCCTACAGGTGTGAACAGGGTGAGACAGAGACTCATTTGCAGAAGAAATAGCGACATCAACAGGATAAACTTTATTAGGCATATTAATTTTACTTTTGACGCTGCATAGTCGAGAAATTTTCCCCATAGCAGGGTCACAGACGGAAGATCTCAAAGATCTGTTTCTAAATGACAAAGGATCCCACACATCCTTGAGGAAACCGGCAGACTCATGCCGATCACAATCTGCAGGAACATCCGAGAAACAGGCATCAGATCGCACAGATTCAAACTGCACACTGTCAGGAGAGAATCCTTCAGGATTCGCACAGGAATCAACCACAGCGGCACACTCACTCATTTCAGATTGCACAAAGTCAAGACTCACATGCTTTACCCCAGAAAGGCAGGAACAATCATCCGAGAACGATGTCTTTTTATTGGAATCAATCGGTTGGTGTGTGTGCAACTCATCCAAAATGGTTTGCCATACATAGATCACCAGATCCACATCATCCTTGTCACATTCATCGGAATCAATCAGAAGGTACATAGAATCGAGACAAGCATTCAAGACATCTTCGCTTTTTGCGATGTAAAAATCGCAAAAGGCTTTCCAATCAAAATCGAATTCCTCCAGCAAGGCCCCAACATCCCAGGAAGCAAATGGGGGTTCAAACAGGCCAGTATCCAGAAAATCTCCATATGGGTGGAGATCAGGAACAAGAACAGATTTTTTTAACTGCTGTAATATAGTGTGCGATCCTTCCTATAATAGGATCCACATAAGCTTTGGATTGGGGCAACGAAACCTGAGACTGAGAAGTCTCTCTGAAATCATCACATTCAAGTGCTTTCCCTACTTCAGAGTTTACAGAACTAATTTCTTTATTTGTAGTTGCTATGGGCAACGGATTTTTCCGCTGGGAAGTCTTCCTAGATCTTTTACGTTTAGACTTAGCAGCTCTGGATGACTGCTTTTTGGATGAAAGAGTAGATGGAACAGCTGATTGAGCTGCTGACAACAACTCATTAAGGGAGTATGGTAATTGAGGTAATCTCAGCCAATTGTGAATTAAAAAGGCCAAGAATTCCAGGGGTCTTTGACTCAGGGTGGTATGATCTAACACATCATAAGCCCACATTGACATTTCGCCCCCCAACAGAATGTAGACCATTTGGGAGGCCCAGGTAGACACTGGGGTGCATTGGAATTCAGGGTTCGCCAAAAGTTTAGTGCACTCAGACAAAAACTCGTCTACTGACTCAGGTTCAAGATTTTTAAATCTCTTAAAGGTACTAGAGCCATACTCGACAAAATCGTACAAATCGGAAATTCCCTCTACACTGGGAATTTTGGTTGGGCTGGTCATACTGTAACGACTGTGGAACTTTCTCCGTGATCGGCGCACAACGCGTGCGCTGATACGGCGGAAATCCTTCACAAGCGTATAATTGCAGGAACCCAGCAAAAGGTGCTACGCACCCATAGAGGGAAATTCCTGTCGGTAGATGGCGCAGAGGAGTGCAGAGGAACAGAGGACGCGAGCGCTTGCTTAACGGTTACCTCACCGAGCCTCCAGCAAGCGTTCGTAGCAGACAAGACAGACACACGAAAACAGGGACAAGCGAGAGATAGGATCCACAGCACTAGCGAAAGTGGCTAGCGCGATCCAGGAAGACAGAACAGAAGGATCCACAATACTAGCGCAGGACGCTAGTGCAATCCAGGTACAGAGTAGCAGAACAGAAGGATCCACAGCACTAGCGCTAGGCGAGTGTGATCCAGGCAGACAGAGTAGCAGAACAGAAGGATCCACAGCACTAGCGCAGGATGCTAGTGCGATCCAGGAAGGCAGAACAGAAGGATCCACAGCACTAGCGGAAAGTGGCTAGCGCGATCCAAGTACAGAGTAGCAGAACAGAAGGATCCACAGCACTAGCGGAAAGTGGCTAGCACGATCCAAGGAGACAGAACAGAAGAGATAGCTGGTAGCAACCGCTGCACCAGCTATACTCCAAGAACAGAGATCAGAACCATTTCCTATCGACCACCGCTGGGACAGGACAATAGCAACAGAACAAACAAACAGATAAGCAATCCTAACTGCACTAAGGAAACCTGCCTAGTGCAGTTTTCCAGAAATTACTCTAAGCTGATCTTCAAACAGAGAGTAAGGCTGACACCCCTCCAGGAGTGTTACACAGGACTAAATCCTTATGACCAGCCAAGCATTGTGGGAAACACATAGTACTTATAGTACACGCCTCCAATGAATGTGGTCAGGCAATCTGCATGACAACGCATGTAAATTCCTCAGCAAGCACAAGCTGCAAAACTGACAGAAGCTCTCCTTTCCAGAGTCCTGCAGCATGCAAACCTAAACAATGGTCAAAAAGCTGCCTGCCTGCACAGGCAGCTGAGCAGATCATTACACAGATCTGACAAGACTAGCTTCATGCTTGTTTCTGGTGTTATTCAGATACTACTGCAGAGGAATAGACCAGCAGGGCTGCCAGGCAACTGGTATTGATTAAAAGGAAATAAATATGGCAGCCTCCGTATACCTCTTACTTCAGTTCCCCTTTAAAGATGAACTGTAGCCAAGGATTGAACTTCCTCCAGTAGCTGACACCCCCTTTCCCACTAGAAATCTTTACTTTTTCTCAAATCGATCATTAGGGGGTCTGAATGGCTGATATTGTGGTGAAACCCCTCCCACAGTGTGATGTCAGGACCTAGGTCAGGACAGTTTCCTGACTGTGAGTCTTGTTGCATTGTGGGAAATAACAGCTGTTTCCAACTGCCAAGCAGCTGTGCATATGTATATCTATACAAAAAACAATCTTTTATCTTATTCCATTGTTAGGGGGTGTCTACCAGTAGTAAAGATGATGAAGTGCAGGCTGATTGTGGATCCAACAATATGAACAAATTACATGGGGAATATTAATAATTTGTTGATCTATTTTCTATTTTTGTAACTTCTCACTTTACAATGTATTGATTTATTTTTTTCCCCTTTTCACTAAAGTTCCTCTTTAACTAGTTTTGAAGGGACTAAAACATTTATAAAAAAATAAAGCAGAGAAAACAAAACAATAAACAAAAACAACTCAGTGCCTGTACAGGACTAGAACACATTTGTATCCTTTTATTATTATTATTCAGTTTTACTGAGTTTGTGAACTAGGAAAGGAGCATTGCAAAGCATAAACAATGCATATACCATAGCAATCTGCACACTGGCTATTATACATTTGGGAGAAGAGGAAGCTATATTGCCATTTTACCTCTTCCAGGCAATAGTTAAAAGGTAAGTTGAGAAACAATGTTACCTTGCCATCATAGTGTGTCAGCACTTAGCAATAAATACCAGTGCTGTTTTGTTTGTTCACCTGCACAGGTAGATCTGTTCTACAGCAATATAAAGTTAGTTATGATCTCATGTCACCTGCAGTAGTGAAGTTAGCAGGAGGGAAAGTGCTGCAATGATATCTCCATGTCTTTGTTTCTTACTTACAGAAAATCTTTCAGGAAGTCTGTGTGAGCGCTTTGTAATTTGGCTATCTTGAAAGCAGACTCTTAAACGTTAACCTTGTTTTCATAGCAAACAATTGGTCATGTGCTTAAGAATTTTACAAAAGCAGCAACTTCTGATTGGCTGTTTGAATTGAACACGTTCTTTTGAAACCCCCCCCCCCCACCCCCCCACATTGAGCACGTTTAGCTCTGGTGCTTTGAAGCTGGCCAAAAGCACGTGGTGAAGGAATGATTGCAGTCATCATAAGCACTTAAAGTGCACTGAGCGCCCAGGCAGTTCAATGAACCTCCCTAATAAGGGAGGTTTGTAATACAGTGCGCCGTTGGGGAGAGAGCTATAACTTACCTATAGGGGGCAGTTCATCTAACCCACTGTCAGTGTGGAGTGCATGATGTGCCCCCAGGGAGTGTTCGTAGTGACTGGCAGTTCAAAAATTTTGGCTATGGAACGCGCCGCCACAATAGCCAACGTTACAACTCTGTATCCACATCTACGGATGCATGCATTATGGTGGCCAGGAGCACCCTCCACGGGCGGAATCTTTGAATTGCAGGAGTTTGTATGTTCTCCCTGTGCCTGTGTGGGTTTCCTCTGGTCACTCTGGTTTCCTCCCACATTCAAAAAAAATACAGATATGTTATTTGGCTTACCCCTAAATTGGCCCTAGACTAGGATACATAGACCAGTGTTTCTCAACATTTCATTGGTATGTGCCCCTTTTAAAACCCTGTGCTCACCAAGTACCCCCTAGCATAGTAAACATTATCACATGATAATTGGTTCTAAGCAATGTATAAGCATTTACTATTGCTTTTAATTGGATACAACACAAATTTGGTGTTGTTTAAATAATATCTATAATTTTCTGAAACTCAAAATGTGCTATTCTTGGTTAGGTATATCAAGCCTGAGTACCCCCTGGAACCATCAGAAGTACCCCTTTGGGGTATGCGTACCACATGTTGAGAACCTAAGTAATAGACTACATGATACATACATAGACATATAACTATGGTAGGGACCAGATTGTGAGCCCCTCTGAGTGACAGTTAAAGGGGCACTACAGCGAAAAACTGTAAAATTTAAAATATATGCAAACATATACAAATAAGAAGTACATTTTTTTCCAGAGTAAAATGAGCCATAAATTACTTTTCTCCTATGTAGCTGTCACTTACAGTAGGTAGTAGAAATCTCACAGAAGTGACAGGTTTTGGACTAGCCCATCTCTTTATAGGGGATTCTCAGGGATATATTTATTTTCAAAAGCACTTAGTAAATGACAGTTGCTCTGTCCAACTGCCAAAAAACTGTGTAGGGAGCAGGGAAGCTGGCCAGCTTCATTGTTTAAATCCTTTTTCGGGAATATCCTTATAAAGAATAAAAGCCTTGCTGAGAATCCCCTATGAAGAGATGGACTAGTCCAAAACCTGTCACTTCTGTCAGATTTCTACTACCTACTGTAAGTGACAGCAACATAGGAGAAAAGTAATTTATGGCTCATTTTACTCTGGAAAAAAAGTACTTCTTATTTGTAGATGTTTGCACATATTTAAAATTAGTGCTGTAGAGCCCCTTTAAGTGACAAGACAATATAATCTGTACAGCGCTGCAGAAGATGTTGCCACTATTTAAATGAAAAAATGTTTTTTATATATATATATATATATATATATATATATATATATATCATCTCCTAGCCAGGGCACTAGCTGCACAGAGTTTGTATGTTCTCCCCATGCCTGTGTGGGTTTCCTCTGGTCACTCTGGTTTCCTCCCACATCCAAAAAAATCATACAGATAGGTTAATTGGCCTCCCCTAAATTGGCCCTAGACTAGGATACATGCACTACTACACGATACATACATATACCTATGACTATGGTAGGGACTAGATTGTGAGTCCCTCTGACAGTTAGAGTAGCAGCACCCAAGCCCGGATTCATATCACATGAACCTATAGGCACAGATATCCTTACACCTTAGACTTCTTCTCAATGGACCTGCAAACCCCCGCCGAACCACACCGCGTGTTTACAAATAACACGCGCCGGATCCAGGGTCGGATTACCGACCAGGCAACAAAAGCAGTTGATTGGGGCCCCATTCAGAGTCAAAGGGGCCCCATTAGCACATAAACCAGCCCTCGCCATCCTGTCAGCGGTGGCTGGATGGTATAATGGTTAAGGGGACTCTGAGCAGTGCAGTAACTATGGAAAGATGCATATCATTTTAAAGCTCTCCTTCTCCTCTTTCCAATGGTATATAAACCGCTGCCCTATGCCTTTTAGTTTTCGCTATTTTCGCATCGAATTCGTGACCACAGCAATTTTGATCACGAAAATATAGAAAACTAAAAGGCGTAGGGTGGTTTATCTATCATTGGAAAGAAGAGAAAGAGAGCTTCAAAACGATATGCATCTTTCCATAGTTACATTGTATTACACAGGACGACTTTTGTCCAACGTCGGCAGCTCGATTCAGCACAATGCAATGAAATATAAGGAACCCAGGGGGATATAATTACAAACATCATGCTGGTAGGTGTGAGGATGTAATTAATTAGTTGTGGGTATGCTTAAAGGCATACCCACAGGCACTGCTCGGAGTCCCTTTAAGTAGAGTGACCAGACGTCCCGGATTGCCCGGGACCAGTGGCGTACCTACCGTCGAGCGGCAGGGGCGGCCCGCACCGGGTGTCTTCACAGTAGGGGGTGACACCCGGAGTCCTGTGTTGCCGTCCCTGCCGCTGCCCAGTGTTGCAAAATTTTACACGCCGCCACCGCCCGCTGCCCCCCCGCGGCCGTCCCCTCTGACACCCCCCCCCCTCCGCCGTACTCGCTGACACCCGCCCAGCCGTCCGCGCTGCCAGGCAGGAGCAGCCCAGCCCAGCTTCAGACCTCCGACCAGCCGGCGACCACTATGCGGGCGCTAGGACCTAGCGGACAACGCACTGTTATGCGGAAGTGACATCACTTCCGCATATACAGCGTGGTGTACACCGAGATCGGTGCGCCCGCTCTAACTGGTCGCCGGCTGATACTGAGGTCTGAAGTTGGGCTGCTGGTGAGTTAAGGGCACCGGGGGTCCCTGTCGCTATCTAACCTGGGGCCCCTGTCACTATCTAACCTGGGGGTCACTGTCTAACCTGGGGGGGGGGGGGTCCCTGTCGCTATCTAACCTGGGGTCCCTGCCGCTATCTAACCTGGGGCCCCTGTCACTATCTAACCTGGGGGTCACTGTCTAACCTAGGGGGGGGGGGTCCCTGTCGCTGTCTAACCTGGGGGGTCCCTGTCGCTATCTAACCTGGGGGGTCCCTGTCGCTATCTAACCTGGGGGTCACTATCTAACCTGGGGGGGGGGTCCCTGTCACTGTCTAACCTGGGGGGTCCCTCCCTGTCACTATCTAACCTGGGGGTCACTATCTAACCAGGGGTCGCTGTCACTATCTAACCGGAGGTCCCTGTCACTATCTAACCTGGGGGGCACCTGTCGCTATCTAACCTGGGGCCCCTGTCACTATCTAACCTGGGGGTCACTGTCTAACCTGGGGGGGGGTCCCTGTCGCTGTCTAACCTGGGGGGTCCATGTCGCTATCTAACCTGGGGGTCACTATCTAACCTGGGGGGGGGGTCCCTGCCACTGTCTAACCTGGGGGGTCCCTCCCTGTCACTATCTAACCTGGGGGTCACTATCTAACCAGGGGTCGCTGTCACTATCTAACCGGAGGTCCCTGTCACTATCTAACCTGGGGGCACCTGTCGCTATCTAACCTGGGGGGCACCTGTCACTGTCTAACCTGGGGGGTCCCTGTCACTATCTAACTTGGGGGGTCCCTGTCACTATCTAACCTGGGGGTCACTATCTAACCTGGGGTCGCTGTCACTATCTAACCAGGGGTCGCTGTCCCTATCTAACCAGGGGGCACCTGTCGCTATCTAACCAGGGGGGTCGCTGTCACTATCTAACCTGGGGGTCGCTGTCACTATCTAACCTGGGGGTCGCTGTCACTATCTAACCTGGGGGGTCGCTGTCACTATCTAACCTGGGGGGTCGCTGTCACTATCTAACTTGGGGGGTCCCTGTCACTATCTAACCTGGGGGTCACTATCTAACCTGGGGTCGCTGTCACTATCTAACCAGGGGTCGCTGTCCCTATCTAACCAGGGGGCACCTGTCGCTATCTAACCAGGGGGGTCGCTGTCACTATCTAACCTGGGGGTCGCTGTCACTATCTAACCTGGGGGTCGCTGTCACTATCTAACCTGGGGGGTCGCTGTCACTATCTAACCTGGGGGGTCGCTGTCACTATCTAACCTGGGCGGTCGCTGTCACTATCTAACCTGGGGGTCGCTGTCACTATCTAACCTGGGGGTCGCTGTCACTATCTAACCTGGGGGTCGCTGTCACTATCTAACCTGGGGGTCGCTGTCGCTATCTAACCTGGGGGGTCCCTGTCGCTATCTAACCCGGAGGTGTCCCTGTCGCTATCTAACCTGGGGGGTCCCTGTCGCTATCTAACCTGGGGGGTCCCTGTCGCTATCTAACCTGGGTGTCACTATCTAACCTGGGGTCCCTGTCACTAACCTGGAGGGGTCACTGTCTAACCTGGGGGGTCACTGTCTAACCTGGGGGGTCCCTGTCACTATCTAACCTGGGGGGTCGCTGTCGCTATCTAACCTGGGGGGCACTATCTAACCTGGGGGTCCCTGTTGCTATCTAAACTGGGGGGTCGCTGTCACTATCTAACCTGGGGGGTCGCTGTCACTATCTAACCTGGGGGGTCGCTGTCGCTATCTAACCTGGGGGGTCGCTGTCGCTATCTAACCTGGGGGGTTGCTGTCGCTATCTAACCTGGGGGGTTGCTGTCGCTATCTAACCTGGGGGGTTGCTGTCGCTATCTAACCTGGGGGGTTGCTGTCGCTATCTAACCTGGGGGGGTCGCTGTCGCTATCTAACCTGGGGTCACTATCTAACCTGGGGGTCGCTGTCACTATCTAACCTGGGGGTCGCTGTCACTATCTAACCTGGAGGTCGCTGTCACTATCTAACCTAGGGGTCACTATCTAACCGGGGGTCCCTGTCACTATCTAACCTGGGGGTCGCTGTCACTATCTAACCTGGGGGGTCGCTGTCTCTATCTAACCTGGGGGTCGCTGTCACTATCTAACCTGGGGGTCGCTGTCACTATCTAACCTGGGGGTCGCTGTCACTATCTAACCTGGGGGTCGCTGTCACTATCTAACCTGAGGGTCGCTGTCACTATCTAACCTGGGGGGCACCTGTCGCTATCTAACCTGGGGGGCACCTGTCGCTATCTAACCTGGGGGTCTCGATCTAACCGGAGGTCCCTGTCACTATCTAACCTGGGGGGGTCCCTGTCGCTATCTAACCTGGGGGGCACCTGTCGCTATCTAACCTAGGGAGTCCCTGTCACTATCTAACCGGGGGTCCCTGTCACTATCTAACCTGGGGGTCCCTGTCACTATCTAACCTGGGGGTCGCTGTCACTATCTAACCTGGGGGTCGCTGTCACTATCTAACCTGGGGGTCGCTGTCACTATCTAACCTGGGGGTCGCTGTCACTATCTAACCTGGGGGTCGCTGTCGCTATCTAACCTGGGGGTCGCTGTCGCTATCTAACCTGGGGGGTTGCTGTCGCTATCTAACCTGGGGGGTTGCTGTCGCTATCTAACCTGGGGGGTTGCTGTCGCTATCTAACCTGGGGGGTTGCTGTCGCTATCTAACCTGGGGGGTTGCTGTCGCTATCTAACCTGGGGGGTTGCTGTCGCTATCTAACCTGGGGGGTCGCTGTTGCTATCTAACCTGGGGTCACTATCTAACCTGGGGGTCGCTGTCACTATCTAACCTGGGGGTCGCTGTCACTATCTAACCTGGGGGTCGCTGTCACTATCTAACCTGGGGGTCGCTGTCACTATCTAACCTGGGGGTCACTATCTAACCTGGGGGTCGCTGTCACTATCTAACCTGGGGGTCGCTGTCACTATCTAACCTGGGGGTCGCTGTCACTATCTAACCTGGGGGTCGCTGTCACTATCTAACCTGGGGGTCGCTGTCACTATCTAACCTGGGGGGTCGCTGTCTCTATCTAACCTGGGGGTCGCTGTCACTATCTAACCTGGGGGTCGCTGTCACTATCTAACCTGGGGGTCGCTGTCACTATCTAACCTGGGGGTCGCTGTCACTATCTAACCTGGGGGTCGCTGTCACTATCTAACCTGAGGGTCGCTGTCACTATCTAACCTGGGGGGCACCTGTCGCTATCTAACCTGGGGGGCACCTGTCGCTATCTAACCTGGGGGTCCCGATCTAACCGGAGGTCCCTGTCACTATCTAACCTGGGGGGTCCCTGTCGCTATCTAACCTGGGGGGCACCTGTCGCTATCTAACCTAGGGAGTCCCTGTCACTATCTAACCGGGGGTCCCTGTCACTATCTAACCTGGGGGTCCCTGTCACTATCTAACCTGGGGGTCGCTGTCACTATCTAACCTGGGGGTCGCTGTCACTATCTAACCTGGGGGTCGCTGTCACTATCTAACCTGGGGGGTCGCTGTCACTATCTAACCTGGGGGGTCGCTGTCACTATCTAACCTGGGGGGTCGCTGTCACTATCTAACCTGGGGGGTCGCTGTCGCTATCTAACCTGGGGGGCACCTGTCGCTATCTAACCTGGGGGGCACCTGTCGCTATCTAACCTGGGGGGTCCCTGTCACTATCTAACCTGGGGGTCCCTGTCACTATCTAACCTGGGGGTCCCTGTCACTATCTAACCTGGGGGGCACCTGTCGCTATCTAACCTGGGGGGCACCTGTCGCTATCTAACCTGGGGGGTCGCTGTCACTATCTAACCTGGGGGTCACTATCTAACCGGGGGTCCCTGTCGCTATCTAACCTGGGGGGCACCTGTCGCTATCTAACCTGGGGGGCACCTGTCGCTATCTAACCTGGGGGGTCCCTGTCACTATCTAACCTGGGGGTCCCTGTCACTATCTAAACTGGGGGTCCCTGTCACTATCTAAACTGGGGGTCCCTGTCACTATCTAACCTGGGGGTCGCTAGTCACTAACTGAACTGGGAGCTCCTGTGACTACCTGAACTGGGGGGCACCTGTCACTACCTAAACTGGGGGGGCACCTGTCACTACATACACTGGGGGCTCCTGTCACTACCTAAACTGGGGGGTACCTGTCACTACCTAAACTGGAGGGCTCCTGGCACTACCTAAACTAGGTGGCACCTCTCACTACCTAAACTATCTAGGCCAGCCAGCCCAACATAACCAACAGCCAACCTGCCCAGAATAACTGGCAAAAAGGCCACAGCATCACCACCAGTCAGGCTAGCATTTACTTCAACCAGCCAGCCCAGCCACAGCATCACCGCCAGCCAGCCCAGCCACAGCATCACCGCCAGCCAGCCCAGCCACAGCATCACCGCCAGCCAGGCCACAGCATCACTGCCAGCCAGCCCAGCCACAGCATCACCGCCAGTCAGGCCACAGCATCACTGTCAGGCCTTTCAGCTCACACATCATCGCCAATCCAGACAAAAATAGTATTGCCAGCCAGGCACAGCAGCCAGTAGAGGAGAATTCAGAAGCCAGGTAAGAGGTGTCTACCATATTAAGGGGGCATTCTGCCCATTTATGTGAAATGCTGTCTATTTATGTGCCTCATGACTGCTGAATTTGTCTTGTTGGGGGCCTCATGATTGCTGAATTTGTCTTGTTGGGGGCCTCATGGTTACTGGATTTGTCTTGTTGGTGGCCTCATGACTGCTGAATTTGTCTTGTTGGGGGCCTCATGGTTACTGAATTTGTCTCGTTGGGGGCCTCATGGTTACTGGATTTGTCTGGTTGGGGGCCTCATGGTTACTGGATTTGTCTTGTTGGTGGCCTCATGATTGCTGAATTTGACTTGTTGGGGGCCTCAAGATTGCTAACTGCGAGACTATGGGAAAAGCTGAATCATCATCATATGAGACAATAGCATTAAACCTACTTTTTTTTAGCTTTTTAAAACAGAAAATAAAACTGGGGGGTTCTAAAAAAAAATAATTCATTTTTCAGGAGTAGGATGGGTGAAATTGTTTATCTTCACAGTTTATTTTCAATTTGGATTTTCCATAATGTTCATGTATGAGTTCAAATGTTTGTATTTAGTTTAAATTGCTGTTGGCACTTTGCGATAGATAAGTGACTTTTCGCCACCACTGTCCAAATCTAATGTCCCACCATTGCTAAGTTCATGTGAACTTGTCTCCACCCGTGACCACACCCACATTTTGGTCTATGACCACACACATTTTGCGCGCAACGTAGCCCCAAGTACGGGGGGGGGGGGGGGGTGACTGTGGATGATCAGCACCGGGTGCCAAATACCCTAGGTACGCCACTGCCCGGGACACGTCCCGGATTCGGGGTCCGCTGTCCCAGGCTTAATGAGGTCCTGGGAAACGTCCCGCTTTCAGCAGCGGGACGTCCCGGCCTCGGGACTCTGGCCACTCTCTCCTCAATGAACTGGCAGCGGCGTCTATAGACGCCGTGCCAGTTCATATCCTGCAGCCCCGCTCCAGCCTCCTCTTCCGGTGTCTGTTTCCGACACCGGCAGGCGAGCAGGGCTACGGCAAGATGGCTGCCGAAGCCCTGTACTGGAGACCTATTTGTGTCTCCAGTACAGGGCTTCGGGCGCCATCTTGCCGTAGCCCTGTCAGTGCGGGAGAGAAGAGCAGGAGGAACAAGACGGTCCCGGGACGGAGCAGCGCGCCAGAGGCCGGACACTTCTGCCAGGTGAGTAAATCATTGCTTTCTTTTCCAGGTGAAATGTTTGCCCGCATTAGGTTTCTTTTCCAGGTGAAATGTTTGCCCGCATTGTTTCTTTTCTAGCGAAATGTTTGCCCGCATTGCGTTTCTTTTCTAGCGAAATGTTTGCCCGCATTGTTTCTTTTCTAGCGAAATGTTTGCCCGCATTGTTTCTTTTCTGGTGAAATGTTTGCCCGCATTGTTTCTTTTCTAGCGAAATGTTTGCCCGCATTGCGTTTCTTTTCTAGCGAAATGTTTGCCCGCATTGTTTCTTTTCTAGCGAAATGTTTGCCCGCATTGTTTCTTTTCTGGTGAAATGTTTGCCCGCATTGTTTCTTTTCTAGCGAAATGTTTGCCCGCATTGCATTTCTTTTCTGGTGAAATGTTTGCCTGCATTGTTTCTTTTCTAGCGAAATGTTTGCCCGCATTGTTTCTTTTCTGGTGAAATGTTTGCCCGCATTGCGTTTCTTTTCTGGGGAAATGTTTGCCTGCATTGTTTCTTTTCTAGCGAAATGTTTGCCCGCATTGCGTTTCTTTTCTGGTGAAATGTTTGCCCGCATTGTTTCTTTTCTAGCGAAATGTTTGCCTGCATTGCGTTTCTTTTCTGGTGAAATGTTTGCCCGCATTGTTTCTTTTCTAGCGAAATGTTTGCCCGCAGTGCGTTTCTTTTCTAGCGAAATGTTTGCCCGCATTGCGTTTCTTTTCTGCTGAAATGTTTGCCCGCATTGTTTCTTTTCTAGCGAAATGTTTGCCCGCAGTGCGTTTCTTTTCTGGTGAAATGTTTGCCCGCATTGTTTCTTTTCTAGCGAAATGTTTGCCCGCAGTGCGTTTCTTTTCTAGCGAAATGTTTGCCCGCAGTGCGTTTCTTTTCTGGTGAAATGTTTGCCCGCATTGCGTTTATTTTGTACCGACATGTTGCCCGCATTGCGTTTATTTTGTACTGACATGTTGCCCGCATTGCAGTTATTTTGTGCTGACATGTTGCCTATTGCGTTTATTTTCTGGTGTCCGGGGTAACTGTTACTACATTTATTATTTAATGGTCATAGATGGCTATGTTTGCTGCTTTGTGGTTACGGTATACTATTAGCATCACACAGTTTCTGCACACCTATGATGCAAAGTCTCGTTTGTCCACATCATGGCGTAAACACTGCTTTCTTATGCCTCGCTGTTACATCATTACGTTAGCTCCGCCCATACAATGTCATGGCCACGCCCATTTTTTCGGCGCGGCGCGCAACCCCCCCCCCAGTCTGCGCCGCTGCGCGCTCAGTCCTCCCCACTTTTCACCCCACGCCCCCCTCCCCGTCCCAGGTTGGACCCACAAAAATATGGTCACTCTACTTTAAGGGCTCTGCCTCTGACACAGGAGACCAGTGTTCAAATCTCGGCTCTGCCTGTTCAGTAAGCCAGCACCTATTCAGTAGGAGACCTTAGGCAAGTCTCTCTAACACTGCTACTGCCTATAGGGCGCGTCCTAGTGGCTGCAGCTCTGGCGCTTTGAGTCCGCCAGGAGAAAAGCGCAATATAAATGTTATTTGTCTTGTCTTGTCAAATGATGCCGTGCGCTGCTGATTGTCTTCAGAGCCAGGCTCTCCCCCTAGGTCCCCCTCCTGCTACTGTGCGCTCTGCCACTGCCCACTCCTCCCTCCCTTCCCACAGAGAACCACAGCTGCAGCAAGAATGATAGCAGCAGATGGCAAACGTTCATTTACCTATCCATGATCCAAGCGATAGAGATCCCGTCATCTGAAACCCATCTGTCTCTTCTACAGTGCAGCCGCTCGCTCTGAACTTCCTGATTCTCAGATCAGACAGGAAGTAGGAAGTAGTAATAGTAGTAGTAACAGAGCGGCAGCACTCTAGAGGAGACAGATGGGCTCCGGATGACGGGACCTCTATTGCTTGGATCGCAATAGGTGAATGTGAGTCATCTGGTGCTGTCATTCTCCCCCGCTGCGGCTGCCTTCTCTGCTGGACTATCGTATTCACTGGGATGCAGGCTGCATGGTGGCTGTCTAGTTTGGGAGCAAATCGGTTGTTCGGTGGTGGGGGTGGTTATGTAATTATGTCTGGGGAACGGCTTCCAGTTTGGCGGTGTCCAGAACTTTCTGCTATTGCCAGGCTGGAGATGCAGGGGGAAAGTGCTGCTGCTGTGAATATCTGGGGCCCTCTTCACAGGGGTGCCCCAGCCCCTGAGTGCAAATGTCCCAGCCATTCATCTCTCACTCTGCATTTTGCTGCTGCTATTCCCTGCATTGTGCACCCACAGAGGAAAGCGGGATGTTGCCCATAGCAACCAATAGCTCGGCTGCCCCGGTGTGTGCAGCATGTTGCTGTGCAGCTGCATCTTCTGATTCTATTACGACATGATGGGGGGGGGGGGGGGCAAATCAATTACTTTGCTTAAGGCCCCATTTAGCCTTAATCCGGCTCTGGCCGGATCATAGAGGAGGTGGAGGACAACGAGGCAAGAGTGCCTGGACTGTGCCATCCGCTGGGGAGGAGGTGAGTAATTGCTGCTGCAGCTTGCTAGCAAGGGCCCTGGGGAGCAGAGGCAATTGCTGGGAAGGGGGGGGGAGGGGGTGTTTGGCCAGGGGCCCCCCATTCAATTTGCCCCAGGGCGCCGGAGTCCCTAAAGCCGGCCATGGCCTTAATATTGCGGGTACCGCTAACTACCTAACACTAAGTAGCTAGAGGTGCCCCCGACTGAAGGGAGATCTGGTCAGTGGAATGCCAAAAGCAGGATGAGTAACCTCTCATTTACACTCAGCTCAGGACTCTGTACAGGGAAGGAGGGATAGAGGCACTCGGGGAGGGGAGTGAGCCACCTTTCCATCATCAGGCGCCTGTAGGCACGTGCCTACAGTGCCTTATGGTAAATCCGCCCATTGGCAGCACCCCATCCGATTGCAAAAGACCAATGGGAATCCTCCTTAGCATATACTAGGCTCTCAACCATGTATAAAAACACGAAAATAATAATCCTGCTGTTTTTTCTACACTAGTATAAATCTATTGGAAGCTCATTTTCATCCACATTATTTCTCGTCTTCTTGTCTTCAGCCATACCCTGCTTAATGCCATACTTGTACAGTAGGCCTGACTTCTAACAGTAAGCACAGATTCCATTCATTCCTGTATCTGCTTATCTTGAGCTGCAGTATTGTCCCGGAAGCAGGCCTGAAACTCACATACACTCCATGATCTGAACATTCCATTCATGGTCAGGATACAGTACAGTCCAGGATTTGCCGTGATGAGGTGTGGTCTGCACACGCCCATCAGACTGAAAATAACATCACGAAGTGTGACGTATCAGTTACTCCTGTTTGTTTTTCTAGAGTTTGTTAGTCAGACTTCACTCAAGTGGCAACTAAACTCTTACTATTCATGAGGTGAAATGCTCAGCTCTGATGAATGAATTACTCACACATCCTTTCTGGTGACATCATTGTCATTTCCCTGTTACTTCAGTCTGTACCCAGATTCAGCTGTGTAGGGCATGACCAGACGACAGAAAACATTACCAGTATGACAACACAGGAGGTAGAAGTGAGGAAGGCGATAATGTTACCACATCAATGTGCTCATTCTTTGAAGTCTGACTCAGAGAGCTTTCCGACCAGAAATGTCTGATTTCCTCTGTGTCCTCATGTCAGGTGCATCATGAATGACCCTCCCTATAAACACCCCCTACCATTCAGATGAGTATACATGCAGTTTCTCACCTGTGATATTTAAAGCCGACCTGAACTCAGAACTTCCCCTCTGCTCTAAAAGATAAGCAACAGCATAATAACCTTTAAAGAGAACCTAAACTAAACTGAAAAAAAAGAGTTTCACTTTCTTGGGGCTTCTACCAGCCCCCAGCAGCCGCCCTGTGCCTACGCCATCCTGGAATGATCCTTGGCTGAGTTTCAATTTCGGCTACAGAGCCAGTCGCCAGCCATTGCCTCTGCGCGGCCCTGGCTGCCCGCGTCCTTGATCAGGGTCCCGCCGCTGGGAACTTCCTGTGCATGCTCAGTACAAACAGGAAGAATGCTGCACGTATGGACCGATTCATTGGACAACAGTTTGGGACTGAGTGCTGTAAAGACACATTGCTAGGTACAGCCTTGCAATGTTGCTGTGGAGGGACAACGGTATATTGCACAACGGAGCAGCTTCCAGAGGGAGGGGTAAGGAGGAGAACAATGCACTCAGCTAAGATGATCTGGATCTCTTGGTGACGTATCAGAATTGCTGTACACGTGCTGGATTCTTGGCCTCCACTAAATGTCTCAGCCAAGAGCCCTCTAGTGCGTATGCACGGCTATAGTATAAAGTCTTTTGAGTAACGTTGAGTGCTTTTATTACATATAAAGTCTTATAGTCTAATGTGGCTACACGTTACAGTTTTTTTTTAATTCAATTCAACCAATCCAATAAACGTTTTTAGTTGACTGGACATTTTAAAGAAATTGTTAGACTTAGCTGACGTGTGTATGAGATTGCCCCAATTTTGTAAATGTCGAAAAAGTTGGTTGGATAGAAGACCCTTCCTGCATGGCAACCTTTCACTCAATCTGCTTTTGATCTTTTTGCATTTTCTTAGAACTACATTTTCCACTGTGACATTTATTACCGTATTCCATCTCTGTACATCTGTCAGTAGCTCATGTGATCATCATTTGCTGTTTAGCATTATGATTACCACTGAACATCACACTGCTACTTACAGCTGAATTTACCAGACTTTCTTTTGCTACAAACTCAATTATTTCTGTTCATTAATTGCATAAATAAGCCAAGTACAATACAGTTACGTGTTATGATCATTCTACAAAAAAACAGCACAATTCCATATACCGTATATACTCGCAAGCAAGCCGAATTTTTCACCCCCCAAAAGTGGCCCAAAAGTTGGGGGGTCGGCTTGCTTGCGAGTGATGTGCCAGGCCAGCATGGGTAGGTGGGTGGGCGTGGTAGCAGGGTCGGACTGGGACACTGGGGGCCCACCAGAGAAACTTCTGCCTGGGGCCCACGCGCCCCATGATTTGCCGCACACATACCCTACTCTAGTGGTCCCCATAACAGCATCACCTAGTTGCATAGTGGTCCCCCTCCCTCCCCTATAAAGTCCCTTTTACTCTGTTTAGTGCTGCAGAAGATGTCAATGCTCTATAAATACATAATCCTAATAATATGTAAGGACATTAGACTATAACTATGGTAGGATTAGATTGTAAGCTCCTCTAAGGACAGTCAGTGACATGACTATGTACTCTGTAAAGTGCTGCAGAAGGTGTCAGTGATATATAATTAGATAATAATATGGTAGGACATTAGACAGCAGTGTTCTCCCCAGGCTCTTTTAGGCGGGTGCTCCATCCGGCTAGTTTTGGTGAGCACCCGGCTGTTATCAGCTCACCTCCCCCTATGCTGTAAGCAGAGTTGTGCACAGAAGCATCGTCTCTGCATTCTCTCATCTTGCCACACCCGGCTAATTTTTTCTGCCACCCGGCTGGAAATAATTTCTGGGGAGAACACTGGACAGGTTACGGTAGGGATTAGATTGTAAGCTCCTCTAAGGACAGTAAGAGACATGACTATGTACCCTGTAAAGTGCTGCAGGAGATGTCAGTGCTATATAAATACATAATAATAATATGGTAGGACATTAGACTGACTGTGGTAGGATCATTACATCGGCACATCGCTGGGTCAGTACGAGCCTGCGTGGTAGTACCCCTCCCCGCTCCCCCCGCGGCGGCCGCCGCCATTACCTTAGGCGGCGCCGCTTCCTCTATCCCCGTCATGCTCCGGTAACTGACTTACAGCAGCGCGCCCCTCGGCGGCTGCTGTGATGACGGAGGAAACCATAGAGAGCGGTTCCCATAGTAACGGCATCGTCGCTACAGGAAGCCGCTCTCTATGGTTTCCTCCGTCATCTCACCAGCAGCCGCCAAGGGGCGCGCTGCTGTGAGTCAGTTACCGGAGCATGATGGGGATAGAGGAAGCGGCGCCGCCTAAGGTAATAGCAGCGGCGGCCGCGGGGGGGCACTAACAACCTACCCACCCACCTACCCATACTGGGACTATACTGGGCACAATGCTAGCTATACTGGGGCACTATCCTAGCTATACTGGGGCACTATGCTAGCTATACTGGGGCACTATGCTAGCTATACTGGGGCACTATGCTAGCCATACTGGGGCACTATGCTAGCCATACTGGGGCACTATGCTAGCCATACTGGGGCACTATGCTAGCCATACTGGGGCACTATGCTAGCCATACTGGGGCACTATGCTAGCCATACTGGGGCACTATGCTAGCCATACTGGGCACTATACTAGCCATACTGGGCAATATACTAGCTATACTGGGACACTATACTAGCTAAACTGGGCACTTTACTAGCTATACTGGGGGACTACCTACCTATACTGGGCACTATACTAGCTATACTGGGGGGCTACCTACCCATACTGGGCACTTTACTAGCTATACTGGGCACTATACTAGCTATACTGGGCACTATACTAGCTATACTGGGACACACTGGGGGGGGGGGGGGGGGATCACGCGGCCAGCATTTCCTATCCCCGGCTTATATGGGGGTCAATCATTTTTTCCTGGTTTTCCAGGTAAAAGTTGGGGGGTCGGCTTACATGCGGGTCGGCTTGCTTGCGAGTATATACGGTATATTATTTTTACACTACATTCCAGCATACTGTATATACTCGCATATAAGCCTAATTTTTCTTTGTGAAAAATGTGCTAAAAAGTTACTCGCTCGGCTTATATGCGAGTCAGTGGAGCAAAACGGATGGTGGAGCAGGTTTTGTTACTGCCAGAGGAGCGTAAGGAGTGTGCACTATTTATACTGCTCTTACCAGTTTGCGCCCTGCTATTTCCGTGCCCTCCATTCCCTGCAACATGGTGTGTGGCGTGTGCTGCTCAAGACTACCTGTGTCCCCTGGCTTGTGGAGTGGAACGTGCAAGCAACATGTCAGCAGGGCAATGATCGGGGATTCTTCCTGTGTGGCAATCGCTGTGTCTCATATTTATGACGCCATCTAGTGGCTTCTTGAGACACAGCTGTATGATCCTGGGGCACATCTGGCTATTGGGAGGGGGGGGGGGGTGGCTGACTTGTACTGGGGGAACCTAATACAAGGGGGCACCTCTAGCTACCTAATACTTGGGGGCACCTCTAGCTACTTAATATTGAGGATACTTAGGGCATTGGTTGCTACATATGACATGCAACAGAAGTGAGAAGTGACAGCTGGGAGAGCAAACACACTTGCGGTGCGGTTCGGTGGGAGTTTATAGGTTCATGGAAGGTGAAGTCCAGGGTGCCAGAACATCTGCCTATAGGCTCCTGTGAGGTTTGGCATACAGTATACTGAATAGTTATATACAATTTATTCTGGTTGAATACAATTTGACAATCTATCACACACACCATACAAAGTATAGCTAAGTGTAGCCCACTGTAGGTAGCCCACCCATAAGTGAGACATGACAAATAACATTTACAATGGGATGTGAAAGTTTAGGCAACCTTGTTAATTGTCATGATTTTCCTGTATAAATCGTAGGTTGTTACGATAAAAAATGTCAGTTTAATATATCAATTAAGTTTATTGGATTTACAGAAAGTGCACAATAATTGTTTGAATACAATTAGGCAGGTGCATACAATACAATGTTTGAATACAATTAGGCAGGGCAAAACAAAACAACTCTCAAATGACCTGAAGACAAGGATTGTTCACCATCATGGTTTAGGGGAAGGATACAGAAAGCTGTCTCAGAGATTTCAAATATCTGTTTCAACAGTTTGAGGAAATGGAAGACCACAGGCTCAGTTCAAGTTAAGGCTCAAAGTGGCAAACCAAGAAAAATCTCGGATAAACAGAGGCGACGAATGGTGAGAACAGTCAGAGTCAACCCACAGACCAGCACTAAAGACATACAACATCATCTTGCTGCAGATGGAGTCACTGTGCATCGTTCAACCATTCGGCGCACTTTACACAAGGAGATGCTGTATGCGAGAGTGATGCAGAGGAAGCCTTTTCTCCGCCCACAGCACAAACAGAGCCGCTTGAGGTATGCTAAAGAACATTTAGACAAGCCAGCTTCATTTTGGATTAACCACCCTGGCGTTTTATTAAGATCGCCAGGGCGGCTGCGGGAGGGTTTTTTTTTTAATTTAAAAAAAACTATTCCATGCAGCCAACTGAAAGTTGGCTGCATGAAAGCCCACTAGAGGGCGCTCCGGACGCGTCATTCTGATCGCCTCCGGCGATCAGAATTAACAAGGAAGACCGCAATGAACTGTTTGTTCCGGCTACGCTGGGCTCGGGCGGCTGGGGGGACCCTCTTTCGACGCTGCACATGGCGGATCGCCGCGCTGCGGCGGCGATCAGGTAGCACACGCGGCTAGCAAAGTGCCGGCTGCGTGTGCTGCTTTTTATTTCATAAAAATCGGCCCAGCAGGGCCTGAGCGGCAGCCTCCGGCGGTGATGGACGAGCTGAGCTCGTCCATACCGCCCGTTTGGGAACTGTGGACTGATGAAACTAAAATTTAGTTATTTGGGCATAACAAGCATGGAGGAAAAACAACACACCATTCCAAGAAACACACCTGCTACCTACAGTAAAATATGGTGGTGGTTCAATCATGCTGTGGGGCTGTGTGGCCAGAGCAGGGACTGGAAATCTTGTCAAAGTTGAGGGATGCATGGATTCCACTCAGTATCAGCAGATTCTGGAGACCAATGTCCAGGAATCAGTGACTAAGCTGAAGCTACGCCAGGGTTGGATCTTTTAACAAGACAACGACCCTAAACACTGCTCAAAATCCTCTAAGGCATTTATGCAGAGGAACAAGTACAACATTCTGGAATGGCCATCTCAGTCCCCAGACCGGAATATAATTGAAAACCTGTGGTGTGAGTTAAAGAAAACTGTCAATGCTCGGAAGCCATCAAACCTGAATGAACTAGAGATGTTTTGTGAAAAGGACCAGTGATGGGCAGATATTTTCCGTGATCACGGATTAGCCGTGATTCACAAACATTTTTTCACTATACGGCTTTGGTATTCGATGCCGTGATCGATTCTGGATCACGAATATTGGCCACGGAAATTCCGTGATTACAAATATTCGGAATGCAATCACAGTCGTGATCACAGCGCTCACGGTAAAAATTAATTTGTGATTATCTCCTGCCGACTTTAGAAATTAATAGCAAAGCCCCCTTACAGGAACACCACATTTTTCAGATATGTTAAGAAGAACGGTGGGAACAAGAAGAACATTTTTTTTCAAAAAGACCTTATAGTTTTTGAGAAAATCGATGTTAACATTTCAAAGACAAAATGTATACATTTATGTGGTAAATGACAATTCTTAGCAAAACAATTCCCACCGACTTTAGAAGTTAATAGCAAAGGCCCCTTACATCCCAGCAACACAAAATTTGCAGGATATGTTAAAAAGATAGTGGGAAACAATATTTAAAGGGGAACTGAAGAGAGAGCTATATGGAGGCTGTCATGTTTATTTCCTTTTAATCAATACCAGTTGCCTGGCAGGCAGCCCTGCTGGTCTATTTCTCTGCAGTAGTATCTGAATAATACCAGAAGCATGCAGTTAGTCTTGTCAGATCTGACTTTAAAGTCTGAACCACTGAAACACCTGATCTGCTGAATGCTTGTTCAGGGACTATGGTTAATAGTATTGGAGGCAGAAGATCGGCAGGGCTGCCAGGCAACTGGTATTGCTTAAAAGGAAATACACATGACAGCCTCCATATACCACTCTCTTCAGTTCCCCTTTAACGTGGGGTCCCTCCTCCCATGGGACATAACAGAGGATATTGGCATGGGACAGTACCGAGGATATTTGCGTGGGAACATTTTCTTAAAGGTACAGGTAATTATTTCTGGTTAATTAAGATTAATAAAATACTTTTTCTCATTGTGTTTTTATTTCGTTTAACCCTTTGTGGAAATGGGTAAGGGGTACTTTGTAACCCTATACTCATTTCTCCTGGGAGGGGGTGGGCATCTGGGGTCCCCTTCTTAAAGGGGACTCCCAGATGCCACCATGAATCCCCCCCAGGGTGTCGTCACCCCCACCTCTGGTGCCCCAGGAGGAGAGGGCACCAGAGAATAGGGGCTGGCTTACTAAACAGGAAGAGCGGAGATTCCAGGTCTGTGGAGTCAGAGCAATTTTGGGTACCTGGAGTCGGAGTTGGTAGTTTCATAAACTGAGGAGTCAGATGATGTTTGTACCGATTCCATAGCACTGCGAGTTTTAATCCCTGGTCACCTGTGTCAGAGCCAGAGCCCTTAACCATTACACTTTCCAGCCACCAGTAGCCAATGTATCCCCGGTATAGGTAGAAAGGTGTCCCCAGTATAGGTAGTAAGGTGCCCCCATAGGTAGGAAGGTGCCCCCCTAGATAGCAAAGTGCTCCCTAGGTAGTAAGGTGCCCCCATTAGTTAGTAAGGTGCCCCCTAAGTGGTAAGGTGCCGCCCCCAGGTAGTAAGGTTCCCCCCTAGGTAGTAAGGTGCTGCCATTAGTTAGTATGGTGCCCCCCTATTAGGTAGTAATGTAACTCCCAGGTAGTAAAGTTGGCCCCTTAGGTAGTAAGGTGTCTACCAGGTATTAAGGTGCCCCTCAAGTAGTAAGGTGCCCCCCTAGGTAGTAAGGTACCCCCTCAGGTACCCCCTGCATCTTCAGACCTGCAGATCAGTGTGGGACCTTGTGGGCAGATCAGTGCATGGTAACTGTGCAAGTCACTTGAAATGCAGGAAGTGACGAGTGAAGTCACTTCCACTTATGAAGTCCGGCGGTACTTATTGTTGCACGCTCTGCCTGCCAGGTGCCGCGCTAATCTACAGGTCTGATCTAGGGGAAGGGAGGGCAGGGGAGGTCCCATAAGAGAGCAGCATCGGTGCCATGGCAGCTGGCACTGGCAGCATTTTTAAAGTTACAAGAGGGACCATTGGGGATTTTTCCATATCCCGGGCGGCCCAGTCTGACTCTGGGCAGATGGATTATTTCCCAAAGAGGGACTGTCCCTCCAAAAGAGCGACAGTTGGGAGCTATGCTGTTACAGGGAATGCAACATCCACCAGAATAATATTTCTTTCAAATGATGAGTTGCTGACAGTTATAACTAAACGGACAACTGATGTGCAACCCGGGAGAAGGTAATGTCCATGTTTCCCTATGGCTCACTTCACCTACATGTAACTGAAAGCTTTTTCACAGTGTACTGCCATGGAACAACTGATTAGTTAAAGAGACACTGAAGTGAAAAAAAAGTATGATATAATGAATTGTATGAGCAGTACGGATAATTGCTACAACATTAGTAGCAAAGAAAATATTCTCATATTTTTATTTTCAGGTATATATTTTTTTTTATAACATTGCATCATTTTCTAATATTTGCAGTTTACACACTACTCAGCATTCTAAATGATTTTACAGAGCAGCCTACTGAACTTTTCATCCCCTTCTCTGCAGAGAAAAAAAAGATACAATGACAGACACTTGAGATAAAAAGCTTCAGAAGACAGAGCTCTCTGCAACTTTGAAAGTCGGGAGCTCAATGTCTCTGTTTGCACAGATAACAACTGTTTCTTAAGTCTTCAAGTACTGGAAACAATATTAGACTTATGTCTCTGCGCCTAATGTTTTATTTCTTAGCTGTACTACACATACAAATCATATAATTTTTTTTTTCACTTCAGTGTCTCTTTAAAACACTGTTGATGTAAAGCTTTCTAACAAAAAAAAATAAAGCTATACAAGGAAAAATAAATTCAAGTAAACTCTGCCATCTAGTGTTTAATAAAGAATTACAGTACATCGCAAGCTGCAATTGTCAAGCCTTGTACAGGGGACAGGGCTGTGTTTCACAGATAACTCCTATACAAATCAAAATTTGCTGAAATTAAACAATTTTTTCCATTGAAAGTAATTTTAACTACTATTGTTACGTTTAATGGGTTTATTTTTTTTATTATTATCTGTATGGTGGTGAATGAAAGAGAGAAAAGACACAATGCACACAGTACATGCTTAACTGCAGTGACAAAGCTCTTTCCAAGAATGGACCCTGTAGGGGAGAGTTCCCCAACCCTGTCCTCAAGGCCCACCAACAGTGCATGTTTTGCTGAAAACCACAAACATTCACAGGTGAGGCAATGTGGATTTCCATGAAACATGCACTTTTGGTGGGCCTTGAGGACAGGGCTGGGGAACAATGTCTGCTGTAGGGCATCCACATACAGTGGAACCATAATTAGTTCCAGAAACATGCTTGTAATATAAAGCGCTCATAAATCAAAGCAAAGTTCCCCTTAAGAATTAAAGGACACTGGGCACCCTTGGCAGTATGCCCTTGAGGTTAAGGGGAGCACCATCGCTTACCTATGGGGGGGCAGTTCCTGTAGCCCCCGTCTGTGTGGAGTATGCCATAATTGACCGCAGCAGCCGACATTCAAAGAATCTGCCTGTGTAGTGTGCTCTAAGCCACAATGCATGCTGGGAGCTGCAGTACGTACATCTCTCTGGCGGTCATAAGAGAGGCGCCACTGCGAGACTGAAAACAGCAGTGCACGGAGCCATGGACATAAAGGATTGCATGCCGGCCAAAACAGGTGAGCTGCTACACTCCTGGGGGCTTAGGACCATAATAAAGTTGGGGAGTAGACCTGAGGAAGGTTGATGACAGCACTTGGGGGATCTGGGGCAATTGCTCAATTTGCCCCCCAGAAGTGCCGGTCCTGCTCACAGTAATCCTGGGTTCATCATCTCCCCATGTTTGAATGGATTTTCTCTGAGCAATCTAATTTTCTCCCATATCCCAAAATATCCCAAAACATCCCAACACAACAACATAGTGGCTGGATAGTGTACTGGTTAAGGGCTCTACCTTTGACATGGGCGACAAGGGTTTGAATCCTGGCTAGGGCCAGTACCTATTCAGTAAGAAGTCCTTGGGCAAGACTCCTTAACGCTGTAAGGTGGCCCCTTGAGTGCACCCCAGTGGCTGAAGCTCTCAAGCGATTTGAGTCCAGCAGGAGAAAAGCTCTATACAAATGTTAGGATTAATATTAGGACTATGGTAAGGATTTGCTTGTGAGCCTCTCTTGGGGACAGTTAGGCCTATTTCAAAGGAAAAGGTGAACACCGCTACACCCCACTAGCTTCCACAACAGTGCCCGACCTGGTCAGCAGAAACAAATGTCATACAGAAGAAAAGAGGAAGGGTCTGCACTTGTCCATAGATTCACTTCTTTATTGTGGTCATATCCAAATGTATAAAAGACATCAAGCATAACAAAGCTGACATGTTTCAGACTATGTCAGTCCTTAATCATAGCTAAAAAGTAAAATGGCAACCAGGACACATAAGTAGAGGTGTCCATGTATCAATCCTGCCCACATACCCACCCTGGGGGGTTGGAGTGGACAGGTATAGGAGAATCTCCCACCTGCTCACTCAGATCTCATAAAATATGCAAAATATTTTAAAGGTAAAATGCTAAAGAACAATAAGTACCGCAATATGTTGGGAGCAGGGAGAAACAGGGGAGAAAAAGAGGATCAACTCCAATAAGATCAAAGTTTAAGGACAGCAATTTGAGACAAATAGCAATGGCAGATGAGGGGAAAATGGGAGTAAAGACTGGAATAGAGGGAGGCCTAGGACACAGCATAGATCACGTAATGAGAGCCGGGTCCCACCTGGCATTCAAGCCCTGTGGAATTCTGGTGTTCAATTAAAATATCCACATGGCCTCCCTCCGCAATAGTCTCTTATATACAGTGGGATGCAAAAGTTTAGGCAACTTTGTTAATTGTCATGATTTTCCTGTATAAATCGTTGGTTGTTACGATAAAAAATGTCAATTAAATATATCATAAAGGGGAAACACACACAGTAACATTTGAGAAGTGAAATTAAGTTTATTAGATTTACAGAAAGTACACAATAATTGTTTAAATAAAATTAGGTAGGTGCATACATGTGGGCACTGTTGTCATTTTATTGATTTCAAAACCTTTAGAACTAATTATTGGAACTCAAATTGGCTTGGTAAGCTCAATGATCCCTGACCTAAATACACAGGTGAATTCAGTTATGAGAAAGAGTATTTAAGGGGTTCAATTCTAAATTTCCCTCCTCTTTTAATTTTCTCTGAAGAGTAACATCATGGGGGTCTCAAAACAACTCTCAAATGACCTGAAGACAAAGATTGTTCACCATCATGATTTAGGGGAAGGATACAGAAAGCTGTCTCAGAGATTTTAGCTGTCTGTTTCCACAGTTTGAGGAAATGGAAGACCACAGGCTCAGTTCAAGGTAAGGCTGGAAGTGGCAGACTAAGAAAATTCTCGGATAAACAAAAGCGACGAATGGTGAGAACAGTCAGAGTCAACCCACAGACCAGCACTAAAGATCTACAACATCATCTTGCTGCAGATGGAGTCACTGTGTCAACCATTCAGCGCACTTAACACAAGGAGATGCTGTATGCGAGAGTGATGCAGACTAAGCCTTTTCTCCGCCCACAGCACAAACAGAGCAGCTTGAGGTATGCTAAAGCAAATTTACACAAGCCAGCTTCATTTTGGATAAAGGTGCTGTGGTCTGATGAAACTAAAATTTAGTTGTTTGGGCATAACGAGGGGCGTTATGCATGGAGGAAAAACAACACACCATTCCAAGGAAAACACCTGCTATCTACAGTAAAATATGGTGGTCGTTCCATCATGCTGTGTGGCCACTGCAGGGACTGGGAATCTTGTCAAAGTTGAGGGGCGCATGGATTCCACTCAGTATCAGCAGATTCTGGAGACCAATGTCCAGGAATCAGTGACAAAGCTGAAGCTGCACCAGGGCTGGATCTTTCAACAAGACAATGACCCTAAACACTGCTCAAAATCCACTAAGGCATTCATGCAGAGGAACAAGTACAAGTACAACGTTCTGGAATGGCCATCTCAGTCCCCAGACCTGAATATAATTGAAAATCTGTGATGTGAGTTAGAGAGATCTGTCAATGCCCGGAAGCCATGAAACATGAATGAACTAGAGATGTTTTGTAAAGAGGACTGGTCCAAAATACCTTCAACCAGAATCTAGACTCTCATTGGAACCTACAGGAAGCATTTAGAGGCTGTCATTTCTGCAAAAGAAGGGTCTACGAAATATTGATTTCATTTTATTTTTGGTGTTGCCCAAATTTATGCACCTGCCTAATTTTGTTTAAA
The DNA here is from genome assembly GCF_040937935.1 of Hyperolius riggenbachi. Classification (NCBI taxonomy): domain Eukaryota; kingdom Metazoa; phylum Chordata; class Amphibia; order Anura; family Hyperoliidae; genus Hyperolius; species Hyperolius riggenbachi. The sequence goes on from NC_090649.1 coordinate 433,430,773, forward strand.
CAATTATTGCACACTTTCTGTAAATCCAATAAACTTCATTCACTATATCCAAAAAAAATGGTTCACAAGGGGTTTTAAAGGAACAGCATCAATTTTTAGTTTTTCATAAATATTATATCGTTTGATTGTAGTCGCATACTAAGGAACAAGCAAATGGATCTCAATCTGGGATGCTGTAACCAAATCCTAGATCCACATCGGGTACTGCTGTGTATGGCAATCGCAGCAAACTTCATTCACTTCTCAAATATCTCTGTGTGTGTCTCCTATATAATATATTTAACTGACATTTTTTATCATATTCACCAAGGATTTACACAGGAAAATCATGACAATTAACAAGGTAGCCCAAACATTCGTACCCCACTGTAAATCACATCCTCTCCTAAACGGAAAGACTTGTCATGCCCCCCCCACCCCCCACTCCCATGAACATCACGAAAAGGTCTGGCCACATTGGTGATATTGGTGCTCTGCTATTCTTTGTCTCAGCGGACGTGTGGCTCAACCCTTCCTCTTTTCTTCTGTAGGCCTATTTAACGTGGACAATTCACCCACCTTCCCCCAATAAAAAGTCTTCTGTCACACAGTAGAAGAAATAAACTGGTACACACTCATTACTAATGTCGATGTGTTGTGTTGTTATACAGGAGGCGGCAGAAGTTGGACAGAGAGACAACAGAGCGGCGCGTGCATGACGTCATGCAAAAGGCGGGGGAGCGCTGTGCAAAATGGGATCTGCGATTGCGGGAGTGAGTTGATCCGCTGGGTGGATCGCTTGCGGGTAGGGGGTCACACACCTGATTATCGGCTGAGGGGTCATTATCGCCCACCTAAGCCAAATTTAGTTAAGCGTGTACCGGTACATAAAAAATGAACAGAAGTCCGGTTTTCAAGAGCCCTGTTTCAAACTTGCGTAAACTAGTAATGCCCTGCACTTTTCACAGCATGCTAACAGTTAGCACCGTTTTGTGAATCAAGCCCCATGTGTACGCACTGTCGGCAGACTGATAACGCTGTTTCTGAACAATCCGCTGAGTAGATCGTTCAGAAACAGCCTTATCAGTCCGCCGACAGCGCGTACACAGGCACTACTGTCGGCTGAACGTCCGCCCAGCGGGAGGGTCTGACGAGCCCGTCGTTGCCGGATGTAGTGCGTGTGTACGTGCCTTATGATTTGCAGATAATACCAATAACAGGAAACTATCAATGAACTGCAGATAATAGCAGCAATGTGCAAATAGCAATGACAGACAGATTCCACTAATAAGCAAAAACTTCATTGACATGCAAATTACCCCATGATGCAGTACATTACTTTTGTGAAAGATTTTCCAGTAACAAGCAAGTGCCCCAGTTATAGGCTAACAGGTTTTCCTATTGTTATGCCAGGATTACACGGTACAAACATACTTTGTACCGCTCGATTATGCCGCCGGATCGATTCTCGCTCGTACCCACATGCGATTCTCTTATCTTCCGCTCATTTTCCTTATCTTTTTCCATTGTCTGGCCTGCGGTATCGAGCGCGGAATCGACCTGGCGGGTGATCGGACATGTCGGAAATTATCAATCGAGCCATCTAATGGCTCAATCGAGCGGTACAGACGTACCAGGTATTCCCAGCATAAGACAGTCAAATGCTGTCTAATGCCAGGTGCACACCATACAATTTTGTGTTATGCTGGGAATGCACGTTACGTTTTCGCGGCAGAATCGTCCCAATGGATGCCTTCGATAGATAAAATTCCGTCATGCCCGATTCTCTGATTCTTTTCCGCTTGATTTCTCATAGAAATGAATAGAAAAAAGATTTAAAAAAACCAAGCGGAAGATAAGGGAATCGAGCAGAGAATCGAATGGTTAATAGATCGCACAGAGAATCGAAAGCAAAAAACGTATTGTGTATTCCCAGCATTAGGTAGATGGTTCTATAGATAATTTCCAACATGTCCAATCTTATTTTCGATTTTTCTGATCTTATTTCCGTTTTCCTGATAGATTTCTCATAGAAGGGAAGGGAAATGGATAAGAAAAGATAATAGAATCGAATCGGAAAATCGAATCGGAAATCGATCAGATGGAAAATCGACCAAAAAAATGCATCGCGTGTACCCAGCATAATGCTAGGTACATTTAGCCGATCAGTTTACCCTGGCTCCACACATACAGGTATATGCTAGCAAAGGTTATTAAAGCAAACCTGTGAGTGAGGAAATCCACTTACCATAGAAAAGGGAAGGCTCTGTATAGAATAGAGCTTCCGGTTCCTCTGCCTGTCTGTCTGGCACGTCGTACCAGCACTGTTCCCCGGGTAGCTATTTCTTGGCAGTCTCTTGGCTAAATAGCTCTCAGGGTGAGTGTGTATAAAAATCTACTCCCCCCCCCACACTCACACACACACAGACTTGAGCACACTATTGCAATGTGGTAGCTAGAGGTGCCCTCCAGTTATAGGTAGCCCCCAGTTTAGGTAGGCAGAAAGGCCCCCAGTATAAGGTAGCCCTTCCCAGTATAAATAGCCAGACGTGACTTTCAGCCAGTGGCGTAGCAATAGGGGGTGCAGAGGTAGCGACCGCATCAGGGCCCACCCTCAACCACAGTATTAGCTTTCCATTGGTCCTATGCTGGTAATAATCACTTCTATAGGTGTTTTTATTAGTAGTAATCATTTACGAACTGTTCCCCATGTGGTGATATATTGGGGTGCGTATGATGTAAGGATAACAGGAACATATTCTTCCATTTTTTCTGCCTGTGTTCCATATAGGTCGGCTAGAAGGGAGCTGTGGCCATTGATTGCTTGGGGCAAGGAAGTGGGTATTGTCTTGACCATAGGAAATGCTTTGAGTCTGCTAATGGGATTATCTGCCTGGCGTTTTGAACTCAGGAGACGGCCCATTGTCTCAATACACAAAGCAAGCCTGGGCTGGAAAAGTCTAACACATGTCAACTTGTGGTGAAGAAACCCTATTTCACTGTGAGGAAATTAAATTATTGGAGGAAGTCTTTTCATGTATGTGGGCTATAGTACATTTTTTGTGGATGTTAGATCTCTAGAAATCCAATTATGACTGAGGATGTAATTAAAACCTAGTTCCTCCCCTCCCCAAGGAAGTTGCAGCCTCCAGGCGTAGCTCAGAGTATAAAAAGCAGAGGCAGATGCCTAGTGACTATCTGCTCTTGGAGTTAGCGCATAGCTAGAGTTGATCTCGACTTCTGGTCGAACAAGCGGCATGCTCCTGCCGACAACGTTGAGACCTTCAAGTTGGTAACGTTTTTTTTTAATACCCATTTTTATTTTACGCAAATATCCGTGTGTGTTATCTTTGTAACTTTTATCTTGTAACTATTTTTACTTTGTCTTTTTGTAATCTTTGTATATATTAAGTTCTGCATTGTTCTATGTTTTTATGGAATATTAAATCATTATTTAATAAGCTTGACTTCTGCTGTACTAAACTAACACTCATAGCCTAAAGGAGACTGCAGTGTAGCTGTGTATAAGTCCGTGCCTAGTTGTATGTTTGAGCAACACTACCATATGAAATTGTAATTGCATTGTGTGTGGGGGCGTTTGTCATACGTTGGCCTAAACGCGCAGCTGACCCAACGTACGAACAACGCCAGTGCAAGTAGCGACAGCAGAGTGGCTAACAGTATCGTTTGGAACGACTGTTAGTGGGTCTTTGCTTCACGACAGTGTAAGATTGCAACTGTGTGTGTGGGTGCGTGGCGTTCCCGTATTTGGCCTAAGCGCAAAGCTGACCCGAATACGAAAACGCGGAGTGCGCGCTGAGGACTCAACAGCAGAGTGGAAGTGTCTAGCGAACAGCTAGTGGTGGCAGTGAGAGGTGTTCTGAGGGGTCCCAGCCTTGTTTTAGCTTGACTAAGGCTGCTTCCCCTCTCAGTCTGGTCAAACCCGCAGTCGGGAACCGTATACGTAGGCGTGCCGCGTGCCGGTTCCTGACACCCCATCCCCTCCTTGCACTACTGACACTGTGGTTGTCCTTGGCTGGTTTTGGTGTGCCATATCAATTGTTATGTATAGAGTGCTTGGGGAAGCCCAATGTAAACCTTGCAGTGGGGCCCATAGCGCTTTAGCTACGCCACTGCTTTCAGCATAGATAGCCAGCGGATGCGCGATGGGTGCCGGGTACGCTCTCAGCTTTGCTAATATTTTTATGGCTGTGTGGGAGGAGGAGGTCCTCGGTACACCAATGTCTAGTAAGGTTCTAAAATGGGCCCGTTACATTGACGATTTGGTCATTTTGTGGGAAGGTTCGAGCACTGATTTTGATGAGTACATTGAATTACTTAACAATAATGAGTTGGGGATCGAATTAACTGCCATAAGCAGTCCTGACAGTGTCGTATTCCTAGATCTAGAGATTGTAAAAACCGGGACCCAACTGTGGACGAGGACTCATTTTAAGGCCACTGACCGAAACGGATTCATTCCCATAGGGAGTTGCCACCATCCTAATTGGCTTAGAGGAGTCCCAAGAGGCCAGTTCCTTCGTTTACGAAGGAACTGTACTAAGCGAGAAGACTACCTGACACAGTCTAGTCTCCTTGCCAATAGGTTCATTGAAAAGGGATATGACCCTATTGGCATATTAGAGCATAGACAGGCCATTGGAGCGATTGATAGGGCCTCCACCTTTGCACCTAGGGGTGGGCGTGATTATCAAATGGACTTTGCCTTCCTAACAGGGTACAATAGTCAATTTAGGGCAGTAGAAGGGATCTTTAATAAACATTGGTCCATTCTACAGCAGGACCCCATTCTTAAGAATCATTTACCTGAGCGTTTATTTACAGACGTGCTAAGAACCTTAAAGACTACTTGGCACCTAGTTGTGTAGATCCACCTCGAACTCTGACTAATGCTTGGCAGACCCCTGGTTTTTACCCTTGTAGGGCCTGTCGTGCCTGTAGAGAGGGACTGACTGTTAAGACCAACACAGTGAAATCTCATGCTAATGGCCACACATTTAAGATCAGGGATTTTTTGACCAGTAATACTCTGTATGCAGTTTACCTACTCTGGTGCGGATGTGGGTTACAGTACATAGGGAGAACCATGAGGGCACTACATAAAAGGTGGGAAGAACATATTTATAAGATTGGTAAGAACTTCCAAAAACATAGTGTACCGAGGCACTTTTCCACCCATCATGGCTCTTGCTCTCGCAGTTTGCAAGTGTTTGGGATTCAAAAAATCAAAGTACAATGGAGGGGGTGTAATCGCACTTGTGAGGTCTCTAAATTGGAGACTCAATGGATACATAGAATGGGGTACTGGAGCCAAATGGTATGAATATTGATATATACCTTAACTGCTACATTAGTAACAGCTGATCTGGTGCCCTGGTTGTGGTACTTGCGTTGGCTGTTGCAGTGTCGCAGTTGGGGCGGGTTTAGTGTGGAGTGCCCAATTTCACATGTATTTATGTTACCTGATGAGCTTCTGATGTATTCTGGTGTGCCGATTGGAAAACACTACCTATATCAGGGGTCTCAAACTCGCGGCTCGCGGGCCATTTGCGGCCCTCGGTACAATATTTTGTGGCCCGCGCCGGCAAAAGCAAAAGAGACGTGGAATCGAACTATTTTACCTTATAGTTTGCTTCAGTGCTCCCAAGTAATCCGCCGCATCCCCGCCGCTAAACGAGGGCTGCAGAGCCCCCAAATCCCCCAGGCAAACATTCACGACTGCGCTGAGGGGCAGAGCTTCCAGCTGTAGCTCTGCCCCTCCTGACGTCAATCGCCGCACTGATCGCCGCCTCTCCCTGCCCCACTCTGTGAAGGAAGAGTGAGAGGGGCGGGCAGTGGCGGCAATCCGCCGCAATTGACGTCAGGAGGGGCAGAGCTGAAGCTGAAAGCTCTGCCCCTTCCAGGAAATGCCGGCAGATTGCCCCCCGTGGCGATTTGGGGGCTCTGCAGCCCTCGTTTTGCGGCGGGGACACGGCGGATTACTTGTAATGGGAGCACTGAAGCCAACTATAAGGTAGGACACTTCATGTTCAGAAGAAATAATTAAAACTGTTAATAATGACATTTGAGAACTTTTTTTGTGAAATCCCTTATGCGGGCCAGCTTCATCCTGACTTTGCCTCCTGCGGCCCCCAGGTAAATTGAGTTTGAGACCCCTGACCCATATGCTTTTAAATTTTTGGCCAGTTTACTAGACCTAATTTTGTGTATGCTTTTGACTGACCTTTAGAGTTTCCTTATAATATTGCAGTCTGTATATATTTTCTCACAGTTCTAATGTTAGACTACTTGTGAGAGTAGTCCAAAGGGATTGATTGGTTTCACAATTTTTGCATTGACTAATTTTATAATAGTCATTTTTATGTCTAAATGCTAGATTGGTTTTGTACATCTATTTACAGTTACTATGTAAGCGGTGCAGGAGTGGACAGAGATAGCCACCAGAGCGCATGTCAGTTTTCTATAAATATACGCTGCTCCCATGGCTCCGTAGCCTCTGATGAGTCACCATAGCGACGAAATGCGTAAGGCGGAGCTACGGAGCAGCGTCATCAGACGTGGTGACTGGTCGGCGCACGCTACACTTGTTTGTACTAGCGGCGGTTTTGCTCTTGCGGCTTAGCTCGGGTGATATGCGACTGTTTTTGCCGTTCCACAGGCACATCCTGCCGCTTACTCCCAGTCCCACACCGCACTAGTATATGCCCACTTTTGTTTTTAAATATCTACTTTTTTACTCAATAAATGTGGGATGCCGTCCCCTTTTACGCTATGTGAAGCGTCTTCTGTGTTTTTTCTGGAGGCTTACACTCTTCTGAGGGACGCAGCGGAGGACGCTTGCCGGAGAGGTTGAGGGGTGGCCTATACCCCTAAGGCGCAGACGGGCCCGATCAGGCCGCACCATCTGGTGAGTCGTTTTGCTTTGGGGGGGAGTGTTACTAACATACTACTCGCCCTCTTTTATGAACTGTATATCTACTTTTGTGAAGATTTTACAAGGCTTGCTGCCTGAGGGACTGGACTTTTGAGCGCTGTTTCCTAATCTCTACCTATAGATAGCAAGTAATTGCCTCCCCCCAACATCTGTGGCTAGACAGGAGCCCCAGTATAGGTAGCCAGAGGAACCCCCAGTATTATTAGTTCTGAGGATGAGCGCATCCCTACTGCGCATGTGCAGACTGCAGACTCGGCTCAAGCATACAAAGTAGGGTTGCGCTCGTCCTTGGAACTACTTGGCTGGTTCAATAACTTCACCAAGGGACAGTGCTGGAAGGACAGACCAGACGGTGGAACAGGAAGGCTCCAGTCTATCCAGGGCCTTCCCTCTACTAAGCTAAGTATCAAACTTAAAGGGAGTTTTCTTACTTCAGGTTTGCGAAGAAACGCGAGGTTTGCATTACTAGCTGCAGTACTAGCAGTGGTGTTCTCAGAGACTACTTTTCATCTACTACTAACATCAGACAGGAAATGGATTAATGACTTCATTCTCAATTTCATAAAAACAAAAAGTGGTATTTAGGTTGCGTTTGGTCCTCGGATAGGTTCACATTCCAGGTTACTTAATGTTAGGTCACTAAGAGGGGACCAATTTTGCAATCCAAACAGCAGAAGGTGAAGTGATCTGAATGATGTGCAGAGTCCCCAACCGTCCTGTTTTCGTCGGGACTGACCCGATTTGGGAGGGCTCTCCCGCTATGACCCCCCAGTGTCCCGGCTGGCTGGGGAGTCAGATACAGGGGCGGACTGAATATTGGTGCAGGAAGGGAGGCAGCCAGTGAAAGGGAGCTGGTGGCAAAGTGGCGGAGAAGGGGGGAAGCCTCCCCCCCCTTCCCTCACCTTGGGGCTCTCTTTCCTGGCTCTCCCTTCCTGATTAATGTGGCTCCTCCAATGGCGCAGCGGCTGACAGTGGGCGGGGAGGACTTACCGCTGTTAAGCAGCCGCCGGAGAGAGCTGTGATCTGTGCGCCGCAAGTCTGGTCTACTCAAGACCAGACTAGCGGCGCACAGATCACAGCTCCCTCTGCTGGCTGTAAGTCCTCCCCGCCCCTGTTAGCCGCTGCGCCATAAGAGTAGACACATTAATCTGGAAGGGAGAGCCTGGAAAGGGAGCCCCAAGGTGAGGGAAGGAGGGGGAGACTTCCCCCCTTCTCCGCCACTTTGCCACCAGCTCCCTTTCACTGGCTGCCTCCCTTCCTGGGGGCACCTATATACCTGGCTGCATATACTGGGGGCACCTATACACCTGGCTACATATAATGGGGACACCTATACACCTGGCTGCATATACTGGGGACACCTATACACCTGGCTATACTGGGGAGACCTATACACCTGGCTACATATACTGGGGATATAGACCTGGCTATACTGGGGAGACCTATACACCTGGCTACATATACTGGGGACACCTATAGACCTGGCTATACTGGGGACACCTATACACCTGGCTACATATACTGGGGATATCTATACACCTGGCTGCATATACTGGGGACACCTATACACCTGGCTGCATATACTGGGGACACCTATACACCTGGCTATACTGGGGGCACCTATACACCTGGCTACATATACTGGGGAGACCTATACACCTGGCTACATATACTGGGAATATAGACCTGGCTATACTGGGGAGACCTATACATCTGGCTACATATACTGGGGACACCTATAGACCTGGCTATACTGGGGACACCTATACACCTGGCTACATATACTGGGGATATCTATACACCTGGCTGCATATACTGGGGAGACCTATACACCTGGCTATACTGGGGACACCTATACACCTGGCTACATATACTGGGGAGACCTATACACCTGCCTGCATATATTGATATATTACTAATTTTAAAATGTTAATATGAAGGGAAATAAACCAAGATAGAAAGGACCAGTGTGGTTTGAATTATAAAACCACATATTTTTCTTAGGAAATCTTTATGGTATGCGTGACTAGGGTTGTGACGGGGGCGTGATCAGGGCCGGATTTCTGGCAAGGCCACATAGGCCATGGCCTAGGGCACCAGAAATTTAGGGGCGGCTCAGTGAGGAACAGTAAAGCTGTTCAATGCAGCCATCCCTATCTACAAGGACAGCTTTAACCTTTGAAATCTCAGTCCTGTACTTGTGTCGTCCCTGCAAGACCTGTAAGCTCTATCCTGCAGGTACACTTCAACTTAACTCACATGGTGGCACAATGGGTCCATCATTAATGAGATTGCAAACATAATGTAAAAGTTCTTAAGGAAAATATAACTTATAATTTATACGCGTATTACTGAAATAGTTATTGTCTGTGACATCCAATTATGTAAGTAGAATTCTCATTGGGGCACACAGAGATAACAACCATACAGACGGTATAATTGGCCCTGGCCGGTAAAAAGTACAAATCCGGCCCTGGGCGTGATAAGGGGGTGTGGCATGGGCGTGGCTTAAAGGGAATGTCCAAGCAAAATAAAAAAAAATGAGTTTCACTTACCTGGGGCTTCTACCAGCCCCATGCAGCCATCCTGTGCCCTCGTAGTCGCTCACTGCTGCTCCAGTCCCCCGCTGGCAGCTTGCCGATCTGGGAGGTCGGCGGGACGCATTGCGTACATTTTTACGCATTCCTGCTAGGGCAGGAACATTAACACATACATTTGTACGCATTACTGGTTCAATGCGTACATTTTTGAACCAGTAATGCGTAAAAATGTATGTGCTAATGTTCCTGCCCTAGCAGGAATGCGTAAAAATGTACGCAATGTGTCCCGCCGACCTCCCAGGTCGGCAAGCTGCCAGCGGGGGACTGGAGCAGCAGTGAGCGACTACGAGGGTACAGGATGGCTGCCTGGGGCTGGTAGAAGCCCAAGGTAAGTGAAACTCATTTTTTTATTTTGCTTGAACCTTCCCTTTAAGTGTCCCTCTTTCTCATCTCAAAATGTTGGGAGGTATGTGATGTGATGTGGCAGACAGAGAATCTCTGTGCCTAATTCCACTGCCTATCCTACACTAGAGGCCTGCATGGGTCCAATCTTTCATACCCACACCTGACCTGCACCCCGGCCCTACTACCCTCACCTGTCCCGCTTTCAGGTGAATTTGATACCCGTACCCACAGACCCACTGCCCGCACCCGACCCGCACCCCCTCTACCCGACCCACAACCTGCTTTTTCCATTTTTTTTCTAAAGTACACTTTAAAGCAGTATTGGGGAGCTGTAAAGTAAATAAAACCTTTTTTTACACACAAACCAAAGCCAAAGAAGTGTTTTAAAGATTTTTTTTTACTTTTATTTAAACCAATGAAAACCATGTAGTAACAGTCACAAACAACAAATAGAGCAGAGCACCCACATCCCTGTCCCTGTATGCTGTAGGCCAGGGGTCACCAACCTTTTCCTGACCAAAATTTTCTCCGGGTCCCGCGGGGAAGGGGGGTTATAGTGGACAGTGATGTGCGCGGCGGGTTCCCGGGGGGGGGGGGGGGGGGGTGAGGGGTGGGGGTGGAGGCTGGTGTGCGGCAGCATAGCTAGCATAGTTGCCCCAGTATGGGGGTTTAGTATCCCCAGTACGGCTAGTATAGTTACCCCAGTATAGCTAGTATGGTGCCCCAGTATGGGTAGTATAGTGCCTCAGTATAGCTAGTATAGGGCCCAGTATAGCTAGTATAGTGCCCCAGTATGGGTAGTATAGTGCCGCAGTATGGGTAGTATAGTGCCCCAGTATGGGTAGTATAGTGCCTCAGTATAGCTAGTATAGTGCCCAGTATAGCTAGTATAGTGACCCAGTATAGCTAGTATAGTGCCCAGTATAGCTAGTATAGTGACCCAGTATAACTAGTATAGTGCCCAGTATAGCTAGTATAGTGCCCAGTATAGATAGTATAGTGCCCAGTATGGCTAGTATAGTGCCCAGTATGGCTAGTATAGTGCTCCAGTATGGCTAGTATAGTGCCCAGTATGGCTAGTATAGTGCCCAATATAGCATGTATAGTGCCCAGTATAGCTAGTATAGTGCCCAGTATGGGTAGGTAGTGCCCCAGTATGAGTAGATAGTGCCCCAGTATAGCTGACTACTCCCGCAGAAGCAGGAGAGCGGCTTCCTGTAGCGGCGATGTGTATCGCTAGTGCCAGGGGAACTGCTCTCCTGCTTCCTGCCTCATCACAGCAGCCACGCGGCGTGCTGCTGTGAAGCACAATACTATGCAGGAGAAGGGAATATAAGAGCAGAAGCTAAGGTAACAGCAGCGGCGGCTGCGGCTGGGGGGGGTATGGGGGGCAAGAGGACAGACCCGCTGCCCAACTGCAAATGCCCCACGGACCAGCAATGGGCTGTGGACCGGTGGCTGTGGGCCCCCGCTGTAGGCTGTTCCCCATTTACACTACATCTAGTGGAAGTTCCCCCCCCCCCCCGTGCCACTGCAGTGCTCACTACTACGGCACATGAGTGAAACGCATGGAAAAGGGGGCTGCACATGGAACGGGAGGGGCACTGCTACAAATGAAAGCGGAGCCACAAAATACTTGGCCTAGGGGCACAAAAAAGTAAAAATGTGGCCTTGTTCTTGCCTATTTGAACTTGAAGCAGGCACAATAAGGACATCATCATGTGACAACCGTCAGGTGCGGAAAGTTCTTTAGGTACTTACAGCAATATTTTTATCTCCTATACAGCACAAGGACTTTTGAGGTCTGGAGAAGGGTGAGGAAACTTCCTGAAAAAAAGTAGAAATCCACATTATATAATCATTGCAAAAAATAGGACACACAAGGTCTGTTTGGTGAACTTTTCATAAGACAAATCTTGGCAGGAATTGTAGAATTTTATAGGTCTGCAATTATAAGGAACGTTCCTTGAAATGCTTATGATGGGAGCAAAAACAAAGCCAGACCACAGCAACTTTATGGATGGGGTGAATTAAAAAAAAACAACAACAACAACAACAGCAACTGTGCCTTTCCTTATGTTTATGTAAGAATAAGAGAGTATACAGTGATGTAAGGATGAATGCAGCCAGGATGAATTCAGAGCTACCTCCATTGTAAACAGTCCCGTACAATTTATGCTTTAAATGTAATTTTTCAAAGTACCACTAGATGGGGCTGTGGACATTTAAAAAGAAATACATTTCTCAGAGCTAGGCAAAGAATTTACTATGTAACTCTTACTTTATCTTATAAATGGAGACCTTGATAATACTTCAGTGGGGTAGCAATAGGCTATGCAGAGGTTGCGGCTGCACTGGGGCCCCTGGCCCAGAGGGGCTCATTAGGGGCCCTCTTCATCCGTCTTATCAGCTTTTCATTGGGGCTATGCTTATAATGAACACCTCTGTATGTGCATATTGCATAGTGGTAATCCTTACCAAACTGACTCTGTTTACACCTCTGACATTGTAAGTGTCCTTAATAGGTTTTGGGGCTCCATATCAATAGAGCACTAGGGCCCCAAGCTCCTTAGTTACGCCACCAACGCTGAAGTTTGCCACAGGGCCCCTTGAACCGGCCCTGCTCTTTTCCATTTACACTGGAACAAATTATAAGCTCTTTTGATTTTCGATATCGCCTCTACAGGGAGTGCAGAATTATTAGGCAAATGAGTATTTTGACCACATCATCCTCTTTATGCATGTTGTCTTACTCCAAGCTGTATATGCTCGAAAGCCTACTACCAATTAAGCATATTAGGTGATGTGCATTTCTGTAATGAGAAGGGGTGTGGTCTAATGACATCAACACCCTATATCAGGTGTGCATAATTATTAGGCAACTTCCTTTCCTTTGGCAAAATGGGTCAAAAGAAAGACTTGACAGGCTCAGAAAAGTCAAAAATTGTGAGATATCTTGCAGAGGGATGCAGCACTCTTAAAATTGCAAAGCTTCTGAAGCGTGATCATCGAACAATCAAGCGTTTCATTCAAAATAGTCAACAGGGTCGCAAGAAGCGTGTGGAAAAACCAAGGCGCAAAATAACTGCCCATGAACTGAGAAAAGTCAAGCGTGCAGCTGCCAAGATGCCACTTGCCACCAGTTTGGCCATATTTCAGAGCTGCAACATCACTGGAGTGCCCAAAAGCACAAGGTGTGCAATACTCAGAGACATGGCCAAGGTAAGAAAGGCTGAAATACGACCACCACTGAACAAGACACACAAGCTGAAACGTCAAGACTGGGCCAAGAAATATCTCAAGACTGATTTTTCTAAGGTTTTATGGACTGATGAAATGAGAGTGAGTCTTGATAGGCCAGATGGATGGGCCCGTGGCTGGATTGGTAAAGGGCAGAGAGCTCCAGTCCGACTCAGACGCCAGCAAGGTGGAGGTGGAGTACTGGTTTGGGCTGGTATCATCAAAGATGAGCTTGTGGGGCCTTTTCGGGTTGAGGATGGAGTCAAGCTCAACTCCCAGTCCTACTGCCAGTTTCTGGAAGACACCTTCTTCAAGCAGTGGTACAGGAAGAAGTCTGCATCCTTCAAGAAAAACATGATTTTCATGCAGGACAATGCTCCATCACACGCGTCCAAGTACTCCACAGTGTGGCTGGCAAGAAAGGGTATAAAAGAAGAAAAACTAATGACATTGCCTCCTTGTTCACCTGATCTGATCCCCATTGAGAACCTGTGGTTCATCATAAAATGAGAGATTTACAAGGAGGGAAAACAGTACACCTCTCTGAACAGTGTCTGGGAGGCTGTGGTTGCTGCTGCACGGCTGCACGCAATGTTGATGGTGAACAGATCAAAACACTGACAGAATCCATGGATGGCAGGCTTTTGAGTGTCCTTGCAAAGAAAGGTTGCTATATTGGTCACTGATTTGTTTTTGTTTTGTTTTTGAATGTCAGAAATGTATATTTGTGAATGTTGAGATGTTATATTGGTTTTACTGGTAAAAATAAATAATTGAAATGGGTATATATTTGTTTTTTGTTAAGTTGCCTAATAATTATGCACAGTAATAGTCACCTGCACACACATATATACCCCTAAAATAGCTAAAACTAAAAACAAACTAAAAACTACTTTCAAAAATATTCAGCTTTGATATTAATATGTTTTTTGGGTTCATTCAGAACATGGTTGTTGTTCAATAATACATGTATTCCTCAAAAATACAACTTGCCTAATAATTCTGCACTCCCTGTATGCTGATGACACCCAAATTTATTGTTCTGCCCCTGACCTCTCCACTCTACTATCTAAAGTTCCTGACTGTCTATCCACTGTATCTACATTCACGTCAACCCAATTCCTTTAACTCAACATGAGCAAAATGGAGATTGTTATATTTCCACCTTCACTCTTCGTTACACCTCACATAGTGACAATCAATGAGGTTAACACTCCAATAACCTCCACTCCTTAAAGAAAACCTGTACTGAAAATTAAAAGTCAAAATAAGCATACACAAGTCATACTTGCCTTCCATGTAGTCTACTCCTCAGTGTCTTTCTCCTGTCCCGCATCCTGTTTGTTCACTGTGATCAAGGGAATTTTCCGTCCTCCATTTTGAAAATAGCCATTACCCATAACAGCTTTCTGGTCAGCACACAGTTAAACTGTAACATCGCCCACTTGAGCCATAGGGAAACATGGACATTACCTGGTACATCAGTTTTCCTCTCAGCTATAACTGACAGCAACTGATATTTTACTGACAGCAACTGATATATTTCAGATCTGACAAAATTTTGTCAGAACTGGAAGGGTTTATTGTCAGAAGAAAATGGTGAATTTCTGAGAGGAACTGATGGCAAGGTAACTATGTAATGTTCATTTGAAGTTACCTCATGTGTTTATTTTAAATATTTTTACTCAGTACAGGTTCTCTTTAAGCTCACTGTCTGGGGGTAATTCTGGACTCTGAGCTCTCATTGATACCACATACATATCAACACATTAACTACCTCTTACTTCTATCTCAAAAACATTTCCAGAATGCACCTCTTCCTCTCACAAGAGGTAAACCCTACTCTGTGGTTTACCAAAAAGCAGATTGGCACCTCGCCACTCCTTTCTAAACTCTGCTGCCCGTCTCATCCACCTCTCTTCCAGATCCTCTGAGGCCAATCTCTGTGCCAATCTCTCTATTGGTTACCAATTACCCAAAGGATCCAGTTTAAACTCCTCACGCTTGCATACAAAGCTCTCCATAAGACAAATAGACAAGACAAATAACATTTATATCGCGCTTTTCTCCTGGCGGACTCAAAGCGCCAGAGCTGCAGTCACTAGGACGCGCTCTATAGGCAGTAGCAATGTTAGGGAGACTTGCCTAAGGTCTCCCACTGAATAGGTGCTGGCTTACTGAACAGGCAGAGCCAAGATTCGAACCCTGGTCTCCTGCGTCAGAGGCAGAGCCCTTAACCAGTACACCATCCAGGCACTGCTGACAAGCTGTCACCTCCATACATTTCCTTTTTAGTCTCCAGATACCTCCCTGCCTGGATCCTCCATTCCTCACAGGAGACCCTTTTGTCCACTAACCTGGTCACCTCTTCTAACTCTCGCATCCAGGACTTCTCACAGGCTGTCCCTCTCCTTTTTTGGTATTCTCTTCCACAACCTGTTCTTCATGCTTCGAGCCTGGAAACCTTCAAACGTACTCTAAAAACACACCTATTCAGACAAGCCTATAATTTGCTATAGGTAGCACTAAAGGTTCACTGCCTCAACTATTAACCCCTGTGTCTCCTTCCCTATAGTTTCCTTCCCACTACCCTCTAGGGTAGAGACCTCTTCTTAGTGTTTCTCATACTACTGTTATTTACCATATGAACATGTAAAAACTTTAGAGATATTTCAAACTACACATTAATTATGTATGTATTTGTAATAATACTACTGAATGCCATAACTGTACAGTGTCTTTAATTTCTCATGTATATTTGTTCCCCAGTATCTGTTTTGCAGTGGCTTACCTACCACAGGGCTGCAGGTGCTTACAGGCCCAGGTGCAGCCATGGCTAGGGGTGCCACTGTGGTGCTCAGCGACTGTGTTCTTTCACCTGGGACCTTTTTTCATAGTTCGGGCAACATTTGCAAAAATAGCAGCAGGAAGTGCAGGGGACTGTACTACGTCCTGCACTACATGTAGCACCCATTCCCCTTCCTGTCTCATGGGCAATATGTTTTCTTGCTCTCTACACACAGCCTGCAGTGTGAGAATGTGCAGAGCAGCAGGGTGAGCAGAGAGAACGATTGCTGTGCTGCAGCTGGGAGATTAGTAGGGAGAGGTGGCACAATGTGTTTAGTACTTCAGAAGTTGCCTGTCATTAGTAGTCATGTGCACTGGCTGCTGTAGTATCAGAGTTCCCTAGACTATTGATTATTAAAGGAGAAGTGCAATATTAGTGACAGCCCTACGACTTATCTACAGCAGGAGTACTAATGTTTACATCTATCAGCCAATGCTTTCCACTAGTAGCAACTTACCAACAAATTCCATTATCAGCAAAAGTGCAATAGCATCAACTGTTTGTCAACGACCACATTGTATTCACAATATATTATCCAAGTTGGAATATTAATCCACAGGTTTTAATGTACCATTTATACCAGTTTTGTTATAATTTTATTGCATTAATTATCAAGAATTCTTGTAGATTAGGTTGGGCACAATTAAGATTCCCTACCTTTTTATGCTATCTACCATTTTTTATTATTTTACCTTTTTATCCAAGACCAATTGGTCTGCAATAAATGTAAAAAACTATTGATTTAGCGCAGTCGGTCTATTGTTTTACTATTTTCAATTTATTAGGGAATTGGGACATCGTCTGACTAGACTTAGCAGCTATCCATCCAGGTGCATCCCTTTTCCAATTATTGATTATTTATCCTGATCAGAGTAATTAATCAATAACGCAGGTCCATGACAGTCTGCTGTTGCAGAAGTAAGTGATACAGGTGCTTATAGACAACTTCTGTAGTAAGGAGAGAGGCAAGCGACAGGCAATATCGATTAGTTTGATTGCAGGTAATCTTATCTCTTTTCCCAGCTCCCCCTCCCACCCTGTAGCCCTCCCCATGAACATTTCCTCTATTCAGATATCAGTGCCTTCTTTTAACAGCATGTCCCTGCCAAACAGGACTGGTGATGTCTGAAGTCCAGAGGAGAGTCCTTCTTGACACTTCTCCTCTCCCACTAGGCTCTCTCTCTTCTGCCTCTATCTCTTTATCCACCCCCCTTTTCCTATGCATCCCCCCTTTCGTATGTCCCCCTTTTCTGACTGTCCTCAGAGGAGCTCACAATTTAATTGTACCATAGTCATAGTCTAATGTCCTACCATATTATTAATGTGTATTTATATAGCACTGACATCTTCTGCAGCACTGTATATAGTACAGAGTTTCATAACGTTCAGCTCTGTCGGCTCACTCGGCGCCCCAACCTGTCAACCCTCCCATCCAAAAAATTGGTTGTTTTGGGGTGGGGCGGTGTTGTCTGTAAAAAATCAGCAACGGGTGTCAAATTCCCTTTTGTACTATGAACAGTGCTATATAAATAAAAAATAATAATAAATAAAAATAATAATAATTCTTCCCTTTCCAATAAAAATAAATGCAAGTTCTGGACGATGAAGCATCCCTGCATTTGCAGCCTGAACATGAAAAGCCCTGACACTAGAACTGAGCTGTCCAATCCAAAAATGTAGTTACTTTCCTTTGGAGAGGGAAGCATCTGGGTCCTTCAGAGGCTTCCCCCGCCCTCATCCGCCAGGCCGTTCCAGTGCTGAGACCCCCAAATATAGCGAGAATGGGCCCACACTGCTCAGGCTTCAGTGGAAGAAAGTTGAGCCTGATCAGGTCTCTGCTACTGTCCAGGCACAAATGGCTTGCGCATGTGCAGTAGCATGGACCCGATCGGGCTCAGCTTTTTCCATCAAAGCCCAATCAGGTCCATGCTACTGCCACAGTCTTTCGGGGGGCACAATGCTGGAATGGCCCTGGAGAGGAGGATGGTGGAAGCCTATAGAGAACCCAGAGGCTTCGCTCTCCTGAGGTAAGTACCCCTTTGGGGCACTTTTTTTCCCTTCATGGTCACTTTAAAGTGGTCCAGAACCACTTATCTTGTGTTTGTGGCTAAATTACAGCAACCCTGTCTCTAAGACATACTTCAAAAATGTGATATCCGCATCCTGAAGCAACAGACGTTCTTACCTCAGTATGATCCCTTTCTTCCTTCCTTCCTTCCTTCCTTCCTTCCTTTCCTTTTCTTTCTTTCCTATAGATGATTTCTGCATCCAGTTTTGTGCTGACATGGGCGTTGACATCTTGCTCAGGACTGGATTTACCATATGTCACACTCACCATAGTCGTCCGTCTCGGCGTCCCCGTGCGCGTCCTGCTGTGCGCACGTGCGGGGGTTCGCTGGGCTTCCTGTGTTCTCTCCCTGCTCGACGTTTGTTTGTGGCTGAATGCGCACGCGCGCAGAACGTGACACGCGCAGTGCCTGGTACACAGCGCATGCGCGCGCCCGCACCCGCGCGCGTGTGCAGAGAAGTGCGCGCGCATGTGCAAAAGGATTGCGCACGTCCTGCGCATGCGCAGGGCGGTAATTTTGGCGCCAATAATCACTATATAAGCAGCACTGCCCTGGACGGCAGTGCTGCTCATTCTGATCAGCTTAAGTGAGCCGTTCCAGTGAACCATTGTTCCTGCCGTGCCTTGTTGATTGATCTCCTGTTGTGACCTTTGCCTGTGACCCCGACTTCCGCTTGATTGCCGCCTGCCTCGACCCTTGGATCTGTCTTGTGTACTACTGCTGTCTGCCGCCTGCCCCCGACCTTGGCTTGTGACCCCGACCTTGCTTGATTGCCGCCTGCCTCCGGATCTTCTGCTTCCCTCGGACTCCGCCTACTCCATAAATAGTGTCACCTGTTCTCCTGACCACTCGCTGAGACTATCCCAGTAGTGACCTGGTAGGGCACTAGGCAGCGAAGTTCCACATCCCCCTTCTGGGGGTGTGGTCCTGCACCCCCCTCAAGGGAGTGTGGGTGAAGACCCGTGGTCACCTAGACTCCACTACTGGGTAACGTCTCTTCCTTCGTGGGAGGGTCAACAGGGACTGAAGAGAAGTCGTAACACCATAAGGCACTGTAGGCACATGTGTGTGTGTGTGTGTGTGGGGGGGGGGGGGGGGGGGGACATCCTCACAAGTTTGCATCAGGCAGCAAAAAGTCGGCCTTGCCTCCCACATCCCAAAGACATACAGATAGACTAATTGGTTGACCCTATGATTGGCCATAAACTATGGGGACCGTGAGCCCCTCTGAGTGCCAGTTATCGACTAGACTAGATACTCTGTAAAGTTCTGTGGAAAATGACAGAGCTAAATTAATACTAAATAATATTAGTACAATTGTTTCTAGCAGTGTGATTAATTGGTATCTTAAAATCATGCAATATGAACACATGCAGCCGTCTATAATACTAGAAGGCAGCTGTAATATGCATGGTGTGGACGCAGTGCTGTGCTCGCATATTAAAACTGCCACCTACTGCGCTCGTAATTGGGGGGACAGAGAGGGGAGAAAGGGGGTGCAAAGGGCTCTGGGCCAGGTGTTTGCACGTTGAGGAGGGGAGGGGATTCTTTAAAAATATCGGGGGATTACTGATTGGTGCATAACAGAGTTGGTAGAAAACGTGAATGTTAAGCTAAATACTTACCTAACGACGCAGGAAGATGGATCACAGCAACGTCCCCTGACAACGAGCGTTCTCCAATCCATCTTCTTGCCAGCAGGTACAAGCGACAGCACACAACAGGCTGTCGCTTGTACCCGTGTTACTTTGTGCGGGAGTCATTGGGGATCTTAAAAATCCGATCTGCCATGCCACTTGTTATACCAGTACGTTGCCAAAGTTCGTTTATGCAATCGTGCGTCTATACCCACATTGCTAGATTGTGGAAACAATTGCTCATTGCTCAAAAAATCACCGGTTATCTGAAAAATTGCAAAGTGGGTACGGCCCTTTACAATAACTACCTATACTTGATTAGTAAGAAAATGTACAGCTGTGTCGTCTACAACTTCTCAGCATGCTTTGCGTGCCTTTCTCTGCATTTGGAGGGGGGGGGGGGGGGCATCTGTTGGATACATTTATGGGAACCCTAGCTGGATAGTGCAGTGGTTAAGAGCTCTGCTTATGACACAGACAAACTGGGTGCAAATCTCGGCTCTTCCTGTTTGGTAAACCAGCACCTATGAGGAGACCTTGGGCAAGACTCCCTAACACTGCTACAGCTCTAGCATTTAGAGTCTGCGAGGAGAAAAGCACAATATAAATACTATTTCTTTTTTTGTTTATGTACTACAAAGGGCCCACTTTCACAAAGTGTAAATTTACATACAGTTAGTAGACCGAGCTGTGTGTGTGGTTTTCCAAAATCATCTCCTACAATAACGTATCCTGGAAAATGATTTAGAAATAGCAGTATTTCTGCACGACAAGCAAGTCCCATGGAGGGCTGCGCACATGTGAAGGTGCAGCTCAGGTACAAAAGCCAGCAGCCTCTTTGAACCACGACAAAGGCAGAACAGATACTAAACATGAAAGCGCACTGACCATTTCTCACTTACAGATCACTCCCCCTGCAATTGTTGGACTTTGAAATGCAATCCAACTTAATTTGCAGTCAAGGATTAACGTTTTTAAAGACATACAAAGAAAGCAGATTTTTTTCCCTCCCTCTAATTCTCCACTAATTGCCCAGAGTTGACTTTTTGTGAGAATCGTTTTTCCACAATGTCATTGAGATTATTGATCGTTCCCAGGGTGTATATAATCCTGTTACATCTAATTGGAGGAGCCCTGATAGGAGAATACTTCTTTCTGCTGATTGAGATCAGAAACTGTTCTGATGCTCTGTGAACTAACTACTGTTTAATGATGTTCTGAATCGCATTTATAGAAGGGGGAGGGGGTATTTTGAAAACATGTCAAATGCTGTTATGTAAATTTTATTTCAGGCAAAACCAATAGAAAAACCTCTACAATTTAAACAGTTGGGCCCATATGCAATTATTTTTTTTTTTATCTGAGTTATCTCCTAGGAGATAAATTTCATCTTCTCTGTAAACTAAATTTTCAGCATTTTACAACTGTAAAAGTACCAAAAAGTTGGTGAAGAGGTATTATAAAAAAAATATTTTGAGCATTTCCTTGTTTGCTGGTGGTTTAAATAGCATTTTATGACAGTGTATGAAAATATCACCTAGGAGAAAACTCTGGAGAAAAAGTTAATTGCATATGGGCCTTGGTCTCTAACCTTAAAGTGAACCTAAGGAAGGTAGATACAATAGGTACAATCCAAATAAGTATCATACATTTTTATTTTACTATGCAGGACTGGAGTTGTGCCCGGAATTGGATATGGCACATACAGGGCTTAAAGCATGAGATAGCATACTCAGTATTCAGTAGAGTAAGGCCTCTTTCACAGTGCGACGTTAAAGTCGCACGTTAGAACAAGTTTTAATGTGGACTAACGCACAGCAATACTAAGTCTGTGCAACATTCACAGTGCACACGCGTTGCGTTTGTGTGTAATGTGTAGCATTATTAGAAAGTGCTGCATGCTGTGCGTTATACACGTTATTAACTGCGGTGGACTGTTTGTAGGGTTGCCAGGTGTCCAGTTTTAGACCGAACAGTCCGGTTTTTGGCCGCTGTGTCCTGTCCAAAAAGGCATGTTAAACCGGACAATTAAGATGTCCGGTTTTATGCCTTTTGCCCATGCCCGTTTCTAGCCCCAGCAGCCAGGGAGGGAGCGCTGTATACAACATACCTCCCTGGCTCCAAGCGCTGCTCTCTCGCCGCCGGTCTTCTCCTCTCTGCATACACGCTTATACACACGCTGCTTCCTGTTTAGCCGGAAGCAGCGTATGTATACGCGTGTAGGCAGATGGGAGAAGACCGGCGACGAGAGAGCAGCGCTTGGAGCCAGGGAGGTATGTTGTATACAGCGCTCCCTCCCTGGCTGCTGCTGCTCACTATACATCTGAGGGGGGAACACAGAGGGCGGCCCGGGAGAGGGAGGGAGAGGTCGGGTTGCCCTCCCCGCGGCTCCGGCTCCCCCCTCCATTATGGGGGACAGCTACCTATCTAACCTACCCTGGGGGGCACCTACCTAATCTAACCTACGCTGGGGGGCACCTACCTATCTATCCTATACTGGGGGGCACCTACCTAATCTAACCTACCCTGGGGGGCACCTACCTAATGTAACCTACCCTGGGGGGCACCAACCTAATCTAACCTATACTGGGGGGCAGCTACCTAATCTAACCTACGCTGGGGGGCAGCTACCTATCTAACCTATCCTGGGGGGCACCTACCTAATCTAACCTACGCTGGGGGGCAGCTACCTATCTAACCTATACTGGGGGGCACCTACCTAATCTAACCTACGCTGGGGGGCAGCTACCTATCTAACCTATCCTGGGGGGCACCTACCTAATCTAACCTACGCTGGGGGGCAGCTACCTATCTAACCTATCCTGGGGGGCACCTACCTAATCTAACCTACGCTGGGGGGCAGCTACCTATCTAACCTATCCTGGGGGGCATCTTCCTAATCTAACCTACGCTGGGGGGCACCTACCTAATCTAACCTACACTGGGGGGCAGCTACCTATCTAACTTACACTGGGGGGCAGCTACCTATCTAACCTATACTGGGGGGCACCTACCTAATCTAACCTATGCGGGGGGCAGCTACCTATCTAACCTATACTGGGGGGCACCTGTCTAATCTAGCCTATACTGGAAGGGGGGGCAGCTACCTAATCTAACCTATACTGGGGGGCACCTACCTATCTAACGTATACTGAGGGGCACCTACCTATCCAACCTATACTGGGGTGCAGCTACCTATCTAACCTATTATGGGGGGGGGGCATCTATTTATCTAACCTTTACTGGGGGCACTTATCTAACCTGTATTGGGGGCACCTACCTACCTAGCTAGCCTATACAGGTGACAACTATACTGGCTACCTATATTGGAGACACCTACCTAAATGACCTATACTGGGGGCACCTACCTATCTAACCTATGCTGGGGGCAACTATTGCATTATTTGCATAGTTTTCCAGTTTTGTAATAGTTTTCTGCTCTGTCTCTTATTATGTGCATTTACTGGTGAAAAGCGGTCTCTTATTATGTGCATTTACTGGTGAAAAGTGGTCTCTTATGTGCATGTACTGGTGAGGACAGTTAGTGACATGGCTATGTACTCTGTAATGTGCTGCAGAAGATGTCAGTGCGATATAAATACTGTAAAAAACATTTTTTAAAAAGCCCATTGCTTAGCCCCACTCTACATAAAAGTGCGCTTCTGACTCCGCCCCTAACTCCACCCCCTGTCCGGTTTTCTCCATCAGCCGACCTGGCAACCCTAACTGTTTGCACATGCTCAGTAATGACCTGGAAGCATACTTTTCATTGCCTGTATGCCTACTGTATGCGACAATAACAGGGCATGTAGTTGCGTTGTGACATTTTTGGGATGTTGCAAATGCAACGTCCCACTGTGAAAGTAGCCTAACACAAAAAAAATCCGACAAGAGCTTGTTAGCAAAGCTGGATTTGTACTTTACATGGCCCAAGGCCTGTAGTTACCAACTGGGGAGAGGAGTTGGCACAAGTATTGTATGCATATGTGCAGGGGTTTGGGGGTTAAAAATCAGTGCACAAAACTCAGTACAAGAGCAGCCGCCGACGCCGGCGGTTTACATCATCTGTTGGTAGCTGATGCTCCTGCTCTGTCTCAGGCTTCCTGTAGGTTGAAAAAAAAACCTCTCAAAATGATTCTGAACATTTTCTTGCTTGCTGGTGGCTTAACCTCTTCTCTGCCAGCCGATTTGTCCTAAAATTGAAAATCTACTGCCAAGCAGTTTCTAGACATTTTGCACTCATTAGGTTTACTTAGGATTTTTGACAAGAAAACCTACATGAAACAGGACATATTATACTGTATATTATTTTTCCTTAATGAATTGGGCTTGAACACTGAAACAACATTGGCGTCAATTCACCAAAGGTTACCAACTTATTTATCTCTTGGGAGGTAATTTACCTCCTGTGATATCTCCAAATAGCAATTCTCCAGAAGTATAGGGGAAATTATCGACAGAGAGAAATGCAAGAGTTAAATGTGAGATAAGTATGAGATAAATAAGTGATAGTTAGTATTTAGTTTTTCTCCAAATCACAATTCACCAGGGAAGAAAGGGGGTGTGGCCATTCGTTATTTTTTCATCTCTTTATCCCCTGAATGAACCTGGAGATATCATGGTTTTCACACAGCAGCTGCTGCTGTGGAAGATGGAGCCTTTTGAGCTTACTCTGTTAGGCCTGGTGCACACCAAAAACCGCTAGCAGATCCGCAAAATGCTAGCAGATTTAGAAACGCTTTTTCTTATTTTTCTGTAGCGTTTCAGCTAGCATTTTGCGGTTTTGTGAAGAGTTTTTGGTGTAGTAGATTTTTTTATGTATTGTGACAGTAAAGCTGTTACTGAACAGCTACTGTAACAAAAAACGCCTGGCAAACCGCTCTGAAGTGCTGTTTTTCAAAATGGTTTGCGTTTTTCCTATACTTTACATTGAGGCAGAAACGCCTCCGCAATCCAAAATCTGCAGCAGCCCGGGAGTATGCTTTTCTGCAAAACGCCTCCCGCTCTGGTGTGCACCAGCCCATTGAAATACATTACCCAAGCGTATCCGCAGCCGCAAGCGGATCGCAAAACGCAGCCGAACCGCTCTGGTGTGCACTAGGCCTTAGAGCTTGCTTCTATTATGAGGAGACGAAGGCGCAGGAGGAGGGTCTGTTTAATCGCCCCTCGTATTTTTCGTGAGAGAACAGTTCTTGATAATTTTACTGAGACAGAGGTGGTGAAGAAGTTCAGACTCACTCGTGATATGATTTATGATATGATCCGGCAGTAAAAGGCGGGAATACTCTGGTCAGGTAGTGGTAAAACTCCGCCTCCTACCCACAATGCTTCACTTTCAAGCTTACGGAGAGGAAAAGTATCCCATGTAAATCATTAATACCGATTCCCTAACTCTCTGCTTTCTCACACTTTCCTCATGCATATCTCTTCATTATCCCCTGCTATCGAACAGTTTTCTCTCTGTCCTCTCACACTAGTGAATTGACTCCAGAGTGTTAACATACTTCAAGAGATAAACTACCTACCTTTTTTCTCTTAGTAAATCCTCTCTGGTGAATTGACGCCTTTGTGCTTTTTCTGGAGATATACATTTTTTTTTTGAGTGAAATATGTTAAAAAAGTGAAATTAAAGTATAGTAGCCAGGTATAGGTGCCACCAGTACAGGCAGCCAGATATAGGTGCAGCCAGTATAGGTAGCTAGGAATAGGTGCTCCAGTATAGGTAGCAGGTATATGTGCCCCAGTATAGGTAGCAAGTATAGGCGCCCCAGTATAGGTAGTAGGTGAAGGTGCCCCCAGTATAGGTAGCAGGTATAGTTGCCCTAGTTTAGATAGTAAGTATACAGTAATTGCCCCCAAGTATAGGTAACAGGTATAGATGCCTCTTCTGATCTCTGTATGACGCGTATGTAATCACGCGTCATACAGGAAACAGGAAGAAAAGAGGAGATGGCTGCGGGCAGGGGACAATTACACACTGACCTCTGCTCCAGCATTGCAGGGAGGCAGAGGAGGGGGGCCCATGTGGAGAAAGAGAGGAAAGATGTCAGCTCCCCCTCCCTCTGCTTCCCCAGGGACAAAATGCCAAATAACGTACTAGGTAAGTTGTTGGCAGTTGGAGCCTTTTCCAGCCAAAACTTACCTAGTACGTGCTTGGCAGGAAAAGGGTTAAAAGGCATTTTATTGATAAGGTATGACAACATCACCTAGGAGAAAACTTAGGAGAAGAAGTGAATTGAAAAAGCGAGAGTGCTCGCTTCCAGGACTAAACATTTTTTTTTGACTGTTGCCATCTTGTGGCCAAATAGTAAAACTACATCTACATACATTTTTTTTAATAAAATAAACACACATCATTACTTTCAAAATTAACTATTTACCTCCCACACCAAAAATTACCCAAATAATATTTTTAATGAAAAAAAAATTACAATTAAAAAAAAGAAAACATATATAGTTACCCGTTCACACTACACGCGTTTCCAGCCGCGTTTTGGAAACGCGTGCGGGTGGCCCGACACACACGACATCAGACAGTGCATAGAGTGCACTGTCTGATGTTCACACTGCATGCGTTCCGGACCTGTGCGGTCCGGGAACGCATGCTGCACGCAGATTTTACAAAAACGCGCGGCTGACCCATTCACTTTTCAGTGATGGGATCAGCCACGCAACGCATACGAACGCGGATGGCGTGCGTTCGTACGCGGTGCGTTCTGCATGCGTGGCCGTCCGCGTTTTGCAGTCTGAACGGGCCCTAAGTGTCTGAACTTTTTTTTTAATATGCATGTGAAGAGAGTATATTACAAACATTTTTAAAGTTATAAGCTTGTAAATAGTGATAGACGCAAAACTAAAAAAATGCAGCTTTGTTGGTGCCATACATTGTGATAGGGACATAATTTAAATGGTGTAAAAACCGGGACAAATGGGCAAATAAAATACTTAGGTTTTATTTATGGTAGCATGTATTATTTTAAAGTTATGAAGGCCGAAAACTGAGAAATAATTATTTTTTTTTCCCTTTTTTCTTAATATTCCTGTGAAAATGCATTTAGAAACAAATTATTCTTAGCAAAATGTACCACCCAAAGAAAATCTAATTGGTAGCAGAAAAAAACAAGATATAGATCAATTTATTGTGATAATTAGTGATAAAGTTATTGGCAAATTAATGGGTGGTGAAAATTGCTCTGTTGCTTAGGGTGAAAAATACCCGCGGGCTGAAATTGTTAACGGACCATTATTGTGAAAATTAAAAAAAATACATACAGTATGTACATTTGTCCCAGAGTCAAATGCACTCCCGCCCGCGAGACCATTGGTTCCAGTAATAACACAAGTTGCCATACTTTTCCCCCTTACTGCTGCTATAGCTTACTTTCGGAGTAGGGTTCATATTTAACCCATGCTCGAAATTCCTGCTAGGGCCTACTTTTGGGGATGTCTATATTTTGGGGATATGTAGATATGTGGATTCTGATAGTAAAGTTTACCATCAGAGAGCGATCTGTGGGTCCCCTTGTATCACAGGTGCTGCTACCTGTATAGAACAGTGCTGGATAAATTTATGCTTGATAAAGCAGGGGTGCTCCCCTGGGAAACGTGTCACAATAACGTTTTTAAACACAGCCTTTGCATATCTTTGCAGCTAACACCGCTTTGCTAGCTGTTTTTGTCTCCTAATTACACTCATAGCCGGGGAATCAGGCTCGTACCGGCCGAGCACAGAAAAACTTTTACACGCCCACCGCAGCGTGTTCCAAATAACCACTGTGGAATCCCTACTGGATCACCATCCAAGACCGTGAGGATATCCGTGCAAGCCAGATCCCCGGCATAAGATGGGACACAAGCGTGACAGCTGGCAAACCTATATAGGTTTCTCCAGCCTCGACAACCAGGTGAGACCTTTCCTATAGGGCCTAGAGCCCTCACCTACTAGTATCACAGTGTGCGCTTTTTTTCTCCTTTCTGTCTCTAAATTTTGGGGAAACATAGTGTGAAAAAAATGTATGCGTTATACGTACAGTATGTGCACACAGGTCTGTTTTCATGATAGTACCGTATATACTCGAATACAAGTCGACCTCGTGTATAAGTCAACTCCAATATTCAACCCTCTTAAGCTGGAATTTTTTTATTGACTCTAGTATAGGTCTACCCAGCAAAATTAATGACTGCACTTGGGGCTCAGGAGAGGTTAAGGACTGCACTGCATACATTATTGCAGCCATTAACCCCTCCTGTTCCTTAAGTGCAGCCAATAACTCCTCCAAGCCCCAAAGTGCTGCAATTATTCACTCCTTTTTTGCAGCCCAGTATTTCCCTCCGGCCCCTTTCCTTGTTAATTGTGGCCAGGACATTCACACCTTTGTTTTCTTGGCAAAGTGTCACTTACTTACAAAGTGTCACTAAAGCGCTTTGAGTCCTATGGGAGAAAAGCACTATAGAAATGTTATTGTATTGTATTATTGTATTACCACTGATTAAATTGCTGCAAATGGGAACGTCACTATTAGTATACACATTACTCAGTGTGCTCAGTGTTGCTCGTGACTCGAGTATAAGTCGACCCCTAAACTTTTATGAAGTGAATCAGACCTACATTCTAGACTTATACCTGAGTATATACAGTACAGTAGTCTTTAAAGTAAACCTGTGAGATTCATAGGTGAATAAGATAGAAACTTGCCTTAGTAAAGCTCCTTTAGAGGGTCCCAGTGCTGGAATGGCAAAGTGGAGGGGGACAAGGGAAAGCCTCTTGATTATCCATAGTCTTCCCTCTACCTAGGCCCTTTACCCTTTAGGTACACTTTAAAAACTGAAGACTGGTGCCCACTTATTCTGTCTTCAATATCACATGACTAGAGATAGTAACAGCCACCCTATGGGAAAATCTTAGAAAGACAGGAAGGGGTGGGCGCAATTTACAAATCAGGCCTTAATTTTTCTCCATAAACATGATAAAAATAGCAGAAGTTCAAGAGTGGCGAAAAATGACACTGAAGTCAGACTTGGATCCGTTTGAAGATGGCAGCCCTTATAATGTTTTCACAGGTTTGTGTTACCTCACAGGATTTGGACACAGGTTCATACTACGCACGCTCGCAGCTGGTGTATCTGTACCCTCACTGTGCCGTCATCCTTACTGCGGGCCTCGTACCATTTGGTCCACACCTCACCTCACACAGGCTGGTGCAGAAAGTCTAGCGGGCCCATGTACACACACCTCTGAGGAGAAGGCCTTTGCATGTTTATTCCATCAGGGAGTCTCCAAGCTTTCTAACAAGTGTGCACTTGCCAAATGATTTCATAAACCAACCTGACTTTTTCTCATTCTAGGAAGCGAAATCATTTGTAATGTAGCTTTATAGAGGAGGGTGACCCATAACTTTGTCAACACGTCGTAATTTTTTTTCTTACATGTGTAACTGCATCTACCTAAATGAGGCGCTTTATTGCAATCTCCTGAAATATCACACAGCTGACCTATTTCCGCCTATGAAATCATACGGCCTATGTCGAAGTTTTCCACCAGGATGAATCATAAGCTGCATACTGCCCTAATTATATTAGCCACCGTGTTTGATCTACTCTTTTGATAGAAAGGTGTTGACTTTTCCCATATTTTTCTGGCTTCCACACAGCCTGAAATGATGTTTTACTGAGTTTTCTGTTAATTAACACCTAGGAGGAGGATAGAACATACGACATTTTGTGAGGCAAGTATTAAGGCCTACTGTGAGACTCCACTGACGTTTCTATTGCCCTGGGCCTACCTAGAATCATTTTTAATTCCAGGGAACACTTTACTACGACGGAAGCTTCAACAGGTTTGAAGAGCACCCTGTGACTGCGTCCACGGCTCAGACAAGGTTCTCTTTTTTTCCCCCTGCTGTGATGAGTTCAGGAAATGGAAAGTAGCTGGCTATAGTGGAACAGCCCAAAATGCATTTAAAGTGATTACAGCCTTCCCAAGTGTTCTTTGTGGGGAACGCATGAAACAGACATAATCTTCAATTATTAATCTGTATGCTAGGACTACCAGAAACTCGGAAAGGAGATAAAAAAAAGAAGAAAAATGTTAAAAAAAGATACAGAGGGACCTCAAAAACTACAGTTGGCTAAAGAAGCTACAAGGAAATAAAAATAAAAGTCAACTTTTTGTCCTCCATATCAGATTTACGTTAAAGTGGACCCAAATTAAAAATACAAGATTTCAGAAATAAAGCCTATTTTCTAAATTATAATAATAAATAGCAGCCTTTTTTCAGCTGCATGATGACAAATGTAAAATATTTTACATTTATTGGAGGAACCCCTCCCTTCTTTTCAAATTGCCGGGATTTTTCCGGCAAACTGGTGGAGTAGATAGTGTCCAGCAATGGAGGAATTGCTAATGGCTGCCCCCAGTATAACCCTAGATATAAAAAGAGAAGGGTGAAAAGCATGCACTGAAATGCTCATATGTTTGAATGAGTGTTTATTTATCTTTGTATGTGTCAGAATGGTGCAACTAAATATTTTTAATAAAAAAAAAATGTTTGGTTTGGGTCCGCTTTAAAGGAATACTGTAGGAGGGTCAAGGGCTTCTAATGGTCCCCCACAGACATTCTGTGCCCGCTCAGCCACTCACCGATGCTCCGGCCCCACCTCTGGTTAACTTCTGGAATTTCAGACTTTACAGTCTGAAAACCACTGCGCATGCGTTCCCGTGTCCTCGCTCCCGCTGATATCACTAGGAGCGTACTGTGCAGGCCCAGTATGGCAACGCATGCGCAGTGGTTTTAAGACTTTAAAGTCTGAAATTCCAGAAGTGAACTGGAGGAGGGGCCGGAGCATCGGTGAGTGGCTGCGCCGGCACAGGACGTCTGCGGGGGACCATTAGAAGCCCCGGTAAGTTCAACTAATTTTCCCCCGACCCCCCTACAGTATTCCTTTAAAGGAAACCAGAGACGTTACTTACAGGTGTATCACAATCCTCCGTAGAAACTGCGCTCCAATGGCAGAAATGAGATAAAGTAAAAAAAAAACCTAGAATAGAGGTTTGCAGTAGTATTTAGAGCTACCAACTCTTAATGTCACACCCAGAGCCGGGACAAGGTCCTCCAGCACCCAAGGCTGAGACACCAAAGTGCGCCCCTCCATCCCTCCCACCCCAGCCGTCACACTGATTGCTGGTAGACTAAGAGGCTCCCCAGGGCCCCCAACCACCTCCAACACCTTAATCTCTAGTTATCTGGCATGTCTGTTTTTATTACTTCGTGCAGCGCTACAGAATACATTGGCGCTTTATAAATTAATCATAATAATGCTAATAATAATAATATACAGTATATTCGTATAACTTTTTTTTTCTACAGCAGCAAATACCATGTCAATAGCCACAATAGGCCAGTGTTTTGGTAACTTAGAGATCAAACAGAAGCCAGTTAATACAATATAACATTGATTTTTCAAGGAGCAGCTACCGCTGTGCCAGCCTCTGGATAAAGTTGTCATTACGCTGCACCCGGCCTTTAATTATAACCAGATGCACAAATTATTTTAATCATGGTTCTATATCTGAACAGTAGTTCACAAATGTTAACACAAACGAGGGGGACATCAAAAAGAATGTAAATGCTGGAGCAGGACAGCTGCCAACCTTTAAGGAAGCAATTGATCACATCCTGTCATCTTAAAAGGAGCAGGAATGCAAAACAAACACTTGAGATTAGTGTACTAAATATGGTTTATCAGCCCAACGCTCTGATAATTTATCTATCTATTTTTTAATGCTGTGCGCTTCTTATCTGGGCCTCTGTAATTACCACCCTTCAGGTATGCAATTTTTTTTTCTTCCTGTGTTTGAAATGTTGGTCGGGGCCAGAGCACTAGATAGCATCTGCAGGAACGCGGGATGGGAACCGGCACGGAGGCCGGTGAGGGGCCCTCTTGGCGCAGTAGAAGACTAAACTTTGACATTTTGTTTTTTCCATAGTTAATTTTTTTCAAAACAGATTAGAATCTGTGTTTACTTCTCCGTGAAGGTGGGTTTATTATAGCCTAATTAGATTTATTGTATTGTTTACTTTCGAAAAAAGGGACAGAAACGGAAAGGCTAAAAAAAGCAACAATGTGTTTACGGCAGTGGTTCTCGACCTTTTCAGCCAAGATGCCCCATCTGTGAGGTCAGATATATATTATGGGGAGAAAGTGGGCGAGTAAAGGTAAGCTGGGCCACACTGTAGTGTGTTTTATAGTGTGTTGAAGCTTAATACTGCTTCTCATACTGTGTTAAGTACCCTCCCTTATGTGCTGCACCCAGGGCTGGTTCTAGACTTTCTGCTGCCTGAAGCAAACTTTGTAGGATGCACTGCCCCACCTCCTTTCCCCTCACTGCACTCAAATATATATATATATATATATATATATAGAAGTGGTACGAACGATTATTGTTTAGAGGTAGACTGCTCGCCTAGGGTATTACCTCTGACTACACCTAGGCGTAGTGTTTCCAGACTTCTTAGGACAATTCTGGACAACGTGATCCTCCTCAGCACAGTATAGGCAGAGTCTTTCTGACCTTCTGCGATTCTTTTCCACTTGCGTCAACCTAGAGTGTCCGATTTGCATCGGCTCATCTGGAGGTGACGAGGTTGGAGAGGAGGCGTAGGAGACAGATCTTATAGCATTCCTACCACGAGTCTGTTTCTGGTAGCGCAGGCGGCGATCTACCCGCACGGCCAAAGAAATTGCTTCGTCTATAGATTTGGGCTCAGGATGTCCTAACATCAAATCAGAGACTGCATCGGACAATCCTGACAGGAAACAGTCTAGCAATGCATATGTTCCCCATCTAGCTGACACAGCCCACTTCCTAAACTCCGCAGCATAAACTTCCACCGGATTGCGACCCTGCCTGAGAGTTTTTAGTTTCCTTTCAGCAGTGATTGCAATATCCGGATCCTCATATATAATGGCCATGGCCTTAAAGAATTCCTGGACTGAGGATAAGGCCTCATGTTCTGCATGAAGACTATATGCCCATGTTTGTGAATCTCCTGACAAGAGGGTTTTTATAAATGTTACCCTCTGGTGCTCTGATCCTGACAAGTCAGGCCTCAACTCAAAATAAGATAACACACGATTCCTAAAATTCTGAAAATCAGATCTATGGCCAGAAAACTTTTCAGGTACGGACATGCGAAGGTCCGTGACTGGAGGGGATCGCACTGTATTTATAGTCGA
This sequence comes from Hyperolius riggenbachi, assembly GCF_040937935.1. Lineage (NCBI taxonomy): Eukaryota > Metazoa > Chordata > Amphibia > Anura > Hyperoliidae > Hyperolius > Hyperolius riggenbachi. The sequence continues at coordinate 433,463,682 of NC_090649.1, forward strand.
TTGAAGTTCCTGAACAGCCCCAGCCAGTTGTGTAATCTGGGTTTGTTGGTTAATAATCACCCCGGAAAGACCGTTTACCGCGGTGGTCAGGATTTCAACATGACTACGCAGTGCGTCCATAATGTTTGGTCTGCTGTTCTGTAATGATTGGTGTCAGCTAAACAGATTTTCTGATTATTGGTGATCTGCAGTATCACCAATAATACAGATGCTATACCTGATTATGTGGTGATCTGCAGAATCACCAATAATGCTAGTATAGCCAGACACAGGACTTCCAATGTGAGATAGTGTTTGGTGCAACAGTGATGAGGAATATGAAGTCTCCCGAGGAGCGGGTGATTCAGACAATACTGCAGCCTCTGATCACCTGAGGAGCAGGTGAGTCAGGCTGTACTGTAGTCAGTGGACACCTGTGGAGCAGGTATCACCAACTGAGCTACAGAGAATGATCACCTGAGAAGCGGGTGATTAAGACTATACTGCAGCCAGTGGACACCTGAGGAGCAGGTGTTACAGACAGTGCTGCAAAGGATATTCACCTGAGGAGCAGGTGATTAAGACTACACTGCAGCCAAGGGACACCTGAGGAGCAGGTGTTTACAGACAGTGCTGCAGTTGAGCTTCACCTGAGGAGCAGGTGCAAAGCTACAGATCCCTCGCCAGTGACTAGGCCCACTGGTGAGGCAAGAAAGGTCAGACAAGCAGAGTAGGCAACGTCGGACAGATAAGGTACAAAGACAGAAGACTGATTCAGTGTTAGGTTCAGGCAGGGACGGCAACATGAATCAGATGAGCTGAGGTACAGAGTCAGTAAGCAGGAGAATAGTCAACAGAAGCAGAAGGTCATAACAGATAATACTATAAACTAGTACTTTAAGCTATCAACAGAATCTGGCTAAGTGTGGATCCCCAGCTCCGGCTGGTTCTATCACACTTTGGGATCTGACTAGGTCTGAGCGCTCACACGTTAGCATTCGCAACAGCAGACACGGAACAACTGACAGACTACCACTATATATACATAGCAGCTCCGCAGCGCCGCCCCAGTCACTCAGCCAATCCAAGATAGCGTTTGGAGTCAGCTGACCTGGCAGATCAGCTGACTCCCCTTCTATTCGCATAAAGGTCCTGTCGCCTGGCGCGCGCGCGTAGCCCTCAGTCTATGTGCAATAGAAGGACCAGGCAGAGCACCAGCATGTAACTGCGTGGCTGAAGCTGCGGCTGGTACGCAGAGATAGCCGCCATGCCGCTTGTCTCCGCGGTGGCATCTCCGCTATCCATTACACTGAGCCTTGGATATTCAATACCTGTGGACTGCAGATAACACCTAGCTTACCCCTGCCCAGGATATCAGCAGTGGCGTAGCTAAGGAGCCATGGGCCTCAGTGCAAGTTTAGCATTGGGGCCCCTCAAGCATGCTATAAATAACAATTAATACAACACACCAAAACCAATCAAGGACAACCACAGTGTCAAAGGTGCAAGAAGGGGATGGGAAACTGTGTTAATAATCACTACTGTTCAAAGCATCTATAGAAGTGAATATTATCAGCACAGGACCAATAAAAAGTTAATTCTGTGTTTGAGGGGTGGGACCCTCGGGGCCCCTCTAGCCCAAGGGCCCCGATGCAGTCGCTACCTTTGCACCCCGTATTGCTATGCCACTGTATAGCAGTTATCACCTAGAGTGGGTTAATACCTATGGTTAACATACCAATAAAATCCCAGACTAGCACATCAGTGATATACTGTACCTGTGACTATTAATTAGGGATGATCGGAACTAGCAAATTCCGTTCCGCTGGAAATCACGGATTCCGTCAGTGTTAAATTCCGTCGCTATGAAAATTCCGCCGGATTTGTACGAAATTCCGCGGAATTCCGGATTCCGTCAGGAAAAATTGAAAAAATCGCTAAAGTAACCTTGTTTATCCTATATGGTAGCCCATAGTCCCTATTAACTGTTCACTTAGTCCTTTTTTCCCTTCTCCCTCCCTCCTCATCCTCCAGGGAATTGTAGTATTTCAAAAGCCAGCTTACATACCGTGGCTGGGAATTGAACCCAGGCTGGGCTGGGAATTGAACCCCAGTCTCAGTGTGTGGTAGGTAATTGACTTAACCACTATACCACCAACAACACTACATGCTGAAGCCAGCCTAGCATGTACCATTATGATCAATCCAAGAGAAAAAGTAGCGTGCTTAAGAATTTATAGCATGTCAAAAGCCAACTCACCGTGGCTGGGAATTGAACCCAGGTCTCAGTGTTTGGTAGGTAACTGACTTAACCACTATACCACCAACACTACATGCTGAAGCCAGCCTAGCATGTACCAATATATCAATCCAAGAGAAAAATTAGCTTGCTTAAGGATTTGTAGCCAGGCATGGCCTTGCCTTTTGTGTTCAACAGTTGTCCGAAGAGAACCCCAGATAGCCAGGTAGATTCATCTCTCTCTCTCTCTCTCTCTCCCTAGTAGGGATGGTCACCGATTTCCGCGGAATTGTATTTTCCGGAATTTTTAGGCGGAAATTGGTCATTCCGTTCTGTTTGGTTGGAACGGAATTGTTTTTTCAATTTGGCGGAATTCCAAAAATGCCTGTGAAATTCTGCCGGTATCCGTTGATGGTTTTAAGCTGAAAATTCAGTTCAATGGTATCAAGTCCTAGAGAGAGAGAGAGAGAGAGAGAGTGAGAGAGCTCATTTTCCTCTTGGATTGATCATAATGGTACATGCTAGGCTGGCTTCAGCATGTAGTGTTGTTAGTGGTATAGTGGTTAAGTCAGTTACCTACCACACACTGAGACCTGGGTTCAATGCCCAGCCACGGTATGTAAGCTGGCTTTTGAAATACTACACTTCCTTGGAAGATGAGACCCTCCTCCCTCCGGAGGGGGAGAAAATAGATAGGTGAGGAAATAAATTTTAATTCCGTAAAATTCCGCGTAGTTAAAAAAAATTCAGCGGAATTCCGTTTTAGAGCTATAGCAATTCCGTTCCGACCGGTGGAATCGGAATTGGCCCAATTCCGGCTGGAATCGCGGAATTTAGAATTCCGTGGAATCCAGCGAGCATCCCTACTATTAATATTTTGATTACACTTGCAGTTGTTGCAGAATTGTTCTTTGTTGGGTGTCAGCATGTTTGGATCCCGTGACAATAGCATGCAAAGCAGACCAGCCTGGGGTTCGTGTTTCAAAGAATTATGACGAGTGACTTTTTGCACTGTAAGGCCCATTCACACTGGAGCGTTTTACTAGCGATTTCAGAAGCTTTTTCAATCGCTAGTGTTTTGAAAAGCACTACTGCAAAGTAATGTGTATGGCAGCAGGGCCGGTTCAAGTAACAATTGGGCCCTAGGGCAAAATTAGCCTGGGGGCCCCCCAACAGACACCCCCGACCAAAAAGCATCATTAGAGGCCCTTCGTTGCAGCCAAATATCCCTCCTGGGCCCCTGAGCTGGCTACTGACCCTCCCCCAATCACCTCCTCCCAACTTAACAGACTCTGCAGACTCCCTAAGGACCAATAGTTAAGGTGGGGAGGGACACTTTAGGGGGCCCTACAGGCTCTTGGGCCCTGGGGCAATTGCCCATTTTTTCCTATGGTAGCTCCGCCCCTGTATTGCAGTGTACACACTTAGAGATGAACAGCGTTTTGCGATTTGCTGAAATCACAAAAGCACTGCATGCGATTCTTTCGGCTGGCCAGTGGGGACACCGAGGAGGACCGGGGCTGCGGCAAGGGACTGAGACGGCTGTGAAGGGCTGGAAGAAGCCCCAGCTGAGCCAAAAATAGATTAGATATTTTGTCTCTGAAGTCCTTTAAACTGGCTTCTTTTTTCCCTTTAGGTTCCCTTTAAACCTCGTTCAGCCAATAACTTTTGAAAGACATTATTTTTAAATGTAAACACTACAAGTAGTATAATTATGAAATCAAATGGCACTACATAGCCTTCCTCTTTAAAGCAAATCTGAAGATAATGAATTGATTTTGTGTAGTACTGGTTAGAAATAGAACATTAGTATTACAAAATTTTAAGAGGAAAGGTCAGGAGGGCGTATATCCCAATTAAATCACCAAAAAGACATATTGTCAACTTTAAAATATCATAACTTCAATTCACTATCCAAAAAATACAAAATGTTAAAAATGCCAAACCGTGGTGGATCAAAGACCCTGCAGCCCTCCTACATAACCCATGCCTTGCTTCAGATTCACTCCAGACTCATACACCTGCCCCTGTAACTGATCACTGTCACGACCACTGGTACCAGTGAAAAAACAAAATTCCTCCAAAAAACACAAGGTCCTTAGAAGCTGTAAAAATTCAAAAGATGTTATAAGGAAGGGCAAAAAATGCAGTATGTCCTTCAGCTCAGTTCACTTATGTGATAATAAATATCGCATCAGTTACTTCCATAGACACATTACTGCTTACTCCAAGCAAACTCAAGTTAAGCTCCAAGTCCATTAGATCATTGACAAGAAATGCTAGTGCTGTTAGTAGCAAGCGATGACACAGCATGGCAGAGTAGCAAAGCCATAACTGCAAAAGTACTTGATAGCATGCAAACAAAGGAAGCCGACAATGTATGTATTGATTAGTAGCAGCTGCATGTGCTCATATGGTGGAGGTGCTTAGTCATACAGTACCGATCCATCGGTGTCCAGCTCCCAGAGATCCTGCAGTTGTGTCCAAATAATATTGTGGTCAGAATAATCCAGGCTTCACCTTGTGTATCGTGGAGTCAAGGAGCTCAACCAGGGCAAGCAATGGAGTCCACGAGCAGTCCAGACCAGGAGGACGTGGAGTAGGGCACCGGGGCAGCAATCACACACACGCCTGGCAAACCACGCTAGCCCACAACATTAGAACATTAGTAGCAAAGAAAAGAGTCTCAAATTTGTTTTCTAGTACAGGTATAGTTAAAAAAAATACTTCCGTTTTTATCTATGCAAAAAAAGCTTCTCTAAGCGCTTACTTGGTTGAATACAGTCCTGTTTTCTTAAACAGCCAAGAAATAACTTGAGATAAGGTTTTACTGCAGGACAGTTCAAAGAGTCATTATTTCTGCTTTGTTTTATAGCTTAAAAGACAGAGTGTGGTTTTAAAACTGCAACTGTGACAGAATTATGCAATGTTATAAAAAAAAATGACACTCTTTTCTTTGCTGCTAATGTTCTATTCATTATCCGTACTACACATACTATTTATTACCTCATACGTTATTTTTCCCCTGGAGGGTACTCACCTCCGGATCCTATCGAGGCTTCCCCTGTCCTCCTGTGTTCCACGGCGGTCTCGCTGTGCCCCTCCAAACAGCGAGGATGTAAATATTTACCTTCCTGGCTCCAGCGCAGACGCAGTATCGGCTCTCCGCTCGGAGATAGGAGGAAATAGCCGATTGCTGTCGGCCCGCTCTACTGCACAGGCGCAAGTCTCCTGCACCTGCGTAGTAGAGCAGACCCGACAGAGATCGGCTATTTCCGCCTATTGCCGACCGGAGAGCTGCAACAGCATCCCCGCTGGAGCCAGAAAAGGTAAATATTGCACAGCCTGACAAATTGTCGGCTGTGCGTTCCGTGGGCTGCAGCGAGACAGACCGCCGTGGGACAGAGGAGGATGGAGGAAGCCTCATTAGGATCCAGAGGCTCTCCCCTACTGAGGTGAGTACCCCCCAGGGGAACTTTTTTTTTTTGTTACAGAGTCTCTTTAAAGGAAACCGTAACTAAATTAAATAAAAAAAACAAAACAAAACTTACATGGTGATTCTACGAGCCCCCCTGCAGCCACTTTGTGCCCGCACCAGGACAAATCGATCCTGCGGTCCCCACAGCAAGTCAGATTCATTTTTGACAACGTATGCGCAGGACGCTCCTGGTGATGGTAGCATGATCAAGGACACGTGAGGCCAGGGCCGTGCAGGTGCAATAGCCATCGACTGGCTGAGTTGTCAAAAACAAATCTGAGTCAATGCGGGGGCCCGGAGGATCGGTTTGTCTCAATGCGGGCACAGGGCGGCTGCAGGGGGCTAGTAGAAGCCCCATGTAATTTAAAGTAGACCTGAACTCTTGCACAAGACAGAAGAAAAACACGAAGAAATGCACCCTGTATTTATTTAGAATAGAGTTTAGCCTGTTTAAAGTGGTCTGAAACTATGACATAACATTCAATGAAAATGTGTTTTCCTACTTTTTATACTCATACAGTTATCATATTTGCTTTTGTGCATAAGGGATATTGTCTGTTTATAAACTACAAGTTTCCAAAGTGTAGTTTTTTTTACCCTGAAAGCTGACATTGCATTGTATTTTAACTGCTTTTTACTATATATTAAAATCTTCTAATGAGCTACTGGTATTCTGAACGGTGTGTGTGTTCGAAGCAGAGACCGTTTCAAAGAGAGTGTTTGTTTACATTCCAGAGTTGATACATTTGTGTTTAACAAGTAAAAAAGATACTGTTATCTCTTGTTTGGATGCTGATTTGAAGCTGAATAGCATGGCAAAGTGCTTTGTTTAACCATTTCAGTGATGTTCTGCTAGAAATTTTTTCTGATATAGTAGTTTTAAAGCTGTAAGGAATCTTTTAGAGCTAAGTAGAAATGCTGACTTTCAGACCACTTTAAGTCACCCTCATTTGTGTCTAATTACAAGCTGTAATTTGATCTCTCCCTGTGTCACATGATTGCCACGGCAGTGATGGCAGATAAGTTAATTTGAGAGCCCAGGCTGCTTTGATAAATCAGGAAGTAGAAACAGTGAAGATTTATTTTAGGATTTGTATCAGCTCAGCTGTAACAAAGAAATGTTTTTTGTTTAAAGGGTATTATGCTGTTGCGTATCTTTTAGAGCAGAGAGGAAGTTCTGAGTTCAGGTTATTATTATTATTATTATTTAGTATTTATATAGTGCCGACATATTACACAGCGCTGTACAATGTATATATATATCTTGTCACTAACTGTCCCTCAAAGGAGCTCACAATCTAATCCCTACCATTGCCATATGTCTATATATTATGTAGTGTAAGTACTGTAGTCTAGGGCCAATTTTAGGGGGAGCCAATTAACTTATCCGTATGTTTTTGGAATGTGGGAGGAAACCGGAGTGCCCGGAGGAAACCCACGCAGACACGGTGAGAACATACAAACTCTTTGCAGATAGTGCCCTGACTGGGATTCGAACCAGGGACCCAGCGCTGCAAGGCGAGAGAGCTAACCACTACGCCACCGTGCAGGTCCGCTTTAAACTTTTTTTTTTTTATTCAGTTAAGGTTCCCTTAAAGGAATTAAGGAGTTCTTCTTTATTTCAGTCTTGGAAGGTAGAAAGCCTTACCTATAGTAACACTGGCCTGTATTTCATTTCCTGTGTATGAAGAATTATGTTTCTGGCTGAGGATAATAAGACTTCACTAGCACGATGGGCTTTATGTTCTGGTCTCAGGGCAGCTCTCTGAATTGTACAGTAAGTAACATTGTGCTGAAATGCCCACGTATAATCTATGTCTAATCTCCCTTGTTGCTCGGCAAAGGCCTAACATAACATCCATTCATTGAAGTCAATGTGATGAAAGGCAGAGGGGAGGAATGACAGAAAGCTGACAGCGATGGCACACGTCTCCTCTCCCAACTGAAAAGCTGACAAGTAGATTGCACAAGACAGCCACTTATAGGTTACTCTGTCAGCTACTTGAATGTCTTGTCTTTTATCTGCCACCTTCCCAGGGTAGAAGCAGAGAATTCCTTACGGTCTGATCACTGGCTCTGTACAGCACTGAACTTTATTAGTTACTCCATGCGGGACAATCCTGAAAAGCCAGCTCGACTACAAAAATGGGGGGCATATCAAGCAAACTTGATAGAGCAAAAAGACACAAGAGAAGAGCAGGAGCCCTACTGAGGTGTAGTATGTCTAGCAATAGGAGCAAAGTAGATCAAAAGGAAGGGTACTCACAAACCAGGGTTACCTGACAGCAACCAATCTCAGCACATGTGGGGAACACCCGTCCCGCACTTTGGTTGTGGACTGGCGTCCTGGAATTGTGGTTACTTTCTCTAAAAATTAGAGACTATGTCTCTTCCTTCCAAGACGGTGAACATATACTGGTACAGGGGATGACAGGTGCCAAATGTATGTGGATGCTTGAAACAATAATAAAAAGAAATGGGGCAGGGCTGGATTTACCATAAGGCACTGTAGGCATTTGCCTACAGGCGCCTGATGTTCGAAAGACGGCTCACTAGCCTCCCCTAGTGCCTCCCACCCTCCTTCCCTATGCAGAGTCCAAAGCAGAGCATAAATGAGAGTTTATTCACTCAGCTCTCGGCATTCCACTGATGAGATCTCCCTTCAGTCGGCGGCAACCTAATACTAGAGGACACCTGTTACGGGCAAGGGAAGTAAGGGAGAAGTGACAGCTGAACCAGCCAGCATACTTGCAGTGCGGTGCGGTTTGTTCGGGGTTTGTAGGTTCATGGAAGGTGAAGTCTAGGGTGCCAGAACATCTATGCCTATAGGCTCCAGTGATGTAAATCCAGTCCTGAAATGGGGTAAGATTTGCTTACCCACATATGAAGGCCTAGGCCTGTGTAAGCAGAAAATTTATTGCACAAAGTAAAATACAACGCTTTTAAATAGAGGCGCTCAAAGCTCAGTCACTACTGTTACTAGGCACATTATTGACCCGAAGAAGTGGGGCTATAGCCCACAAAATGCGTTATCTTTTTTATGCAATACATTTTACTGCGTACACAGGCCTAGACCTTCATATGTCATATGTAAGCGAACCTTACCCCATTTCTTTTCTTATTGTTTTAAGCATCTACACACATTGGCACATGGGGCACCACTCATCCTCTGTACTTGACTACAAAAAAAATGCTGTTTTACATGTGGGACAATGCTGGGAAGCTGAATCTCATTGCTGTGTGTGTTTCATGGACTACATTGAAATCCCAACCAGAATTCCTTATTCTGCCCAGTAGTCACCACCATGATGTTATAGGTACAATATTCAGAGTGTACAGCTATGGTCTGAAAATCTGTTATCCAGAACAAGAATTCACAGTGGATATGGTTTACCTGTCTCCAGCAGAACAAGGGATCTGAGAAGGGATCTACTGCACCCGTTTCAATCTGCTTAAAAAACCTCCCCACTATTCCTTCTTGTATCTCCTTGGATGCAGTCTCTGCATTTGTTTACATACATGACCAGCACCCAGTATTAGAGTGCAGGGCATCAGCAGTAGAAATATCTACGCAGGGAAGGGTCACAATGCAATGCAGGGGAGGGGGCAGTTGGGGCAAAGAGACCTGTTCCCTGCTCTATGCTATGCTTCTGCATCGCCTCTGTGCTGCTCTCAGCCATCCCCCGCGCTGCGTTGTGCCCCCCCCCCCCGAAATTGACACCAAGCTGCTTGTCGGCAATCTACAAGGGGAAGGAAAGGGTGTACCCTTCAAAATACCCACTCTGGCATCACAAACGCCCCTTCCTCTGCTCTAATTGGACAGCTCTGCCTCTACCCTGTCCCGTCTAAGCTTCTGGCATGCCTCTCCCCTGCCACCCTCCTCCGTACTCTGTGTTAAGACGCATAGAGCCAGAGCTGCTGCGTTGAGACTGCAGGGTTTGTGGCCATTTTTGTTTTAATTTTTTGGCAATTGAGTGACGTAAGAGTGACGGTAATTAACGCTTCCTGATCTGGCTAGCCCCCCGGATCAGGTAGCATTTTTTTTTTCTTACAAAACTTCCCACCTCAGGTTTTCTTTAACTGAGCCCCAACATGCTCCCAATCCCATTACCTGTATATGACTCTAATCTTTAAATGGGATAAACCTAACTGTAGCCTCTTATCTCCACTGCTCCCTTCCTCCCTGCTAGCCCTAAACTGTGCACTGAATCTCAGCACCTTCTCTGCTTTAGTCCAAAACAAAGAAAACAACTGCATAGCTTACAACTGTCCCTATTTTAAAAGTACAGTCACTATTCTAGAACAAAAACTTAAAGGACCTCTGTTGCGAAAATCTTAAAATTTTAAATACATGTAAACATAAAAATAAGAAGTACGTTTCTTCCAGAGTAAAATGAGCCATAAATATTATTTTTCTCCCATGTTGCTGTCACTTACAGGAAGTAGTAGAAATCTGACGTTACTGACAGATTTTGGACTAGCTCATCTTCAAATGGGGAAGTGGGAGGGTTTCTCAGGGTTTTCTTTATTTTTAAAAGCACTTAGTGAATGGCAGTTTAATGGCAGTTGCTCCATCCAACTGCCAAAATAGTGTACGGTGAGCAGGGAGGCTGGCCAGCATCTTTGTAAAAATCTTTTTCAGGGAATGTCTTTATAAAGAATAAAGGCCATGCTGAGAATCCCCTATGGAGTGATGGACTAGCCCAAAACCCGTCGGTAATGTCAGATTTCTAATACTTACTGTAAGTGACAGCAACATAGGAGAAAGGTAATTTATGGCTCATTTTACTCTAGAAGAAATGAACTTCTTATTTGTATGCTGCTCAACTCCGAATTTAGGTGAAACCCGGATAGTTGCTATCCGGATTTCACCCTGTTAATTACAATCAGCTGGGCGAAGGGGAGGGGGAGGGGGCAAAATTACCTCTCTGACGTCTTCTTCGGTCCATCCCTCGGCGCCTCCCACGATGCGGTCCACGCGCATCACGTGAGAACAAACACTTCCTCCTTCAACCGGGAAGGAGGAAGTGTTTGTACTCACATGACTGCCGCGTGCACCACATTGTGGGAGGCGCCGAGGGACGGACCGAAGAAGACGTCAGAGAGGTAAGATTGACCCCCCCGCCCAGCCCGCACAGCTGATTGTAATTAACAGGGTGAAATCTGGATAGCAACTATCCGGGTTTCACCCGAACTCAGAGTTGAGCAACTCTGTTAAATGTTATGATTTTCATGACAGTTCTTTAAAGAGGACCTCCAGAGTAAATTCTAAAATCCAGCAGCCTGCAAGTAAACCAAAGTTATATTTACTTTACTCTGGAGGCCCTCTTAAATGTGTCTCTTTTTACTTCAGTTTTCTACTTTTACTTCTGATGAACGGATCCATTGTACTAAATGCATTTATCTAATAAGTATGGGGAATATTCACTAAAAGACAGTAAAATTGCCATGAGCAGGCTTACTCATACCACTGATGTGGCATGGGTTGTCCAATTAGTGCAACCAATCTTATGCTAGGTACACGCCATACAATTTTGTGTTAAAATAGATGGTTTGATAGATCATTTCCGACATGTCCGATCTTATTTTCAATCATTTTTGTGATCGATTTCTCATACAAGTGAATGGAAATAGATAAGAAAAGATAACAGAAGTGAATCGAAAATCGATCGGATGGAAAATCGAATCGAAAAAAATGCATCATGTGTACCCAGCATTGCATTGATAAAGAGCACATCACTAGTGTAAAGCATGGTATGCAAGCGGTGCAATGATTTGTCTACCTTTGGCGGTGCATCCCATCGTCTGGTTGACTTGTCACAGAATTGCCAAATATAGCCGATCCTGGACGTTGCAGGTAACATCCAGGATGTGATGAAACAACGGGTTCTACCGTGGCAGAAACGACAGAAAACACTGGTACTGTCATTAGAAACAACCATTTCTATTCAAATGAATGGAAGCGGCGGTTGATTCCCTTAGCTTTCATCGCCCACTGGAAATGATGCGTTTACTGCTCCCAATCGTCTGTCTGAACCGGCCCTTACACAGGTTTTGCTAATTGCACAGCCCGCGCTACATCAGTGGTGTAAACAAGGCTGGATTTATACTTTTTGTTCCCCTAGGCCCAGTATGTTGTGGCTTCTCTTTCATGCGCAGCAGAGCCCCTCCCACTCAATGTCCAGCACCCTCTTCCATGTGTATCATAGATGTACAGCAAACCCTTTATTTCATGAATAGCTCCCTTGGGCATCAGTTTGCTTTTTTCATCTGTTCCTCCCCATTTTCATCCTCCTCTTTCTTATGTAGCAACCCCTCTTTTCATGTTCAGGTACCCCATTATGCTGTAGCCGCCTTTGTGGCCTTTTCAGAAATCCTGCCCTGGGTGTAACTACCAACAAATTTGCCGTGCGCTGCCTGTGTATAGCAATTTTAACGTATTTAAAGAGACACTGAAGCGAAAAAAAATATATGATATAATGAATTGGTTGTGTACTATAAATAATTATAGCCTATATTGAGCATGCCACAGGACTACAGAATATAGTTTTAGAAAGGACCAAACAGGAGCACGCAAAAACTTTGCATGAGATTGAAACAATTAAAACGCATTATCAGGACCTAGTGGATCGAGAGCATTACATGAAGACCCTGAGAAAAATGGATCACAAGCCTAACTGGTACTCAGGACCCCATAAAAGAGTGCACATTTTGCACGTTCCCTGGACCCTTGAATTTAAAATGTTGCTGCTCTGGACACTTAGTATCCTGCACTTACGTGTTTTCTTTAGGAACATCCAACTTACAATACTGGCTCCTATGCTGGGGATATCCCTACCCTTCTTTTCCTCCCCTTTTCCCCCCTTTTCCCCTCCCCTATTTTCCCCTCACCCCTCCCTGATCCCATACCTTTCCCCTCACTTTTCCCTCCTAACCCCAGTAAATAACCCGCCCCTCCCCCCTGCACTGTTCTACAATGTTTATTATATTTATGTTGTTAAATAAGTCTCAATCAGCTATATTACTGACCTCCTTACCTCAATCTGAGTTACCCAGGATTATGCGCATATTACAGCGCATTTTTAGTTTTATACCTCTTCCACTATTTTTTGTAGCACAGACACTCGAGCCCCTTCTTAACACTTTTTATGGGTTTTGAAATTATTATATCATATTGTAAATTATATTTGCCAGTCTGTATTTCTATTTGGCAATCCTACATATATTAGTGCACTGTCACTTTAATTCCCCTTTGTAAAAAGTCCAGGCCGCTATACATTTTTCCTGTCACTAGATGGAAGCCTTGAGCTCCATCTATGATACGACAGCCTTATGCAGACTTGCAAAGGACTTCTAATAAGTTTGTCCTATTTAGGCCACCGTATCCAGGAAGTGCTACTCCCCATGCGTCCCATGCTGGATTGACCTGTAACCCAGCATGTCATTGGCCGCCCTTGGTGGAGAGGAGGCGGTGCCTTTAGCAGCAATTGGCTGCATGCTGATCTGTTTAGGATTTAAACTGACAGCAAGTAGCCGCCCTCCGCAGCCTCCGTAGAAGTGCATTCGCGTGAAACGGCCGTAAGGCTCTCATCCCCCAGCACCCACCGCACAGCTTTACCAGCAAACCGGTATGTTACGTCTCAATATGCATACAATTGAATCCATGATGTTGCACCATGTGTTATGAATAAACAAGCAGTTTACAGCAGTGCCGGCATTTCTCATCCTTTTCTCTGTCTGACTATAAATAATTACTAGAAGATTAGCAGCAAAGAAAATATTCTCATATTTTTATTTTCAGGTATATAGTGTTTTTTCTAACATTGCATCACTCTATAATATGTGCAGATTACCCAACACTCAGCATTCAAAATGAGTCTTTCAGAGCAGTCTGTGAAGTAATGAACTCTCCTCTAGCAGAGGAAAAGTAAACAGTTCAATTACAGTTGAGATAATAAAAGTCAGATAACAGCCCTCTCCACGACTAAGTTAGTCGGAGAGCTTAATAGCTTTTTTGCATAGAGATAACAACTGGAGTTTCTCAACTCTTCCTGTACTGGAAACAATTAGACTGATGTATCTGATCTTAATGTTTTTTTTCTTAGCTGTACTACACATACAAATCATAATATCATCATTTTTTTTTCGCTTCAGTGTCTCTTTAAGTGAATATCTCCCCATGTGTTTTGTATTGTGGTTAAGGTTATGCTTACATTATTTGTTCAATACAATAGCCAATGTACAGCAGCCAGATAGGGCATCAGAAGCAAAAAAATGGAAAAATGTGAGTTGTGCTGTGGAGAGACTATTTTATGTGGCTTCAAGAGCAGCATGGTATAGATATGAAACCTTCAATTTACAGCGGAATGGGGTCTCCTGATGCTGGACATGCGATTATGAAATCACTAAGGGATATTTCTAGGAATCCACACAGTACAACAGCAGCATATACTTTACTCGGTATGTTAACACAGCCAAACTGTTCATTACATTAAAAGGCTTTTCTTACTAGTAGCAGTATGAGCCTCAAATTGTCAGTTTAACAAATGCTAATGATTTATTTGCTACCCTCAAGAATTTCTGATCTGAAAATTGGCTGTGCAAAAAGTTTTCTTCCTTAAAGGGAGCCAAGCACCACTTTTTTTCCTGGTTTCTAATAGCTATAGGAGCTGCCATGTTCCCACCTCCCCTTCTAACTGCCCATTATTTATTCATGGGAAAGTGTGAAGGTAGCACCTGTGACTTCTCTAAAGTCTTTGAAGCAGGGTGTCCTATGTCCCCACCCCCTGCTGATGAAAGCTTTTGCTTGCTCTCTGCTAATGTGTGCAATAAAATAATTACATCAGTGCTTATCTGCCGGAAATTTGTGCGGTCGAGCATGCCATGGAAGTAGGGTAAAATGTTTCTGCTAAACTTTTAATTGTAAAAAAGAGGTAAAATTGAATTTTTTTTTAGTAATGAGCCACATTATTGGCATGTTTTTTTTATCTGCTATTGAGAAGCCCTGGGTGCTAAAAATGGTGCTTGGTTCACCAAGTCTAGAAGCAACAATGGACATCACAATAGGCATCTGTCAGTCTAAAAATTAGAAGCATCAGCTCTGTTGGCTAGTTAAAAAGTGGAATATAATTTCCTATTTACATGATGTGGCATTGCAAAGCACCCATACATTCTTGAGGGACAGCACCTGTATGGCAAATCCTTCAAGCTCCATCCTCTTGGCCAAATGAGCCTCCCAAGCTGGATGGTGGATCTGGATCACTACGTATTTTTTAACAGTGTTGCCTAGTTTCATTGGTGAGTACCAGATGTAGCAGAGTGAGTACCGATGTAGAAAATTGATGATAGTTTTGCCAAAAGCTAAAGTACATTAGAACAGTGTTTCCCAACCGCTGTTCCGCGGCACACTAGTGTGCCGCGGAACGTTGCCTGGTGTGCCGTGCTCTTATCCCCCCTCCCGCCCGTCCCTGCGGCCGCCGCTGTTATTACCTTAGCAGCGGCCGCTCTCCCCTCTCCAGACCATGTATATGCTAGCAGCGTATCTCCGGCTGCTCTGTGTGATGCACTGATGCGGAAGGAGGCAGGGCTCGGTTACCATAGTAACGGCGATACATATCGCCGTTACAGGAAGCCGCTGCCCTCCTTTCTTCCGCATCAGTGCATCACACAGAGCAGCCGGAGATACGCTGCTTGAATATACACGTGCCGGAGAGGGGAGAGCGGCCGCTGTTAACAAGGTAATAACAGCGGCGGCCGCGGGGACGGGCGGGAGGCACTAAACTGGCTATACTGGGGCACTATTCTGGGGTAATATACTGGCTATCCTGGGGCACTAAACTGGCTATACTGGGGCACTATTCTAGCTATACTGGGGCACTATTCTGGCTATACTGGGGCACTATACTAGCTATACTGGGGGGCTATACTGGGGCACTATACTGGCTATACTGGGGCACTAAACTGGCTATACTGGGGCACTATTCTAGCTATACTGGGGCACAATACTGGCTATACTGGGGGGGCTATACTGGGGTACTATACTGGCTATACTGGGGCACTATACTGGCTATACTGGGGCACTATACTAGCTATACTGGGGGGCTATACTGGGGCACTATACTGGCTATACTTGGGCACTATACTGGGGCACTAAACTGGCTATACTGGGGCACTATACTAGCTATACTGGGGCACTATACTAGCTATACTGGGGCACAATACTGGCTATACTGGGGGGCTATACTGGGGTACTATACTGGCTATACTGGGGCACTATACTGGCTATACTGGGGCACTATACTAGCTATACTGGGGGGCTATACTGGGGCACTATACTGGCTATACTGGGGCACTAAACTGGCTATACTGGGGCACTATTCTGGGGCACTATACTAGCTATACTGGGGCACAATACTGGCTATACTGGGGGGCTATACTGGGGTACTATACTGGCTATACTGGGGCACTATACTGGCTATACTGGGGCACTATACTGGGGCACTAAACTGGCTATACTGGGGCACTATTCTGGGGCACTATACTAGCTATACTGGGGCACAATACTGGCTATACTGGGGGGCTATACTGGGGTACTATACTGGCTATACTGGGGCACTATACTGGCTATACTGGGGCACTATACTGAGGCAACTAAACTCCCTACACTGGGGCAACTATGCCAGCTATGCAGCCGCACCCCAGCCCCCCCCCCCCCCCCATAGCGGCACTGTCCACTAGGTCGCGCAAACAACCGGGGGCCGCATCGCCCCCACCGCGCGCGCGCGCCGTTCCCCGGAGAAAAATTTGGTCAGACAGTGTTCCCCGGGCCGGAAAAGGTTGGGAAACACTGCATTAGAATTCCCAAACAGCAAATAACTTGTGACTAGACCTAGCGTTAGGCTACAGAGAAGAGGTTTTATATTAGTCTATTTCCTCATAGGAGATTCTCAGTAATTCCTTTATCCTCTACAGCAGCACGCCATGGAAGGAATCTATACAAAATGACAGCTGCCCTCCCTTATCAGCTTGTACATTGTTTTAACAGTTGGGCTGAGCAACTGCTGTTCAGTCACTGCTTTTTACAAATAAATAAATAGCTGAGAATCCCCCATGAGGGCATGGATTAGTCTAAAACCTGTCAGTTCTGTCAAATTTTTACAACCTACTGTGAGAGTCATGTAGAAAGAAATGCATTAATAGTTCAAGGGGGCTCGGTGCTGTCACTACCTCTGCATTCCCTACTGCTACGCCACTGTGAATGCCCCCACCCCCTACCATGATGGCAGGGGTTAAAAATAAGAAATGAAATAATCGAGAAGTTGAACATAAAGTTTTTTACCATATAATCATATTTTTAAGCAAATAAATACATTTCTGTACAGATAACTACATCAGAATTTGAAGAATGATGGTTAAAGAAGAAACATAGACATGAGGTGCTGGTTCAAAAATATAAAGTGTCACACAAAAAAGGGGACTGTTGGGTGCTATGCCTCTGCCGCTCTCTTCTCCCCCTTACATTGTCACAGCCCTGCCTTTCTATCCGCTCAGCCTACCCATATATAATGCAGGCAACCATCACAGATTTCAGCTGCCAAGTTGTCAGACGTACGCACAGAAACACGTCCTGCAACGCTTTCTTTGAACTGCCTAAAAGGAAACTACTATGGACATTGCATTTACCTTATTGCCATTCCTTTCCATTCACAAAGTTTGCAGTCTATGAGATCAGACTACTGAGGTCCAAGGTGATATTGTTTTAAGTTAAACCATATTTTTATGATTGCTATGAAATATTTTTCTTGTTCCTTTGCCAAGGTTAGCGCAACCTTGGGTTATCTGACCTTCTGAGAGTGCATTCTGGATGTCACATCTAGGAAAAATTACTCCGACTTTCAGAGCCAAGGTTTTGAAATTTATACTTGTAAATAGTGACAAATAACTTGTTAGGTCAGCGGTCCTTCATTCACTCTCTCTGATCCTTTTGGATTGTTTTTTTTTGTGTGAGTGATTAATGCATTCTCTAGACATTCAGTGCATTACAGCGAGAGATCAGATCCATGAGAAATACACAGTTATGTCGAAGTGTCATCAGAGAAAGCACAGGCCATAGACATCAATGTTCCACTACAATAGCCGATACTCTCACTGGCACTTGGTGAAGGTTGGTACCTTCACCACCATCTACCTTGTGATGGTGGTAGTCAATTTTGTATGATCTTCCTTGGATAGAATACCCAACTCTGCCATGTAGGAAAGGTAGGAAATGCTGATTTCCAATTCCAAGGAAATTCCGTTTCCCGCCAATGCCAAACACCAATTCTGTAGATCTCCGATTTTCTGAGTTCTGATTTCTGAGGGGTTTTTTTTGTCAATTTTTACATTCTCTAGTTGGCCAAATACTTCTGAGTTGACTTGGAAGCATTGGACCAATCAGAGAATGCAGGATTTTACTGCGGTAATTCCGAATACCAAATTTTAGGCCAATCACAGACTCAGAAATACTTGGTAGTGATAGGTCCAAAATTACCACAGCGATTCGATTTTCAAAGAAAAATTCTGCATTCTCTGATTGGTCCCATGCTTCCGAGTTCTTTGATTTGGGCTAAAATGACCGAGTTGTGGTATATTGCTTTTCGGCGGAAATCCAATTTAAATTTTCCGAGTTCAAATTGGAAATGCTGATTTCTGATCGAAATGTGGATATTGCAATTCTGCAGAATCTGAATGAGAATCCCTACTGCCAGGTTCCCCATTGTAAGTCCCTCTCATAGCAACTTATCTTTATACCCCACCACCATGTTTCTCCCTTTTTTTTTAAACAGTAACACAGTTTCACATTTTTTCGTAAATGTGTGGGGGTTCTCATGCTATTTTGTTGCATTTGGGAGCTCTAGTTGGTCTCCAGAGATCAGAACACAGCTCCAAAATGCAAAATGTACCTCCTGTGGACCTCAATGGCATTTGAATTTGAGACCGCCCAAACAGGGAATTTTGAAGCCAATATATTTTATCAGAAGTGAGTTTGTCAGAATTCTAGCGGTTTTATTAATGCAGGAAAAGCTGTCATAAGTGAATGTATATATAAATATTAATAATCAGTACAGTCCTTCAAAAGAAATAAATAATTATTGTAAAACCCTATATAATAGAATGTAATACTTTGAAATATATTTCAAAGCCAGTGATGATTTGAGACAGTAAAACATTCTCGTAGGATTGTTTTGGTTCTGGAAGAATTCTTGACGTGTTCTGGGTACAAGGCTGTCTCAGTTAGCTGAACACTGAAAGCTGATAACACGTGATGTTTTGGGAACATGTTTTTATAAATATTAAACAAAGAAGGTGTTTTCCCAATTAGTTAAAGATGATTCAATGATGCCACCTGGCGGTTTCATAGTCTGATAATTATTATTAATAGATTGTTATTTATGATGAGATAGCGACATCTGCCGGTTAGACATATAATATTTATTTTATTAGATAGACAAATATATAGACAATGATTTTATATTATTAAGATTTAATATGCAATTTTATCTTATATGATTAATTGTTTTAAGAAGAATTATATAATGAGCTTTATATTTAAATAAGTATATTAGAAGCCCTGTATGCTTCAATAGGCCTTAAATTGCTGAAGGCTCTTACAGATCTGTGTACAGTGTTATAGGGTCAACCTGACCTGGGAAAGTACAGACACATTCAAAAAACTAATTAGCAGAGAACACTTTAACAGAAATGCGTCATGAATGACATTGTTTAGTCTCAATGTCTGGGGCAGCCAGCAGACAAGATGGCTGGTGACGTCCATTTTTAATTAACTGCGTCAAATATGATCTTTTAATCAGATGTCAAAATGTCAGTTGACGTTAATTCCCACAAGATAAGGTAATTAAGAATTTATAAACAATAATATAGTGATTTAGGTATTCAAAACATAGATAGCGTTTGACGCACAAAAGCTTTAGACAATCAGAGCCTTGGATTCAGGGAAAGTCCAGATAAGGCAGCCATATTGCCTCCAACCCCTATAAAAGTAGGAGCTGAAAGCTCATAGTTTGCAGAAGCCAACAATCTTCTGAGAAAACACATGAGGCAGAAACTAGCTTCCCACAAGTGGTTCTAGATGCTGAAGAGATGACAGAGAAGGGGTAATATGCTTAATATTCTGGTGATTTACTTTATTAATTTTTCAGCATTAAGTTTTGTTAAGATGTTAGCAAGAAGTTTTTTTTAGAAGCTATCTTTTATGCTATTTCTTTAAGAAGATTACTATAAGTTTGACACAGCTACTAGATACACAGCTATTGATACAGATGAGACTACTTTTGATCTTATTCTACATAACACAACTGTTATATTCTTTTTTTGAATGTACTTAGAAGATTGATGATCGTTTGGCTATAAAGCCTTGATAAGATGGAATACTGCTATAAGGAAACACTACTTGGAACTGTTCATATTTTGTATATATGCTGTATGATAAGCAAATACAATTTTTTATATAAAATCCTATACTGAGTGCTCCGATTCATTTCAAGGTATACCATCAATCTATAATTACTGTTATAGAGGGTTTAGACCCCGCTATGCCGGATTTATATGATAGCAACACTTTAAGGGCTGGTCCTTTACTGAGTTAGCAATCATGAAAAAGGCAAGAAACGCCAAGGTTTTTGACACGTTTAGCTTATTTGAGCAACACTACCCTCTACAATTCTAGTCATTAAACTCCCCACATGACTTAAAGGATACCTGAAGAGACTTTTAAAGAAAGTTAGATACATCAGTAGTGAGAAGCCTAGATCTAAAAGGCTTCCTGAATCCTTCTACAGGCCACCGTTTCAGCATAGGGTCTCTCTATACCTATTCAACTCAAGCAAGTCAAATACGTTTCCTCTGGTCACGAACGCAGCCATGGACCAGCACATCAGGACTTGACATGCCCAAGTATGGTCTGCACATGCACAATGGAACAAGGCGCATGTGCACAGAGATAAAAACACACACACAGGTGGACTCATTGTACTAGGCCTGTACAGACCTTACTCATGCATGCTCAATCTGTATTCGCTCATCCGCAGCTGGGTCTCGGATGGAAGATGAACAAGGTTGATTCTTTGAGAATCTAGGTAGCCTCTGGAGCATATAGAGGTTTACAGCTACTGAAGTAAGTATTGAATTCCCCCTCCCCATCTCAGGTGTGCTTTAAAGGGAACCGGAGCAAAATATTTAATTCCATTTAAACAATACACATAACCTGGTTGTCTTATTGATCCACTGTCTCTAATGCTTTTTAGCCAAAAACCCTGAACAACCATGCAGATCAGATGCTTTGAGTGAAGTTTGATTTGATTAGATTAGCTGCATGCTTGTTTCAGGTGTGCGATTAACTAGAAAGATCAGCAGGACAGCCAGGCAATCGGTATTGTTTAAAAGGAAATGGCAGCCTCCTTATTTCTCACACCTTGGGTTCCTTTTACAGTGGTATGCAACTCAGCTTTTTTTCTTTGCTCTAAAAGATTCTTTACACCATAAAAGGTACTACCAGAAAAAAAGATACTGGTAGCAGAACTGCATTCAAATAGTTAAACACAGCATTTTCTACTTCAGTGTGGGGCTTAGCACCTATGCTGAAGTTGAGAGGGGTGGGAGGAGTTTCACTACAATATCAGCCATACAGAGGCCCCCTGATGATCCGTTTGTGAAAAGGAATAGATTTCTCATGTAAAAGGGGGTATCAGCTACTGATTGCGATGAAGTTCAATTCTTGGTCACGGTTTCTCTTTAATGTGTACCCGAGGCAACATGTGACAACATAAGACAAACATGTGTATGTGCAGTGCAAAACATGAATACCCAGGCTGTTTTATTTTTACTTTACTTTTATTTTGCTGCCTGAAAGTGTTAATTTCTAGGCATGGAAGTGACAGCTTCTGTGTTGTCGGTACTTGTCGGGACTGTAGTAAACATCACTGATAAGCAAATCACAGTTATAAAAGTTTTTTTTGGGCAGAATACAACGTCTGAGGACAAAGGGAGAAAAAGCCCAGTAGTTCCTGTATTTTCATTTACGGAGACTTAGAGGATACCTGAAGTGACATGTAACATGATGAGATAGACATGTGTATGTACAGTGCCTAGCACACAAATAACTATGCTGTGTTCCTTTTTTTCTTTCTCTGCCTGAAAGAGTTAAATATCAGGTATGTAAGTGGCTGACTCAGACAGGAAGTGACTACAGTGTGACCTTCACTGATAAGAAATTCAAACTATAAAACACTTTCCTAGCAGAATGTGAGAGTCAGTGTGAGAGTCACACTGTAGTCACTTCCTGGAGTCGGGACTGAGTCAGCTACTTACATATGTAACGATTGGTGCTAGCAAGATCAGAGTTCTGATTATCAGGTGATATGCAGTATCACCTATAATGCAGATACCGTATATACTCGCAAGCAAGCCGAATTTTTGACCCCCAAAAGTGGGCCAAAAGTTGGGGGGTTGGCTTGCTTGCGAGTGATGTGGTCCGTGGTCCCCCCCCGTCCGCTCCCCCCGCGGCCGCCGCTGCTATTAGCTTACCCGGCGGCTTCCTCTATTCCCCTCTCCGTCTCCTGCTCGCCCGTGTAAATAATTTACAGCAGCTTGCCCCACGTCGGCTGCTGTGTGATGAGGGAGGAAGCTGTAGGGAGAGCGCTTCCCATAGTAACGGCGATACACATCGCCATTCGCCGTTACAGGTAGCCGCTCTCCTGCTTCCTCCCTCATCACACAGCAGCCGCCGTGGGAGAGGGGAAGCCGCCGGGTAGATGATAGAGTAAGCCGCTGGGTAAACTAATAGCAGCGGGGTGGGGGGGGGGGAGGGGGGGTCCGCCTACACATACTGGGCACTATCTACCTATACTGAGCACTATACTAGCTATAATGGGGCACTGTACTAGCTATACTGGGCACTATACTAGCTATACTGGGCACTGTACTAGCTATACTGGGCACTATACTAGCTATAATGGGGCACTGTACTAGCTATATTGGGCACTATACTAGCTATACTGGGCACGATACTAGCTATAATTGGGCACTATACTAGCTATACTGGGCACTATACTAGCTATACTGGGCACTATACTAGATATAATGTGGCACTATACTAGCTATACTGGGCACTATACTAGCTATACTGGGCACGCTACTAGCTATACTGGGCACTATACTAGATATAATGGGGCACTATACTAGCTATACTGGGGCACTATACTAGCTATACTGAGCACTATACTGGGCACTATACTAGCTATGCTGGGCACTATACTAGCTATACTGGGGCACTTTATTAGCTATACTGGGCATTTTACTAGCTATACTCGGCACTTTACTAGCTATACTGGGCACTATACTAGATATAATGGGGCACTTTACTAGCTATACTGGGCACTATACTAGCTATACTGGGCTCGATACTAGCTATACTGGGCACTATACTAGATCTACTGGGCACTATACTAGCTATACTGGGGCACTTTATTAGCTATACTGGCCACTTTTTTAGCTATACTGGGCACTTTACTAGCTATACTGGGCATTTTACTAGCTATACTGTGCACTATACTAGCTATACTGGGAACTTTACTAGCTATACTGGGCACTTTACTAACTGTACTGGGCACTATACTAGCTATACTGGGCACTATACTAGCTATACTGGGCACTTTACTAGCTGTACTGGGCACTTTACTAGCTATACTGAGGCACTACCTACCCATACTGGGCACTATACTAGCTATACTGGGACAAACTGGGGGGGATCACGCGGCCAGCATTTCCTACCCCCGGCTTATATGAGGGTCAATCATTTTTTCCTGTTTTTTCGGGTAAAAGTTGGGGGGTCGGCTTATATGCGGGTCGGCTTGCTTGCGAGTATATACAGTATATACCTGATTATATGGTGATCTGCAGAATCACCAATAATACAGATATACGATACAGATGCTAAGTGTACAAGTAAGTAACACTATTTTATTGCACTGCGTGTAGTGATTGGTGCAACAGTATGTACTAACAGTTTTGGCAATACCTCACCAAAAGAGCTGGTGGGCACTGTAGTACAGCACCTCTCACCAGAGACGAGGGCTCCCTGGTGAGAGTAGAGTGGTCAGACAGAACGGTTCGGCAACAGACAGAAAGATTACAGTACAGAATCGACAGGCAAAAGCAGAACGGTATCCAGGCAGAGTTTTGGCAGTTAGATCAGATGGGCAAAGGTACAGAATCAGGAGACAGAGACAGAGTGTTTAACAGGCTGAGTTGGCAACAGGATCAGATAGGCTAAAGTACAGAATCACTAAGAGTAAGGTTGGTCAGAGTTAGCCAGAGTCATACACAGATAATACACAATTAGTACAATTTAAGCTATCAAGCAGATCCTAAGCTTAGTGTGAATTCCCAGCTCCTGCCGGTTCTAGCACACTAGGGAACTGACTAAGGTCTGAGCGTTAACGCAAAGTATTCACGACAGCAGACAAATTGCAAGTGAAGCCAAATGGCTTAAGAAGCGGAGGAGACCCTCCAAACACGCCCATCAGCCTCAGCCAATCAGGAGAGGCTAACCTGACGTCAGCCGACCAGCTGGTCAGCTGACGCGCCTCCTCCTGGCATAAAGGTCCTGACGGCGAGTGCGCGCACGCGCTAATGTGCCCCTGAGAACAGTAGAGACACGCGTCCCCGGTGTACTAGACGCCTGAGACTCGGAAAACCTGGCAGGCAGGGACCCAGCAATGCCCGCGGTGACCCCATCATCCCCCGCAGCCGACAAGCGGCGACCACCCACGCCCGTCCTCGGTGTGCTAGACGCCCGCGGCACAGGGAGACTGGCAGGCAGGGTACCAGAAGCAGCTGCGGTGGTACCAGGGGCGTAGCAATAGGCCCTGCAGCGCCTGTGCCCGCGGGGGGGCCCGGCCCCCCCCTGGGGCCCGCTCGGGGCCGTTTATTGGGGGCTGGAGAGGTGGCAGCATGAGGGGAAAGCCTTGCCCACAGTCGGCGGGGAGAGGGGAAGTTCCCCCCTCTCACTCACCTCTGGGCTCTCCCCTCTGCGCTCCCTTCCAGCTAGTTACCGTCTGTGGGCAGCGGGCAGCAGCGGCAGATACATACCTTCTTCCTTGCATTCCATCGCCGCCTTCTCGCTCTAGCGGCTGAAGTCACTTCCGGAAGCGGAAGTGACGTCAGCCGCTAGAGCGAGAAGGCGGCGATGGAACGCAAGGAAGAAGGTATGTATCCCACCGCGCTGCTGCCCGGTCCGCTGCCCACAGACGGTAACTAGCTGGAGGGGGGCGCAGAGGGGAGAGCCCCGAGGTGAGGGAGAGGGGGGAACTTCCCCTCTCCCCGCCGACTGTGGGCAAGGCTTTCCCCTCATGCTGCCACCCCTCCAGCCCCCAAAAACCGGCCACGAGCGGGCCCCGGGGGGGGGCGCTCTGAAATTCTGCAGGGGGATTTTCAGGTGTCTGCTGCCCACATTGCGATTTTCAGGTGTCAGCTGCCCATACTATGATTTTCAGGTGTCTGCTGCCCACATTGCGATTTTCAGGTGTCTGCTGCCCACATTGCGATTTTCTGGTGCCTGCTGCCCACATTACGATTTTCAGGTGTCTGCTGCCCACATTACGATTTTCAGCTGTCTGCTGCCCACATTGTGATTTTCAGGTGTCTGCTGCCCACATTACGATTTTCAGGTGTCTGCTGCCCACATTGCGATTTTCAGGTGTCTGCTGCCCACATTGCGATTTTCAGGTGTCTGCTGCCCACATTGCGATTTTCTGGTGTCTGCTGCCCACATTACGATTTTCTGGTCACTGCTGCCCACATTGCGATTTTCAGGTGTCTGCTGCCCACATTGCGATTTTCTGGTGCCTGCTGCCCACATTACGATTTTCAGGTGTCTGCTGCCCACATTACGATTTTCAGGTGTCTGCTGCCCACATTGTGATTTTCAGGTGTCTGCTGCCCACATTACGATTTTCAGGTGTCTGCTGCCCACATTGCGATTTTCAGGTGTCTGCTGCCCACATTGCGATTTTCAGGTGTCTGCTGCCCACATTGCGATTTTCTGGTGTCTGCTGCCCACATTACGATTTTCTGGTCACTGCTGCCCACATTGCGATTTTCAGGTGTCTGCTGCCCGCATTACGATTTTCAGGTGTCTGCTGCCCACATTACGATTTTCAGGTGTCTGCTGCCCACATTACGATTTTCAGGTGTCTGCTGCCCACATTGTGATTTTCAGGTGTCTGCTGCCCACATTACGATTTTCAGGTGTCTGCTGCCCACATTGCGATTTTCAGGTGTCTGCTGCCCACATTGCGATTTTCTGGTGTCTGCTGCCCACATTGCGATTTTCTGGTGTCTGCTGCCCACATTACGATTTTCTGGTCACTGCTGCCCACATTGCGATTTTCTGGTGACTGCTGCCCACATTAGGATTTTCTGGTGTCTGCTGCCCACATTACGATTTTCTGGTCACTGCTGCCCACATTGCGATTTTCTGGTGTCTGCTGCCCACATTACGATTTTCAGGTGTCTGCTGCCCACATTACGATTTTCAGGTGTCTGCTGCCCACATTGCGATTTTCAGGTGTCTGCTGCCCACATTGCGATTTTCTGGTGCCTGCTGCCCACATTACGATTTTCAGGTGTCTGCTGCCCACATTACGATTTTCAGGTGTCTGCTGCCCACATTGTGATTTTCAGGTGTCTGCTGCCCACATTACGATTTTCAGGTGTCTGCTGCCCACATTGCGATTTTCTGGTGTCTGCTGCCCACATTACGATTTTCTGGTCACTGCTGCCCACATTGCGATTTTCAGGTGTCTGCTGCCCACATTACGATTTTCAGGTGTCTGCTGCCCACATTACGATTTTCAGGTGTCTGCTGCCCACATTACGATTTTCAGGTGTCTGCTGCCCACATTGTGATTTTCAGGTGTCTGCTGCCCACATTACGATTTTCAGGTGTCTGCTGCCCACATTGCGATTTTCTGGTGTCTGCTGCCCACATTGCGATTTTCTGGTGTCTGCTGCCCACATTACGATTTTCTGGTCACTGCTGCCCACATTGCGATTTTCTGGTGACTGCTGCCCACATTAGGATTTTCTGGTGTCTGCTGCCCACATTACGATTTTCTGGTGTCTGCTGCCCACATTACGATTTTCTGGTCACTGCTGCCCACATTGCGATTTTCTGGTGTCTGCTGCCCACATTACGATTTTCAGGTGTCTGCTGCCCACATTACGATTTTCAGGTGTCTGCTGCCCACATTGCGATTTTCAGGTGTCTGCTGCCCACATTGCAATTTTCAGGTGTCTGCTGCCCACATTACGATTTTCAGGTGCCTGCTGCCCACATTACGATTTTCAGGTGTCTGCTGCCCACATTACGATTTTCAGGTGTCTGCTGCCCACA
Source organism: Hyperolius riggenbachi (assembly GCF_040937935.1). Taxonomy (NCBI): domain Eukaryota; kingdom Metazoa; phylum Chordata; class Amphibia; order Anura; family Hyperoliidae; genus Hyperolius; species Hyperolius riggenbachi. Next base: position 433,490,829 of record NC_090649.1, read on the forward strand.
TTACGATTTTCAGGTGTCTGCTGCCCACATTACGATTTTCAGGTGTCTGCTGCCCACATTACGTTTTTCTGGTGTATGCTGCCCACATTAGGATTTTCTGGTGACTGCTGCCCACATTGCGATTTTCTGGTGACTGTTGCCCACATTGCGATTTTCTGGTGACTGCTGCCCACATTGCGATTTTCTGGTGACTGCTGCCCACATAAGGATTTTCTGGTGACTGCTGCCCACATTATTATTATTATTAATTAGTATTATTATTATTAATTAGTATTTATATAGCGCCGACATATTACGCAGCGCTGTACAGTGTATATATATATATATATATCTTGTCACTAACTGTCCCTCAAAGGAGCTCACAATCTAATCCCTACCATTGCCATATATCTATATTATGCAGTGTAAGTACTGTAGTCTAGGGCCAATTTTTTTTTTTAGGGGGAGCCAATTAACTTATCTGTATGTTTTTGGAATGTGGGAGGAAACCGGAGTGCCCGGAGGAAACCCACGCAGACACGGAGAGAACATACAAACTCTTTGCAGATAGTGCCCTGGCTGGGATTCGAACCAGGGACCCAGCGCTGCATTAGGATTTTCTGGTGTGTGCTGCCCACATTATGATATTCTGGTGACTGACTGCTGCCCACATTAGGATTTTCTGGTGACTGCTGCCCACATTACGATATTCTGGTGACTGCTGCCCACATTAGGATTTTCTGGTGACTGATGCCCACATTGCGATTTTCTGGTGACTGCTGCCCACATGGCGATTTTCTGGTGACTGCTGCCCACATGGCGATTTTCTGGTGACTGCTGCCCACATTACGATATTCTGGTGACTGCTGCCCACATTAGGATTTTCTGGTGACTGATGCCCACATTGCGATTTTCTGGTGACTGCTGCCCACATGGCGATTTTCTGGTGACTGCTGCCCACATGGTGATTTTCTGGTGACTGCTGCCCACATGGCGATTTTCTGGTGACTGCTGCCCACATTGCGATTTTCTGGTGAACTCTGCCCACATTACGATTTTCTGTCCCACATTACGATATTCTGGTGAACGCTGCCCACATTACAATTGTCTGGTGAATGCTGTCCACGTTACAATTTTCTGGTGACTGCTGCTCACGTTACGATTTTCTGGTGACTGGTGCCCACATTACGATTTTCTGGTGAACTCTGCCCACATTATGATTTTCTGGTGAACTCTGCCCACATTATGATTTTCTAGTGAACGCTGCCCACATTACGATTGTCTGGTGAATGCTGTCCACGTTACAATTTTCTGGTGACTGGTGCCCACATTACGATTTTCTGGTGAACTCTGCCCACATTATGATTTTCTAAAGGCCCACATTACGATTTTCTGGTGAACTCTGCCCACATTACGATTTTCTGGCCCACATTACGATTGTCTGGTAAAATGCTGCCCACTTTACAATTAATTTACAGTGAAACGCTGCCCCATTACGATTATTTGGCACCTATGGGGGGGGGGCATCCAAATATTCGCAGGGGGGCCCAGTGATTTCTAGTTACGCCCCTGGGTGGTACTGTTATCCACTGCAGCTGATAATTCACTATTCATTACAACATACCTGATATTTAACTCTTTCAGGCAGAGAAAGAAAAAAAAGAACACAGCATAGTTATTTGTGTGCTAGGCACTGTACATACACATGTCTATCTCATCCTGTCACCTGTCGGGTATCCTTTAAAAGGCTGCCACTAAGCTGAGACAACAGAACATTCAATATACTATGTAAATGTTAAAATATAAAATAAAACCCTGGGATAACTAAAAAAAAAGGGACATTTTTAGGAGTAGGAGGATAAATACAATTGTTTATCTCATCAGTTTTTTTTCACCTCGGAATCAGGAAATCACATCTGGGAACTTGGAGCTCCAAGAGAGTGCTAATCCGTATTATAGTCTGAGGATTAATATTACAGCCGCACTCCTAGCACTCTCAGGAGGGAGTCCGCTCCGAATGCCTTCATAGTTCTCTGACAGGTGTAATTTAACTCACAATGTGTAAACACCACAGTTTCTTATGTATGATGCTGTATTTCGAGACCTGCTACCTAAATTAACTTTACATTGGAAAAGCGCGTACTGACTTCATGTGACTGGCAGCACAGCCCCCCAGCCGCCCCCTGCTCCATCACAGCCTACATAAAACAGAAGCACCAGGGCTTTGAAAGCGTATTATTTTTTCTTCTTTACATAGAGATAAAACACAGCATTCCTTTTTACCTATTGCACTTTACTCAGCAATTGACTATATCTAATTAGGGGTGATAAGAAAGAAGTAGCCTAGGGGCACATTTGACATTTTACCGGATAAAGCCAAGAGATAGCTGCCCTAAAATGACAAGTGCCTGTTTTCAAGTCCTTGCTAATAGCAGTGGCCACTTATCTGCAGGTTTAAGTCAAATGCCATCAGAGGTGAACAGAACAATGTCAAAAGTCAATCCTGTGTGGATAAACTGTAGTGATAATATTGTACAGAGCAGGCACAGTAACTCAGTTACATCTCCACTGAATCCGACATTCAATAAATGGTACTAGTTTAGCCTATATACAGTTGGATTAGACAACAACTCTCTGTGTTAGCCAGAGTCCCAACTGAGTCTGCACAGGAAATAAGCAATTATTTGCTTTAATCTCTCTGGCGGTATGATTATTTCCGGATTTTAGGGTGTAAAAGTGGTGCAATTTTTTTCACAAGCTTTTAGACCCTAAAACCAGGGAAAAAAATCATACTGCAGTGAGATCTGTGGCAGCCCTGCACTAAGGCCCCATTCACACTTGCGGTTCGAGTCCGCAAGTGTTCGGGGTTCCGGGTCTGGGGGCCGCAAAGAGACCGTACGGGTCTCTGCGGTGGCCACAAGTTGCCACCAGTTGCGGATCCGGAATGTATCAGTTCCGGCTACAATAAAGTAGCCGGAACTAGATACATTGCAGTGCCAGAAAGGCACCGCAAGCATGGGGGATACCGGCGTGTAGTCCGGGCCCCCCAAGTGGCATAGGACCGGTGCTGGAAGCATCCGGTCCTATTGCCAGTGTGACAAGAAACATCCGTTTCTCATTGCACAGCATGGCCGCATGTTCGGGTCAGGATCCGGCCCGGGTGCATGGGCCGGATGACCGGACCCGAAAAATAGCGCATGTTGGAAAACTGTCCGGAGTCCGGATCCGATCCAGCTCCGTTCTGTACGGAGCGGACGCATGTGAACGTCCGCATAGACTTTGCATTGCTATGCGGAACGTACGTTCCGTTTGTACAGTATACGGTCCGGATCCGATCATGCGAATCCGGACAGCGAACGCTAATGTGAACCGGGCCTTACTCACCTCCCTGAGATCCAACGCTGCAATTCTCCCTCCGTCCTCCAGGTGGCACTGTACCACTATAGTGAGATTGCTGTCTGTCGTCATGACAACAATGGCGATCTCACCCGAGGGATCCACAACCTCTGCGTCCTGGATGAAGAATGGCTACCAGTGCCTGAATCCCAGAGAAGATGAGTTGAAACGCCTGCTGCACTGCAGGCTCTGCATAGACCTCCCAGCAGCTACCACGAGTCAGGCTCGGGATTATTGCTCCTGGCTTTTTTCCAAGCTGAGTCTGACTCGGGGCTACAGCCAGGGATGTTAATCCTTTCCTATCCTATGTCGGACTATGTATAACATTTCCTCTATAGGGCCAATGTCGGATCCAATTCGATATAGGAAAACTGGCTGCCGCTAGATGGCGCTGTTGCTGGATATAATCCAGCACAGCATCATATTTCTCACATCAAAGTGTCGGAATGAGTCCAATTTTTTTAATCGCGATTGACCCCAATTTCTGCCGCTTACATGGGCACATTTGGGCTTGCTGTAAAGATAACACGCCTTATCAAAGTTAACACACCTTATCAGAGTAGCATAACGAGGGCTCAGGGCAGGACGAGTGCCATTGATAATTAGCAGGCATAAATTTGTAGCGCTCGCTATGCTACTCTGATAAGGCGCGTAATCTCTGATAAGGCGTACCATCTTTGATAAGGTGTTCTATTTGTCATAGCACGGTTTAGTGAATCAACCCCTATGAGTACAAGGTAATGCTTAGACAGATAGATTAAGATGTAATGAGGCACTAGGCAAGGCAGTAGACCCCTTTGTGGTCCTTTTGGTAAGCTGAAATGGAGAGAGATTAAAGAAGGTGGCAGGTGGGTCCCTTGACGTCCACTGGGCCCCAGGCACCTGCCTAGGTTGCCTGGTGGATGACCCTGCTCTAAGCACGGAAATAGTTTGGACACTTGCTTCTTTAGCTGGAAGGTTCACTGCCCACCTCATCCACTGTCACTTTTATGCACAGCAGATGAGCGGGAGATAACTGTGCTGCTACAGACTGCCGCCCAATTGTACCTCCCAGAGAAGGGAGATTTCAAGACCTCACTTTCTATTTCCTACATAGGACCCGTAAAACAGCTCTGCCTGGAATGGGAATTTAATAAAACTGTTTGATTTCATTTGTTTCTCCTTTGATTTCATAATTATTTTTTTTTCCAAATGAATAAATAAAAAATGATGACTCTTCAGTGCAAAACTGCTTATACAGCGTGAAACAGTTTTTTTCTCTAAACTCAAAGTTTAGAGCAGCGTGACACGCTATGGAGCTCTCTACAAATCATTTTTATGAAAAGTGTCCATATGGCTGCCCAAATGATATGATCCATTATGCATATGAATCATTTTTATCACTACAACAATTACAACGTGTAAAGTTTTAGCAGACTGTAGGTTTATGTTTATTCACTGGCAAAAAATATACGGAAAAATGGGAATAGTTTTGCGTGGTATAAGTAAATATAAATGCTAATTAGCTAATTAGTTGTAAAACATGCAAAACCAGCCCCCATTAACTAAATTAAAGAAATTACAAGAATTAGGTCCAGTTCACATTGGCTTTAAAAAAAAGGTCAGTTCGGGGATTCTAACGGAACGGATCCTAACAGATGCACGTTCAGCTGAATGGACCGCAATTTTTTTCCTGGGCTGCTGAGCCCAGTGGAAACGGAAGCACTGTATTCAAGAAGGCCCTCAAAACTCACATTTTCACTCTGGCCTACCACCCTCACTGGTGCTCTAACCCGCAGCTGTACTCTGGTTCCCTACCTCTCGTGTCCCTACCTCTCCCTCTAGATTGTAAGCCTTTGGGCAGTGTCCTCCTCCTTTTGTGTCCTACCTGATTATGCACCTCCTTTACTGCGCACCCATGCTATGCATCTGAGTGAACTCAAATTGCCTAATCCCCATGCTCCCATCCAGTGACTAAGCATTACCTTGTACTCATACTGTGCTGCGTGATCTGGCCTTTCTTGTATTCCTGTATAGTCTTATTTCTGTATGTCACCCTAAATATTGTCTGTAACCTAAAATATTGACCAGCGCTGCGCAATATGTTGGCGCTTTATAAATACAATAAATAAATAAATAATTGTGGGTAATGAGAAAACGGAATGTTTCTTCACTCTAGTGAAGAAACGGACCACTCTAGCCAGCAAAATCCATTTTAAGGGTGTGTGTGTGTGTGTGTGCGTGCGTGCTTGCGTGCGTGTCTGTGCGTGCGTGCGTGTGTGTGTGTGTGATTTTGTGGGGAAATGGAACAAAAGCAGCTGAATGGCAAATGGAGTGAAAATGCTCCGATCGATAATCAGATCTGTTTTCATGGACCCGTTTGCTGCTAATTGCCAGTGTAAACTGTGCCTAATATGTGGAGAAGAATGCACATTATTGTGTAGCGATCTGCCAAGCAAGCAGTATGTCCCTCCGTGCACATATATATATTTAGCCTATCATACTATGGAGTGTTTTGTAGATTAGTGGAGTTTGTGTTGTTTGGTTGTTTTTTTGTTCATGCCTGCAAGCAGTAAAGATGCTGTTTTGCAGGCCCACGATGGAGCAAACAACATGAACAAATTATACTAGTATCAATCATTTCTTGATCTTCTATTTTAGCTTCTTGCATTGCAATGTCTTGATTTATTTACTTTTTCTCCTACTACTATCTTTCGGTAAAGTTCCTTTTTAAGCAAGCCCACAGGAGAGGAAGATTTATAAGAAATATGCAAGGAAAAAGATCTTTCCAAATTACTACATGGGGGGCCTAAAACCAAAGTCCATTAAAGATCAAAGTGTAAAGCCCTTTCAGCTTCAGGTGTGCTTCCCTTAGATTAGAAAGTGAAATGAGAGCTCTTTTCTCAGACTTCTGTAGCATCATTGAGATGAACTGCGCCCTCGATGGACATCTCTCAGGAAGGGTGCTCAGTCCTCGTATAATCCCCTGTATCGGCACTGCAGCACCTTATCAGCACTTCTTATCTCAGAAGAGTCTTTTCTACAGGATTAGGATTTGCGCTAAAAGCAATTTGGAGAGTTGGATCAATGGGACAAAATGAAAGTTTCCTAAAAACGGACTTCCTCTTGGTAGTCTGAACTTCAGAAGGTTTAGTAACAGCTGAATTACCTTGTTATTACAGAGAATTTCTGTTTTCTTTACATGAAAATGAGTTCACTTAGCAGCTTCGTGGAATTTCAGTTTTGTTAAACTCCTTTTCCCATTTCTCAAACAATGAAAATTGAGTCCAATGTACCAAGTCAGTACTACAGATAATTATTTTTACTGCCATAAAGCGTATTGGCAACTTTGCCTAAGAAAGAAAAACAATCCTTCTCAAATAATCTTAATATTTAAAGTGTCTTAACAAACTGCATCACATTGACATACTTGTGTGATTGCGCTGGGTCCTTACATATTTTTTGAACCTCTCCATGTGCTTCACTGGGAAAGCAGCCTGGCATGGCTGTCAGCTGCCACTGACAAAGGAGTGATTATTCTCATTATGCAGATCCAGCACTCACTTAAAGCGGAATATAACCCTGCATTTCAACTTTGCTCTAAAACATTATTTACAGTATATTATATGCAACCAGCATTTTTTTTACTAGACCAGCATTGGAAGGGTTACACAGGGCTTTAAAGTTCCTTTAGATTTCTGCAGACGCATCCGAAGCTGAAATAGATACATTTTGTTTACATAATGTATCTAAGTGTTGAATGTGACTCATCTCTCTGACTGAGAAGGAGCTTGGAGGACAGCCAAAGAGTGTGTAACTGTTTATCAATAGATACATGTAACTAAATAGAATGTATCTATCTGAACTTCTGCATATCTCTCCAGGACCTTTAAACCTCTGTGTTTACCCCTTCCAATGCTGGTCTAGTAAAAAAAAAAATGCTTTTTGCATATAATATGCTGTAAATAATATTTTAGAGCAAAGTTGAAATGCAGGGTTATATTCCGCTTTAAATGTGAGGATGCCTCTTCCTTGTGGAATGAATGTGTCATTACTGAACGCCCTGCAAAGCTGTAGGGGTGCACAGTGATGCAATGCATTTTATTTACTGCTTTGTACAAATTTATGAACCAATGAGAAGATGCGTCCATAGTTTACAATACAATTCCTAAAAACATTATGACAGCTGTAACCTGAAGTTGATTATTTTATCACATTTGGTTACAAAATAATAAAGTGGTGATATAACTTATAAATGTTCATATTGTCCTTTCATCTCTATCTATGGCTGTCCTATATTCTCAGCTTTGCAGCACAGCTGTACTGCAGCCGCTAATCTAAACAACTATAATTCAGCGCCAAAGGCAAATCTCATGCTCATGATCAGGCACATGTACTGATGTTGCTACATGTGGCGGGGTCATGTGGTGCAGGTGCCCGCGGTGACGCCAGACACCAGAAGAGGCCAGAATTTGCACCAGAATTACAACTGAGTCTTCAAAACTGCAGATGAGCATGGAGGGTATACATATACACTTGGAGGGACACCAACTGAGGGTCCTTCGGCATCACAATATCAATTGCCGTTACTGCCGAGCGAGCCCTTCAACCGATTTCATCCAGAGATCAATTGAAAGATCATTTGAACAGCCATGTTACAGCACCGATTTTCCTTCAATTCTGTAAAATGATTGAATTGGAAGATCGACCTGCTCACAAAATGGAGCAATGTATGGGCACCCTTAGACCGTCATAAAGGTAACATCCTTTAAAGTGACCCTGAGCAGTAGCTAGAATAAAAAAATCCACTTACCTTGGGCCTCCTCCAGCCCACCGTAGGTTTTCCAGCTCTAAATTGCGCGTGCACACACCTGTCCCTCCGGTCGCTGTGATGTCACGTAGCGGCCGGCGTAATGACGACGAGCGTGAAGATCCAGGAAGAGTTGCCCGACACCCGACCCGGGTGTCGCCGGTAATGGGAGCCACCGGAGGGACACGGACAGGAGCCAGGAGGACTCTGGTGGACCTTGCCGCCTACGGTGGGCTGGAGGAGGCCCAAGTTAAGTGAATTTTTTTATTCTAACTACTGCTCAGGGTCCCTTTAAGTGTATATATGTCAGCACCATGCAATATGTCTCAAGCACTCGGGAGTGGATGTGCGCCATTCATGAAGTAAATGGCAGCAAGGCCAGACTTATACTTTTTGTACCCCAGGCCAAGTATGTTGTGACTCTCCTTTCTTGTGCCACAGTGCCCATCCCATTCCATGTGCAGCCCCCTCTTCCATATGTATCATCCATGTACAGCAACCCCTTGAGTATCAGTTTCCTTTTTCATATGTTGCTCCCCATTTTTACCCTCCTCCTCCTTTCATATGTAGTAACCCCTCCTTCATGTCCAGGTGCCCCTTTGGGCTGAAGCCACCTAAGGCCCGGGCCGTTGCGGCCCTTTCAGAAATTCGGCCTTGAATGGCACCTCATATGCTGTCTGGAAAAATGTGCAGTTCTGTGTTGTAGTGCAGCACAAAACCAAACCCAACACAAAAGGTGCATGCAAAAGAAGGGATCAGTCGCTCCTGTCTGTTGTGTGTCAACTGTCTGCTGGATAACAGAGATAACAGTTCATAGGGCCCCCCAGCGAAACTTTGATAGTGCACCCCAATATTCACACCCCTTTCCTTGTCTCCCCTTCACGGCCTTGAGGCCCATCTCACAAAGGTCATAAAACAAGTGGGGCTATCATGATGTTCACACTCATAACAAGTGTAGCCACAAAAACACCTGATCTGAAGTATAGTCCCTTGTATCGGAGGAAGGGATGGTTAGTAGTTGGGGTCCCCCACAGCTCTGGACTGCCCCGTGTGATTGCAGGTACTGCTTCCCTCTAGTTATGCTCCGTTATAGACAGATGATACCACACTCGGCCCACTGAATGCCCACACAGGACACGGAAATCATGTATGTCCAGCCTCCAGGCCAGCAATAGGATTTACCTCAGAAAGACCTATCTAGTGTAAAGCTAACCCTCTTCACTGCTTTGCAAATAACTGAAAGTGTCTAAGCTTTATTTCTGTACGACAGAAGTCTATGAGAACCGCAGATGCCTGTAATCTGTAATAATAACATTGGCCGAGGACCACAGGGAACCAGTTTTTCCGGTTTTATAATAATTTCCAGCGCAAGTGTGTATATAGAGTAGAGAACTAATATAAACTCCTATAGTTAACAGTTTTACTTCTTGCATTTTCCAAAAGGGTTTGACTTTATGGAACTGGAGACATAAATTTCATTGCCAACATTAACTGCATTTTCTTGTGCAGTGTGGCCTATGGAGAAAGGGATGTTTTCATTGTCCGATTTGTGCTGAAAAAATGATGCTTGAAATTGGATTAGATTTATTACTTTTGGTAACAGTCCCCTCAGGATCCGCTTCTCCAGTAAATCAACCCATAATGCTCCAGTAAAAAGTTCACTGACTGAATTGACACAATGGTCCAGTGATGATGTCATACTGTGTCTTCTGGCCTGCCCCAAGCATTTTGTGTAGACGGAACTTATTTAAATTTGCCACTGGAGCTTGTCTGAATTTTGCACACCAAATATAGACTTTTTTTTTAATGTTGTCCTCGGATACCCCCAATCACGAAAATCCGGCCACGGAAAAATCGAGATCCAGATACGCCGTGATCATGATCCGTATTTGAATCAGAGCTCCGAATTTGACTCGAATTCAAACCGTGATTACATGTAGAATCCGTGATCGTGGCCGTGATCACGGATTTGACTTTAACGTTAATAGCAATCCCCCCATACATGCTACAATCACCAAAATTTCATGTATTATAAAGGGGATCAGTGGCTACAACTTAAAACATTTTTTTTTTCAAAAAGACCTTATAGTTTTTGAGAAAATCGATGTTAAAGCTTCAAATGAAAAAAGTATTCGTGATTAAAAACCTGCCAAAACCTGCTGACTTTAATTTAACTTTGGTTAACTTTGGTTAATAGCAAAGCCCCCTTACATGATATAAACACCAAATTTGCAGGATATGTTAAGTAAAAGAATGGGGTAAAAATTAAACCTTATAGTTTTTGAGAAAATCGATTTTAAAGTTTAAAAGGAAAAAAGTATACATGTAAATGCGGTAAATACATTAACTGTCATTTACCGCATTTAAAGAGACACTGAAGCGAAAAAAATATATAATATAATGAATTGTTTGTGTACTATGAATAATTACTAGAAGATTAGCAGCAAAGAAAATATTCTCATATTTTTATTTTCAGGTATATAGTGTTTTTTCTAACATTGCATCATTCTCTAATATGTGCAGGTTACACAACACTCAGCATTCAAAATGATTCTTTCAGAGCAGTCTGTGAACTTATGACCTCTCCTCTGCCAGAGGAAAAGTAAATAGTTAACTAACAGTTGAGATAATAAAAGTCAGAAAACAGCCCTCTCCACGACTTTGAAAGTCGTAGAGCTTAATGGCTTTTTTGTATAAAGATAACAACTGGAGTTTCTTAACTTTTCCTGTACTGGAAACAATTAGACTAATGTATCTGATCTTAATGCTTTATTTCTTAAGCTGGCCATACACTGGCCCGATTTGCCGCCATTTCGACAGCAGATTCTATCACTGGGATCGAATCTGTTGCCAATCGTGCGCGCTACACGCCGAATTTCGATCCATTTCGTCCGATCCCGTCGATCGCTCCGTGCGGAAAATTACCATCGATCGCCCGCTGGTAGGGAGCGCGTCGCTAGCGGCGTTCGAGTGCCCGACGACCGACGCAATAGAGCGGCAATACATTACCTGCTCCGCCGGCGCGACTACCCCCGGTCATCGCTGCTCCGTGTCCGCGCAGGTCTCCGGCATGCTTCAGTTCCTCCTGCCCGGCAGGAAGTTTAAACAGTAGAGGGCGCTCTACTGTTGAAACTTCCTGCCGGGCAGGAAGAAGTAAAGCATGCCGGACCTGGAGACCAGAGCGGAGAAGACAGCGGAGACCTGGGGACTGGAGTCGCGCCGGCGGAGCAGGTTATGTATGCGGGCGGGGGGAGCGGCGGCAGCACCACCACCACCACAACAGATTGACGGTTTCAGGCTGAAATCGGTTCACAATCTGTTTGCAGTAAAGGTAGCCATACGATCCCTCTCTGATCAGATTCAATCAGAGAGGGATCTATCTGTTGGTCGAATCTGATGGCAAATCGACCAGTGTATATGGTTACCTTTAGCTGTACTACACATACAAATCATTATATCATAATTTTTTTTTCGCTTCAGTGTCTCTTTAAATGTATACTATTTTCCTTTGAAGCTTTAAAATCGATTTTCTCAAAAATTATAAGGTCGTTTTGAATTTTTTTTTCAAAAATGAAAACTGCTCTACTTAACATATCGTGCAAATTTGGTGTTTATATAATGTAAGGGGGCTCTGCTATTAACCACTAAAGTTGGCAGGTTTTCAGGTTATAATCACGGCCGTGAAAAATGGTTGGAAAAATCACATAGTGGGTATGTGGCTTAACCACTTCACCACTGAGGGGTTTTACCCCCTGACCACCAGAGCAATTTTCACCTTTCAGCGCTCCATCCATTCATTCGTCTATAACTTTATCATTACTTATCACAATTAAACGAACTATATCTTGTTTTTTCCACCATCAATTAGGCTTTCTTTAGGTGGGACATTATACCAAGAATTATTTTATTCTAAATGTGTTTTAACCTCCTTGGCGGTCTGATTCTTTCCAGATTTTAGGGTCTAAAAGCGGTGCAATTTTTTTTCACTCTTTCAGACCCTAAAACCTGAAAAAAATCATTCTGGCAGGAAGATCTGCAGCAAAATAAAAAAAAAATTACCTTCCTGGGCTCCTGGGCTGCAGTTTTCTCTTTGCCCACAAGATGGCGCTAATATACATATAAACGAACTTCTCTATATTTCTCTAATATAGAGAAGTTCGTTTTCAATGTTAGCCCCACCCCCGATGACGTCACGCTGCCACCACCGCTCTGCTGCCACCACCACGGCTGCGCTGCTCCAACTGGCTGCCGGGTCCCCGGAAGAATAGCGGGGACATGGGGGAACCCGGCGGCCAGGGAAAGACCCCACACTGCCGGGGAGAGAGGCTGGAGTCCCGCTGCGCAGCGAGATCGCGCGCGGGACTCCACAACTACAGGTAAAGCTCTGCAATGCCTACCCCGACCTGAGCTCGGGATCACCGATAGCAGCTGCTTTTTTCTACCCCGAGCTCAGGTCGGGAAAACCGGCAAGGAGGTTAATGGGAAAATAGGAAAAATGTGGAAAAAAATTCATTATTTTTCAGTTTTCGGCCATTATAGTTTTTAAATAATGCATGCTACTGTAATTAAAACCCATGAAATGTATTTGTCCTTTTGTCCCGGTTATAAAACCGTTTAAATTATGTCCCTATCACAATGTTTGGCGCCAATATTTTATTTGGAAATAAAGGTGCATTTTTTTTCAGTTTTGCGTCCATCCCTAATTACAAGCCCATAGCTTATAAAGTAACAGTGTTGTACCCTCCTGACATAAATATTTAAAAAGTTCAGTCCCTAAGGTAACTATTTATGTATTTTTTTAATGTAAATTTTTTTTTTTTAAATTACAAAAAAAAAAAAAAATTGGGAGTGTGGGAGGTAATGAGTTAATTTTTTTTTGTATGTGAAAAATGTTTAGGGTGTAGTTTTACTATTTGGCCGCAAGATGGCCACAGTAACTTTTTGCTTAATGCGACCTCCATGCGTCCTTCTGGACTCTTGGAGGAAGTACTAGGAGGCTGGGTAAGTGTTTTTTTTATTCACAATGATCGCGATGCTCATCGGAGAGCAGCGGATCATTGCGGGGCTTAGATCAACGAACGGGAATGGATTTTCTCGTTCATTGATCTTCGGGCGAGCGGCGGGCGGCGTGTTTACGAGCGGCCAGCGGCGTGTTTACGAGCGGGAGCGCGGGCAGCGGCGGGAGCGCGGAAAGTACGGATTTCTCCGTCCCTGGGGGTTAAAGGATGGAAAAAGGGATAGAGAAATCCGTACGGGCGGGGGTAAAGTGGTTAATAGTTCTAGCCTTAGACCCTGAACAAGCATACGCAGATCAGGTGTTTCTGACATAACTGTCAGATCTAACAAGATTAGCTGTGTTTTTGTTTCTAGTGTTATTCAAACACTATTGCAGCCAAATAGATCAGCAGGGCTCCCAGGCAACTGGTATTATTTAAAAGGAAGCAAATATGGCAGCCTCCATATTGTTCTCACTTCAGCTGTCCTTTAAAGAGAGTCTGAAGCGAGAATAGATCTCACTTCAGACCTCATATATAGCAGGGGCACGTGTGCCCCTGCTAAAACGCCGCTATTACGCGGCTTAATGGGGGTCCCTGTCCCCCCAAATCCCCTCCGTAATGCGGGGGAGCGCTTCCGCATTGGGGCAGGGCTAACCGCCGCAGCCCTGCCCCATGCGCGTCTGTCAGACACGTATCTCCGCCTCTCCCCCGCCCCTCTCAGTCTTCCTTCACTGAGAGGGGCGGGGGAGAGGCGGCGATGCGCGTCTGATAGACGCGCTGGGAGGCAGGGCTGCAGCCGTTAGCCCTGCCTCCAGGAAGAAAAAAACCTACGACCAACTTGCGACCAAGGTTTGCGGGGGGTGGGTTGGGGGGACAGGGACCCTCGTGCAGCCGCGGGATAGCGGCGTTTTAGCAGGGGCACATGTGCCCCTGCTATATATGAGAGCTGAAGTGAGATTTAGTCTCGCTTCAGTGTCTCTTTAAGAGAGCCTGTAGTGAAGTGGTACAGCTGCAAGGGATGGCCATGGCTAGGGTTTCTTCCCAGTGTGTACGTTTTTTTCCTGCCTGGGAGAAGTGTCATGTAGGGGGTTGTGCCGCTAAATTATGCGTAATTGTGCGAAATTACAAATTCCGCAAAATCAATTAAGTGTCCAAAACTTAACTACCTATGACCATAATTGCGGGGGAAAAAAATACACAACATTTCACGTAGCACATTACAGTCATCACCATTACTCAACATTCTCACAGAAGTGTCCTTTCTCCTTGAGACATGGATAGCCTGAAGCACCTTGACCTGCGGTGTTATTCCTCCTGCACTGGGCCACGCCCTAACCCCACTCTACAGCACTCAGAGCAGAGAACAAGGTCCTCCAGCACCCAAGGCTGAGACACCAAAGTGCTCCCCTTCATCCCTCCACCCAGCCATCCCACACTGATTGCTATTAGACTAAGAGGCGACACAGGGCCCCCCAATCCCCCCAACACTGTAATCTCTAGCTTGCATTCACTGCCATACATTTCCTTTTCTTATTTCTCTCTGCTTCAAACACAATACGGGAACGCGCCCTGAGGCTGGAGCCTCTCTCGCCTCTGCCTCGGCTCATTACAACTGAAGGAGGGAACTGCCTTGCAGAAGTAAAGATGTACATCTTCCAGTCCAGAAGCAGAAAGACATACAATTGAAGCTAACTTGCTTTTACTGTGGACATTCCAGGCAAGAACTTACGTTGTCCAATGATCTCCAACCAAGGAGAATCTCAATAAAGTGATTACAATACCAATAAAAAGACTACTATTCTTCTAAATATGAGACATCTGGATATATATATATATATATATATATATATATATATATATATAAGTTCATGGAAATTCAATTTTCCTCTATTAAACTATGCGCAATAAGCAATGACAATCAGCTCTAATTACAATACTCATATATAATTACTCTGAATGCACTATATGCAATAAGCAAGCTAATGAAAAAAAGGAAAAGTAATGTTAGGCTTCCTTTGAAGTGATACAAGGCCTGTTATTAACAGTTGGGGTACATTATTTGCAATGTAACTCTTGACCATCTCTGCACACAGGGAGATGGGAAAGGTGGATGAGCAGTGACTAATAGCATATTTCTCTTTATTGAGATCATCGTAACCGTCAGGAGGACCTGAACCGGCCGGAACACCTGTGCAGAATGAATAGAGGAGATCAGATACAATGCTTTGTTTATTTCATTTAAAGGGCCACGAAAACATAAAATACAACTTTTTTTTTAAATTAAAAGACAATCATTTAAAAGGAGCCTGAAGTGACAGAAATATGGAAGATGGAATTGATAACTTCTGAGTAAAGCAAACCTATGATAAAGGGGGGGGGGGGGGGGGGGGGAGGTAAATTTGGATACTTACCTTCTTTAAAGAGTAACTGTTGGGCAAAAAATCAAAAATCAATTCCTTATTTTTATCTGGTAAACAAGTAATAAGGGTGCTAATCAGGCAATCCAAAAATTAAAATCACTATTACTTTTCTTGTTGATAAATGATCATTCCCCAGTTTACCCGACTCTTATTTGGTATACACAAAATTTGGTACACAAAAGAGAAGTTGCAGGGCATGCTGGGTTGTCTTTTTTTTGCTTCTCTACTTCCCCTCAGACTTAACTAATGCAGCATGATTGGCTGAAACCTCTTTCCTTCCTGTTTTCCCCTCCCACCTTTCTGATTGGCCAAAATTTCTCAGGCTGAGACAATGCACTTTCTATAGTGAAGGGCGGGCAAATCAAGCAGAGGAGACTATGGGCGGATATTACATCACGACTGGCTTCAAAGTAGCCACAGTAAATATGGAAACTGTCTAGAATAGGATTCTCTACTTTTCCTTTATAAAATTCACAGGAATTATAACGTGGACAGTGCAATACATATGTTATGTAAGTAGAGCAAGTATTTATCTACTTATATATTTGCTTTTTTTTCCTGAGATAGTATGGCTGACAGCTCCTCTTTAAGTAGTGGGAAGCCTATTTGGTCCTGCTCCCACCTGTATACAAGCGCACCCGTACTGTTCATGTGCAAGTGTAATACTTGCATGCCCAGTAGAACAAAGCTCTAGTGGCAGGGCCAGATTTACCATAAGGCACTGTAGGCATTTGCCTACGGGCACCTGATGATGGAAAGGCTGCTAACTCCTCTCCCCTAGTGCCTCCCTCCCTCCTTTCCCATGCAGAGTCCTGATGAGAGTGTAAATGAGAGATTACTCACCCAGCTCTCTGCATTTCACTGATAAGTTCTCCCTTCAGTCGAGGGCACCACCACATATTTAATATTAAGCTGGCTACCTAATGCTTAAGGGGTACTAACTACCTATGATGGGCAAGGGAATTAAAGGAGAAATGACAGCTGGGCCAGCCAGCACACTTGTGGTGCGGTTCAGTGGGAGTTTGTAGGTTCATGGAGGCCGAAGTCTAGGGTACCAGAAGATCTGTGCCTAGTCCTGTGATGTAAATCCGGGCCTGTCTAATGCATAAAGGTAAAAAGCTGTGTGAGAGCATGCACAGACTGTACTCACACAGCGTACAAGAGGAATCGGTGCGGGAGACTTGGGCGTAGGATACAGCCGATATATGGCTGATCCTGCTGCTGTACAAGTCCTGGCCATATTAAATACTATTCCCCCTCCAGGCCGCAGTGGATGGTGGGGAATGAAATAATTCAGCTTCCAGCGGGATTCGTTGAAAAGGGCGCCTAGACATCAATGTTATTATAGGCTACAGGGTGGTGAAAAAGGGTGCCCGAGTTTTGATATAGGCTACAAGCGGGTGCCCCTTGGTAGCCCATATTTTATTTGTCTACTTTCGGCTACAGTAGGGCACACCCTTTGTAACCCAAAATTTTTTTTGGGCTACAAGTAGGGGCGTAACTAGGCCCCACCGGGCCCCCCTGCAGAAATTCTGAGGCCCCTCCCTCCCTGGGGCCCACTCGGGACGTTTTGGGGGGGCTGGACGGGACGCAGCATGAGGAGAAAGCCATGGCCACAGTCGGCGGAGAGGGGGGACGTTCCCCCCCTCCCTCACCTTGGGGCTCTCTCCTCTGCGCTCCCCTCCAGCTTAAATGAGTGTCCGGGCGGCAGCGGGCAGCGGCTGATACATACCTTCCGTGCGCTCCAGCGTGCGTTCCTCTCTCTAGTCTCTGACGCGACTTCCTGTATAACTTTCTCCTCATTCTTCTCATGCTGCGTCCCCTCCAGCCCCCCCAAAACGGCCCCAAGCGGGCCCCAGGGGGCTGTAGGCCCTATTGTTATGCCCGTGGCTACAAGGTTTTCTGCTACAGTAGGGTGGCCCTTTGTAGCCCATATTTTTTCGGCTACAAGGTTTTCGGCTACAGTAGGGCACCCCTTTGTAGCCCATATTTTTTATTCGGCTACTAAGTTTTCGGCTACAAGGTTTTTGATTCTGCTACAAAAGGGCACCCCTTTGTAGCCCATATTTTTTATTCAGCTACAAGGTTCTCAGCTACAAGGTTTTTGATTCTGCTACAAAAAGGGGGGTTTAAGGTTAGGAACCACCAGGGGGGACATAGGGTTAGGCACCACCAGGGGAGTCTTAGGGTTAGGCACCACCAGTGGAGTCTTAGGGTTAGGCACCACCAGGGGAGTCTTAGGGTTAGGCACCACCTGGGGGGCGGTCTTAGGGTTAGGCACCACCAGGGGAGTCTTAGGGTTAGGCTGGTGTGGGGTCTTAGGGTTAGGTACCACCAGGAGAGTCTTAGGGTTAGGCACCACCTGTGGGGTCTTAGGGTTAGGCACCACCAGGGGAGTCTTAGGGTTAGGCATCACCTGTGGGGTCTTAGGGTTAGGCACCACCAGGGGAGTCTTAGGGTTAGGCACCACCTGGGGGGTCTTAGGGTTAGGCACCACCAGGGGAGTCTTAGGGTTAGGCACCACCTGCTGGGTCTTAGGGTTAAGCACCACCAGGGGAGTCTTAGGGTTAGGCACCAACTGGGTGGTTTTAGGGTTAGGCACCACCTGGGGGGGTCTTAGGGTTAAGCACCACTGGGGGGGGGGGGTTAAGGGAGGGTTCTGTGTGAGAGTAGGGAGAAGTTAGGACATAGTAATCACCAGGGGCTTTCTTAGGGTTAGGCACCACCAGGGAGGGGTTTGGGTTAGGCAACATCAGGGGATGGTTCTGTGTGAGAGTAGGGATACGTTAGGTCATAGTAATCACTTTTCTCAGCTATATCTAGAGCCCTTTTATAGCCCAACCAATTTTGCCTATAACAGCATCCTTCTTATAACAGCATACTTTTTATAAACTAAAACTAGCTTTTTCGCTACACAAGGAGCCCTTTGTAGCCAAATTTGGCATATATGGGCTACACCAGACAACCTTTGCAGCTGAATTTGACATATGGGCTACATTGGGCACCCTTTGTAACCAAATTTGGCATATATGGGCTACAACAGGCACCCTCTTTAGCCGAATTTGACATATTTGGACTACACCAGGCGCCCTTTTTGTAGCCGAATTTGGAAGATATGGGCTAAACCAGGCGCCCTTTGTAGCCGAAGTGGGTATATGAGCTACACCAGGCGCCCTTTTGTAGTTGAATTTGGCATATATGGGCTACACCAGGCGCCCTTTCTTCCAGGCGCCCATTTCAAATAGACGCCTTCCAGCAATTGCTGGAAACCGAATTATTGTGTTTTAAAAGTAACTTCAGTCTTCTGACGGCGCCAAAGTTACTCCCTGTGCGCCCACGTCTCCTGCACTGGATTCACTGTGTTCGACTCACACATGCCTGTATGGATGCGCTCATACACAGCAGGAGTGTGACCATAAGAAACATATTCAGCACGATTTTGTTGAATATGTGTAGAGGGACCCAGCGCTGGAACAGTGGGGTGTAAAAGGACCAGGAAAGCCTCAGGACTAGCTATCAGCAAATACTTCTCATAACTGAGGTAAGTATCTAATTTCCATCATCAATCCCCACCCCTACCGTAGGCTGTCATCTTCTTTCTCTAATAAACAATGCCAGCTGCCTGACTTCGGTGCTGATTCTCTGCCTCGGCTCTCATACTTTAAGTCACTGGCCCAGAATGAGCATGCAGATCAGATGCTGTGACTCTGCATGCTTGTTGCTGGTTAGAGATGGCTCGAATCTCCGTTTTTCGGGTTCGCAAACCGCGAACGCGAACTTCCGCAAAAGTTTGGTTTGCGCAAACTTTCGCGAACCGCAATAGACTTCAATGGGGATGCGAAGTTTGAAAACTAGAAACATTTATGCTGGCCACAAAAGTGATGTAAAAGATGTATCAAGGGATCTAACATCTGAGTTTTTGCATGGCGGAGTGGGATACACGCTAAAAGTCTCGGGAAAAAAATCTGGATTTGACGCAAAGCAGCGTTTTAAGGGCAGAAATCACATTGCATGCTAAATTGGAGGCCTAAAGTGCTTTAAAACATCTTGCACGTGTATACATCAATCAGGGAGTGTATTTAGAGTACTGCTTCACACTGACAGACCAAACTCACTGTGTAACGCACCGCACACAGCTGTTTGTGTAGTGATGGCCGTGCTGGACTGGTGCGCACCATGGCGAGAGTGCAGGCTATGGCGGTTTTCAAGCCCATATGGTCACCGGGCTGAGGTAGCTTAATGAGAGATAAACAGTGACTGTCCAGCTGGAGTCCTGGACCCTGTTGGTGGTGGCAGAGAAGGCAGTCAAGCGGCCTGCAGGGAGAGATGCTGTGTGGGGAGCGACTTAGTCTTGGGGCAGGTAGTCACACGGCGTGCAGGCAGAGATGCTGTGTGTGGGGACTGACTTAGTCTTGGGGCAGACAGTAGCCCTCCGGGATCCATGCCTCATTCATTTTGATACAGGTGAGGTAATTAACAGTTTTGTGACTTAGGCGACTTCTCTTCTCAGTGACAATGCCTCCAGCTGCGCTGAAGGTCCTTTCTGACAGGACGCTTGAGGCAGGGCAAGACAGAAGTTGGATGGCAAATTGTGACAGCTCTGGCCACAGGTCAAGCCTGCGCACCCAGTAGTCCAAGGGTTCATCGCTGCTCACAGTGTCTACATCCACACTTAAGGCCAGGTAGTTGGGTAACTGCCGGCCGAGGCATCGGTGGGGGGTGGATCCGGAAGGGCTAAGGCGAGGCGTTGGACTAAAAAATGTCCGCAAAAACATTATTTTTTTTTTCTTGTGATCTATTTTTATTTTCAGTTAGAGTATATAGTGTTTTGTTTTTTTTTATAACATCGCATCATTCGCTAATAATTTAAGTTTACACACTACTCAGCATTCTACATGTTTTTACAGAGCAGTCTTGTGAACTATTGACCTGTCCTGACCTGAGAAAAAGAAAATACTGTGACTGACAGTTTAGATAATAGGTTTCAGAAGACAGAGCTCTCTGCGACTTTGAAAGTCATGGAGCTCAATGGCTTTTGCACAGATAACAACTGGAGTTTCTTAAAGCGAGATTAAAGCGCGCATGCGCAGTACTTTCACGCCGGCCGCCGTGATGACGCGAGGCGGCCGGCGTGTGACGTAATCCGCGTCATACGCGGAAGCTGCAGCCCGACACTCCACCGAGTGTCGCCCGGGCTGCGGCCTGTCAGCTATACCGGAGCGGGGAGAAGGAGAGGAGCCAGGACGCCGGCGTGGGACCTCCCGACCAGCACTGGGCTGGAGAAAGCCCCTGGTGAGTACAACTTTTCTTTTTTTCGTGAGCTCGGAGTCCCTTTAACTCTTCCTGTACTGGAAACAATATTAGACTTACAGTATGTTTCTGCTCCTAATTTTTTATTTCTTAGCTGTATTACA
Organism: Hyperolius riggenbachi; assembly: GCF_040937935.1. NCBI lineage: Eukaryota > Metazoa > Chordata > Amphibia > Anura > Hyperoliidae > Hyperolius > Hyperolius riggenbachi. The sequence goes on from NC_090649.1 coordinate 433,511,824, forward strand.
CATACAAATCATGATATCATAATTTGTTTTTTGCTTTAGTGTCTCTTTAACGTTCCTTTAATTCAATTTTCTGTTGAAGTTTCATAATTTACCAATAAAATACTTCCTCGACAACCAGAAAGCAAAAAAGTCCTTAAAATAGAAAAAGGAAAATACCTGGGAGCTCTATACTGATGTCTCCCCGATAATTTACATTCGATAATCTACCAACTTCCTAGTACTGACATCACTTTGTGCTGACTCCGCCCTACATGTTTCATCCACTGGACTCACCAGGGGCTGACAGCGGGACGTCCCCCTCTCCAAATATGCAGTGCCAGGGTGGAGACCATCAGAGTACTCTTGATATGTGCCAAACCTTTAAAGAGACACTGAAGCGAAAAAAAAAAATGATATAATGAATTGGTTGTGTACTATGAATAATTACTAGAAGATTAGCAGCAAAGAAAATATTCTCATATTTTTATTTTCAGGTATATAGTGTTTTTTCTAACATTGCATCATTCTCTAACATGTGCAGATTACACAACACTCAGCATTCAAAATTATTCTTTCAGAGCAGTCTGTGAACTAATGACCTCTCCTCTGGCAGAGAAAAAGTAAACAGTTGAGATAATAAAAGTCAGAAGACAGCCCTCTCCATGAATTTTGAAAATCATAGAAATGAATGGCTTTTTTGCATAGAGATAACAACTGAAGTTTCTTAACTCTTCCTGTACTGGAAACAATTAGACTGATGTATCTGATCTTAATGTTTTATTTCTTAGCTGTACTACACATACAAATCATAATATCATAATTTTTTTTTTGCTTCAGTGTCTCTTTAAGTGCAATACTTTTTAGTAGGCTGAAGCCATTTTTTTATTGGATTAAGCTATATGCACTTTCTGATTTTATCTGAGATGGACTAAATATTGGAATTTTGAGGCTTGCTGTTCTGAGTCGTTTGGTGATACTTTGACCCTACCTCTGTACAGACTAGCATATAAACACATGATAGATCCACATGGTATCTGAGGTGGTATCAATCCAGTCAGAGTCTTTACAATAGGTGAGTGGAGTGTGCCAACACTTTGAAATGACCTGTCATAAGTCACTGGGGTGTGCATTGCATGCTATGTTACCATACAGTCAGGCCCGGCCCTAGACCTTTTGCCGCCTGAGGCAATTTTCAAAGAAATCGCTGCCGCCCCCCCCCCCCCAAGCCGTGGGTGTGGGGGGCCACCCGAGCTGGAGGGGACAGCGGGCAGGAAGGGGGTATTGGGCCTAGCGGCGGGGAGGGGGGTCGGACCCCCCCCTCCCTCGCCTGGGTCCCCCGTCCTCCGCTCCCCTCCAGCTTTAACAAGGTCCGTGCTGGCTGCAGCTATTTGTAAGAGGCAACGGGCGGGGATTACTCACCTCTTCCTCGTTCCATATAGCGTGAATTGAACAGAGGCGCCAAAAGGATAAAAACACGATTTAAAATGTTTAAAATTGCTTAGGAGGCAGTGGTGGACTTACCTCCCTCAAGCAGACACAGGAAGCTGTGTAATTCAACAAAGGTAAATTTAATGGTACACTCCAGGGGTTAAGTACAACGCGCCTCGCAGGTCTACACCCACCCCATCAGGCAGCAAAAGGCAGGAGCACACAGCAGCGTAGTGTCAGAAATGCACCTGGCGCCAGGTGCATTTGGTGGAGGGGGATACCCCTTTTTTCTACACGCCTACAGAGAGCGACTTCTTAATCCTGAGTGGGGACAGGTCAATCTCCTCACCTGCCTATACAGTGGTTGCCTGGAGGTAACCCTGGTTTGTGAGTATATATTTTACTCCTTCTCACTATACTCAATTGCCTAGACTTACTACACTATATTGGGCTCTCGGTTTTTCCTTTCTTCCTCGTTCCAGGCCAGCGTGCGCTCCACTGACGTCACTTCCTGCGGCGTAGCAGGAAGTGACGTCAGTGGAGCGCACGCTGACCTGGAACGAGGAAGAGGTGAGTAATCCCTGCCCGTTGCCTGTTACAAATAGCTGCAGCCAGCACGGACCTTGTTAAAGCTGGAGGGGAGCGGAGGACGGGGGACCCAGGCGAGGGTCCGACCCCCCTCCCCGCCGCTAGGCCCAATACCCCCTTCCTGCTCGCTGTCCCCTCCAGCTCGGGCGGCCCCCCACACACACGGACGGGCGGGTGCCGCCCTCCCAGAAGTGCCACCTGAGGCAAAAGTTTCACCCAGCCTCATGGGCGGGCCGGCCCTGCATACAGTATTACGCTATTAGCTTTTTTTCCTTCACAGGAACCCTCCATTTGTGACGAGCACAGCAAGAATCTTCTTTTTCATTTTATCTGATGTGTGCTGGACATTAATTACCTGTGATCTTACTAGCTATTGTTTTGATTTAATTTTGCTTTGTGGAAGGCGCAGTTTTCCTTTCGGTTTTATTAATGATTTCCTATGCCGATCTGCTGGCGAAGTTGGAAAATAGGTAAGTTGAGAAAGAAACTATGGTTGCTCAAGTATAAGTCAGCCCACCTATTTTCTTAAAGTGGATCCAAGATTAACTTTTATTCATTACATACTTGTGTTCCTTACATATAGTTTATAGGGCATTCCTCAAGCCAAATGCTTTTTTTTTTGTTTTAATATTCTAATTCCCTATAAACTAAACAAGCCTCGCCCACAGCTTCTCCAAAACGCCAAGTCACTCAGACCCATGTAGCAAGGGCTTATGGGAGCTCAGTCTGGGCAGGAGGAGAAGGAGGTTGCTAGCCAGAGATTTCAGAGGCAGAGGGGAGAGGGGAGTACATTTTTCACAGGCTGAGGGGTGGAGATGCAGTTGCAGATTACCTGTGTAATGATGACAAACAGAACATGGCTGCTCTCATTGTATCACAGGATTAAATCATCATAAACTGTTGAAGCTGTATGCAGCCATATTTGCTGTGTAAACTATCTAAACTTTAGATAAGATATATAGACAAGTTACTTGTTATAGTTAGTTTTTCATCTCGGATCCGCTTTAATTAAAGTAAGGCTTAAAATACTCAACTTTAGTTTTCGTATATACGGTACTATTTTCATGTAAAGACTGCTTTAACACCGATTTGGAAATTCTCTTTATGTTGCACGCTAGAGAGGGATTTTACATTTATAACGTAAACATTTTACTTTGTTGTTACAGAGCCATGTAAAACAAATCTTTCCATCGCATGAAGAGTGAATTTGACAGTTGCTGAAATTATGTAATAAAAACACCTCAACTCAATTTCCTCAGTGCGTTTAATCAAGCCCGTATTATACAAGATAATTTTCAGGGTTTTGCAGATTCAGAGCCTTGGGGAAATTAGACGGAGTCTTTAATTAGATGGATGACTGGTGTTAAAGAGCCTTTTCTCACTTCTGGAATGTCAAGGTGGTCACATGACCAGACCACAGTGGTTGAAGCTATCATAACACTTGCCTAAAAGTGGTCATTTTGGACCGTAGCATCACAAGGGAAATAAAAGTTAAGTAGATAAATCTTCACCAGCCACAGCCAACCACAGTGATCTCCCAGCTTTGAATGCCTACAAGTTCTAGAGTTCACCTTCCTTGCATGGTAGGATTGTGCCCTACAATGACAAAACACAAATTGCCCATATGCAATTCAGTTTTTCTCCTAGTAGATCATTTGTAATCTCCTTAAAATGATTTTTTCAGCACTTTACAATTGAAAAAGTACCAAAAAGTGGGTGAAAAAGTACCAGTAAAACTATTTTGAGTATTTTCTTGCTTGCCGGTGGTTTAAATGGCCTTTGATGACAAGTTGTGAAAATATCACCTTGGACAAAAGTTATTTGCATATGGGCCAAAGTCTTTCATAAGGGCAAACTGTGAAACTGCCCAGGGCCTCAAAGCCTGCAGCGACCTCCCAAGTCTCCACCCTTCAGTGACATTGCTATGGTTTGTGGGAGATGTGGCATGCACTAGGTGTCACCCTCAGAAGGGCTACCCGAATACTGCTATCTGGTGGAGTGGGGGGACAAAGGCCACCTTTTGCCACTATATGGGGGAGCACAAAGGCCACCCACTGCTATATAAAGGAGGGGGAGAGAAATACCAACTAACACTGCTATATGGGGGGGGTATTAATTTTCCCCTACGGGACCTATTTCGCCCTGATAGAGACAAAGGCCCATATGCAATTAACTTTTTCTCCTGAGTTTTCTCCTGGGAGATCATTTTTCATCTTGTATTTAGTCTAACTTTTAACATACTAAAAGTAGGTGAAACAATTGCTATCAAAATTATTTTGAGTATTTTCTTGCTTGCTGGTGGTTTAAAGGGCATTTTATTGGTAAGGTGAGAAAATATCACCTGGGAGAAAACTAGAAAACTCAGGAGAAAAAGTGAAATGCATATGGGCCAAAGGCCCTTTTTCAATTCAATTTTTCTCCTAGGTGATATATAAAAAAATGGATTTTAAAGGGACTCTGAGCGCTGAATAAAAAACAAATTTGGACTTACCTGGGGCTTCCTCCATCCCTTGTAGCTCGCGAGGTCCTCCGGCATCCTCTTCTCCCTTCTTCTGGTCCCGTTGCCGGCTCTGGTAATTGGCGACTCTGGGGTGAAGTCACGCGTGCGCACCTCTTGCACTGCGCACCTGTCGCATCATCACGTGCACGTGCGCACATGCGTGCCACCGCCCGTCACGTGATCACGCCCTATGCGCATGCGCAGTTCAGCCTTTAGAGAGCCGAGTCACCAATTACCGGAGCCAACAGCGGGACCAGGAGAAGGGAGAAGAGGGTGCTGGAGGACCTCGCAGGCTGCGGGGTAGGGGGACTGGAGGAAGCCCCAGGTAAGTCCAAATGTCATTTTCATTCAGAGCTCAGGGTCCCTTTAAGCCACCAGCAACTGAAAAAATACTCATTTGATAGTACTTTTTCATGTACTTTTTGGGTACTTTTTCAAATGCAGAGTTCTAAAAAGTTATTTTAAACAGAAAATAAAAAAATATCTCCTAGGAAAAAACTTAGGAGAAAAAGCGAATTGAATAAAGGCCAAACTGGCCATTCATGCTGCTATTCTTCATGGTTGCACCAGAGACAATCATAGAAATTCTCAACCCTGATAAATATCTATAGTTATGGTGGTTGCAAAGAAAAGTGAAAATTGGGGATAGTTAGTTAGTATGTGGCTTTAGGTGTTAAAGGGAACCTGTACTGAGTAAAATTATTTAAAATAAACACATGAGGTAACTTCAAATGAACATTAAATAGTTACCTTGTAATCAGTTCCTCTCAGAAGCTCACCATTTTCTTCTGACGATTAATTCCAGTACTGACAACATTTTGTCAGAACTGAAATATATCAGTTTCTGTCACTTATATATCAGTTGCTGTCAGTTATAGCTGAGTGGACAACTGAATGTGCCCGGTAATGTCCATGTTTCCCTATGGCTCAAGTGGGCGATGTTACAGTTTAACAGTGTGCTGACCAGAATGCTGTTATGGGGTAATGACCATTTTCAAAATGGAGGACGGAGAATTCTCCTGATCACAGTGGACAAACAGGACGCGGGAGAGGAGAAAGAATTTGAGGAGTAAACTACACGGAGGTAAGTATGACTTGTGTATGTTTATTTTGACTTTTAATTTTCAGTTCAGGTTTTCTTTAAGGTGAGGATGGGGTTATCAATTAGGGTTAGGCTTGGCCTAATGAAGGTTTGGATGCTAGGCTAGGCTTTCAGGTTAATATAAGGGATAAGATTTAGGATTGTGTGAATGGTGAAAGCCAGGGCTTTTTATCCTCTCTGTTTAAAGAATCTCCTATAGTTAAAGAAACAATTAAATAGATATTTAAAAAAAAAATGCCTGGCAAAGCTCCAGCAATGACATCATGCAGTAATCCGTCCTCCTTCAGCCCCGCATAGGAAAGGGGGAGGCACATGACACAAGTACCACTCTCTATCTCTCCCTTTTTTGGGTTGTGTGTGTTGGGGGGGGGGTTGAGATTAATGACTGCATAATTCTTAGTCATTGACTTTAACCCTCTCAGCACCGACAGGCTCTTGTCAATTAAAGGTAGCCCGAGCTATGGGTCCTCTTTGCTCCTGCCTCTGCTCTCTGGGACCCTCCAGAACGTCTGTACAAAAGGAACACTGATAGCCTAATATAGTGTAATATGTACTGGAAGTGAGTGAATATAAGAGTGTGAGAAATAGATACTCACAAACCAGGGTTACCCTCCAGGTAACCACTGTCAATGCAGGTGAGGAGATTAGACCTGTCCCCACTCAGGATTAAGAAGTCACTCTCTGTAGATCGGAAAAGAAGGGGGTATATCACCCCTCCACCAGGGGTGGACACAATACCTGTAGATAGAAAACAGAGGCGACAACAGGAATATGCTAGGGAGGCAGTGGTGGACTTACCTCCTAGAAGCAGACACAATATCTGTCAATTTCGAAAAGACATACTGTACATTTATTGTATACTCCCAAAAAATGTTGCAACGCGTTTCGCAGGTATAACCTGCTTTATCAGGCAATAGACAGGGGTATAAACAGTATGTTGTCAGTGATGCACCAGGCGCCTCCAGAACGTCAGGACCATACTCTTCTTCAAGCACGAGCATAGCTGTGAGTCACCAGCGTGAGCACAGCCTCACCTCTGCATACGAATGGAGCTGCTCATACACAATCGGCTCCAGCTTATGGGTCAAACGCAGTTGTACTCACGCAGGTGCAGTATGGCTGTTCTCGTGTTAGAAGTACAGCTCCGATAAGATTTCTAACAAGCCCTTGTCAGAAATCTTTGAGAAGTTCGCAAGCTACAATGGGGGACCCAGAGATGCAGTGGGAAACCTTCACAGGATCCAGAACATTCCCTCTTCTTAGGTAAGTATTTCCTTTTTGACCAGGGTTTCTACTCCGGTACACTTTAAGGACCAGAGCTATTATTTGCTGGAATTTTGCTGTAATCACTGTGATTGGCTCATAAGCAAGGTGCCAATGAAATCAGCTCCTGACCAGCGTATGGAGCTCAGCTGGTTTTTAGATAGTTGAGCAAGTGAACTGCAGCAGCACCAGGAAAATAGGCATGGGGGAGCAATGGGAATGCAGAGCGAGAGTGATTGAAATTTATACCCTGGCAAGAATAACAGGCAGCAAACAGGGAGCAGATTTCAATTACTTTGATCCGGAAGCAGTTGTTAGACATTTGCCATAGGAACAGTTGGGGGCCAATTCCACTGTGTCTTGGCACAGGTGTGCGAGAAGGGGCCTTAGTGCAGCCACAGCCTTTGCATCCCCTAGTACTATGCCACTCATAGGCAAATGCAGGGGGGGAGGGGGGGGGGGGGAATTACAGCTGCCCAGAATCCCTCCTCATTCCAGTGCCAGTGGAGTGTCGGTGGACAGGCGCCAGAATATCTGCAGGTATCCTGCAGCTCACTGCACTGCCCCTTTCTTTCCCTGCTACAGTTGACTTTGGATGGAGCAGCAGCGTGTGTACAGATCATGGAGCAGCAGTGTGTGTACAGATCATGGAGAAGCTCTAGGGAACTTAGAGTCAGGTATAAGCACAGCCCCTTGTCCTGCTGTGTGAATGCTTCAATTTCCCCTTCATTACCAATGTCAGCTGCCCTCATTATTATCTGTATCTAAACTGCTCCTGATCGATCCCATTGTCGGTCGGTCAGACGTATGGGAAATGCATTATGTGTACCCAGCATGATGTCCTACCATATTGTTATACTGTATTGTGCGTGGCTGAGGGAAACCTTTCAGGAATCCTCACCTTGAAAATCCTGGGTTTGCCCCTATCACTGGCAGTTATTAATAAAGTGTTTTGTTTTTACTTTATTATTGCCTTTGGTGTTTGTTCAGTACTATTAGCACTGCATTTCCTTTTATGTGTACTATTTAGGATTGTGCTTCACAACCACTCGTTATCTTTTTATGCGTAGTTTATGTATATGTAAGTCCACCTGGGTATCCCTAACTGGTCTAGACAAGTAACACAACTGTTCTATTTATCTTTTCCAAGTCGCAATCAGTCAGGCTCCTTCTGTTGGTGCTTTTGACCAAATACGACGCTGGCTTGTCAATGGAAACCAGACTTGACACCAGAAAAAAAAATGGTGAAATATGTATTGCCTTTGAAGATCTGATCTTACTCAGGCTCTGAAAAGCAGCTTGAAAAAAATACAGCAAACAGATATCTGCGTTAACTGCACACGCGACATCGAGGCCGCCCCTATCTGGGCTCCAGAACAATTCAACACGTTTGGCAGGGACACGTTAAAGCTTACAAAGATCTTTTCTTGTAAGCGGGAAAGTGAAGGAAGGAGGGGAGTGGTTGTCCAGGAAGGAAAAATATTTTTTCTTGAGACGTTGCTGAACGAGGGCCTCTAACCTTGAAATTCCGACTGGCCTCTTGCCTGGTTCTGTGGTTACCCCCAACTTGAGAGCAAGTTCATCCTGTAAAACGAAACTGCATACCAAAATGTCAGTAAATATTTTTCTTTCCCCTATTCAGTTTACGCCGGTATTTATGTAAGCTTCTGGCTGAATGAAATCTACAAATCACAATTTAACCCCTTCCCCTTTGGGATAATAAAACCACTTTACACCATTTCTTTTTTTGCAGTGGGCGAGGTATATCTGCAGTAGCTCATATACGTCAGAGCTTTCTATAGTGGTAACATCAGAGCTTTATCTAAAGTAAGAAAGTTGTGGTTGGGTAAGCAAGATGAAAGTTGTGGTCTGTCTGGGAAGAAAGGGAAGAAGAGGAGGCAACAAAAAACAACATGTATACTTTGTGTTTTGTTTTTAGTGGTACTTCATAATGTGAGGTGAGGACGGAACTTCAGGTTCATAGGATGAAGCTAGCGGCACAACCTGAAATGAAAAGGCCTTTGTGAAAAGTACCCTCCCGTTCCTAAACAAATAAATAAATAAGAAAAAAAAATGCTGTAACATCTAAACATCACATAACCACAAACATCTTACAGCAAGCTATAATCTCCACACAGGCTCCTTTGCTTAGCCTTCGCCCCGGTGGCTATCCCTACATAACATCCCTTTCTGCAGGGTTCCTTTTAGAATCCCAAATGAGGTCCCTGGAAGCCATTTTTACAGTTTCACATACAAGACCGGTTCTAGACTCTTTGCTGCCTGAGGCAAACTTTTGAGGATGCCCCCCCCCCCCCCCCCCCTGGAATAATCGCACAGCATCCGCCAATTTGCACCACACATTATAGCTGTGGTGCGACCAAAAAACCCCCAGTATAGGTAGGTAGCCAGGTATAGGTATCCCCTGTATTAAAGGCTAGGTATAGGTGTCCCATTATAGGTTAGCCAGGCTTAGTTGCACCTGGTATAGGTAGCCAGGCATAGTGTCCCCCAGTATTGGTTAGCCATGTATGGGTGCTCCCAATATAGGGAACCAGGCATAGTTGCACCAGTATAGGTAGCCAGGCATAGGTGCCCCCAGTATAGGTAGCCAGGCAGCCCTGGATTTACATCACAGGAGCCTATAGGCACAGATGTCTTGGCACCCTACACTTCGCCCTCCATGAACCAACAAAACCCCCGACAAACTGCAACGCAGCCGTCACTTCTCCCTTACTTCCCTTTCCCGTCATATACTGTAGGTAGCTACAGATGCCCCTTAGTATTAGGTAGCCAGAGGTACCCTCAGTGTTAAGTTGCCCCCGACTGAAGGGAGATCTTATCAGTGGAATTCCCGAGAGCCAGGTGAGTAACCTCTCATTTACACTCTTCTCAGGGTTCTGCATAAGGAAGGAGGCCTCGAGGAGCAGAGTAAGCTGCCTTTCTATCATCAAGCGCATGTAGGCACGTGCCTACAGTGCCTTATGATAAATCTGGCCCTGTAGCCAGGCATAGTTGCCCCAGTATAGATACCAAGGTATAGTTGGCCCCAGTATAGATAGCCAGTATAGTTGCCCCCAGTATTGGTAGCCAGTATAATTGCCCCCAGTATAGGTAGCCAGTATAATTGCCCCAGTATCGGTAGCCAGTATAGTTGCCCCCAGTATAGGTAGCAAGTATAATTGCCCCAGTATAGGTAGCCAGTATAGTTGCCCCCCAGTATAGGTAGCCACTATAGTTTCCCCCCAGTATAGGTAGCCACTATAGTTTCCCCCAGTATAGGTAGCCAGTATAGTTGCCCCAGTAGGTAGTCAGCCTGTGGGCGGGATGCCGCTCTCCTGTCACTGCTGCATGATGCACACCATTCAGCCGGCGCCATGGGCGGAACACCCCTGTTCACATACCTCTTTCAGCTGCTCCCAATCCAACAGCCCCATATCCATACAAACTCTGAAGGGTAGTTACACTAATGCAGGGTTCGCACCTATTAAAATTTGCATGCAAAAACGTATTTGCTGCACATCTAATTAAAGTCATTGCAGATGCACACTTCCGCTAATAATTGCAAAATGCATTTTGCGTTTTTGCATGCGTAAAAATAGAAAACTTCTTGCAGCATAAATATGCACATAGCATGTGATTCCCTATTGACTTGCATTATCTGCAGTAAAAAATATATGCGTGAAAAAACACCTTTTGAAAAAGGCATATGGAGCAACAAAGATGGGCACATGGAACAGTATGAGTTTGACTATGCTGAAAAAATCTCTGTTCCAGGGGTGTCAAACTCAAATATAAAGAGTGCCAAAATTGAACTCTGAGAACACGTTGCGGGCCATCCTCAATGTTTGGTGGCCATCTCCCTCCATTATAAAGTTTCCAGGTATCTAGTGGTGCCCCTCCCTCTACCATACAGTTCCCTGACATCTACTGGTTCCCCTTGTACCCCTAAACAGTTTCATGTTTTTTAGTGCCACCCCCCCCCCCCCCCCCCATACAGTTCCCTGGTGTCTAGTGCTTTCCTCCTCCCTCCCCCATATGGCTTCCCTGGTGATCTAGGACTTCAGCCTCAATATAGCATCCCTGGTGGTATAGAGTGGGCCAAACATAATGAAAAGTGGGGAAACCACTTGATGGCTAAATCTGACTTCCCTGCGAGACAGATTTGGCCTGTTTTGACATGTATGCTCTATTCCATGTGCAACCCTATTTTATCTGTAGCAGCTGCCCCTCCTGCATGCCGTCCACTAGGTGCATCCTTGGGACTTACTGGTTCCTCCCTATTCTATGTGCACCCCGACTTCACCCCACCCCCTTCACACCATGTAAAGTATTCCCCCATGGAAAGGGTAATCTTTGTAGAAATCCAAACATGACCCTAATGTATTCCTAGTGCCACCAATGGAAGGTTTGATAATGACTATTATTTGCACAACACTATTTTCACAGCCGATCTATCAAGTGGCATATTTAGAATTGTGTATGAAGGTGGAATACCAGGAAAATAAAGCAACTATGTGAGTGCTGCCAGTCAGGCCACAACAGTGACAGTATAGATATATATATATATTTTTTTTTTTTAACTTTTTTTTTAATAAAAATTGTAGTCAAGGTAGTGCCTGCAGAGAGGGGGAAGCAAGAAATTGGGGCGCACGAGGCAAGTGGACAAAAAAGCCGCCGCCATTCACTCCCATAATAAATATTGTTTGATGGGCGGCGAACAGGAAAAAAGGGCGCCCGGAGATTATTAACATTTAAAAAAAAAAACGGTGCCCGAAGGTTGTTAACTTTTTTAAAAAAAACGGCGCCTGGAGATTATTAACGTTTTCAAATTGCGCTTGTGATGATTTAAGTTTACAAAGTGCTTCCGTGATGAATAACGTTTACAAATATACTAAACATATGTATCGTATTTAACTAAAACGTTATTTAAAATGTTATCACTTACTGTTTATAAAACATTATTATCCACATAATAAAGTGATCGATCAGTAAGTTAACTGTAATATATTTTTTACAGTCACTATTTGTAAAACATTATTATCCACACAATAAAGTGATCACTAAGGGGGTCTTAGGGTTAGGCACCACCAGGGAAGATTTAGGGTTAGGCACCACCAGGAGGGTCTTAGGGTTAGGCTCCACCAGGAGGGTCTTAGGGTTAGGCTCCACCAGGAGGTTCTTAGGGTTAGGCACCACCAGGGAAGATTCAGGGTTAGGCACCAACAGGGGGGTCTTAGGGTTAGGCACCACCGGGGGAGGGGGGGGGTCTTAGGGTTAGGCACCACCTGGGGGGGGGGGGGGGGTCTTTTAACAAACGTAATTATAAGTTTCACTTTCAAAATAGAAGATTTTCGTTTTCACAATTTGTGATTTTATAGACATTATTAAATGTTTTTTATTTGTAAAGCATTATTGTAAACGAAATACAACACAATATTTTTATAAACACTATTACCACTTATCGTTTACATCATGCGCCCTTTTTTCCCTGACTCCCTTTTTGCATGGACGCGAGAGGGGAGCGTGATTTGGTTATACACCATACTGCTGCCTACGGCCACTAAGTGGTGCTGTGCAGTAGGGTATAGACATCCACTTAATTAATTGCAGTCATGTAGTGCAGACAACTGCTGCAACCATGAGGCTGGGTTCACATATGACATAGCGTAAAAGGCTGCGTTTTATGCCATGTTTTATGTTAATGTTGTGTGCATTGTTAATGTTGGTGTGTTTGCAATGCGTTTTCATTCGTTTTGAGTGCATTTTAATGTGTTTGCGGTTCGCATATACAAAACACATATGCGTTTTGTATGTGTTTTCCATGCATTTTTGTATTTCCATTTATGCAAATCACTTGGAAGACAACAGGAAGCGAAAATACAGCAAAAATAAAAAATCACTTTTTGGAAAAAAACGCATATAAAAACGCATGGAAAACGCATGAATAATGCATACCATTGTGTTTCCATTGATTTTCATTATGCGCATTTTGGCAGCGTTTCTGCATAAATATGCAACAAATCCTGTGTTTTTAAAAACGCAGATTTGAAAACGCATAGAAAACGCACATGCGTTTTTATATGCATTTTTTTCCTGCGGCCCATAGACTTCCATTAGCGGCAGAAACACAGCGTTTTCCACTAGCGTTTCTGCTACGTGTGCACCCAGCTTTGCTTTTGCAAATTCTGGTGCAGAAACAGATATCAGGGATGTTTCACACCACAGGTGATTCCGCAGCTTTTGCACTGCTAGAACTCAAATCGTTAGTGCAGCCGCTCCCTAGGGAGCATTTGCACTGCAGTGTGTGTAGTCACAAAAGCGCAAAAGTTGCATGCAACTCTTTGTAAGCGATTGCAAAAAATGGCATAAAAATCGCAATTGTGATTGGGTTGTTTTTTTTAGCAATTTTTTTCTGTGAAACAGCCCCCAGGAGCCAGTGGTGGTGTTAAGCTGAATACTTACCTGACGATGCAGGAAGATGGATCACAGCGACGCCCCCTGACGGCGAGCGTTCCCGATCCATCTTCCTGCTGACAGGTACTCGTGACGTCATGCGATGGCACACAACAGGCGCGAACAAGAGTGCAAATGATTGAGGCATTTTACACGGGAGACATTGGTGATCTAAAATATCCAATCCACCGTGATGGCCATTATCGCTGCACGTCACCAAACCTCGCTCCTGTAATCGCACGCCTGTACTCATGTCTCGAGATCGCAAAAACGATCATTCGTCACTGAAAAAAATTCACCAGTCGTTGTAAAAATTGCGTAGTGGGTTTGGACCTTTAGGGAGCCAAGAGTAGCATTCAGGATAAGTGCCCTTTAACTGCTTGCCAACCGCTCCACGCCGATTGGCGTGAACGCGGCAGCAGCCCCAGGACCGCTCCACGCTGATTGCCGTGAACGGCCTTCTATGGGGCTAACAGGAGAACGCGCCTTCCGCCTTCAGTCCCCCAGCGGCGATCGCCGCTCGGAGACTGTTAGATGGCAAAACCGCTGTCGAATTACCCCGTACAGCGCTGCGATCTAAGGCAGCGCTGTACTGGGGACAGCAGTGTGACACGGCTGTCCCCTCCATAGGCTGGGGAGTGATCGGCTGTCATAGGCTGAAGCCTATGACAGCCGATCATGCTGATTGGCTGGCGGGGAGAGGGAGGCGGCAATATAAAATAAATTAAAAAATACGGAAATGTATAAAAATATATATATATATATTTATAAAAGAAAACTAACAACTGGGGAGCGATCAGAAAAAGGATGGGGGGGAAGGGGTGAATCACTTGTGTGCTGAGTTGTGCGGCCCTGCAGCTAGGCCTTAAAGCTGCAGTGGCCATTTTAGTAGAAAATGTACTGGTCACTAGAGGAGTTTAACACCGCGGTCCTCAAGAGGTTAAAAGTGCGGTACATGTATCCATTGAAAAAAAAACATACTGCTTTAAATGTCTTACAATATAATTTATATTTCTTTTCTCTTTTTTGTTTAGCATCAACACCTCCTGTTTTGTTCGTTTTCTATTCAAGAAATTATCAGTGAAAACATTTAAACAATGGTTACGCTTTATAGGGAGTTATGCTCAGTATTTCTCACAGGTCTGACAATGCTGGCTTCAGTGGAAACCACAAGACAAGGAAGAGGGAGTCAGCCTTGTGTACAATTGTTTTCTCAGCTCTTAATTGAGTCTTGAGGTTATCAACTACAACACAGCTTCATTTCAGAGGGACGGCAGCCTCTAACAAGGCACAGCAATGTACAATGTCTAAGAGCTAAAGTCGTTAATCCATGACCTTGCCATTAGTGCAGAACAGCTAAAGATCTCCTAGCACACAGGTAGTCATTACTTCAATCTGCTTAAAGGACACCTGAAGTGACATGTGATATGATGGGATAAACATACCATACAGGGCTAGTACACACAGACTATATGTTGTACGTTGGGGATCAGGACCTGATCCCCTTGGGTGACATCGCTTGTCCGGGCTGCACACATTCATGTCAACTGTGTAGCTGACAACGTGATATTTTGCTATGCGGGAGGATGACGGAGGGATGACGTGCATGACGTTACGCGGTGGGTGGGGGAGTGGCGCAAACAATGGCCAAACGGCGTCACTGGGGTTGGGTAGAACCATCTGGTGGATCGCTCGCAGGTTGGGAGTCGTCGGGTGCCGAACACATGCCTGATTGTCAGCTGAGGCGGTCATTATCGAGCGTGTTTACAAGGCTTAATACTAGCCCTACTAAGAAATTGTCTGAAGTTCCTTTCTGTTTTCCAGTACACTCAGGACCGGGCCGCCCATAAGGCTGGGTGAGGTGGGTTCCAAAGGGGGAAAACTTGGGGAGGGGGGGCACCCACCTGGCCCTGGGTGGGGGGGGGACCGAGCTGGAGGGGGTAGCAGGCAGGAAGGGAGTATTGGGCACAGTGGCGGGGAGGAAGGTAGGACCCCCCTCCCTCACCTGGGTCCCCCGTTCTGCGCTCCCCTTACAGCTATTAAGTGCAGCAGTGCAGTACGATCAGGCAGCAGGTGGGGATGACTCACCTCTTCTGCGTTCCAGCGTGCGTTCCACTCTGGTCACTACCTGCAATGCCGCCCACTGTACTGAGAGTGGATGGCATTGCAGGAATTGACGAGAGTGGAATGCACGCTGGAACGCGGAAGAGTTGAGTCATCCCTGCCCGCTGCCTGATTATACTACGCTGTTGTGCTTAATAGCCGGAGGGGGAGCACAGATAGGGGGACCCATGTGAGGGAGGGAGGGTCGACCCCCCCTCCTTACCACTGTGCCTTCTGCCCCCCTTCCTGCCTGCTACCCCCTCCAGCCTGCCTAATCTTGGGGGGTTTATTATAGTGGGGGGGTGGGGGGGCGTGTGGGGGCAGCATCATCTCACAAGTTTGCCTCAGGCGGCAAAAAGTCTACAACCGGCCCTGAGTACACCAAGTGTTATGTTGCTATCTATGCAGATGAGCTTGTTGAACAGCTCGTCAAATTCAGTAACTTTCCTGAAAAGTCAATAAAAGCCAAAAGCCCTTTATCTGAGTGACAGAAGGTTTTAGTGCTCTAAAGTTCAAAGGGTCATTTCTTCTGTTTGTTTTTCCATGCTGCAAGACAGATTTATCTTGGCTGTTGTTCACAATGAAGTGCGCCTTCCCCAGCCTCACAGGGTAAGCAGAGCAGTGCAGGAAGCTGTCATATTTACCTGTTCCGGGGGAATCGGCTTCTCCTCTCCTCCACTGGTGGTGCTGCAATGCAGACATCCTCTTCGGAGTTCCGATCACATGATATGACATGTAATTGTAACCATGGGGATGGTGTCAACTTTGCAACGCCACCTGGTGGTGGAAGAGGGGTGATGAAAGTGGCTGGTTTAATGAATTGCAGTTATTACCATATTTCCTGCATATAAGACTGAACCATATAGCCCCCAAAAATGGGGAGAAAAAGTCCCTGTGTCTTATACGGCAAATGCAGGGAATCCCTGACTTACGAACACTTGCCGATACGAACCGCCAACCCACTGCCCAGTAGGGGATTCACTAGAGGAGCAGTGCAGGCGAGAAGAGAGGTCTGTGATCCCCATGGGAGATGCTGGATTAGGTAAGACAGGCCGCTACACTGCTAATTACACTGGGGGGAGCGGAGACACAAGGTGGGGCGGCACACAGGGAGAGCCGGTGAAACACACGGGGGCACACTGGGGACAGAAGGGGGCACACTGCAGACAGAAGGGGGCACACTGGGGACAGAAGGGGACATACTGAGAACAGAAGGGGGCACACTGCAGACAGAACGGGATACACTGGAGACACACTGCAGACAGAAGGGGACACACTGGGCACAGAAGGGGACATACTGCAGACGGAAGGGGACATACTGGGGACAGAAGGGGACATACTGAGAACAGAAAGGGGCACACTGCAGACAGAAGGGGGCACACTGGGGACAGAAGGGGGCACACTGCAGAAGGAAGGGGACACACTGGGGACAGAAGGGGACATACTGAGAACAGAAGGGGGCACACTGCAGACAGAACGGGACACACTGGGGACACACTGCAGACAGAAGGGGACACACTGGGCACAGAAGGGGACACACTGCAGACAGAAGGGGACACACTGGGGACAGAAGGGGACATACTGAGAACAGAAAGGGGCACACTGCAGACAGAAGGGGGCACACTGGGGACAGGAGGGGGCACACTGCAGACAGATGGGGACACACTGGGTACAGAAGGGGACATACTGAGAACAGAAAGGGGCACACTGCAGACAGAACGGGACACACGGGGACACACTGCAGACAGAAGGGGACACACTGGGCACAGAAGGGGACACACTGCAGACAGAAGGGGACACACTGGGGACAGAAGGGGACATATTGAGAACAGAAAGGGGCACACTGCAGACAGAAGGGGGCACACTGGGGACAGAAGGGGGCACACTGCAGACAGATGGGGACACACTGGGTACAGAAGGGGACATACTGAGAACAGAAAGGGGCACCCTGCAGACAGAACGGGACACACAGGGACACACTACAGACAGAAGGGGACACACTGGGCACAGAAGGGGACACACTGCAGACAGAAGGGGACACACTGGGGACAGAAGGGGGCAATCTGAGAACAGAAGGGGACACACTGGGTATAGAAGGGGGCACACTGGGGACAGAAGGGGACACATGAGAACACATTAGGGACACAGGAGGACACATTGGGAACACAGGAGGACACATGGGGAACACAGGAGGACACATGGGGAACACAGGAGGACACCAATTGCGGAAGAGACACATGGTTTAGTATAAATTTTTTACCCCGATTTTTGCCCTCTAATCCTAGTTGCGTCTTATAGTCCAGAGCGTCTTAAATGGTGGAAAATTCAGTATATTGGCACTGAAGCTGCAGTACACTGAGTCTATTGCTACGTCCCAATCAATAATTTGTTTAGGTAGTGTTATTATTGGTTACTCAGCCATGACTCTGCTGAGAATTATTTTTAAAAAAAAATCCATTAAAACTCATACGGATGTGCAAATAAATACACCAGGCCATTTAACCACTTGGATTTGCTGATGGAGGCAGGTAACAGCTGCAGATGTGAAGCTATCAGCGTGCCATGCTAGAATTCCCATTTCCACTGCTGTGCTAATATCAGCACTGATGAAATCTGGCAGCACCTCCTACTCGCTATTTAACAATGAAAAGGTAATTGCTGTACATGCGTTGGAACTCAGGTGAAATGAAAGAGAATAGACTCTCATTGTTGGAAGAGCTTAGGCCCCAGCTTTGTTCACTTTATCCCTTGGCAGCGCTATATCTTGTCGATCTTGAAACATGTTGGCGTGCATTGCAGTCAATGACGGATTCTGCTCTAGTGAGTTTCCTAACATGCCGCGTAATAGTGTAGCATGTATGTCAGGGATGTAAAGAAGAACTCCAGCGAGGAAAAAACTTTGATTTCCACTTTGGGTAGAGAGGGAAAGGGTTGGAATCTGTGTCAGGTCTCTGTGGCTAGTTAGGGAATTTCCTCTCAAAATGCATCTTATTAACTATTTCTTCTTATTTATCTTAAATGAAACACAAGTTGAAAATAAACTGCTGAGATAAACAATTGTATCTATCCTCCTTCTCCTAAAAATGATTTTTGTTTTATATTCCCCAGATATTTTATATTCAAATCTACTTTTAAAGTTTTTACTGTTTCATTGTCTCTGCTCAATGACATATTCATAGAAGTATGCCAGAGCTAAACATCTATGAACCAGTGACCCTTTTTATCTCTTTCCTGCTCTCAGAAGTCATTTTCTGCTAGGAAAGTGTTTTATGGATGTAATTCCTTATCAGGGGGGCTCCGCTATTGTTTGACCCGGTCCCGACCCAGAAAGTGACTGTCACTTGTATACCTAAATGTTAACTCTTTCGGGCAGAGAAAGAAAAAAAGCAACACAGCCTAGTTATTTTTTCACTGTTCATTTAGTGATGAGCAGAGAACAGACACAAATGTCCATTCTCTGCTCTAATGGAAACACAGCCTAATTCGTGAGAATCATTTTTCCTGTCAAACATTTTTTGTTGACATCTTCTACCTACAATGGAGTTGAATGAACTATATTGTTGGTAACAACTAATCAGTAGAATATGATTACCCTAAAAAAACTTTATAAGAAGGAATTTACTTGCAAATTTATTGAGATGAGTGAGTGCATGGACACTTGGAACAAAACTAGAGTGCTTGATAAGAACAGCTAATCGGTATTAAATGAAGCAAGGATCTGATTGGTTCCCCTGGGTAATAGCTACATTTATATGTCTTTGGTCTTGGAAATCATGGCCTGTGAAAGGTGAGATCCATGTTTTGGTCACCACTGGACAAAATAAATTAAAAGAAGAGATATGCTTGATAGCTTCTACTTATGCCTTGACATTCTGAAAGCCATCTTGTCTCTCTCCAGGTGGCCACAGCATTGGCTTCTTGGTTTTAGCAGGTAGCGATGATCTCAGTATGAACCCTTGAAGGATTAAATTGTTTACAATCTTCATTTTACCAGGCAATTTAATGAGTGACACACAGTTTATGAACTTATTTTCTTTTGCCCTTTTTTACGCTCAGTAGCAACACTATGGCTGCCAGTTTATCTCAGCTTTTCCAGTGACTCTCCCGTTATGTTATGCCTAAGTGACTTCAGTAAATGGTGAGTGTGTTTACATGGTCTTGTTTGTCAAATACATCCTATGAATTAACTACTGTCCTGACGCCTTCTAAGTGGGGATTAGCAGCAAGGTAACTCTTGCTAATTGCAAGATGGATGTGAAGGAAAATGTGACATAGATCCGTCCCTCATAAAACAACTGTTGTCATGTCAAAGCAGAAGCAACTCAGGTAAATATTTCTTTGGGAATTAACACTACAAATTGCAACTTTAATCCAATTTCCATATCAATGTTTTTTTCAATACCGAATGCAGAAAAATGTTCTTGCTCCAAAACAAATGCTTATATGATATAACTCAAGAAATGGCAAAAATGTAAATTCCGTAACTAACCTCACATTGCATAATCTATGTCTATATTTTGTAGGAACACAACCAAAAATGATAATTTATTTGCTGATGATGGTAATACTGTATGCGCCTTCTATTCAGGAGTGTTTGGCTAAAAATGGACCAATCCCAGTGATCTCAGCTTGTTACTGTCCCACTCCCAATACCAATCAAGTATATGAGCCCTCCAGTTATGGAAAAACATTTTCCAAAATATGAAGAAGGACTTTGAAGAAGAAGAAAAATGTATTGTTCCCTCACCCTTCAGAGTCCCGGGGAAAGCCCAATCATTTTCTTAGACATCCAAAGTTGTTCTTATCCCAACAACATGGTGAATAATGAGATTAAACTAGCATTTTTTTCCCCATGAAGCCAACTGTATGTCTTCTGTACCCGTCTATGCCTAATGGAAAGGTAAAGGGCAAGTTTTTTTCTTTATTGACAGATCTATTGGTCTTCCATTTCTTATTATAATTCCTTTGACCAGAAGTGGAGAAACAAGAGTTCTTACTGAAAAGGCATCAGATTGCTGGGTTTTTAACCAGCTTGCCACTGTAGTGTTAGGAAGAAGACACCATTACAAGTCAGAAGATGATGATTGGGGGCCACCAGGATAGTGAAAGCTGAGGTGGGTACAGATTTTTCTCTCTATGGATCCTATTTTAATGTTTTGACTGGAGATACACTTTACAAGTTACAACCTATTAATATAACTATTGCCCCTCCTTTCTTTCTTTTCACCCTTCACCTAACACCAAGGTGAGCCTCTGATCATTCAAACTCACTGTTTCACCTACTCAACCCCTGAGTGTTCCAGAAAAAAAATGTTTCACTGAGGATTCTGGGTAGGACTTTATCTGAATCACAACAGCAGCCTGACCTTACGATGTTTGAAGGACGGCATGACTGTCACAACAGCTCCATAGGCTCATGTGCCAAGGGGGTGTGACATTGAGCTATTGAGTTGTGGTTTAAGGCAGGTAGTTGGAAGGTGTGGCATGAAGACACATCAAGATTATAGTGTTGTGACCACGAGGAGTGTCCAGACTGTTCGCTTGTGTAGAATCCCCATAGTTGAGTATGAAGAATGTTTTGAGGAGTGGAAGGCACATTTTAGTTATAAAGGGGAGATGGAAGACGTTATTTTTGAAAAATTTTCAGAGCATTTCAGCATAGATATATTCCAAGTATATTGAAAGTCTTAATGATTAGCACTATCTTCAATTCTACGATTACAGACATTAAAGTCTTAGGGTCTGATATACTATAGATAATTTGTCTACTATTGTATTTTCACAATTGTGGTGCTTCAGGGAAAATATGTTGGCAGAATACATTGGCAGAATTCTCTTAGAATTTGCAAAATGATTCTCGAATTAGATTTTTGCCTGGTAATCGAATTTTCCATTATTTTCCCGAAAATATGTGCAAAAAAAATTGGCATTTTCGCTCATCACTTCGTGGAATGGGCTAGATTTGGTCAGATCTTGATCCAGGCAACCTGGCTCGCTTTTCTCTGGTTCACACAGCTATGCTTGATTTAACTCACTTGCCTGGTGC
This sequence comes from Hyperolius riggenbachi, assembly GCF_040937935.1. Taxonomy (NCBI): domain Eukaryota; kingdom Metazoa; phylum Chordata; class Amphibia; order Anura; family Hyperoliidae; genus Hyperolius; species Hyperolius riggenbachi. The sequence continues at coordinate 433,533,286 of NC_090649.1, forward strand.
TGCTTTTTAACTCTAATTCCTGTGAAAATGTACTTGACTGGAATATCCAATAAATGAAAGACATAAAATGAGCAATAAAACCACCAAACAAATGGATTTCCTTCCTGCATTTCCATCTTGAGGCAATTAGCGCCTATGACTGCGTTATGATGTAACTGGGAAGAGAAGGCCTTTGTCACTTGTTCCATGAGGGCTACTGCTCAGACATCCTGTATAGACCCCAAGCCCAAACCTCTCTCCCAGAACATTTCCTGGTCCAGGAAACCATCGTTACTCATTGTACTGGTAATTATCATCTGGGTTGGAATACTGTACATGCCGAACATCAGACATCAGTCCTTTTGTGGCTACCCAAAAGGCAACACCTGCTGAGCCGATGTAACAACTCTTGGCAGATATACCTACAAGTTAATACAGAGTACTTACACAATCAACCACAATTAAACACGTAGACTTGACGTTATAGGTATAAGAGGCAACTCCTGGATTGGCTCAGGCAACTCCACCTGTTAACTTTCTCTCCCTCTCTCTCCAATTTATGATGCTGCAGTTAACGGAGAAGTTGTTAAAAGAAAACAGTTAATTTTAGCCAATTGACTCGGGCTCTTTGTGAATTGGTAGGTTCCCAAGGAATACAATGCACTAAATCACAGCTTCTTACTCAGATGTTAAACAAATCAAATTCAAGAGGAAATGAAGACGTGTTTGAGTCACTCATCCTCCATAAACCAGGCCTTACGGTTTGCCAATACATACAATGCCATATATTTACTCTTGTTAAACTACACATCACAGGTTTCTTTGACTTTTTCTTTTTTTTGACTTTTCCATTTTGTACAAAGTATCCCGTACGGTAAAACATAATCAGATAACCATATGTCTGAAAACCGAGGAATGGGTGATGACAGTGATACATGGGCAGGATGTAGTCATTTGGATAATTAGTCATTTGGAATATCATTTGTGTATTACATATTTAATGCAAACCTGATTTTTATTTATTTTTTTTGCGTCAGGCTGTCTTTGCTCTGTTCTGAAAATGTTATTTTACTAGTGCACAGTGTCATCCTACCTTGCTGAACAGAACTGCATCATTTCCTATCAATATTTCATGGTGACCACCATCTTGTTTTGTTTTTGTTTGTTTTTTAAAGTAAATCTGTAACTAAAAAAAGTTCCCGTGGGGGGTACTCACCTCGGATGGAAGAAGCCTCCGGAACCTGTGGAGGTTTCCCCCGTCCTCCTGTGTCCCACGGCGGCAGCAATAAAGCTCCCCAAACGGCGGGGATGTAAATATTTACCTTCCCGGCTCCAGCGCAGATGCAGTATTGGCTCTCCGCAACAGCGCCCCCGCTGGAGCCAGGAAATCGGCACTTATCAGCGCTTGTCAGCCTTGTCGAGGGAGGATTCCGGGACACTTTGGGGGAGCCAGCGCTGAACTGCCTGCAGCTATAGGGGTGAGGGAAGCCTCATTGGGACCCTGAGGCTTCCCCCTCCCAAGGTGAGTACCCCCCAGGGGAACTTTTTTTGTTACAGGTTCTCTTTAAGGTCTCAGACACAGTATACGTGCTTTTCTGAGTACTTTTAAACCATCAGCTCTTTCTGAGAGCTTTTTAAAAAATGCTCCCATTGACTTTCATTAAAATCGCTGTAAAATTACGATCGCAGTAAAATGTTGCAATTTTACCAAAATCTCGATTTTACATCGGTTTTACCGCAATTTTAATTAAGTCAATGGGAGCATTTTTTTTTAAATCTCTCAGAAAGAGCTGATGGCTAAAAAGGACTCAGAAAAGCTCTTATAGTGTGCCTGAGCCCTTATAGAGATGAGCTTAAATTTAGGAATATATAGGAGGGCTAGTGTTAGGCATAGGTAGAGGTTTTAATGTGAGTTGTAGGTAGTGGAGTAGCCGTAACATGAGTTGTAGGCAGTGTGGAAGCCAATCATTGATTATCCATACTAATATATTACCGATATTCTAACTATCAGCATCATAATGCGCCCATATAAACACGCAGATAATCTATACGTACTAACAGATGATACCTAATACTTATAGTATGTCTGAGGGGCACAAACAGCTATCTGATGCTACATGGCTGCCTAATTGTCAAGAGGCTGGATAGTGTACTGGTTAAGGGCTCTGCCTCTGACAAAAGTGACTTGGATTTGAATCTTGGCTCTTCCTGGTCAGTAAGCCGACACCAATTCAGTAAGGAGTACTTGGGCTAGACTTTGCAACTCTGCTGCTACTGCCTACTAAGTGTGTGCTTGTGGCAGCAGCTCAAGTGTTTTTTTCTCTTTTTTGGGGGGGAGAGGGGGGGGGGGAGGGGGATTGCTCTCACATGGCTATCTTATACTACCACCTTTTATGGCTACATAATACTATCTGGGAGGGGATATTACAACAAAAATGTTACACAGAGAAAATACTGATATCTAGGGGCATAATGGCTAGTGGCTACCTAATACTGGCATCTGGAAGCAAATGGCTACTTAATTCTTGTATCGGGAAGCATACCGGTGGCTACTTACATTTTGTTTGGATGGCTGGATGGTGTAATGGTTAAAGGGGTTCTTCCGCGAATGAGGAAAAAAAATAAAAAGTGGTTTATGCATAAACTATTAAACATCCTTCTAAGATAGTGTAAAACGTTTTTTTTTTTTTTTTAAATGAATGGTTTCATCAATATAACATGTATTGTAAATAGTGACGGATGAAGGACTGGAAGACTAATCCATTTGTTAGGGGTGTTTTTTTTTTTACTTTCTTTTACAACCATAACTGCTGCCTACATAGTTTTCAGTGATATAACCCACTTCTAGCAGGAATCGCCGTTATAACCCTAACTGCTGAGCTCTGCTGAGCTGCTGAATATGTGTTTACATTGTTGATAGGCAACCAGACCCCATGCAGAGACTTGTTTTGTGAATAGAGTCATAAGCTGCATGGAGAATCAGTCCCATCTACACCATATGATTATTTGTCAGATTCGATTCAATTTGATTCGATTCATTGATTTGATTTGATTTAATCTGACATGTCCGATTCATGATTCAATTTGAATCAAATTGAATCGAATCATGAATTGGACATGTCAGATTGAATCAAATCATATCAATGAACCGAATCAAATTGAATCGAATCTGACAAAGAATCATATGGTGTAGATGGGACTGATTCTCCCTGCAGCTTATGACTCTTTTCACAAAAGGAGTCTCTGCACCAGGGTCTGGTTGCCTAGCAACAATGTAAACACATATTCAGCAGCTCAGCGGAGCTCAGCTATTAGGGTTATAACGGCGATTCCTGCTAGAAGTGGGTTATACCACTGAAAACTATGTAGGCAGCATGGTTGTGAAAAGAAAGTTAAAAAAAAAACACCCTTAACAAATGGATTAGCCTCCCAGCCGTCATCCGTCACTATTTACAATACATGTTATATTGATGAAACCATTCATTTAAAAAAAAAAAAAAACTTTTTACACTATTTTACAAGGATGTTTAATAGTTTATGCATAAACCACTTTTTATTTTTTTCCTCATTCGTGAAAGAACCCCTTTAAGGAGACCTGGGTTCAAATCTCGGCTCTGCCTGTTCAGTAAGCCAGCACCTATTCAGTAGGAGACCTTAGGCAAGTCTCCCTACACTGCTACTGCCTAAAGAGCACGCCCCAGTGGCTTCAGCTCTGGCGCTTTGAGTCCGCCAGGAGAAAAGCACGATATAAATGTTATTTGTCTTGTTGTCTGGATGAGAGACAATAGTGGATGTCACTAGTGTACAATAAGAGCTGCCATTTATCGAAAACTTACATACATGGACACTCTGTCGACTGGCTTTCTTCAACCATCATTTCCTGATGATGCAGCAACTTGTTGGAGAGTCTGCATGTATGCAAGTTTTCAATAAATGGAATCTCATATTCCTAATTTTTCTTGAAATTGCTTATTTTGTGATACGACAGCTCAGGGCTTAGAGTTCACAGACTTATTTATTTGTGTTACAGATCTTAGGAGATCTTTTCAATTCCAGTAATTGTGAGACTCACAAGGACTAATGCTGGGTACACACGTTACGATTTTCCGTAAGATAGATGCATTCGATTGATAAATTGCCTCATGCCCGATATTACTCCCGATTGATTCTGCACTCGATTTCTCATAGAAGTGAATGGAAAATGATAAGAAAAATGAGTGAAGATAAGAAAATCGAGCGCACAATTGAGTGGAAAAAACGATCTGGTGGGATAATCGAGTGGAAAATCGTAACATGTGTACCCAGCATAAGAATAAAGCAATATCACAACAACAATGCAAAACCGTCTTCCTGTGAACTCTCTTCTTCCCACGATGCTTCAAGCTCCGGCATTCAAACAAAACCGGAGCATGAGGCACCGTTGGAGGAAGAGAACTTCAAGGAAGGTGGTTTTGTGTTGTCACTGCAAAATTGTTTTATTCTTAGTCCCCATGAGTTTTACCATTAGTGGAATTGAAGAGATCGCCTAAGATCTACAAAGCTGTCCTTTGTGGTACTACAGAGCAGCACCGGCAACAACGACTACAGACACCACTTAAATCGCACCCATTGTGACACAGCAGGGGTATACTACAACACCCAGCATCTCTTTAATAAGGAGGCCATCTTTTTAATTGCCATCTCCTCTGCCCCTGGGGAATGTTTGTCTGGGAACCCGTGTATAAGTCGACCCCTATACTTTTATTTCGTGAGTCAGACCTACATTTCTAGACTTATAGTCAAGTATATACAGTAGTTACCAACTGATCGCATCTGCTTTTTTTATTCCAGATAATTCTGAGTTTTTTTTCTCCAACATCTCACGTCAATGATGTAGCACTATAAATATTAAATAAAAAAATAATATTAATTAAAAAAAATGACACATGCCTAAAGCCAGCAGATCTTGAAACGAGTTATGAAAATGTCCACAGCGCTTAAAAGATAAATATCTTTAATAATCCAAATTCATAAAACAATGATAATTGATCCTAGGCCACAAGAAAACTTATAGCACCTTCCCCACTCTGTACAAACATTCAACTCTCACACCACTCGCTCTGTCTCACTGCAGTGAGTGCGTGCAAAAATGCCGTAAAAAATAGGGATCCCAGTAAAGAATCAAAAAAACCAAAGTTCCACAGGCACATGAATAAAAGGTTCAAATTGTAGGCGTCGCACTGATTCCAATGCAAGTCCCAGTCAGCCTGCCTGCCCAGCAGTAGCTGACCCAAAGTTCAATCTTCAGTCAAATTGGCAATAATGTTGCTCATACGTTACCCTCCTGAATTGGGGCAAGATCACGGCTCCACGTTCTGCCTCAATCCGTCACCCGTTTGGCCAGTTACGTGGTTGCGGAGAGGCTAGTTGTATAGCACTGTCGGGGCTAGATTCCGGATAGATGCGGAAGTGAAACGCTCCACAGCGGTGGATTAGTTTTCAGTGACGTCACTCTAACGTGCGGCGCAGGGTTGCTGACGTTTCAAGGGGTACGCCCCTCTTCCTCAGAGCTGTCCATTCGCCGCCAGTCCACCGCTTATGAGCGTCCACTCCTCCTCAGAACTCCGCCCCTTCACCATGGAGATTAATCAGCATATTATGACTTCCTCATTCCTCTATTAGCACGCAGTATAACCCCTCTGCATTACACATAGGTAGTCACTGATGTTTGTTTGATATTTGGCATTTACTCAGCATTTCTCCGGCATTTTCAACGTTTCTTAGCATTTTCTCAGCATTTATATAGCCTTTTTATGGCGTTTTTCGTCAGTTAGTGGAATCGCATTCTTTGTTTAGTGTCATGTTAATGACATAATGTATAGGTGAAAAACCAGCCTATATATTCATTTATTCCAGTCTAATTCTCACAGGGAGACTGTTCTAATCCTCTTACTTTATCATAAAATTTGATTGTAACAATAATTGTAAAAATATTTGTAAAAATACATATGATCATACTAAAATCCACATGTCCACAATTTTCACATCAATCTTCAAGCACTCCTCCTTCATTTTCAACAGATGGCCTAAAAAACACATTTGATTGGCATCAGCCTAAAAAAGCATACATTTCAAAATCACAATTTAACCCTTTTGGAGTCATAGTATCCATTTTAAAAATCCATGCAGATTCTATACGGGATAATTTTTTGATATAATCCCCTCCTCTCCATTCTCTTTCTACCTTCTCCACACCACAGAAAGAGGAGCCCCGTATTTGGCAATTATGTACCCTCTTGTAATGCATAGATAACGGATGTTTTTCATAACCTCTTGATACATTATAAAGGTGCTCCCCCATTCTTTTCTTCAATGTACGTTTTGTGCGCCCTATATACTGCTTATTGCACGGGCAGCTAATCATATAAATCAACCCCTTAGTGGAGCAAGAAAAATTACCCTTAATCGGAAATGTTTCTCCAGTATGGAATGAAGTGACCTCCTGTGTCACTCTCAAACCTCCAGCTGCCTCACACATCCCACAATCTCCACATCTTCTAAATTTACCTCCCCTACGGTTGGACGGACAGGGGGGGTTGGGCACTGTAGGTGCTATTATTTGCCCCACATTGGTACTCCTCCTATAAATAATTCTAGGAAACTCCTCCAAATATTCATTTAATAACTCATCCTCTTTTAGTATTCCCCAATATTTATTAATAATTTTCTTGACCTTCCCGGCCTGTTCACAGTAATCCATAAGGAGGGCTGGGCAATGATCTAGTCCTGTAACTGGGCCCTTCTTTCCTGTCAAGAGTACCTCTCTGTTCAACGTATCAGTTTCTTTTAAAGCTGTTTCTAACAGATTGTCATCATACCCCTTTTCCCTGAAACGTTCACTTAGGACACCTGTTTCCTGCATGAAATCTTCTGGCCTGGAACAGTTGCGTTTAAGACGAAAAAATTGACCTTTAGGTACATTTGTAAGCCACCTAGATAGGTGACAACTGTCAATATTAATGAAACTATTGCAGTCCACTGGCTTGAAAAAGGTTCGCGTATGGAGCAAATCTGCTTCTATAAAGACGGTAAGATCCAAAAAATTTACCGATAATTCGCTATATTCAACCGTAAATCTAAGATTGTACGTGTTAATCCCAATCTCGTTTAGAAAAATCTCCAAAGATGGGGCTCCACCCCTCCAGATAAAAAATACGTCATCAATAAAACGTCGCCAGAATACGAGGCCCGCGCCGGAGCACACAGCCCACCGGTCAAGGGTATACGCCTCCCAGTGGGCCATGTACAGATTAGCAAACGCCGGCGCGAACCTCGTACCCATGGCTGTTCCAGTGCGTTGAAGATAAAATGCGCCATCAAAGTAAAAATAATTATGTTTAAGAATAAACAACATACTTTCTAGTATAAACCTCACTTGTTCATCTTTCAACCTTTCATCTCTCCGAAGAAAATATTCTGTTGCCAATATGCCCATATCATGCTCTATGACCGTGTATAAAGAACTCACGTCCAGAGTGCATAATATGTCACCTCTAATCCATTCGACCTTCGCCAACTCCCTTAAAAAGTGGCCCGTATCTTTCAGATAGGCCGGGGTTAACACTACCTGTTTTTGTAAAAAACCGTCTACATATTTTGAAAGATTGGCAGTCAGAGACCCTATGCCCGATATAATCGGGCGACCGGGAGGGTTTATCAATTGTTTGTGCACCTTGGGGAGGTGGTAATATATTGGTATTCTGGGATTATCGTTCATTAAAAACTCATATTCTTTTCTATTTAATATCCCCACCTCCTTCCCCCTGTCTAATAAATTCTTTAATTCTCTCTTGTATTGATTAGTTGGATCCCCTTTCAGGGACTTATAAGTACCTTTATCTGCAAGTTGCCTCTCGGCCTCAGTCATATAGTCTTCCAACCCCTGAATAACCACCCCACCCCCTTTGTCTGCAGGTCGTATTACTATGGAATCATCTTCTCTCAACAATTTCATAGCCCTTCTCTCTGTGTTAGTTAGATTATCCTGTATTCTGTCCTTAGTGTTTATTCTTTTGAGGTCTCTTACAACCATTGTTTCGAAAGTCGTCATAGCTTTGCTATATTCATGGCTGGGAAAAAAATACGATTGTGGTTTTAGATTTGAATGGCAGAAATACGATTCATTATTGGTGCTCTCCGCACCTTTAGCTTGTTTCATGAAATGTTTCTTTAGGCATAATTTCCTCATATACCTTTTTATGTCGATAAAAGTACTAAACTTATTGACCTTCGATGAGGGGGCAAACTTCAAACCCTTACCTAATATAGTGATTTCAGGCTCTGTAAGAACCCTATTACTTAAATTGTAAATCCCCATGGATACAGGATCTATTGTGGGAGAAAGTTTAGAGGATATTACTCTTTTGATTTTTTTGGAGTGCTTACCTCCTCTCCGCCCTCTAACATGTTTCTGTTTCTTTTGCCCTTCCCTAAAAAAGGCAGCATAGTGGTCTGATTTGTTCCCTCTTTATCACTCAATTTCTGTTTTTCTCTGTTCTTACTGCTGCCTCCTAGTGAGCTTCTCGACGGTTTTTCTTTTAGTCCTAATATTCCACTATTCTCTTGATTGGGGGAACCCAACATTAAAGTAGTCCTGTAGTCCAGAAATTGGGGTTTGGTTTTTCGTATTTTTGGGGTTTTTGGGCTCGTTGTCTTTTTTGGAAGGATTCCCACTGATAATGCTGAATATTTATTTTGTAATTTAATTGTATTGGTACTGCTTGCTTTTGGGATAGCCCCCTCTAGATGTTTATCTCTCGGGGGATTCTGTATTACATCTAGTGCCTCCCTCTCTCGTTTGGAGCGGTTTTCTAGAGACACCTCCTCCCTTTGAACTGTCTGAACTTCCAAGGGCTCAGTTCCCGTGGCCTGCAGGCGGGGTACAGACCCAGACGGACCTCCTAAAATATTTACGTCCATCTCGGTCTGCGACCTCACCAAATCACAGGCCAAGTCGAGCTGCACCTCCGGATCCACCTGAGAGGATCCAAAGCTCACAGCTGCGCCCCCAGTTGTCAAACCTGGCGGATTGTTGTTCTCAATTACATCCACCCTGGATGGCAATCCGAGGGCGATATTAGCTGATTGCTCTGTCACCCCCCCAGTGACCCCCTCCCCATCCTTAATCATAGCTGTTTCAACAATATCCTCCAGGGGGTTGGATTCTTCCACCCTCTCACTCATCATCCCGTCTCGTTGAAATTTCTTAGTTTTCCTCTTAATGATATCCTCCTCCAGCAATGTTAACCTCACTTGAATATTAGTTTCCATGGTCTTATATACTTCAGATTCCTGATATTGTTCTAAATCTGTATATGCTTTCCTAATGGCCTCCCCGGACTCCAGTAATTGAATCCTACGCACTTCCGATAGGAACCCCAAAACCTGCATAGAAAAACCATGAAACATCTTGTCCCACTCTCTCTGATTATCACCATATTGCAAATCTAAGGATAAATTTCTGTATAGGGCCAAACCAACCGGACATTTGTCATTCTGAATATATTGATCAAGTGTATGAATTTCCCAAAGATTTCTTGTTTCTGCCATGAGTAATTTCTCTAAAGATCTGCATTGGTACTTGATAGTTTCTGCTTCAAAGCCACTGTTTTGAATAGTAAGTGAATCCTGTGCAAAAAATTGTTCCAGACGTGAATATCTATCACGTCTGTATTGCCATAGATTTGCACTAATGGCTATGGGTCCTTCCATTTGGCTGCAAAGCTGTACTAGGGGAAATAGTAAAAACTTTAAACTGTAAGTTGCAGCTTGCGCCAATTGGTTTAATTCAGCAGCTGATTGGACCAGGCGATCCCCAAAAACCTCAATTTTAAATAGTTATGAAAATGTCCACAGCGCTTAAAAGATAAATATCTTTAATAATCCAAATTCATAAAACAATGATAATTGATCCTAGGCCACAAGAAAACTTATAGCACCTTCCCCACTCTGTACAAACATTCAACTCTCACACCACTCGCTCTGTCTCACTGCAGTGAGTGCGTGCAAAAATGCCGTAAAAAATAGGGATCCCAGTAAAGAATCAAAAAAACCAAAGTTCCACAGGCACATGAATAAAAGGTTCAAATTGTAGGCGTCGCACTGATTCCAATGCAAGTCCCAGTCAGCCTGCCTGCCCAGCAGTAGCTGACCCAAAGTTCAATCTTCAGTCAAATTGGCAATAATGTTGCTCATACGTTACCCTCCTGAATTGGGGCAAGATCACGGCTCCACGTTCTGCCTCAATCCGTCACCCGTTTGGCCAGTTACGTGGTTGCGGAGAGGCTAGTTGTATAGCACTGTCGGGGCTAGATTCCGGATAGATGCGGAAGTGAAACGCTCCACAGCGGTGGATTAGTTTTCAGTGACGTCACTCTAACGTGCGGCGCAGGGTTGCTGACGTTTCAAGGGGTACGCCCCTCTTCCTCAGAGCTGTCCATTCGCCGCCAGTCCACCGCTTATGAGCGTCCACTCCTCCTCAGAACTCCGCCCCTTCACCATGGAGATTAATCAGCATATTATGACTTCCTCATTCCTCTATTAGCACGCAGTATAACCCCTCTGCATTACACATAGGTAGTCACTGATGTTTGTTTGATATTTGGCATTTACTCAGCATTTCTCCGGCATTTTCAACGTTTCTTAGCATTTTCTCAGCATTTATATAGCCTTTTTATGGCGTTTTTCGTCAGTTAGTGGAATCGCATTCTTTGTTTAGTGTCATGTTAATGACATAATGTATAGGTGAAAAACCAGCCTATATATTCATTTATTCCAGTCTAATTCTCACAGGGAGACTGTTCTAATCCTCTTACTTTATCATAAAATTTGATTGTAACAATAATTGTAAAAATATTTGTAAAAATACATATGATCATACTAAAATCCACATGTCCACAATTTTCACATCAATCTTCAAGCACTCCTCCTTCATTTTCAACAGATGGCCTAAAAAACACATTTGATTGGCATCAGCCTAAAAAAGCATACATTTCAAAATCACAATTTAACCCTTTTGGAGTCATAGTATCCATTTTAAAAATCCATGCAGATTCTATACGGGATAATTTTTTGATATAATCCCCTCCTCTCCATTCTCTTTCTACCTTCTCCACACCACAGAAAGAGGAGCCCCGTATTTGGCAATTATGTACCCTCTTGTAATGCATAGATAACGGATGTTTTTCATAACCTCTTGATACATTATAAAGGTGCTCCCCCATTCTTTTCTTCAATGTACGTTTTGTGCGCCCTATATACTGCTTATTGCACGGGCAGCTAATCATATAAATCAACCCCTTAGTGGAGCAAGAAAAATTACCCTTAATCGGAAATGTTTCTCCAGTATGGAATGAAGTGACCTCCTGTGCTGAGAAAATGCTAAGAAACGTTGAAAATGCCGGAGAAATGCTGAGTAAATGCCAAATATCAAACAAACATCAGTGACTACCTATGTGTAATGCAGAGGGGTTATACTGCGTGCTAATAGAGGAATGAGGAAGTCATAATATGCTGATTAATCTCCATGGTGAAGGGGCGGAGTTCTGAGGAGGAGTGGACGCTCATAAGCGGTGGACTGGCGGCGAATGGACAGCTCTGAGGAAGAGGGGCGTACCCCTTGAAACGTCAGCAACCCTGCGCCGCACGTTAGAGTGACGTCACTGAAAACTAATCCACCGCTGTGGAGCGTTTCACTTCCGCATCTATCCGGAATCTAGCCCCGACAGTGCTATACAACTAGCCTCTCCGCAACCACGTAACTGGCCAAACGGGTGACGGATTGAGGCAGAACGTGGAGCCGTGATCTTGCCCCAATTCAGGAGGGTAACGTATGAGCAACATTATTGCCAATTTGACTGAAGATTGAACTTTGGGTCAGCTACTGCTGGGCAGGCAGGCTGACTGGGACTTGCATTGGAATCAGTGCGACGCCTACAATTTGAACCTTTTATTCATGTGCCTGTGGAACTTTGGTTTTTTTGATTCTTTACTGGGATCCCTATTTTTTACGGCATTTTTGCACGCACTCACTGCAGTGAGACAGAGCGAGTGGTGTGAGAGTTGAATGTTTGTACAGAGTGGGGAAGGTGCTATAAGTTTTCTTGTGGCCTAGGATCAATTATCATTGTTTTATGAATTTGGATTATTAAAGATATTTATCTTTTAAGCGCTGTGGACATTTTCATAACTATTTAAAATTGAGGTTTTTGGGGATCGCCTGGTCCAATCAGCTGCTGAATTAAACCAATTGGCGCAAGCTGCAACTTACAGTTTAAAGTTTTTACTATTTCCCCTAGTACAGCTTTGCAGCCAAATGGAAGGACCCATAGCCATTAGTGCAAATCTATGGCAATACAGACGTGATAGATATTCACGTCTGGAACAATTTTTTGCACAGGATTCACTTACTATTCAAAACAGTGGCTTTGAAGCAGAAACTATCAAGTACCAATGCAGATCTTTAGAGAAATTACTCATGGCAGAAACAAGAAATCTTTGGGAAATTCATACACTTGATCAATATATTCAGAATGACAAATGTCCGGTTGGTTTGGCCCTATACAGAAATTTATCCTTAGATTTGCAATATGGTGATAATCAGAGAGAGTGGGACAAGATGTTTCATGGTTTTTCTATGCAGGTTTTGGGGTTCCTATCGGAAGTGCGTAGGATTCAATTACTGGAGTCCGGGGAGGCCATTAGGAAAGCATATACAGATTTAGAACAATATCAGGAATCTGAAGTATATAAGACCATGGAAACTAATATTCAAGTGAGGTTAACATTGCTGGAGGAGGATATCATTAAGAGGAAAACTAAGAAATTTCAACGAGACGGGATGATGAGTGAGAGGGTGGAAGAATCCAACCCCCTGGAGGATATTGTTGAAACAGCTACGATTAAGGATGGGGAGGGGGTCACTGGGGGGGTGACAGAGCAATCAGCTAATATCGCCCTCGGATTGCCATCCAGGGTGGATGTAATTGAGAACAACAATCCGCCAGGTTTGACAACTGGGGGCGCAGCTGTGAGCTTTGGATCCTCTCAGGTGGATCCGGAGGTGCAGCTCGACTTGGCCTGTGATTTGGTGAGGTCGCAGACCGAGATGGACGTAAATATTTTAGGAGGTCCGTCTGGGTCTGTACCCCGCCTGCAGGCCACGGGAACTGAGCCCTTGGAAGTTCAGACAGTTCAAAGGGAGGAGGTGTCTCTAGAAAACCGCTCCAAACGAGAGAGGGAGGCACTAGATGTAATACAGAATCCCCCGAGAGATAAACATCTAGAGGGGGCTATCCCAAAAGCAAGCAGTACCAATACAATTAAATTACAAAATAAATATTCAGCATTATCAGTGGGAATCCTTCCAAAAAAGACAACGAGCCCAAAAACCCCAAAAATACGAAAAACCAAACCCCAATTTCTGGACTACAGGACTACTTTAATGTTGGGTTCCCCCAATCAAGAGAATAGTGGAATATTAGGACTAAAAGAAAAACCGTCGAGAAGCTCACTAGGAGGCAGCAGTAAGAACAGAGAAAAACAGAAATTGAGTGATAAAGAGGGAACAAATCAGACCACTATGCTGCCTTTTTTAGGGAAGGGCAAAAGAAACAGAAACATGTTAGAGGGCGGAGAGGAGGTAAGCACTCCAAAAAAATCAAAAGAGTAATATCCTCTAAACTTTCTCCCACAATAGATCCTGTATCCATGGGGATTTACAATTTAAGTAATAGGGTTCTTACAGAGCCTGAAATCACTATATTAGGTAAGGGTTTGAAGTTTGCCCCCTCATCGAAGGTCAATAAGTTTAGTACTTTTATCGACATAAAAAGGTATATGAGGAAATTATGCCTAAAGAAACATTTCATGAAACAAGCTAAAGGTGCGGAGAGCACCAATAATGAATCGTATTTCTGCCATTCAAATCTAAAACCACAATCGTATTTTTTTCCCAGCCATGAATATAGCAAAGCTATGACGACTTTCGAAACAATGGTTGTAAGAGACCTCAAAAGAATAAACACTAAGGACAGAATACAGGATAATCTAACTAACACAGAGAGAAGGGCTATGAAATTGTTGAGAGAAGATGATTCCATAGTAATACGACCTGCAGACAAAGGGGGTGGGGTGGTTATTCAGGGGTTGGAAGACTATATGACTGAGGCCGAGAGGCAACTTGCAGATAAAGGTACTTATAAGTCCCTGAAAGGGGATCCAACTAATCAATACAAGAGAGAATTAAAGAATTTATTAGACAGGGGGAAGGAGGTGGGGATATTAAATAGAAAAGAATATGAGTTTTTAATGAACGATAATCCCAGAATACCAATATATTACCACCTCCCCAAGGTGCACAAACAATTGATAAACCCTCCCGGTCGCCCGATTATATCGGGCATAGGGTCTCTGACTGCCAATCTTTCAAAATATGTAGACGGTTTTTTACAAAAACAGGTAGTGTTAACCCCGGCCTATCTGAAAGATACGGGCCACTTTTTAAGGGAGTTGGCGAAGGTCGAATGGATTAGAGGTGACATATTATGCACTCTGGACGTGAGTTCTTTATACACGGTCATAGAGCATGATATGGGCATATTGGCAACAGAATATTTTCTTCGGAGAGATGAAAGGTTGAAAGATGAACAAGTGAGGTTTATACTAGAAAGTATGTTGTTTATTCTTAAACATAATTATTTTTACTTTGATGGCGCATTTTATCTTCAACGCACTGGAACGGCCATGGGTACGAGGTTCGCGCCGGCGTTTGCTAATCTGTACATGGCCCACTGGGAGGCGTATACCCTTGACCGGTGGGCTGTGTGCTCCGGCGCGGGCCTCGTATTCTGGCGACGTTTTATTGATGACGTATTTTTTATCTGGAGGGGTGGAGCCCCATCTTTGGAGATTTTTCTAAACGAGATTGGGATTAACACGTACAATCTTAGATTTACGGTTGAATATAGCGAATTATCGGTAAATTTTTTGGATCTTACCGTCTTTATAGAAGCAGATTTGCTCCATACGCGAACCTTTTTCAAGCCAGTGGACTGCAATAGTTTCATTAATATTGACAGTTGTCACCTATCTAGGTGGCTTACAAATGTACCTAAAGGTCAATTTTTTCGTCTTAAACGCAACTGTTCCAGGCCAGAAGATTTCATGCAGGAAACAGGTGTCCTAAGTGAACGTTTCAGGGAAAAGGGGTATGATGACAATCTGTTAGAAACAGCTTTAAAAGAAACTGATACGTTGAACAGAGAGGTACTCTTGACAGGAAAGAAGGGCCCAGTTACAGGACTAGATCATTGCCCAGCCCTCCTTATGGATTACTGTGAACAGGCCGGGAAGGTCAAGAAAATTATTAATAAATATTGGGGAATACTAAAAGAGGATGAGTTATTAAATGAATATTTGGAGGAGTTTCCTAGAATTATTTATAGGAGGAGTACCAATGTGGGGCAAATAATAGCACCTACAGTGCCCAACCCCCCCTGTCCGTCCAACCGTAGGGGAGGTAAATTTAGAAGATGTGGAGATTGTGGGATGTGTGAGGCAGCTGGAGGTTTGAGAGTGACACAGGAGGTCACTTCATTCCATACTGGAGAAACATTTCCGATTAAGGGTAATTTTTCTTGCTCCACTAAGGGGTTGATTTATATGATTAGCTGCCCGTGCAATAAGCAGTATATAGGGCGCACAAAACGTACATTGAAGAAAAGAATGGGGGAGCACCTTTATAATGTATCAAGAGGTTATGAAAAACATCCGTTATCTATGCATTACAAGAGGGTACATAATTGCCAAATACGGGGCTCCTCTTTCTGTGGTGTGGAGAAGGTAGAAAGAGAATGGAGAGGAGGGGATTATATCAAAAAATTATCCCGTATAGAATCTGCATGGATTTTTAAAATGGATACTATGACTCCAAAAGGGTTAAATTGTGATTTTGAAATGTATGCTTTTTTAGGCTGATGCCAATCAAATGTGTTTTTTAGGCCATCTGTTGAAAATGAAGGAGGAGTGCTTGAAGATTGATGTGAAAATTGTGGACATGTGGATTTTAGTATGATCATATGTATTTTTACAAATATTTTTACAATTATTGTTACAATCAAATTTTATGATAAAGTAAGAGGATTAGAACAGTCTCCCTGTGAGAATTAGACTGGAATAAATGAATATATAGGCTGGTTTTTCACCTATACATTATGTCATTAACATGACACTAAACAAAGAATGCGATTCCACTAACTGACGAAAAACGCCATAAAAAGGCTATATAAATGCTGAGAAAATGCTAAGAAACGTTGAAAATGCCGGAGAAATGCTGAGTAAATGCCAAATATCAAACAAACATCAGTGACTACCTATGTGTAATGCAGAGGGGTTATACTGCGTGCTAATAGAGGAATGAGGAAGTCATAATATGCTGATTAATCTCCATGGTGAAGGGGCGGAGTTCTGAGGAGGAGTGGACGCTCATAAGCGGTGGACTGGCGGCGAATGGACAGCTCTGAGGAAGAGGGGCGTACCCCTTGAAACGTCAGCAACCCTGCGCCGCACGTTAGAGTGACGTCACTGAAAACTAATCCACCGCTGTGGAGCGTTTCACTTCCGCATCTATCCGGAATCTAGCCCCGACAGTGCTATACAACTAGCCTCTCCGCAACCACGTAACTGGCCAAACGGGTGACGGATTGAGGCAGAACGTGGAGCCGTGATCTTGCCCCAATTCAGGAGGGTAACGTATGAGCAACATTATTGCCAATTTGACTGAAGATTGAACTTTGGGTCAGCTACTGCTGGGCAGGCAGGCTGACTGGGACTTGCATTGGAATCAGTGCGACGCCTACAATTTGAACCTTTTATTCATGTGCCTGTGGAACTTTGGTTTTTTTGATTCTTTACTGGGATCCCTATTTTTTACGGCATTTTTGCACGCACTCACTGCAGTGAGACAGAGCGAGTGGTGTGAGAGTTGAATGTTTGTACAGAGTGGGGAAGGTGCTATAAGTTTTCTTGTGGCCTAGGATCAATTATCATTGTTTTATGAATTTGGATTATTAAAGATATTTATCTTTTAAGCGCTGTGGACATTTTCATAACTATTTAAAATTGAGGTTTTTGGGGATCGCCTGGTCCAATCAGCTGCTGAATTAAACCAATTGGCGCAAGCTGCAACTTACAGTTTAAAGATCTTGAAACGAGCCCAGAGTATCGTTCTTTCCTTGCACTGAGTCCGTTAGCTGCCTGTTTGTAATATTAACTTGGTGGTTTGACTTTTAGCAACAATCTGTTCTATGCAGCAATAGCAGCGCACACACTGACCGTGGCCAACCAAAGCACATAGCTCAAGCCCAGCTGAGAGTGATTATTTGAGAATACCAACTGTGTGTTCTTCCTTTCTTGTCTAGTCCTCCAATGCTATTTTAGGAATTGTTAAAGTCCCAGTGTTTGTCCTTCTTCTTAGACTGAAAATACAAAAGTCAGACAGAGTAGCAGTATATCGACCTCCACTATAAATATTTTCTATTCTGAAGGAAAAAGGAGGGTCAAATGTAATTTTTATTTTTTTAGATCATGGAATAAATGGATTAGAATTATGTCTCTACAGGTTCTGATTTATTCAGGTCATAATATGTCCAGGGAAAAATTAATCAGTTTCAGCTGGAAATCTATTTGTGCTCTAGAAGATGTTTTGTCATTGTAAAAGTGACTTCTTCAGTGCAAATGAGGTGAAGGAAATACCTAGCTCTTTATACATACAGATAATTCATTCACTATAGGCCAGAGCCGTTTCTGGGGACAGGCAATCCAAGCAAAGGGCTGGATGCCCTCTAGTGTACAGTATGCAGTCATGCTCGCTTTGTATTAATGACATTCTGTTTCAACCTGCAGTGTAAAGTACTGTATATACTAGCTTTTGAAATGACGGAGTGGAATACTGATCTTACCCCATTCTTTTATTCACCTTACCTGTGCATGTGTATGTGGGGAAGGGGGGAAAAGTTTAGCTTGGGGCACCATATACAGTGGGTTGCAAAAGTATTCAGCCCCCTTGAAGTTTTCCACATTTTGTCACATTACTGCCACAAACATGCATCAATTTTATTGGAATTCCACGTGAAAGACCAATACAAAGTGTTGTACATGTGAGAAGTGGATCGAAAATCATACATCATTCCAAACATTTTTTACAGATAAATAACTGCAAAGTGGGGTGTGCATAATTATTCGGCCCCCTGAGTCAATACTTTTGCTGCAATTACAGCTGCCAGTCTTTTAGGGTATGTCTCTACCAGTTTTGCACATCTAGAGACTGAAATCCTTGCCCATTCTTCTTTGCAAAACAGCTCCAGCTCAGTGAGATTAGATGGATAGCGTTTGTGAACAGCAGTTTTCAGATCTTGCCACAGATTCTCGATTGGATTTAGATCTGGACTTTGACTGGGCCATTCTAACACATAGATAGGTTTTGTTTTAAACCATTCCATTGTTGCCCTGGCTTTATGTTTAGGGTCATTGTCCTGCTGGAAGGTGAACCTCCACCCCAGTCCAGGGCCGGTTTAAGCAACAATGGGGCCCCAGGGCAAAAAAAACCTGGGCCCCCCCCCCCCCCCAACATATACCCCGGAACAAAAATTGGCATTAGGGGACCTTTTTTGCAGCTGGTATAGTCAGGGTGTGAAGTCCCAATCGGTCAGAGCTCCACATTCTGGCTATCCCAGCCTGCATGGGGGACAAGGGGTTAAAAAGTTTCAGGAGAAGGGACCCCACATAATTAAAAAAAAAAAAAATTCCCACACTCTAAACATAAAAAAAAATTGGGAAAATAGGAAAAAATGCCAGGGATCTTCATACAGCCATATTGCGGCTGTATAGCGATCCCTGGCCAAAGCGCTGCGGCTGCGTATAGACCCCCTGGAAACCCCGTCAGGAAATTTATTGCACTTTCGTTTGATGCATGTAAAATTACACTACCGTTAGGTTTGCTACTAAAAGTTACATTTACCGCATTTAAAACTATACTTTTTTCCTTCTAAATTTTAAAATCGATTTTCTCAAAAACTATAAGGTCTTTTTGAAAAATAATTTTTTCCTCTTATTCCTAATGATCTCCTTAACATATCCTGCAAATTTAGGGTTTCTAGCATTTAAGGTGGATTTGCTATTAACCATTAAAGTCGGCAGGTTTTTAAATGTGTTTTTTTTTTCCTTTGAAACTTTAAAATCGATTTTCTCAAAAACTATAAGGCCGATTTGAAATTTTTTTTTTCCTCTTGTAGCCACTGGGGGCCCCTACAAGCTCTGGGGCCCTGGGGCAGCTGCCTACTTTGCCTTAATGGTAGCGCCGGCCCTGCCCCAGTCTCAAGTCTTTTGCAGTATCCAAGAGGTTTTCTTCCAAGTTTGCCCTGTATTTGACTCCATCCATCTTCCCATCAACTCTGACCAGCTTCCCTGTCACTGCTGAAGATAAGCACCCCCCGAGCATGATGCTGCCACCACCATATTTGGCAGTGGGGATGGTGTGTTCAGAGTGATGTGCAGTGTTAGTTTTCTGCCACACATAGCGTTTTGCATTTTGGCCAATGCTAATGTGAGTGATGCAGCACGGTCCACTTTGGGTGTAGAGTCCATGTGACCTCCCTGAATTTTAAGACCCACATAGATGACTATGGGGGAGATCTTAGGGTGGAAGGCAAAGAGAGATGAGTTTATTTGCGGAGATTAGTTTTAAGAGGTGATTAAATTTACTTGTGCTTAACCAAAACCTAAACACCTAAAGTATAAAAAATAGATACTTACATCCATAGTGGAAAGCCTTTGGATAGTCCAGTGGCTTTCAGGATTCTCCAATAGCTCACCGTTCTAGCGCAGGAAACCTTTTCATCTACTGGCGGCACCCCTGGGCCATGGACAAGTGCTTCATTCTACTGGGCATGTACAGACCAGTCCAGTCTGGATGCATTTGTCCACGATCGTACTCATGGACAGAAGTAACCTATTTGACTTATGTTTAGTCAAATTGGTCTAGAACAGGCATGGACAAACTTGGCACTCCAGCTGTCTAGAACTACAAGTCCCACAATGCATTTGCCTTTATGAGTCATGCCTGTGGCTGTAAGACTCCTGCAATGCATTGTGGGACTTGTAGTTCCTTAACAGCTGGAGGGCCAAGTTTGCCCCTGCCTGGTCTAGAAGGACCCTGGCCTGGAACGGTTTACTGTTGGAAGATCCAGGAAATCTCTGAACCATCCAAAGGCTGTTAAATATCTAGCTTTTTTTTGCTTCAGGCGTACTTTAAGAAATATACTTAAATATTTTTTTTCTATTTTAACCATTATGGTTGTAGAAACGACTTCCAGAGTTCATACAAACGTTATGGAGATTCGGTGGTTCATTGAACAGGAAATGAAGAAAACGTTACCTAGTGGGAACACAGACAAAAATAAAAGGCCAAAAGAGACTGTAGGTACTTTCCACATTATCCAAACGACAACATTCAGGTTTCTAGAGCTGAACTTTCTATGTGCTTAGGAAAAGTGCCTGGACTGGCAGAAAATAGAGATTTATAAATGAGTTAGGCACAAGAGTTGGACCGGTACATATCCAGAGGTCTCAGTTACATTTACAACCTTCAGTATTTGCACATCTCAGCAAGGAAGTTGTAAGTCTTCTCTATGTGAAAGATACCACCAACATCTCAAGCTGGTATTTCTTAGCTATAAATCTAGTCATTTTGCATTCTTGTAGGTCTGTTCTCAGTGATTTCTGGGGTTTTTTCTATTATTTTTTCTTTTAACAGGGGGCGCCATTACGTTGAGATTTATAACGTCGTTTGTTTTGCAAGTGAATAATTGAGTATATTTTTGTACTTAATATATTCTCATTTTTGCTTCAAGCGGGCACAGCTTTGCTGTTTTTCTTAGACATTTTTAACCACCGCAGGAAGCAATATTTTTAAGCCACAATTTATAGACTTCAAGGAAAGGTATATAAAAACTGAGCAAGATGTGTTCTGGTAGACTGGAGAAGGTTAGACACTTTAGTGAGAGCAGGGATGGGCAGACTGATTTTTAAAATTACATAAAATATATATACCGTACTTTATATTATACAATGTGTGTTGTAAAATAATACTAAAACCAAAGTCAAATTAAACAAAGCTAATTCTTCTAATTGCCATTAAGCTGATAACTTACCATACAGAAGCAGATTGGTGGGATGAATACCTATATCATTCATGGGTCAAATGTGTTTCCGAAACTGCACCCTCTAGTGGCCGGAAGATTCAGTTTCATGAATGAAGATGGGAGCCTCTGTATTCTTCCCACTTCAGGCTACCTTTAAAGCCCTAGTTCAGTTCAGCATAATGAATCCATAATATACCTGATCAAATCTAACGTGCATTGCACACCAGTGCCCTAGGAGTCCAGAATGCTTAAAAACCTCTGCATGAGTTGCTGTACAGAGGGGAAGTCATTACTACTTACCTTACTCACCTGGACTAACTGATAGCTCAAGGTAACCCAGAATCACTTGGATAAGGGTCTCAAAGGAACTAAAAAGCCCTCTTATTAAAATGCTTGATATGAGCAGGCCCTGAACAGGCCTTAAACATGGAAGTACTGGTTCTCACATGTGGCCAGCATCTGAGCGGTGTTCTATACAATCGAACAGGTGCCCGGTAAGCTGAGTGTATAAAAGCAGAGAGGAGCCTGGGAGACACTAATGGAGAAAGCCAGGAAGCGGCCACCGTCAGTCCATTAAAAATTCCTGTATGTGCAATACTACAGGAGCGTATGTAGGTGCAATAACGTTGTAAGATCCAGGTGGCCGCTCATGACAGCGGAACGCCGAGACCCACGATGAGGCACAAGCCTCTGGGTCTCGGCAAGCATCTGACGTCACTGGAGCCATGGCGCTCAGCTCCCATTGGATAAGCGGCGGACGCGTTCTCAGTACCACGTGTGCACATTGTGTGCCAGCCTTCCTGCTCACACGCTGCTTTTTGATTGGTTACTTTGGATTCCTTTGTTTTCTGATTGGTTAGTCCTTGTATAAAGCTAAAGTGAGCGCCCTCTGTCATCGCCCGTGATAGCTTATGCTGTGGTTTGTTGCTGAGATTGCGCTCACACACCTGATTGATCTTGTTGCTGACTTTGCCTGTATCCTGACCAAGCTTTACTCTAGATTGATCCCTGTTGCCGACCACTGCTTGTTCCTGATCACGTCTTCTGATTGGATTACCTGTTGCCGACTCTGTTTGTAACTGGATTTGCCTGATCGCCGCCTGAATTGACCCCCGCTTGTTAAAGGACTCCCATAAACTCAGTCTAGACCGACATCGGCTTGAACTGACCACGCTACCTGTAAAGTGTTTGAACTGCCTACCTACCCTCTCCAGCCTGTAGTCACCTGGCTATCATCTGGACTGCCTCAGTTTTCATGCCTCAGGTGACTATATCACTTGTGAACACTGTGCCTTGTATTACTCATATTGCTTGTTTGGTGAATACTATCTGTCGGTCTGTATGCTACATCTACCTGCAGGGTTATTGTAGTTCTGAGTTAGCTAGGAGTTTGTGCAGGTGTTATGGGCTGGGCTATAGGTCAGTCATATGGGCATACAGCCTGACCTATAGTCATTGACCAGACAAGCCTGACAAGTTTTTTTATTTTATTTAAATGTAATGGTTTCCCACTATGGGAGTCACTGAGGCTATTGTTCAGGAGCTGGAGCTTTGATGATTGCATTGTAAAGAGGAGGCCGGTGTATTGTAAAGAAGAGAGGACAGGGTTGGGGAACACGGCGTTAGGGTACCGCTCAGCATGCTGTGTGTTAACCAGACAATGTGTGCATTTACAGTGGCAGTGAAGCATATTTTCATTGCATCGTATGCTTCTCTGTATGGTCGCCCCACACTTCTAACTTGTGATACTGTTACCATCACCACGCAACATGCAAAGTGTGAAATGACCCTTAGACCAATTATGGGGACAGCCAGGTAAACTACCAGTATGTTTTTGGAATGTGGGAGGAATCCAGAATGCCTGGTGGAAACCCATGCAATCACAGGGAATGATGGAGCAGAGCGTTCTATGCAAGTAGATAGGCACTCAGTTTAACAAGTCAGAACTCTTTACTGAAAACATGCAGAGATAATTCATACACAGGAAAATGTAGCTTACTTAGAAACAGAGAGGAGCACAGAGAATACAGGAAATAACAATCCCATAAAAATCATCATCTTATTTTACACACAATGACATCTTAAAGTTATTTTACTATACTGCAGTCTAAGGTAATAATGTTAAATCTCTCATAGGGTAAAGATACAAACTCCATGCAGACAGTATCCTGGCCCTTGTTTGAATAAGGCAAGAGTGCTATCAACGACACCACTATTCTATAAAGCAGTTTCTGTCAAGCTTAAGGGCTCTAACGGTGCGACGTTAAATTCGTATGTTAAAACAACATTTCAAGAAACACTGAAGCCAGTTTAAAAACAGCTTTTTAACTTTTATTTATGTGAGGAATGTTTGCCCCTGCTAAAATACCGCTATCCCGCGGCAGAACGAGGGGTCTTTATCCCCCAAATCCTCCCTGCAAAGTCCAGGACTTTCTTGGTCGTGGATTTTGCTGCTCATGGAGGCAGAGCTTTCGGCTGCAGCTCTGCCTCCATGCACGTCAATCAGCCGCCGATCTCCGCCTCTCCCCCGCCCCTCTCAGTGAAGGAAGACTGAGAGGGATGGGGGAGAGGCGGAGATACGAGCTGATAGACGTGTGCGGAGCTGCAGCTGAAAGCTCTGCCTCTCATGGAAGCGCTCCCCGCAATGTGCCACAGGGGATTTGGGGGTAAAGACTCCTCGTTTTGCCACGGGATGGCGGCGTTTCAGCAGGGGCAAACATGCCTCACATAAATAAAAGGTAAAAAGACGTTTTTAAACTGGCTTCAGTGTCTCTTTAACGCAGAATAACTCACTGCAATGAAAAATCAATGCCCCATTCACAGTGCACACGCTGTGTTGGTGACTAACACTGCACGTTAAGTGAAAGTACTGCATGCAGTGCATTATACACATTATTAGCTGCGTTGGACTGTTTGCACATGCTCAGTAATGACTTGGAAACACACTTTTTATTGCCTGTATGCTCTAGTGTATGCGACCGTAACGGGGCGTTAAGTTGCGTTGCAACTTTTTGGGGGCATTGCGTTGTAATTTGCTTTGCGACTTTAACGTCGCATCAAAACGCAACGTCCTAAAAGGCAAATCCTGTAACTCAAAAGGCACTTGTGTCATTTCATTTATTGTCCAGTGCTGATTTTTTCCAGAAAAATGTCAACTATCAGGTGGTTGCGTTATTGTGTGACTTGGCGGTTAGCCTATCTTTGGTTTGCTATTAAAAACACAATGACCACAAACCTGAAAAGAATGAAAGACAATATTTTTTCAACGTAATAAACTTCAGGCCGTTCCCGTAAGGAGGAAGATTTCTTTTAGAAAAAATCTGCAGCAAATCATTTATTTATTTAGTTAAACAATAAATAACTCGATGCGCTATAATTGCCGTCACAATTCATTTTGGAATCAGAGTGATTAACAATGGGGGTTTTGCGTCTGCCGGTGGTAATGCTATCCAAGGCATTGTGCTCGTTTGCGTACCTTGCGTTAGCATTGATTCCAGATGTATCATGTTAGAGATCACACTTTACAGTCTGCTCCTAAAATAGAATTTATGAGAGCGAGATATTTCTAATCAGATAAAAAGGCAGATATGGATATTGGACTGTCGTTTTACTTAAAATATTGTCTATTTTTATCTGTCGTCTACTCTGAGCACTTTAATCTTGAGTCAAACATTATGATAAATGTAGCCAGGAAAGTGAATTCCTTTTTAGCAGTACAGATGATTAAAGATTGCCAACAGCGATTCTACAAAAATGCATTTCAGGATGAAATGTGTGATCGGCGTGGTCAATGCACTAAACAACAGGGGTGTTACTTTACATCATAGAGCCCCCCCAGCAAAAACTTGGGCCCTCAATGTTTACACTCTTTCACTTGCAAATCCCTTGTGACCCTCACAGCCTGGGGGGCCCCATCTTGCAAAGGTCGAACAAGTGTGGACATCGTAATCTTCACTCCTATAACAAGTGTAGCCTCCTGATCTGAAGGCTGAACCCCTTTAACAGAGGGAGTGAGGTATAAATCGGGGTCCACTTACAGCTCTGCTCCCCCCTACTGCGGTCACGGGGCTGCTCCCCTGTAGTTACCCCCCTGCTATACGGTCTCAGTACATACAGTCTGCCCAGGCTCCTGGAAATGCATCCCAGGGCCGTTTCTTGAGCAGAGCGGGCAGGGCGACCGCCCTGTGCACAGACCGGCAAGTAGAAGAAGGGAGCGCAAGCAGAAGGACATAACCGCTAGGGAGCTGGTGACGCATGGTGTAGACAAATGGAAGTACAAAGAAGATTACCAGCGCAATCACCATCCTTGACTCCTCCTGGGCTGCCTGCGTCCGATGTCAAGTCATCATCACGTCACCACCGCGTGATGATGATACCTGATGCCCTGTAGCAATACCTGGTCCCTGCTTCCTCCTGGATGAGCGGCTGGTCACTAGTAAGTAGGCAGATCTACTTGTGACCTGTGGCTGAGTAAGGGTTCGCAAGTCCATGGGGGTTGGGGGGGGGGAAGGGGACGCAATTTTTACACCCTCGCCCTGGGTGCAATTTAGCCTAGAAACTGCCCTGATGCACCCCACCAGCCTGTGGTGATGTATCAGTCCACATATAAGCAGAACTAGCAGAACCTGGCAGGTGGGTTGTTTACTGGGTGGGCACATCAAGCAAGAAGGAAGAGAACCAGGTTAGCACACAAATATAGAAAAGTACACACCCACAGCTATCCACCTACACTTAGGGTTGCTACCAGCACATATGAATTATACATGCCTTGTGGCGAATTAGATGCCGTTTAGGCACTGATTATGCGAGTAGCCGCAAAACCTGTATAGTTCATATGTGCCAGTATTTAACCATTTATGCCGCCTGGATGTGATTGTCACGTCCAGACGGGTGCGCGGCGCATCCGCGCGCTCCCGTGTTGCCCCCGTTAGCCCGGAGATCAATGAATGGGAACATACTTCCCATTCATTGATCTAAGTCTCCGGTAGAAAGACTGACGGCTTCTTTTCAGAAGCAGCAGTCTTTCTGAGGAAAAAAAAAAGTTTCCCTTCCTCCTTATACTTCCTGGAAGCTTCCTGGACTAAAAAAAACAATTGGGAGGTGAAAATTGCTCTGATGCATAAGGTGAAAAATACCCGGGGGCTGAAATTAAAGAAATGAGGTAGCAACCCTGCCCACACTGCATATTGTTTCTAGCAAATTTAACCTCTAAACTATTTTAAAAAGCTGCCTGTCTTATGGAAAAGGTTATGGATGTAGGGTAGTTTGCTGTAAGCAGATCTAGCATCCTATCGTTCTCAGGGGAAAAAGTGGATGTCTACAAGTAGGGTGAATGGATATTTGGTTAGACATATCTTCCAACTTTGAGGCAAGAAAGAGGGATGCTTTAAGACACGCCCCTGTCACAATTCTAATCCCGCCCATGTAGTCCCCCTGGTCATGCGTATAGTAAATAATTTATAAACAAAAGACATAGTTTTATCATTCAAACCACACAGGCCCTTTTCATCATCATAAGCTATACTCGTAATCAGTCCTGAAAAAGGGACAAATAAAGAGAGAGGGACCGAGTTCCCAAAGAGGGACTATCACTCTGAAAAAGGGACAGGTGGGAGTTATGGGTTACATGTTGAGTGTTTCATAGCATGAGAAGAGATTGAGGTAGAGTGTATGAGATGAAGCCCTGGATTGTGTGAGATGCAACAGGAAAATAAGTGCAGGGACAGATGGAACAGGTGGTTGTGAAATGAGGCAGGCGAGGGGTGGACAGACTGTTGAGGGTGAGGTGAAACAGGGCATCCAATAGGTGCTGAGGACTGGTGATATATAACAGTTCAGTAAACAAATGGTGAGGTGCGGTGCACTGGCGTAACAATAGGGGATGCAGCCCCCGCACCCGCAGGGGGACTCAAGGCCGTTTTAGTGGGCGGGGGGTTCACAGTATGAGGGGAAGGCGTGGCCACACATCGGTGGAGAGAGGAGACAGTCCCCCCTCCCTCACCTCAGGCTTTCCCCTCTGCGCTCCCCTCCAGCAGCAATCATCAGTGGCAGTGGGCGACGGGCAGGTACACATACCTCCATCCACGCACCAGAGGTTCCGATCTCTAAGAGTCTGACGCTACTTCCTGATTAAACAGGACAACTTAGAGATGGACCTCCGTGGTGGATGGAGGTACTGTATGTGTTCCTGCCCGCCACCCACTGCCACTGATGATAGATGCTGGAGGGGAGCGCAGAGGGGTGAGCCCGAGGTGAGAGAGGGAGGGGACTGTCCCCCCTCTCTGCCGATGTGTGGCCATGCTTTCCCCTCATACTGCGACCCCTCCAACCCCCCAAAACGGGCCTGGGGGGCCCATCCAAATGTTTACAGAGTAGCCACAAAAACACCTGATCTCAAGGATGGGCTGTTCCCCTGTAGTTTCCCATTGGTTGAGGCGACAGAAGCGAGGGGCACCGCATGCAGCAGTGGTGGTGCAAACAACAGTCTATAAAGTTTTGTACACATTTGCATATCTCCCAACTTTTTGAGATCAGAAAGAGGGACACTTAAGCCACACCTCTAACCACACCCCTGACACACCCATGGCCATGCATACTATAAAGACTTCATAAGAGAAATATGTTGTTTTATTATTCAACCCACACTGGTCCTTTCTATCCTGGCTCATTTTCCTTCATAATAACATTTGAAAATAAGAAATATATCAATTTAAAGTTTGGAAATAAAGTTTAGAGTCAGTTAAACACATTTTTTTCTGTAGAAAATACATATATTTACATACAGTGGCATAGCAATAGGGGGTGCAGAGGCTGCAACTGCACTGGGGCCCTTGGGCCAGAGGGGCCCCAAAGGGACCTATCTCGAATGTAGTAATTGCTCTCTATTGGCCCTGTGCTGGGAACTATCAACTCTATAGGTGCTTTAAATAGTTATAATCATTATCAAACTCTTCCCATCCCCTTCTTGCACCTCTGATACTGTGGTTGTCCTTGGCAGGTTTTGGTGCTCCGTATCATTTCTTATGTATAGAGTGTTTGGGGGGGGGGGGGGGGGGGGCAATGTAAAACTTGCACTGGGGCCCATAACTCCTTAGCTACGCCGCTGTTTACATAGATCTGTTCATAAGTTCTGAAGGAGGGACAAATGAGGAAGAAAGAGGAACAGAGGGACAGGGCTTCCAAAGAGGGACTGTCCTTCCAAAAGAGGAACAGTTGGGAGCTATGCATTTGAAAGGGGTGGGTTGCAGAGTTTTACATGCAAGAATCCAGGAAATTGAGGCTGCTTTCAAAGGCCTTCCTCAGGATCAATGCAAACCTTAAGTGGGGAGAAAAAGTTGAATGTTACGTGAGACTTCTTACAGCCCCCAGTGGTATCTGAGGTCCCCCAGTGCAAGGGCGTAGCAGTAGCATGCCATACCATGGGGCCCTGGAGTAGAGGGGGCCCAGGTGGTACTTGATGCTTTCACTATTACCTTTGTTGTGTTCCTCCTCCTTCTCACTTTGTCTCAGTGCCCATGGACTATATGCAGTGAAGATAGCATGAAAATGTAAAATGGCCAATGAACTCACATTCATAGGGTGGGGGCAGGCAGCACTGCTCAAGAGTGCCTGTATCTGATGGCCCCATGAAAATTTTGCTATTAGGCCCCATGACCTCTAGCAATGCCACTGCCCCAGCGTCCTCTCCGCTGTGCTGCTGTCACCCCAAGGGCTGTCCCGACATTTGTAAAACTTGCAACTGTGCATGTGCAGAACGTTCCTGGCAACAGAAACTCGATTGAAGACTGTTCATGGGCAATAGTCCACAATTAAGCTAGTTGGGACCAGAAGGACTCTGAGCTGGAGAAGTTAAGTACAACTCAACTTTTTTCCCCCCCACTGATCAGTCACTTTAATGGCTACTTTACACTGTAAATTGCAAAAAGCAATCGCAATGGAGAAGAAATGCAGCATGTAGGAAGTTTGCGTCTAGGCAAAATATATATAAAACATGCCCTGCATTTTTATATGTCCTTGTGTTTTTAGATTTTCTTGCGATCACAACTCACAGCAAAATGCCCCAAGTATAAAACAACCCTAACTCTTTCTGCAGCGCACTGATCTTAGTGCCTGACTCCAGCCTCTTTCTCCTCACATAGAGATGTTCTCAGTACATAACCCTGATGAGAAATCGTTGAAAGGGAAACCACAAATAAGAGAACCAGAGGTGAAAATAAGCTGATGAGATAAAAAGTTGTTTTAGCTATCACATGGATATTGTAATGATTGGTGTCAGCAAGAACAGATTTTCTGATTATTGGTGATCTGCAGTATCACCAATAATACAGATGCTATACCTGATTATGTAGTGATCTGCAGAATCACCAATAATGCGAGTATAGCGAGACACAGGACCACCAGATGTAAAGATAGGTGTTTGGTGCAACAGTAATACAGATAGAGATACCAACTCCCCCAGAGGATCTAGTAGAGGGAGATATCTCTATAGAACACAGGGATCAGCACTCCAGCAAGCCGGAGATGCAGATGAACTAGTAATCAGTTCACCCGAGGAGCGGGTGGTGCACAGTAAGACAACGTGTACTGATCACCCGTGAAGCGGGTGATTCAGACTGCACTGCAGCAGGTGATCACCTGAGGGGCAGGAGATCAAGACTGTACTGCAGCTCCTAATCACCTGAGGAGCAGGTGATGAGGACAGTACCGTGGTTACTAGTCACCTGAGGAGCAGGTGATTAAGACTGTACTGCAGCTACTGGTCACCTGAGGAGCAGGTGATTAAGACTGTACGAATGCACATCAGGATACCTTTGAACTCCTAAAAAAACAAGAAATGTACTGGATTCAGATTTTAAAAACTCTGACTCCAGCTGGACTCAATGAGCAGCTGGAGAAAATACACTAATTTTTATTGGTCCTCTCTTTGATCCTTTTTGTAGCCGGATTTTTTCATAATTATTGACATCAGACTGTTATGATGTTTTTTAAATGTGGTTTGTTCTTTCATTGTTTTTTAACCTAACCTTCCCCTCCCTAATCTCGACCAAACCCAGATTCCTTTCCCCTTCCCCCCCCCCCCATCCTTCTTCCCCTTGGATTTCCTTTAATATACATTAAGTACATTATACCTATGACTATTAAATGTATGAGGATACAGGAGATATGTATACACATAATTTTTTGTATATTTCCTCTTGATTTCTCTGTTTTCTTGAAAAATGTTTTCCCTATGTGCAAATGTTTTCTTCTTGTTTGCAAGTTCTTCTAAGGAATCAGTTAATCTGTTGTCTTTAGTCATAGTTATTGGCCTTGTTTCCCTTAACCAAGAAAACACCACTATGGAATATTAATCACTATGGAATATTTATCTTTGTCCGTATAAACACATGCATAGCATCATGGTTACCATGACAATGCGCGCACAAGAACTGTCATATTTACAAACTAGTAACTGCACGCTAGCCCAGAATATTCCTTCATTTTCCCCTCTGTTTTTATCATCCCTATTATATTTATTTTCTTATTTATACATTATTACCCTCTTTAGGGAGTTTGTAACATTCCTCCGTAAACAGCCCAACTTCGCCCTATACCAAGATGGCGGGAGTGATATTTCCGTGTCCCCAGGCGCATGCGCCAGTAGACGCATGACGCACACGCCTAGCCGCCACTACCCAAAGGTAGTTCCGAACTCCGGATATACACTACGCAGGCGTAGGACGTCATATGACGCGACGCCTCCAATACAATAGTAAATAACGGGCGCATCCGCATTACGTATAGACGGAAAGTCTCTTTCAATTGGATAATGAACACTAATCTACCAATTAACCAGACTATATTAGAAGCAGCAAAAACGGCAGCAAGGCACAGAGGCGCTAAGCTGACCGAAGCTGCTTACAAGGTAAGATTTTTTATCCTCTTGGGTCCATTGATTACCCACTTCGCTGAACCCCATACATACCTACACTCTCTTAAAGTGAACATGAGATTATCGTTAGTCCTTCATTCCTACCAGAATTACGTTATCGACTTATGAATTAGAACTATCTTTTTACCTCACTAGGCACCTTACATAGAATAATTTTGATATTTCGCCTGTCGAACCGCACCTTAATGTTGTAAAAGAAAAGTTACTGTAGGTTTCTTCATATATATAGACAACTAGCATGAATTTATTAGAGAAATACTGTGTATATAATAGAACTATTGTATGAACATATTGTAACAGAATCTTATGGTGGCTTTGTTTCCTTCTGTCCTAGAGTGTTGAATTGCTCCTTTTTATAGCCTGATGAAGTGGGTGGAACCCACGAAACGCGTTGCAAAACATTGGAGTATGTAAAATAAACCTTTTATTTGTCATAAACCTGACAATTTCTTGTATCTGCATCAGGGAGGTAGGTCCACCCATTGCCTCCCTGCTTTTAAACATTTTATCTAATTTTATCCTTTTGGCGCCTCTGTAACATTGGTTACTATATCGTGTCCACCCCTGGTGGAGGGGAATTGGCCCCTTCTTCTTTTCCACAGAGAGCGACTTCTTACTCCTGAGTGGGGACAGGTTTAATCTCCCCACCTGCCTACACAGTGGTTACCTGGCAGGTAACCCAGACTTGTGAGTATTACTCCAACCCCATCTTTCCACATATTTCCAAATTACCAGTACATACTGCACCATATCGGGCTCTCGGTGTCTCCCCCCCCTTTACTGGTCACTTGAGGAGCAGGTGATTAAGCTGTACAGAGAATCACTCACCAGGGACTAGGCTCACTGGTGAGGGCAGGAGAGTCAGACAAGCAGATTCGGCAACAAACGGACAGATACGGTACAAAGACAGAAGGCTAAATCAGAGTAGTGTTCAGGCTGAGTCGGCAACAGGATCAGATAGGCAGAAGCACAGAATCAGTAGGCAGAAGAGTAGTCAAGGCTAGCAGAAGGTCATAACAAATAATACAATTCAATTGGTACTTTAGCTATCAACAGAATCTGACTAAGTGTGGATCCCCAGCTCCTGCTGGTTCTAGCACACTTTGGGATCTGACTAAGGTCTGAGTGCTAACACGTAGCATTTGCAACAGCAGACGAGGAGCTACTGACAGGCAGGTCCTATATATACTGAGAGCGCACCACAGCGCCGCCCTAGTCACTCAGCCAATCAGGAACACTGCTGGAGTCAGCTGACCGGCCAATCAGCTGACTCCCCTTCTATTCGCATAAAGGTCCTGTCGCCTGGCGCGCGTAGCCCTCAGTCTATGTGCAACTGAAGGACCAGGCAAAACTCCACCACATAAATGCGCGGCGGAGGCCGCCGGCTGAGACGCGGAGACAGCCGCCATGCCGCTCACCGCTGCGGCGGCATCTCCGCTATCTATTACAGATATATTTTATATTTAAACATTTACTAAGTAGATTGAATGTTTTATTGTCTCTGCTCAATGGCAGTCTATTAAGTGTCCCAGAGTTAAAATACATGAACTATTGACCTTTTTCTATCTCTCTCCTGCCCTCAGAAGTTGTATTTTTCCAGGAAAACTTTTATGACTGTTATTTACTCATCAGTGAAGTTTACTATATTCCCGACAAGGAACCGGCAAGACAGAAGCTGTCACTTGCATGCCTCAAAACTAACTTTTTCAGGCAGCAAAGTAAAAATAAGAAAAACAGATTGGTTATTAATATGTTTTGCACTGTGCATACACATGATTATCTCAGCATGTCACATGACGTCTCGGGTACACTTTACATTTGAAAATGTTTCTTTGCTCATTGTACCTCCTTTCAACTAAATTTCAGTGCTTTTAATAATATTTTGACTAACAGACTCTGTGGTGTAATTTATCCCTTAACACCATTGACTTCCTGCAGCTTTAGTGCCTCAATCACATAATACAACCGACTTGGTGTCATATTCCCCGCCAGCTATAATCTTTTACATTAAGAGTTCAATAACACTAATTACATGAGCTGTTCACACATTATGGATGACAATATTAGTCCAGCGTAATCTTGTTTTCTCAAACAATATCCATTCATTTTTGCATGATAACGTGCTGGAAGTGACTTTAGCCCTTTATGTGGGTTGTACATGCATACTCAGTCCTGGATTATCTATACCTACTGCTGAAATAGAATACTTGCAAAGTGGAGGAATTATTGCACAATGCTTTTATGTATTCTTTTTTAATTGTTCCTCCAGATTATGCAACTCTAGGAAGCGAAAAATATCAGAGGTCACCGAGTATAAAGTTACCCGAGTTTTGTGTGGCAGCTGCGTGCGCTTCCTGAACTTGTTCATGGCTTGATTTCTAAGCCATAGGTTATAATGTGGGGATTCTACAACCCTTCTTCGCACCCTCCCTGACTCCCCCCGCCACCCATTTACTCTTCTCGGAAGGATTTGCGCTAGATTTTTGCCCGACTGGGAAATCTGTTTCCATTCAACCCATTCAAACAAAGGAGTATCAATGAAGTCAGGGACTAACTTTAGGTGATTGACCTTGGCTCATAGTTGGTGTTTGATGGGATACAGGTCGGAGCTCTTCTTAACAGCATGGCTGGATTTCAAAGAAGGCCCCATAGGCCCGTGCCTAGGGTGGACGCATGCCAGGAGCGTGTGGCTAAAGTGTGGAGCTGTCTTTAAAATACATCAACCCAAAATTAAAATAGTCGTCCCAATCTGCTGTGTCCACAGGAAGCTGGAGACTGAGCAGGAGCATCAGCTACCATCAGCAGGCAGAGGCGGCTGCATGAGTATTGCAGATTGACCATTTTCTTCATGCAGCTCAGATGGAACACAAGAACAGGAAGAAGTAAGTGGTAAATGCAGCACATGGATCGCGGCAAAGTGAGTATTTGATGACTGCTCAGCCGCTGCTAGTCTGTGCTGCTACCCTGGCTGCCTATACTGAGGTACCTACTCCTGACTATCTATACTGAGGCATCTAATCCTGGCTTTCTATACTGAGGCACCTATTCCTGACTATACCGGGGCATCTAATCCTGACTATCTATACTGAGGCATCAAATCCTGGCTATCTGAACTGAGGTACCTATTCCTGACTATCTATACTGGGGCACTTATTCCTGGCTCCCTATACTGGAGGCACCTACTCCTGGCTATTTAATTTAGGCACTTTAGGTTCCTTTCACATTACATCTGCGCAATAGACAATATAATCGCGTTACAATGTGACGCCATTATATACAAGCGGGGGCTTTCACGCTGGTACTTTTGCAGTGATGTGATTTCTGATGTGATAACGCACAGCATGCAGTTCATTACGGGGCAACCTGTGCAGTGCAAGAATAAAGTCTACGCACTGTATGCTGCAATGTACGGATCATATCACAGCGATTGTTTTCACGTTACGATCCTATTTTTTAGGATGCCCAAGGCAGAATGTATAGTGGGAAAATAGATTTATAAATATAAAATAAATGAATTAATAAATACAACTTATAAAGCTTACAGCTGCAGTGTTTAAGGATTCCTATAGGTGGCAACATGCTCATGTCATTATCACGCTCCTTCACATGTCACTGCAGGGAGATGTTCTCTGGTCTAAAGCTCTGTTTTCAAAAATCCAGATGTTGCTGCTAGTAAACTCTGTTGTTGAACTGTCACTTTGATTTGTCCTGGAATACTGGAGGTAAAAGGCAAGATGTCTAGGTAATAATGATAGCAATAATGATAATGATAGCAAAGAAAATGCAAAACATCATCATCCCTATTTACTATAGAGCTCAGGTCCTACCTTTTTTCCTTAGCTTTTTCAGGGCTGGTGCACACCGGGCGGCTTTTTGGGCGTTTTCAGATCCGCTTGTGGCTGCGGATCTGCTTGGTCAATGTATCTCAATGGGGTGGTGCACACCAGAGCGGCAGGCGTTTTGCAGAAACGAAAAATGCCTGGGTGAGGCATTTTTTGGATTTCGGATGCGTTTCTGCCTCCAATGTTAAGTATAGGAAAAACGCAAAACGCCTGTAAAACCGCTTGATCAAGCGGATTTTGATGCGGATGCGGATGCGTTTTTTCAAGAATGCGCACTTCCAGGTCAAAGTGTGCTTCCTGTGTGGCAGATTTGCATGAGGGATTTTAGACTGCGCAGGAGGAAGATGGCAGCAAAGTGGTTTACCACAGAAAACCTGATAATTAAGATTGAAAACAGCCCAGAACTTTATGACAAGTCTTTGCCTGGATATAAAGATCACCAAAGGGCTCATGAAATCTGGAGCAACATTGCAAAAGATTTTCTTGGAGAAAAATGGAATACTTTGAGCCAAAAGGGCAAGGATTCTAAGAGTAAGTATATGTGTACAGAATTGTTGTATTTTATTGATTTCATGCAGCACTTTGCAGACAATATATCATCACCCCTCCACTAAATGAGTAATTAAACAATTAGAAATGTCATTATCACAGGTTCTCTCTATAGCCATCTCTCCTTATAAACAGCAGGTACATGTGTGTGTATGTACTCACATGTATTATTAGGGCGCTATTTGCCACTTTAGAGTGTCATGAATGATATAGACATACAACACGGTTTCAAGAATGTTTATTTGCACAATAATACTGATCTCGTCATGTAAGTAAATAGCAGCCTGCAGGTTTTTTATTTCTTACAGTTATGGCACAAAATAATCAGCTAATTTGTCTCTGTTGCGAATGGCAGAAATGGGACCACGTAAAGTAGCTGGTGGTAAAGTGACAAGAGCACTGTTTGAAAGATCCCCCTCTTCCTCCTCTATGGTCATGCTATCTAGTGTTCTCACATAATTATGCAAAATACATGTTGCCTTCACCACTATTATAGCATACTTTGGTTGCATTTTTATAGCAGTGTGATAAATGCGCCATTTGTTTGCCAGAATTCCAAATGCACATTCTACTACTTGTCTGGCTTTGGTCAGGCGGTTATTAAAGACTACTTTCTTATGAGTCATATCTCTCTGTGCATACGGTCTCATAACATGCTCAGACAGTGCAAAGGCCTCATCAGCCACAAACACACAGGGGTAAGGTGGTTCTACAGTGTCAGGCCAGGGGCGTGGTGGTGGTAAAGTCATCTTGCCTGTGCGAAGCTTCACGCCAAATCGACTGTGCTGGAAGACTGAGGAATCATGGGAACTTCCGTAAGCCCCAACATCCACATAGATAAATTTCAAATTAGGATCCACAACAGCCATGAGCACTTGCCCTCCCAAGAATCAATTACAAATTAACACCTCTCTGGCTCTACTCTTAAAATCCTTTGGGATACTCAGGAAATGCAGAAGGGGGCGGAGAGGTAGTGGATCCAAGTATAAAAAACATATTTGCCCTCAGAAAAGCTTAATCACAGCTACACTCTGCAATGCCAGATCGATAAATAATAAGACTGCAACTATACATGACCTAATAGAGCTCTCTGATTTGACCTTTTTGACAGAGACCTGGCTTGGGAAGCATGCAGGCCCAACTCTTGAAGCAACCGTGCCGGCCAATTATTCAATCTTGCACTGTGAGAGACAAGTCGGCAAGGGTGGGGGGGTTGCCATATGCTTCAGATCCTCCTTGAACATAAGGCCCCTGCCCATAGGCCCCACTGAAACCTTTGAATGTATTGCAGCTCAACTGTCAGCAGAAGTAAACATCAACATATTGCTCATATACCGCCCCCCAAAAAATGGTCCAGCCTTTCTTAAGGAAATATCTGAACTCTTATCCTGCGTAACAGTGGAACACCCTAGATGGATCATCCTGGGAGACTTCAATGCATGGGTGGATGATCACGACTCCCAGCTAGGAAGTGAACTACTTCTCATAATGAATGAAGTGGGTTTCTCTCAGGCTATCAACCTCCCCACCCATACGAAAGGGCACACCCTGGATCTTATATTTCATTCCGGACTTTTAATATCACACATGGATATAAACCCAGTGGTATGGTCAGACCACCACACCATCCACTTCTCTCTGACAGCACCAGCGATAAAACACAGAGGGAAAGAACTCATAAAATACCGTTCACTGAAAGATGTCTCACCCCAGCACGTTCAGAATATCCTCAACTTCGACGCATTAACCAATCATTGCGCAGACCCAGACTCCATGGTCCTGATTTACAACCATGCAGTGTCATCTGCCTATGACGCCCTCGCTCCAGTTCGCATCAAACGATCTACACCACTTCACCATGCACGGTGGTTTGACAGCTCACTAAAGGACCTAAAGAAAGAAGTGCGCAGACTAGAAAGGAAGTGGCGAAAATCTCAGAATTCAAAAGATAAACACACCCTTGTCTCTCACCGGGAAAGCTACCAAAATGCGATCACCAAGAAAAAATCCTCCTACCTATCACAGGAGATCGCAAAGGCCGCCAACAGACCAGCCCAACTATTCCGCACAGTTGATAGACTATGTAATCCATCCTGTCTAAAACCCACTATAACTCCCTCAAAGGAGCTATGTGAGAAATTTGCCTGCTACTTTGCTGACAAAGTATCTTCTATTCGGTCTCTCATTCAGTCCACAGCACCCAAGACTCATGCAACTAATGGAAATAGCTGCAAAAACAACCTAACACCCTGGACTGATTTCAAAAGTATTAGTGAGGAAGAGATCTCAGACACCCTCTGTCGTCTCCACCAGACAACCTGCGACCTGGACCCTGGACCAACTAAACATATGCTGAAATGCCCTGACCTGCTTGGTCCAGCATTTCACAAAATAGTAAATTGCTCTCTGCAAGCAGGGAGGTTTCCTACCTCTCTAAAAGAAGGAATCATCAAGCCCCTTCTCAAAAAACCTTCCATGGATCCAGATGCTATGAGCAGCTACAGACCTGTCTCCAACCTCCCCTTCTTAGGTAAAGTTATTGAAAAGGCTGTCTATCTGCAACTTGAAACCAGGCTGTCAGTAAACAACATCCTGGACCCTCTACAATCTGGCTTTAAGAAACACCACAGCTGTGAAACAGCCCTCATCCAAGTCTGCAACGATCTGCTCATGGCAAGGGACAGAGGGGAATGCTCCATCCTAATCCTGTTGGATCTCTCAGCTGCTTTTGATACAGTTGACCATGAAATCCTGCTTAACAGACTGCAGGAGTACTGTGGCATCAGTGGATCAGTCCTCCAGTGGTTCAGATCATTCCTGACTGACAGAACACAGAGAGTATCCCTAGGACCTATAATGTCCAAACCTGCACCTCTACAATTCGGAGTGCCACAAGGATCAATCCTATCCCCTCTGCTGTTTGCAATCTACATGTTGCCACTCGGTACACTTATCCAACGACATGGCCTGACGTACCACTGCTACGCCGATGACACACAGCTATACCTGTCCTTCAAACCTGGTGGAACAGACCCTACCCCAAAAATAAACTCTTGCTTAGCTGAGCTTCAGGCATGGATGAATGATAACTGGTTGAAACTGAATGCTGACAAAACTGAGGTCCTGTTTGTCCAAAGCCAGTGCTCGCCATCAAAACAGCTCTATCCTAAAGCAACACCAATCAGGATTGGGAATTCAGACATAAACAGCTCCAACCTTGTGCGCAGCCTTGGCGTACTAATCGATGGGGAATTGAGTTTCAGAAACCAAATTTCATCTGTAGTTAAATCTTCCTTCTTTCATCTGAAGAACATTGCAAAGATTAAACATCTGATTCCCCCAGAGGATCTTCAAACCCTAGTCCACGCCTTCATCACATCACGGCTGGACTACTGCAATGCCCTTTATGCTGGCCTCCCCAAAAAAGACTTGCGTCGCCTGCAATTAGTGCAGAATGCTGCTGCCAGATTGCTAACAAACCAGCCTCGCCACTGTCACATTACACCGATCCTTCGCTCACTGCACTGGCTACCAGTAGAATGGAGAATACTCTTCAAGATTGGACTGCTGACATTCAAATCCCTGCACAATCTGGGCCCTGGATACATGAAGGACTTGCTGAAGCTGCACCACACCTCTCACAACCTCAGATCAGCAAGTTCTATAAACTTGGTCACTCCCAGAGTGCACCTCAAAAAATCTGGAGACAGAGCCTTCTGTCATGCTGCCCCTACTCTTTGGAACTCCCTACCACACCCAGTAAAGACAGCACCATCCCTGGAGCTATTCAAATCCAGACTGAAAAGCCACCTGTTTAGCCTGGCATTTCCAGATTTATAAAATTCTTCCCCTGTACCACGATGGTTGGAGCCATGCTTATGCGCTTTGAGTCCCACGGGAGAAAAGCGCTTTACAAATGTTATTTGTTGTTGTTGTTGTTGTTGAAAAGAATTTTTTATAATTGTAATAGAGACTGCCAGTGAATGCAGGCATAACCAGTCTGACATGTTTCCCATCCACTGCTCCAAGGCAGTTAGGGAAATCATGTTTCTCCCAAAAAAGCTGCATGTTAGCCTCCCACATAGGTACGTCAGGAGTTGGCATAAATTCCGGTTGAAGTACTTTCCAGATCAATGTGCAGGTGTCCAAAACTAAGTATCGGATTGTACTTCTTCCCATGAGGAATTGGTAGTGAAGTGCTGCATATGAATGCCCTGTTGCCAGAAATCTGCAAAAGAAAAGAAATAACATGTATGTTTATTTTTATTCCTAGTTGCCCTCCTGCGGACAAGATGGAAGTCGGTCAGAGACAGTTACAAAAAGGAGATTGAAAAGCAATACCATGAATCCAAAAGTGGGTCTGGAAGTTCGCAGCGAACAAAATATAAATATTGTGGCATATTAGAATTTCTAAGAAAACATCATGAACCGGCTGAGTAAGTATGGCGTAAATGTTAACCTATTGCAATGTTTGTCAACTTCGCCAATAGAACAGTGAAGGAAGGAGTAGGCCCACAATGCAATTCAGTAGTGTGGAACGAATAATCTGCCATCACTCTACCAAATATATTGGGGGACGTAGCTTAATGTAAGGATGGCATAGGTCCAGTTTAAAATGATTACATGACAGGAATGTGGACTGTTCGTTACCCAACATAACAGTTGCCTGACAGTGCTGGTTATATGTTTGGCTGCAGTAGTGTCTGCATCACACATCTGTAACACACATCTACCAAAATCAGTGCTAGTTTACTCAGGCCAGTTTTGCTCTATGCTTGCTCAGGGGCTGTGCCTAAAAGCTATGTACACAAATAATGGGAAAAATAGACAGGCTACTGCTATTGTTTTGCAATGAAAGATGCATCGCATTGTGCCCATATATTTGCTGTGACATCCATGGTCACTATTCCATGAACTAAAGTTGTGCTTTCCCCTTTCCAAAGGACTGAAGATAGCCTACCACCAGATCCTGAGGAGGACGATGTAGAGGTGCCACCTACCACCACCAGT
Organism: Hyperolius riggenbachi; assembly: GCF_040937935.1. NCBI lineage: Eukaryota > Metazoa > Chordata > Amphibia > Anura > Hyperoliidae > Hyperolius > Hyperolius riggenbachi. The sequence continues at coordinate 433,573,833 of NC_090649.1, forward strand.
GATGTGGAAGTTGAAGAAGACACTACACAGGATGTTGACACTGCTACAGTGGAAGACAGTGACTCTACTACCCCAGATCACACACAACACAGCCCAGCGAGTAGTCAGACACGCACAACTGTCAGGTCTAGTAGAGGTGTGAGGGTAGCTACACAAGGCAGGAGAATAGGAAGAGGTATGAGCAGGGCTGAATACGACCAGAAGCTGATTAGTTCAATAGAAAAGGCTGTTGATCATATGGAGAAGCGAGAGGATGAAATGAAACAACTTAAAGAGCCATGCACACAGTATCTTTTAAGTTTGGTGCCACTATTACAAAAAGTGCCTCCTGATAAGCAATGGGCAGCCAGACATGCCATCTCTGAGACCCTGGGGAGATTCTTACTACCTGAGACCCGTGCAGATGACAATGTGCACAACTACTTGCAGCAACCACACCTGCCTGCTTCCAGCCAACAATATAATGCACACCCACAACTCTCTTACCATATGCAACGCATTTATGACCCACCCCACTACCCACCAATGCATATGCATAACATGCCATATGGTCAACAGCCTCATTACTCTATGCCTCCACCTCAGCGCCCTGATCAAGGTATGCGATTTCAAACATCATCTATGCACAGTGACTCTACAGTGTACACTGATTTAACATCGCACAGCCAGCCTCATACAAATGCTGAATCAGGTACACATGCTTACAATCAGGGCCCTGGTAGTATGTGTGATTTGCTATCACAACATGACTAGTTTTTTGTAGTTTTACATTTTATTTTATTGTTCAATGCTCAGATTTGGATCTTAGTTTACATTACCTCAATGTTATGAGGAGTCGCTCAGTTGGTGTGATTGCTAGGCGAAAGTTAGTGTCTTGTCGGCGAAGGGCATCCTTCAGTTTGGCTAAAAGGCCATCAAAACTAGGAAAAAAGAGCATGCTTATCTTTAGATCTACTGTTGTTTGTTGCAGAAACATTTTTCATTTGTGACATATTACTTTTGCTGCTGAAAGCAAAGTATGGACAACACATGTCCAAAATATTCTTTGCACAGAAGAACAAAACATTAAAAGGAAAGATTTTGTTCAAACATTGCTTCATTACTGTGTCCCATATGCTGATTGTTGCCATATACTTAATGAAGTATGCACCAGGAGTATGTAAGGTCATAATATACTCCAAATGTTTTGGGTAAACTATGGATATATAATATAGTAGTTACTCCTATAGAAAAATTAGATGGAGGCCTTAGGCATTGAATACATAACACACCAGGATCAAGTATCACAGTTATTTGGTTAGCTTATGTATACAGCGGATTGATTATTGTGTTGTTTTTCTGTTTACAGTCAAACACAGTTAACTAAGGGCCAAAAAGTGCTTACAATTTCATTCCTCCCCAAAATACTTAGCCCCATTATAAAAATAAGTGACAAGTATTCTTACCTGGACACAGACATGCGGGTGTAGCCAAAAAACTTTTCTGGATGGTGCCTCAAATCTCTATATAGGGTCCTAAATTGGGAGCTGGGAAAAAAGGGCGCATGCCGCTAGTGGACAAAAAGGGCGCCGCCATTCACTCCCATAATAAATAGCGTTTAATGGGCGCCGGGTAGGAAAAAAGGGCGCCGGAGCTAAATAAAGTTTATAAACGGCGCCAGGAGCTAAATAAAGTTTACAAACGGCGCCCGGAGCTGTTTAATGATTTATAACTGAACTTGTGGTGATTTACGTTTATAAAATGCACCCGTGCCGAATAACGTTTATGAAAATACTAAACATATTTATCTTATTTAAATAATTAAAACATTATTTAAAGTTTTATCCCTTACTGTTTGTAAAACATTATTATTCACAAAATAAAGCGATCAGTACGTAACGTAAATTGCAAAATATTTTTTTAATCCACAATTAGTAAAACATAATTATCCACATAATAAAGGGGGGTCTTAGGTTTAGGCACCAACAGGGGGGTCTTAGGTTTAGGCACCAACAGGGGGGTCTTAGGTTTAGGCATTAACAGGGGGGTCTTAGGTTTAGGCATTAACAGGGGGGTCTTAGGTTTAGGCACTAACAGGGGGGTCTTAGGTTTAGGCACTAACAGGGGGGTCTTAGGTTTAGGCACCAACAGGGGGGTCTTAGGTTTAGGCACCAACAGGGGGGTCTTAGGTTTAGGCACCAACAGGGGGGTCTTAGGTTTAGGCACCAAGAGGGGGGTCTAGGGGTTAGGGGTAGGTACAGGGAGGGTTACTTAGGCACCAACAGGGGGGTCTTAGGTTTAGGCACCAACAGGGGGGTCTTAGGTTTAGGCACCAACAGGGGGGTCTTAGGTTTAGGCACCAACAGGGGGGTCTTAGGTTTAGGCACCAACAGGGGGGGTCTTAGGTTTAGGCACCAACAGGGGGGTCTAGGGGTTAGGGGTAGGTACAGGGAGGGTTACTTAGGCACCAACAGGGGGGGTCTTAGGTTTAGGCACCAACAGGGGGGTCTTAGGTTTAGGCACCAACAGGGGAGTCTAGGGGTTAGGGATAGGTACAGGTAGGGTTCTGTGTAAGAGTAGGCTTAGGTATAGTTTTAGTAAAATTTTAGTAATAATTACTAATGTATTACAACACTTATTACGAACGTAGTTATATTTATATCATCTTTATAAACAATATTTTCAGATTTTATTATAAGAACAAACCATAAATGACGGTTATTCACAATAATATACAATTATAACAATTAAACATATATTATTGGTTTTTTTATAAACGTAATTATAAGTTTAACTTTTGAAACAGGGAAGATTAACGTTTTCACAATTTCCGATTTCATAGACATTATTTAATGATTTATAATTTTGTTAAACATTATTTGTAAACGAAATATAGCACACTATATTTATAAACCCTATTAATGATTAATTATTATTTAGAGTTTACACCCCGCGCCCTTTTTGTCCAGGCGCCCTTTTTGTACGTACGCCCTAAATTGACCCTTCCGGCGCCGCTCTTGTAGCATGGGATGCACCCAGTATCTCCTTGTCCTTGGCCTACGTCTCATATATGCTGCTACACAGAGCAATAACAGCACATCAGGAAACATTTTCCAAAAAAAGTCACTCTTCTCTACAAACCACAGTGTCACCTCTCCTGAACTAACCCACAATGTTGTTAAGGACCCCACCCTTTTTATATTGGGTTTTTTACTTCAATTGCTCAATGTGCTTCACATGTGTCATCAATATATCGCACTTTAACCCTTTGTTTAAGGTCTTTCTACCTCTTTTCCTGAAAAACGCAAAACGCAGAACGCTTCCAAAAACGCTTGCAAAAACGCACGCAAAAAACGCAAAACGCCCCCAAAACGCCCCAAAACCGCGCTATCAAAATGACAATAAGCGGTTCAAAAAACGCTAGCGTTTTGCGGATCTGCTTGCGGTTTTTGGTGTGCACCAGCCCTCAAAGAGCAAACACTCATCTTGGGAAGGGGAAGCCTCTGGATCCAAATAAGGCTTTCCTCGTGCGTAAGTCAAAAAAGGGCGTCGGGAAAAAAGGGCGCAGGGTGTAAACGATAAACAGTAATACCGTTTAAAAAATATTGTGCTGTATTTCGTTAACATATAATGTTTTACAAATTTATAAATCATTAAATAATGTGTATGAAATCAGCAATTGTAAAAACGTTAATCTTCCTTGTTTCAAAAGTGAAACTTATAATTACGTTTATTAAAAAAAACGATAATATATGTTTAATCGTTATAATTGTATATTATTGTAAATAACCTTCATTTATCGTCTACTATTATAATAAAATCTCAAATTAATGTTTATAACGAGGATATAAAGATAACGACGTTCGTAATGAGTGTATTAAAACATTAGTAAGTATTACTAAAATTTTAATAAAACTATACCTAACCCTACTTTCACACAGAACCCTCCCTGTACCTATCCCTAATCCCTAGATCCCCCTGGTGGTGCCTAAACCTAAGACCCCCCTGGTGGTGCTTAAACCTAAGACCCCCCTGGTGGTGTTTAAACCTAAGACCCCCCTGGTGGTGCCTAAACCTAAGACCCCCCTGGTGGTGCCTAAACCTAAGACCCCCCTGGTGGTGCCTAAACCTAAGACCCCCCTGGTGCTGCCTAAGACCCCCCCTTAGTGATCGCTTTATTTTGTGAAAAATAATGTTTTAAAAACAGTAAGGGATAAAATTTCAAATAATGTTTTAGTTAAGTACGATAAATATGTTTAGTATTTTTATAAACGTTATTCGTCTAGGGCGCATGTTCTAAACTTAAATCACCACAAGCACAATTGTAAAACATTAAAGATCTCCGGGCGCCGTTTGTAAAACGTTAATAATATCCGGCGCCCATTTTTCCTGTTCGGCGCCCAATAGACGTTATTTATTATGAGAGTGAATGGCGGCGCCCTTTTTGTCCACTAGCTGCTGGCGCCCTTTTTTCCTGTTTCCTTCCCTCGTCCTCCTCAGCCTGATCCAGCATTGGCACTCCCAATCAAGCAGCCACAATAATATTTATATTGGTCTGCCTGGGCACTAGCGGCTTTCTCTCAGGCTCTGGCGGTAACAGTAGAGCCCATTGGGGTCCACTCTGCTGCGCAGGTGCAGGTGGCTCATACCTGCGTAGTAAAGCGGACCCGATCAGGCTTGGCTTTTTCCACCGGAGCCTGGACAGAAAGCCGTTAGTGTGCTTGTGGACTTTCAGGGGAGCCAGGACTGGATCCGCACTGTTGAGGAGGATGGTGGAAGCCTCTTTAGGATCCCCCTCCCAAGAAAATACCCCCCAAAGAGCACTTTTGTTGCATTACATTGTATTAATTGTACTGTATAGTTGAATTTTACTCAAAAAGTATTCTAGTAATCAATGGCATAATTAAGATAATGATGGGCCCCAGTGCGGGTTTACATTGGGCCTCCTTAAGCACTCTCTGCATAACCAATATGGAACAACTGGAAAGAACATTTTCAGTGTCAGAGAGGTGTAAGCAGAGGAAGGGGAACAGTTTGATAATGATTACCACTGTTCAAAGAGCATATGGAGGTGTTCATCATTACCAGCATACAGTCATGGCCGAAATTGTTGGCGCCCCAGACATTTTTCCAGAAAATCAAATATTTCTCACAATACCGTGATTTATCACTAAACCGTAATAACTCATAGCACGGCCGCGCTAGTGTTTTTGTGCTTGTTTTCGCGTGCCATTGCAAATTTTTGCACGCAATTGCGAATTTACGTGCGCATTTGCACTGGAAGATTCATGTTTGTGCATGCAAGTTTGCGAATGCGCACGAAAATGCACGTGAAAACGCTAGCGCAGCCATGCTATGAGTTATCACGGTTTAGTGAATTGAGCCCTATATGTGAGACTATATGCAGCTTGCAGGACTTTGTCCGAAACAGCGATCTGTCGCTGCAACTGTCATGTACCTGCTTTTGCACCAATAAATGGAATTGAGCTTAAAATACCCTTGGTGGTGCCGGCCTGCTTTGCTTTTGTTGAATTTGGACCCTTGCCAAATCGGGGTGGTGGTCTAGGTCTCTACAATGTGGTCACAGAAAAGTATTGCAGTAACACCTGTATTGCTATATACATGTTTATTCCCTTTGTGTGTATTGGAACAAAACAAAAAAAGGGAGGGAAGAAAGCAAAAAAAAAAAAAAAAATTTACCTCACATAGCTACCAGAATTGAGGCCATTGTCACACAAAACTCCAAAAATGGACTGGACAAAATGATTGGCACCTTTTCAAAATTGTGGATAAATAAGTTTGTTTCAAGCATGTGATGCGCCTTTAAACTCAACCAAGACAGGTAGCAGGTGTGGGCAATTTAACACCTGAAAGCAGTTCACTGAGTCTTTGCATTGTCTGTGTGTGCCAATATAAGCATGGACAACAGAAAGAGGAAAAGCAAACTGCCTGAGAACTTGAGAGCCAAAATTGTGTAAAAATATCCACAATCTCAGGGTTACAAGTCCATCTCCAGAGATCTAGATTTGCTTTTGTCCACAGTGCGCAACATTATCAAGAAGTTTGCAACCCATGACACTGTAGCTAATCTCCCTGGGCGTGGACGGAAGAGAAAAATTAATGAAAGATTGCAACGCAGGATAGTTCGGATGGTGGATAAGCAGCCCCAAACAAGTTCCAAAGATATTGAAGCTGTCCTGCAGGCTTTGTTGAGGTCAGCAGGAGGTGCAGAGAGTGGTCGGTCGATGATCGTTTCACCCCACCATTAAGGCTTTATCAAGCCCTTATGATCATAAGGTCTTGATAAAGCCTTAGTGGCTGACCTCATCATATGCTGCTGCAATTGATGCCTTTTGGGTTCGATAAGTATATCTCTTTTTTACTGCTGTGATGGTTTTAAGAAGATTTGGATTAAAGTATTGGAAGTTTACATAACACAAGTGTGTTGCGCCTGGATTCTGTTTTCTCATGTGAAATACTAAAGAACTAGAGAGTTCTGAAGTGGCCAGCAATGAGTCCAGATCTAAATCCCATTGGACACCTGTAGAGAGATCTTAAAATTGCTGCTGGGAAAAGGCGCCCTCTAATAAGAAAGACCTGGAGCAGTTTGCAAAGGAAGAGTGGTCCAAAATTCTGGGTGAGAGGTGTAAGAAGCTTATTGATGGATAGGAAGCAAGTGATTTCAATTATTTTTTCCAAAGGGTGTACAACCAAATATTAAGTTAAGGGTGCCAGTCATTTTGTCCAGACCATTTTTGGAGTTTTGTGTAACATTATGTCCAATTTGCTTTTTCTCCTCGCTTTTTTTGTTTTGTTCCAATACACACAAAGGGGATAAACATGTGTATAAGAAAAAGTGTTACTGCAATACTTTTCAACGAGAAATACTTGATTTTCTGGAAAAAATTTTGGGGTGCCAACAATTTAGGTCTCGACTAATGAAGAGCTAATACAGCGGTTGGAGCAGCATCCATTGTGGGCTGTCAGGTCAAAGGGCACCAGAGTGCTCCCAACCTCTGCATCCTTTTTTACTAAGTCACTGGTATCAATGCCAGGGATGCCCGTTTGGATTCCGCGGAAATGCAATTTCCAAATTTCCGATTGGAAATTGCATTTCCGCATCGAAATTTGAAAATTTGGTAATGGAAGTGCGGTAGGCGGATTTTGGCGGAAATTTTTGCGGAAATCGCAGAAATTTCCGCCGACTTTAACATCGATTTTCTCAAAAACTAGAACGTCTTTTTAAAAGTTTTTTTTCCTCTTGTTCCTACTTTTCTGCTTAACATTCCCTAAAAATTTGGTAATTCTAGCACCTATGGGGGATTTGCTATTAACCTCTAAAGTCTGCATCATACCGCATATCGGTTCCAATGCGGATTTTCACGGTAATTTCTGCCGATTTTAAAATTTTTCTCAAAAATTACAAAGTCTTTTGAAATATTTTTTTCCTCTTGTTTCCACTTTTCTGCTTAACATACTCTGAAAATTTGGTGTTTATAGAACCTACGCGGGCTTTGCTATTAACCGCCAAAGTTGGTCACTGTTGACTGTAATGTAAAATGCAGAAATTTCGCATTACCTATATTCGGTATTATGCCGACTTTAGAGGTTAATAGCAAAGCCTCCATAAGAGCTAGAAACACCAAATTTTCAGGGAATGTTAAGCAGACAAATGGAAACAAGAGGAAAAATATTTCAAAAAGACTTTGTAGTTTTTGAGAAAATCGATGTTAAAGTCGGCAGAAATTACAGCGAAAATCCGCATTGGAAACGCTACGCGGTATGACACCGACTTTAGAGGTTAATAGCAAAGCCCCTATAGGTGCTAGAAACACAACATTTTCAAGGAATGTTAAGCCAGGCCCGACCCTAGACCTTTTGCCGCCTGAGGCAATTTTCAAAGAAATCGCCGCCGCCCCCCCCCCCCAAGCCGTGGGTGTGGGGGGCCGCCAGAGCTGGAGGGGACAGCGGGCAGGAAGGGGGTATTGGGCCTAGCGGCGGGGAGGGGGGTCGGACCCCCCCTTCCTGCGGCGTAGCAGGAAGTGACGTCAGTGCAGCGCACGCTGACCTGGAACGAGGAAGAGGTGAGTAATCCCCGCCCATTGCCTCTTACAAATAGCTGCAGCCAGCACGGACCTTGTTAAAGCTGGAGGGGAGCGGAGGACGGGGGACCCAGGCGAGGGTCCGACCACCCTACCCGCCGCTAGGCCCAATACCCCCTTCCTGCCCGCTGTCCCCTCCAGCTCGGGCGGCCCCCCACACACACGGACGGGCGGGTGCCGCCCTCCCAGAAGTGCCGCCTGAGGCAAAAGTTTCACCCCGCCTCATGGGCGGGCCGGCCCTGTGTTAAGCAGACAAGTGGAAACAAAAAAATAAAATCTTTCAAAAAGACCTTGAAGTTTCTGAGAAAATCAATGTTAAAGTCGGCGGAAATTACAGCGAAAAATCTGCATCGGAATGCGAAAATCGTTAGCGGAAAGCGGAAACGGTAGCAGTAGCGGTAATTGACAATGGTGGAATGCGGATTTTCGGCAGAAACGGAAATTGTCATTTCCAACCATCCCTAATCAATGCTTTAACCACTTCACAACTGAGGGGTTTTACCCCTTCAGCATACGAGCAATTTTCACCTTTCAGCTCTCCTTCCATTCATTCGCCTATAACTTTATCATTACTTATCACAATGAAATGAACTAGATCTTGTTTTTTTCGTCACCAATTAGGCTTTCTTTAGGTGGGACATTATGCCAAGAACTATTTTATTTTAAATGTGTTTTAATGGGAAAATAGGAACATTTGGAAAAAAAATCATTATTTTCCAGTTTTCGGATATTATAGTTTTTAAATAATGCATGCTACTGTAATTAAAATCCATGTAACTTATTTGCCCATTTGTCCTGATTATTACACCATTTAAAATATGTCCCTATCACAATGTTTGGCACCAATATTTTATTTGCAAATAAAGGTGCATTTTTTCAGTTTTGCGTCCATCCCTAATTACAAGCCCATAATTTATAAAGTAACAGTGTTATACCCTCTTGATATAAATATTTCAAGAGTTCAGTCCCTAAGGTAACTATTTATGTTTTTTTTTATTGTAATGTTTTTTTTTATTTATTATAAAAAAAAATTGGTAACAATTGGGGAGTGTGGGAGTTAATGAGTTAATTTAAAATGTAAAAGAATGTATTTGTATATGAAAATTTTTTTTGACTGTACTTTTACTTTTTGGCCACAAGATGGCCACAGTAATTTTTTGTAAATGCGTCCTGTAAGCGTAGGAAGTTGCTTACAGGAAGTTCAGTGAGGCTGGGAAACTTGTTTTTTTTCACAATGATCGCGCTGCTTCTCATAGAAGCAGCCGATCATTGCTGGGGTGCTTAGATCAACGAACGGGAACGGTTTTTCCCATTCATTGATCTCCAGGCGAGTGGGCGGCGGCGTGCACACGAGCGAGCGGGAGCCCCGACAGCGGCGGTAGTGGCAAGGGTGCGTATATCTATGCCCCGGGCGGGGAAATTAAGTTAAAAGGGGCGTAGATATACTGTACCTGGGCGGCAAAGTGGTTAAACTCATCTATTTGAAAAGGGCGCCTGGAAAAAAGGGCGCCTGGTGTAGCCCATATATGCCAAATTTGGCTACAAAAAGGAAGCCTGGTGTAGCCCATATACCGACTTCAGCTACAAAGGGCACCTGATGTAGCCCAAATACCAACTTCGGCTACAAAGGGCACCTGGTGTAGCCCATATATTCCAAATTCGGCTACAAAGGGCATCCGGTGTAGCCCATATATGTCAAAATCGGCTACAAAGTGCGCCTGGTGTAGCCCATATATGCCAAATGAGGCTACAAAGGGCGCCTGGTGTAACCTATATGTGCCAAATTAGACTACAAAGGGCTCCTGGTGTAGCCCATATAGGTCAAATTCGGATACAAAGGGCGCCTGCTGTAGCCCATATATGCCATATAGTTTTAGTTTATAAAAAGGATGCTGTTATAGGCGAAATTTGTTGGGCTATAAAAGGGCTCTAGATATAGCTGAGTAAAGTGATTACTATGACCTAACTTCTCCCTACTCTCACACAGAACCCTCCCCTGATTGTGCCTAACCCTAACCCCCCTGGTGGTGCCTAAATCTAACCCCTCCCTGGTGGTGCCTAACCCTAACCACTCCCTGGTGGTGCCTAACCCTAAGACAGCCCCTGGTGATTACTATGACTTAACTTCTCCCTACTCTCACAAAGAACACTCTCCTAACCCTAACCCCATGATGGTGCATAACCCTAAGACCCCCCAGGTGGTGCCTAACCCTAAGACCCCCCAGGTGGTGCCTAACCCTAATACTCCCTTGGTGGTGCCTAACCCTAAGACTCCCCAGGTGGTGCCTAACCCTAAGACCCCCCAGTTGGTGCCTAACCCTAAGACTCCCCTGGTGGTGCCTAACTGTAAGACCCCCCCTAGGTGGTGCCTAACCCTAAGACCCTCCAGGTGGTGCCTAACTCTAAGACTCCCCTGGTGGTGCTTAATCCTAAACCCCCCTAGTGGTGCTTAACCCTTAGACCCCCCTCCCCTGCTTGTGATGCCTAATCCTAACCTCCCCTGCACCCCCAAATCAAGAGTCTCGGCTATCAAAGGGTGCCCTTTTGTAGCAGAATCAAAAACCTTGTAGTCGAAAATCTTGTAGCTGAATAAAAAATATGGGCTACAAAGAGGCGCCCTTTTGTAGCAGAATCAAAAACCTTGTAGCCGAATAAAAAATATGGGCTACAAAGGGGTGCCCTACTGTAGCCGAAAACCTTGTAGCCGAAAAAAAATATGGGCTACAAAGTGGTGCCCTACTGTAGCCGAAAACCTTGTAGCCGAAAAAAATATGGGCTACAAAGGGGTGCCCTACTGTAGCCGAAAACCGTGTAGCCAAAATAAATATGGGCTACAAAGGTGCACCCTACTGTAGCCGAAAACCTTGTAGCCGAAAAAATATGGGCTACAAAGGGGCGCCCACTTGTAGCCTATATCAAAACTCGGGCGCCCTTTTCACCACCTTGTAGCCCATATTTCCAGAAACAACATTGATTTCTATGGAGGCGCCATTTTCATACAGGCAGCTCAGGCGCCCTTTTCAAATGATCCCCTTTAAACACATATTGCAACACTGTTAATGAAACCTTTCTTGGTTTTGTATAGAACTGGTAATGGATTCTTTTGTCAGGTTGATTGTGCTGTCTGTGTCCATGTTGCAGAGGTCTTCTCTTATTACCTGTGATCTACCCAGTGCTCCAGGGCTTTAAGATGTCCATGAAATATATTTGTGCATGACCAGATTCATGTTTTTTTTGGGAGTTGAGGGAGGGGGAGCTGTTATGAAGGGTGTCAGGAGGAAGAATCCCATTGTTAGGAGGAAGTCCTTCTCCAGTGGCGTAGCTAAGGAGCTGTGGGCCCCGATGCAAGTTTTACATTGGGGCCGCCCAAACACTTTACACATAACAATTGATGCAGCGCACCAAATCCTGCCAATGGCAACTACAGTGTCAGAGGTGCAAGAAGGGGATGGAGAACAGCTTGTTAATGATTATCACTATTCAAAGAATCTATAGAAGTGATTATTATGAGCACAGGACCAATACGGAGCTAATACTGCAGTTGAGGGAGGGCTTCTGGGGGCCCCTCTGGCCCAAGGGCCCCGATGCGGTCGCAACCTCTGCACCCACTATTGCTACGCCACTGTCCTTCTCTCTGAGCTCTCCATAATTCAGGGGGTTTTAAGCAGGTGACTTCAGCATGACTTCTGGATGGTTAGCGTCGGCACGCTGGACAGAGAAACCCATGCCATATACCCCTTAGCACACTGGCACCGTTAGGCTTGTGTCTAGTGCCAAGTATGACACTGTGTACATATCTTTCGATGCATAAAACATAGTGAACTGAGACAATGAATAATAACATGGGATAAACAATTTGTGCAACAGGAAGTGGGGAATTTGGGGGCCCAGCACCGGGCTGGTAATATGGGCACTGCATCGACCACAGTGTTATTTGGCTTAACAGCTTCCAGTGCACAACTTTGGCACTGGAGCCGCCGGAGTTCAAAGTGGCGCTACTATGCAGGCAGAACTCAACATAGTGGAGAGGATAGCAGCGGCGGTGCCCAGAGATTGGCTACATGGTAGCCAAACTCCTAGTGTTGGAAAAGGGGTTGAAAGAAGTGAGAAACGGGCATACAGAGTTTGGCAGAGGTATGGGATAGACAGAAAAGGATTAATATCAATGTGGGGCCCTGGGCACAGAAGTAACTATGGCTGCCTTTTAAAAATCTTTTTTGGTAAGCTGAGGTGGGAAATGAGATAAAGAAGCTAGCATTTGGGCTCTTTGACACCCACCAGTTGCCTAGGTTGCCTTGTGGCTGACTCTGCTCTTGTGTGACATGTAGGTTGGATAAAGCGTTAGTAGAATATCGGTAAAATTACCAATATTCTGCTAGCAGCATTATGAGGTGCCCAAGTTTGGTGTCTTTCCTGGAATGAAAGCTCTGTAACATACCAAAGAAACTGTTAGCTCTATGGAAATGTGTAATTTTAATTAAAAAAAAAATCTTAATGGTAGCCATTCATCTAGCAATGATGGGCAAATTTGACCAAGACACAAATCTCTCTCTGATCGAATCTGATTAGAGAGAGATTGGTTGGCTGCCCATACACTGCAGGTGGATTTACAACCGATTTCAGCACGAAATCTCTCAGGAATTGGCAAAGTCCACCATGTCCCCCACCTCGCTGCTGCCGCCCTAGTGTATAAATGTAGCCCCCATGTGTGCATTGATACATTACCTGTCCTGTGTTACCCCCTGCGCAGTGCACATCAGTCTTTGGGAACCCCCGCTCTTCCATTTGCGGAATACACGTCGCTGGCATATAGCACCGGGCGTGTGTATCCGGAAGAGCGGGGGATTCCAAAGATGGATGGGGACCGTGTGATGGGTGACACGGGACAGGTAATGTATAAATGCACACATGGGGGTTTACATTTATACACTAGGGGGCAGCGGCGAGGTGGCGGACGTGGTGGACTTTGCTGATTCCTGAGAGATTTCATGCTAAAATGCATTGTAAATTCGCCTGCAGTGTATGGGTAGCCGACCGATCACTCGCTAATCAGATTCGATCAGAGAGAGATTTGTCTCTTGGTCAAAGCATGTCCTATCAATACATACAATCGATTTCGGCCTGAAATTGGTCGCTTTGTCGATCAGGCATGCTATTTTTTCATTTGAATCGATAATAATTATCAAATCATAAGGTCGATCGGCCGCCAAGTCGAGGGATGTAGGGCTACCTTAACTGTTATGTTTACAAACCATAAACAATGTTGCCTTGTCATTTTAACAGTATAATCAGTGGCACAGATAAAAATAAAAGCCTGGCACGAGTTATAATTCTTCTCCAGTGAAACATTTAAATTGCTGCCTGAATTAACACTGGAGAGATTTCCTAATTTCCTGACCTGATAAAGACACCGGTTACTAAGACAGAGACTGACAAAGACCAATAAGAAGCAATACAAATAGATAAAGTATTTAACCCTTCTCCAGCTACCCAAAATGTAAAATTCTAGTGGGGTCGTCGTTCCACTTTAACAAACTAGTGGGATTTTCATTCTGACATCACCATTTGCATCATCACTCAGCAGCATGGAGCTAAGCATCCTGGGTAATGAGTGAATAATTTCTATCCGCCAGTGCATCAGCGGCAGGTCACAGTGACGCAGAAGGGAATCAGCAGACCCAAGGCACCAAATCTTTTGGTAAGATAGATCTTTCTGTTTGGTTTCCACAAAACAAAGAGAGCTAAGAAGATTAATTTCCCAAAATCCTCAGATCTGACAGCTGACGAAACAGAGTTTAACTGGGAAGCACATTCGACTTGCGCACTCAAGAGGAAAGGGAAAAAAAGATTTTGTAGTTTCCATCAAGATGACATTTCGGTGAAGATTTTGGCTAGCTTATCTTAATGGACACCCGAAGCGAAAATAAACTAATGAAATAAAACATTATAAATATCTTCCTCCTCCTAAAAATGACTTTTTAAGATATTCCACAGTTTTATTCTATGTTTAAATCTACTTTTTAAGTTTTAACTGTTTTATTGTTTTTGCTCAATGACACATTAATTGAAATATGCCAGAGCTACAATCTATGAACTATTGACCCTTGTATCTCTTTCCTGCTCTCAGAAGCCATTTTCTGCTAGGAAAGTGTTTAATAGTTGGAATTTCTTATCAGCGAAGATCACACTGTAGTCACTTCCTTTCTGAGTCAGGACTGAGTCGACCACTTACATACCTGATATTTAACCCTTTCAGGCAGTTAAAGAAAAAAAGGAACACAGCATAGTTATTAGTGTGCTAGGCACTGTACATACCTATGTCTATCTCATCATGTCACATGTCACTTCAGGTATCCTTTAAAGTGGACCTGAACTCTTGCACAGAAGGAAAACTTAGAGAAATGCCAGAGGTGTAGCTAGGGTTTTCCGTGCCTGAGGAAAAGACCGTTTTTTTGCCCCCCTTTGGACAAAATGAGCATAGCCATAGATCAGAATGTGGTCATGGTCATGGGTGAAGTAATAAGTTATTTAGATAGCTATATGTGCCCCCTTACCCTATTCAGATAGCCAGATGTGCCCCCCCCCCTTTAAATAGCCAAATGTGTGCCCCTTTAGTTAGAAAGATGTGCCTCCCTTCACCCTGTTTAGATACTCAGATGTGTCCCCTTTAGATAGCCTTATTCTGCTGCTGTTAATGCTTCTGCAGAGGAAGGGAGACAAGCAGGGGCACTTCTGGCAGCCAGTGAGCCTCATGCAGGTGGGGGTGCAATGGGCGTGCTGAGCGCCCTCATAGTGCTGCGCCTGGGGACATACAGTATGTCTCCCCTTGCTCACCCATAGCTACTCCTCTGAGAAATGCACCCTGTATGTATTTAGAGAGATTAGCCTGTCTAATTCCCCCTCATCTGTCACTAATCACAAGTACTGGTCCTTAAAAGTTGCATTCTTTAAATTGTATTGATCTACTAAGATGTTTCAATGACTTTAGTGTGTCTTTGTCACATGCAGCCAGGAAGGGGGATTTTGTACCAATCCAGTGAAATACCTCACATTAATTACCATGAAGGAAAGTTTGCTTCGCACTGCAAACAGAAGTCTTCTCTGAATTCTCCCATATATCCCTAATAAAACACATTTATCAATCTTTGTCATTACGTGTATGAATGTTAAATGACTGTATCACATCTTCTTTGATGTAAGGATTCTTACAGTATGTATGATATTATAAAGAAAAAAAAAAGTAGTACAAAATAAATACTGAGCTGTTACTTTTTATATGTTTGATCTTGTTGTTTGATCAAACAAATGAAAGGAAATTACCCACATTTTTTTTTTTAAAGTAAACCAGTTACAATCCGGGGCAATGTAACCAATGGCGTAACTACAACTCATGGGGACACCCAGCGAAACTTTGCATTCACTATAGAACAGAATTGCGATGAGCAATATCTAACAGTGACAATGACCAAATTGTCAGTTCTTTGGTTTGGCTTTAGATTTAGCCATTAGTCACTGATCACTTTAGCTGGGGTACTTTCAGTGGAGTGATTGGAGCATCTGTGGCAGTGGTTTGATTAGGGAAAGTTCACACTATTTGCATGCTGTTTTTGTTGCATGTGAACTCACTGTGAACATTGTTAAAAACGGTTGATATAAAAGAGGAGCACAGGGGGGATAAAGAGGCGCCCAGAGGTATATAAAATTAGAGAGCGCCATGTGTGTCTAAGAACACCCCTCTACAGAGCCGGGACAAGGTCCTCCAGCACCCGAGGCTGAGACACCAAAGTGCGCCCCTCCATCCCTCCCACCCCAGCCATCAACCAAAGATTGCTATTAGACTAAGAGGGCCACAGGGCCCACAACCTCCCCAACACCTTAATATCTGGTTATCTGGCTTGCAGTCACTGCTATGTATCCCCTTTTCTTATTTCTTTCTGCTTAATACACAATTAGGAATGACAGCTGAATGAATTGTGAGCCCCCTCCTACACTGCGCCCTGAGGCTGGAGCCTCTCCAGCCTATGCCTCGGCCCGGCCCTGCCCCTCTAATGAAGGTCGAGAAGCACAGGAGGATGGGGGAGATAAAGAGGACCCAGAGGTATATAAAATGAGTTTAAAAACAACTAAAATTAGAAAAAGGAGGTGGCTTACCTCAATAAAACCAACTTCATATAGAAATGAAAATCTATAAAGCACTGGCAATGCGTTTCGTGGGTCTGAGCCCACTTCCTCAGGTCAAATAATAGTTCCAAACACTAAACATAGCCAAGGAGCACCTCTAGAGGCGTGTATCAAAAAAGGGCGCCTGGAAAAAAGGGCGCGGGATATAGCCGAAATTATAAGTTGTAATGTAAAACAATATTTTTCGTTTATAGCTTGTAAATGAAAATGTAGTGCTAAATAGGTTGAATAAACGGAAATTAAATGGCAAAACACCGTCTATAACTACAAACGAATTCTGAAATGAAACATCAAATAGCGTCTATAACAAAAAACTATATTTACACTTGTATTAAAGTGGTTTGAAACCCTGACAAAATATTCAATAAAATCATGTTTTCCTACTTTTTATATGCCATACGGTTATTATATTTGCATTTGTGCATAAGTATTATTATTCATTTAGATATTATAGGTTCCCAAAAGTACAGTGATGCTTTGTGAGCTGACTTTGCATTTTATTAATAACTGGTTTTATTCATTATGTAGTGAAGGGAAGACATGCTTTGACTCTCTGTCTGTGTCGAGCTGCTTCTCCACAGTCAGAGAATGTGTCACATTCCTCACTTGATACATTTAAGTAAACACAAGATAGCATTATCTAAAGTTCGGATGCGTCCCCATTTCACTACACTGAACTTTCAAGCTCTGTGTGTAACCCTTCCAATGCTGGTCTAGTAAAAAAAAATATGCTGGTTGCAATTAATATGCTGTAAATAATGTTTTAGAGCAAAGATGAAATGCTGGGTTATATTCCGCTTTAAGCATAGTAATACAATGGTAGATTTTACAAGTATTTTACTGCAATTATACCTAACTGTAGGCTCACACAGATCTCTCCCTATCCCTAACCCCTAGAAGGCCCTTTGTGTAAATATACATAATTTAATAATTTGTATATATTACATATATTGTGCTGTAACTATACCTAACCCTACTCTCACACAGAACCCTCCCTGTACCTATCCCTAACCCCTAGACCCCCCTGGTGGTTCCTAACCCTAACCACCCCCCTGGTGGTGTATATTGTACTGTAACTATATACCTAACCCTACTCTCACACAGAACCCTCCCTGTACCTATCCCTAACCCAAAGACCCCCCTGGTGGTGCCTAACCCTAAGACTCCCCTGGTTGTGCCTAACCTTAACCACCCCCCTGGTGGTGCCTAACCCTAACCACTTCCCTGGTGGTGCCTAACCCTAAGACCCCCCTGGTGGTGCCTAACCCTAAGACCCAACTGGTGGTGCCTAATCCTAAACCCTCCCTGGTGGTGCCTAAACCTAACCACCCCCCTGGTGGTGCCTAACCCTAAATCTCCCCTGGTGGTGCCTAACCCTAACCATCCCCCTGGTGGTGCCTAACCCTAACCATCCCCACTGCACAAACACCCTTACACACATATAAACAATAATATATTAACTCCTTAAAATACTTCACTATAAATAACATGAATAGAATAATTTATATATTTGTAATAGAATAAATAGCCTTAAAATCATGTACACATTAATAATATTATAAATAGAAAAAGGTATATATTATATATATATATATATATATATATATATATATATATATATATATATATATAGAATAGATAGCCTTACAATCACGAAAGCATTAAAAATCTTAAAATAGCGGTAATATTAAAAGTGATATATTAGTAAGTTAATAAAAATATAATCTTTGCATTATAAGTGTAAAAAGCAAAGTTAATACCAAAAGCGATGTATTTCTAATAGAACAAGGCTGAAAACGATATTTAAGCAATATACGTATGAAAACTAATTTTAAATGATAAAATAAGTGTAAACGAAAATTTACTTGTTACAGCCCTGAAAGCGAAATTTAAAAACGGAAAAATAAATAAACCACAAAGTTAAAACGAACTTGTAAACGATATTTGTAATAAACTTTCTGTAAATGAAAACTTTTGTTAACAACATCCCTGCAACCGCTATTTCTCGGGCACCCTAATTTCCTGTCGGGCGCCCAATAGCCAATATTTTGCATTGCAGTCTATGACGGCACCCTTTTTGTCTACTAGCCATATGCACCATTTTTTACTGCCCCGCCTCTAGAGGCGCTCTCTAATTTTATATATTTCTGGGTGCCTCTTTATTCCCCCCATGCTCCTATTTTACATCTTCTTTTTACAACTTATTGCTTAATGCCTGAGGCAAACTTGTGAGGATGCCCCCCCCCATCCCCCCAGCTGTAATGATCACTCAGCACCCGACAATTTTCACCGCACGTTATACCTGCAGTGAGCCCCCCCCAAAAAAAACACCCTCAGTATAGGTAGGTAGCCAGGTATAGGTGCCCCAAGTATTGGTAGCGAGGTACAGTTGCTCACAGTATAGGTTAGCCAGGTACAGTTGCCCCCAGTATAGGTTGGCCAGGCACTCTCTTCACTTCCTGTTTTTGCCTGGTGCTGCCCCCAGACTTCTGCCGTCTGAGGAAGTCGCCTCATTTGGCATCATGAGTGGACCAGGCCTGTGTGTTTTTTAGTGTGTGGGGCAGGGAGGACAACAATGACTCCGGTTACCTATGCAAGGGGGGAATTTGGCTTCCAATACAAGAGGTAAATCTGGATACAGGGACATAAGGCTCCCTATACTAGGGGGAACGGAAGGCTACCTATACGGGTTCCGGGGGGGGGGGGGGGTACTTAATACCGGATGCATATCTGCTACATGTACTGGGGAGTCACAATTTGATGAATGTACCTTGACATCTCTGCCTCTGCTCTGGTGCTGGGGAACCTTGTCCTTGCACTGGCTCTGCCACATACTGTCACCATTATTTTGGACTCTGCTATTAGGTCGCCCTAACAAACTCTCAATGGGACACCTTCTTCTCATTCTCCCCCTCCCCTCTCAATAGCGCAGAATAAGCTACTGGACAGAGAGCAGAGCAGGCATGTCTGTACAATCAAACTCACAGCTGAAATGTTCACAAAAGAACATTTCGAAAGACAAACATCTGAAGTGTGTGTACAGCTTAAGGAGGAATCAATCTATGAAAGCTATAATCGTAGTGTAAAGACGCAGATTATTTATACAAATTATTGGCAGCCTTGGTGTTTTACTACACGAAGATTTCGCTGTTCATCATGTAAGTTAACAATAGGCCGCCCGCTCTCGGCAGCCTGTTTTTCATGCCGTTTAGAAGCGCAACCTGGTTTGAAAAGAAGGGCTTTATAGCATGAAAGCCTGCCCCAGCCAGTTTGGATTTCCCAAGTATTCCTAGCTTCAATTCTTAGTCACCACACCAAATCTTTGCTGCTGGAATGCAAACTCTGGGTTCAGCCAAAGAACTGTTAGCAGTGAGTGAGAGTTAATGGATCAATCTGCTCTGTCTTGTCAGTGCTTTTACTGTTGACTTCAGGAATGTGTTTGATGAAAAGAAAGCTGCTTCTTAAGACAGAAGATACAGATGCAGTTTGGAGGGGTGAGGACCTACAAGAACAATAAAGCAATGTTATCAGTGTTGTGTATTTCTAGTGCCCTGTGCCAAGCTGACAATGGAAGGCATAAAAAAGGATTTTTCTCTATCTTACAATTAGAGCTGATTTTGAATGGACATGTCATTTCTACTTCTTCTTAAGGTGGCCATACATCAGACGACATGGCGATCAACCATTCCATTTGATTATAAGGCCCCGTTCACACTTGCGTTTTGGCAAGTAAACGGACCGGATCCTGATCGGATCCTGATCGGATCCTGATCGGATCCTGACCTGATCCTGATCAGAACCGTACGGCTCCGATCCGGATCTGGTCCGTTTGTATCAGGCATGCATCAGGCTGCCATCCGGATCCGTGGGCAGAAAATAGCGAAATTTAAAAAAAATGTTGGGGTCAGCAGAAGGTGCACCTGGTGCACCTGTAGAATCAGGTTCCTCCGCTGTAGGCCTCACCTCCACCTCCGACATTCTGCCAAACAGCTCCAGCACGTCTGTCGCTGCTGCTCCACTCCAGACATGCTTGGCCCATGTGTCCCCATCCGAAATGGCCGCTTGGATACGCATAGGAAGTGGGGTAGAACTTCAGGTTTTTGTAGGCAGTGTGTTCTGTGCCTTCCGTTCCCCATTGGTTTCTGTGTTCCTGATGGTGCTGTCAGGCTCAGGTCCGGCTCCGGTCCGGGTGCGTCGGCCGGAGATCCGGACCCAAAAAATAGAGCATGTTGGAAAAGAGTCCGGAGTCCGGATCTGATCCGGCTCCGTACTGTACGGAACGGACACGTGTGAACGTCCGCATAGCCTTTACATTGCTATGCGGAACGTACGTTCCGTTTGTACAGTATGCGGTCCGGATCAGATCCGGAAAATCCGGATAGCGAACGCTAATGTGAACCGGGCCTAATTGGATGAAAATCAGTGCTGCCAAGTGCATGCCCGACCGACGATGCAATCAATTCAGGGCTAAACTGGTTGCATTAAAGTGGTATTGTCACCATAAAAAAATCAATTTTCAACAGAAACTGGTCTGAGTGTATTAAGTGATAAAGATGGTAATCCTGCATTCAAAACTTTTTTCCTGCTGTTATGGTTTGGAGTTATTACATACCATAGCA
Organism: Hyperolius riggenbachi; assembly: GCF_040937935.1. Lineage (NCBI taxonomy): Eukaryota > Metazoa > Chordata > Amphibia > Anura > Hyperoliidae > Hyperolius > Hyperolius riggenbachi. Next base: position 433,594,714 of record NC_090649.1, read on the forward strand.
GCACTGGCCCTAGTGCCAAACAGTGCCAAAAAGTTGAATGCTGGGAGTTCTTTTGAATGCTGGGAGTTCTTTTTATCTATAATATATTCCTCCTCTTCCATTTATTTCCCTGCCTAGCTGATCACTTATGTTTACAAGCAAGGCTGAGGTGACTCAGTGATTGGATGTGTAAATAAAAAAAAGACTCTGGGAGGAGGGCAGCTAATGCATACACAATGAGCAAGAGAGGGGAGGGGGGAAAACAAGAGTCAGGGAGGATATGATGTCAGCATTAGCTTGGCAAGATGGCCACTGCCTAGAATAGGATTTTCTGCTTTTCCTTTATAAAATTCACGGGAATCATTACGTAGATAGCACAATACATCTGTTACTGTATGTAAGTAGAGGTAGTATTTATCTACTTATATATGTGTTTTTTATTTCTAGGTTAGCATGGGTGTCGCTTGTTCTTTAACCGGTCAGACATGCTGCAAGTTGTAGAGCCGACTTGCTAGATCGAGTGTGCGGCAGCAACAGCGAGCAATATTGGGATGAGCAACGAATGCGACGAAACCCCTGGCTTAGTTCCCACAATGTATAAATGTGCTGTAAGTGTGCATTTATACATTACCTGTCCTGTGTCGCGGTGCCCATCCGCCTTCTGCCGCTCTTCTACAGCTGCATACACGCTGCCGGTGCATAGCTCGCTGGCGCCTTACGTCACACATATGCCACTCTGGCAGTGTGTCTTTGGCTAATAGAAGAGTGGTGGAAGATGGACGGGCACCATGGCACAGGACAGGTAATGTATAAAGCACACTTACAGCACATTTATACACTAGGGGAACAGCACAGAGGTGGTGGATGTGTCGCACGCGCTGTGCTCAGCCGATTGCCAAGATATTTCATGCTAAAATCGATCTGGAACTGGCCTACAGTTTATGGGCAGCCGACAGATCTCTCTCTAATCAGATTCAATTAGAGAGAGATTTGTCTCTTGGTTGAATCTGCCCATCATTGCTAGATGTATGGCTACCAGGGGTGTAGCAATAGGGGATGCAGAGGTTCTGACCACATCGGGGCCCTTGGGCCAGAGGGGCCCGGGGGTCCCTACCTCAACTTCAGTATTTGCTCTCTATTGGTCCTGTGTTCATAATAATCACTTCTATAGATACTTTGAATAGTGGTAATCATTAACAAACTGCTCCCCATCCTCTTCTTGCACCTCTGACACTGTAGTTGCCATTGGCAGGTTTTGGAACGCCGTATCAAATGTTATGTATAGAGTGCTTGGGGGGCCCCATTGTAAAAGTTGCATCGGGGCCCACAGCTCCTTAGCTACGCCACTGATGGCTACCTTTACTGTAGCGTTCTGTAAGGAGAGACTGCTAGGGCATTTGTAATCTACTGCAATATTCTTGCAGTTACCATAATTAGTGGATACTTTAAAGAGGAACTCCAGTGAAAATAATGTAATAAAAAAGGTGCTTCATGTTTACCATAATTATGTATAAATGATTTAGGCAGTGTTTGTTCATTGTAAAATCTTTCCTCTCCCAGATTCACATTCTGACATGTATTACATGGTGACATTTTTACTGTGGGCAGGTTATGTAGCTGTTTCTATCTGTTCTGGCCTTGCAGACAGTTGTAAACAGCCATTTCCTGTCTGTGAACATTGTTACATTGTGGCAGTTTGCCCAGAGTACCGTACGGTACCAGAGCCTCTTGTGGGAGGGGTTTCAGCACAAAATCAGTCATACAGCGCCCCCTGAGGGTCTGTTTGTGAAAATCATTATATTTCCCATGTAAAAGGGGGTATCAGCTACTGATTGGGATAAAGTTCAATTTTTGGTCGGAGTTTCTCTTTAAGTGGCATAGCCAAGGACCTATAGGCCCCAACGCAAGTTTTACATTGGGCCCTTCAAGCTCACTATATATAACAATTGACATGGAGCACCAAAACCGGCCAAGGACATCTGCAGTATAAAGGAGGTGTAAACTGGGAGAGGGGAACAGTTTGTTAATAATCATCACTATTCAGAGCTCATACAGAGGTGATCTGATCGTTACCAGCATTGCACCAAAAAAGTGATCATTCAGCAGTTGAACAAGAGCCCCTTTGGTCCAGTAGCAGCAGTGTGGTCACATCTGCATCCCTATAGCTACACCACTGGGTACCTTAAATAGAAGCAGAGAAGGAAAGGACCTCCAGTCAGTGTACCAGCTTTGGCTCACCCTGGTTGAGGTGATTTTGTAAATGGTTTCTCCCTATATTGCAGCAATCTGTTGACATCATGGCTACTTAGTGCGCATGTGTAGAGTGCTCCTGGCCACGGACCCGCAATCAAGGATGCGCATCGCCAGGTTTTAGAAGATAACGGAGGGAAATGAAGAAGTACGGGCGGAGCGGTGGGCATGAGGACTGCTTGCTACAAATGCCTGCTTCCCTGTTTTTGAAATTTATGACAGTTAAGGTATCCTTTAAGGGGTAAAAACTAGGAAACCTAAAGCACTTATAGAGGTGATCATTACCACTACAGCCAGTGCCGGGCCATGGCAGAGGTGAGAGAGGCTCCAGCTTCAGGGCGCAGTGTAGGACGGGGCGCACATCTCACTCAGCTATCATTCCCCTCTTGTGTTTAAAGCAAAGAGAAATACGAAAAGGGGATACATGGCAGTGACTGCAAGCCAGATAACTAGAGATTAATGTGTTGGGGGCCCTGGGGCACCTCTTAGTCTAACAGCAATCAGTGTGTGTGACGGCTGGGGTGGGTGGAGGGGATGGAGAGGCGCACTTTGGTGTCCCAGCCTTGGGTGCTGGAGGATCTTGTCCCAGCTCTGACTACAGCACTAATAAAGACCTAATGCAACAACTGGAGGAGGGCCCCATGTGGACCCCTTGGGTCCAGGGCCCTGTTAGAGTCAAAATATCTGCATCCCCTATTGCTCTACTTCTGGGCTCCTCCCAGCCAGTATTGGTTCTCATGTTTTGCAATCAAGTCAGACCAGCAGAGAAGAATGGAAGAAACATATAGAGCTGAAGTTACATTTGGAAAATAGACATGGATTATGATGCTGGATTTTAATGACAGTACTTTTAAAATCAAGTTTGTTTTGATTTAATTTTGAACATATAAGGTGCCCGTACATAACACGATGTATGGGCAGATCTTATGTACGGGCAGATCGACCTAGAGACAGATCTCTTTCTGATCGAATATGATCAGAGAGAGAGATCTGCCAGCTGCCCATACACCGCAAGCCGATTCCTGATCGATTTCAGCATGACATTTTTCAGGAATCGGCCCTGTGAAGCCGCATCGCCGCCCCCCCCCCCCAAAAAAAAAAATGTAAAATGGCCCTAAATCTTGCAACATGTCTGAGCAACATTCGCCCCAAAATTGGTTCCACCATCGATCGGGCATGCACTTTTCATCTGTTTCTATAACAATTATTGAATCGAATGGTTGAATGGCCGCTAAGTCGATAGATGTATGGCCACCTAAAGGTGGCCATACACTGGTCGATTTGCCATCAGATTCAACCAACAGATAGATCCCTCTCTGATCGAATCTTATCAGAGGGATCGTATGGCCACCTTACTGCAAACAGATTGTGAATGGATTTCAGCCTGAAACCGATCACAATCTGTGGAGCTGCCGCTGCTGCCCCCCCCCCCCCCCCTGCATACATTACCTGTTCCGGCCGGCGCGAGTTCCCTGGTCCCCGCTGTCTTCTTCTCTGCTCCAGGCTCCAGACTGTTCCTGCAGCTACTGAACTTCCTGTCCAGGGGAAGTTTGAACAGTAGAGGGCGCTCTACTGTTTAAACTTCCTGCCGGGACAGGAAGTTCAGTAGCTGCAGGAACGGTCCGGAACCCAGCGCGGAAAGAAGACAGCGAGGATCAGGGGACTCGCGCCGGCCGGAACAGGTAATGTATACCCGCTGTATTGCGTTGGTCGTCGGGAATTCGAACGCCGCTATCGACACACTCCCGACCCGCCAGCGATCGAGAGAAATCTTCCGCACGGACGGATCTACAGGAATCGACGGGAATGATCGATTTTGGATGGAAATCGATCGTTCTGTCAGCGGTGTGCGCGGCGATATCACAGCCGATTCGATCACTGTGATCGAATCGGCCGTATATCGGCGGGAAAATCGTTAGGTGTATGGGCCCCTTTAGACTTTCACTTTGCTCCTGCAAGGCAGAGAACACAATGAAAGGGAGTGGGCTGTGACCATTTACTCTTGTGGAATTTCCAGTAATGATTTTGCACAGTCCAAAATCTTTCCCAGGCTGCTGACAGATGGAGACAAAATAATGGATGATTAGCAGATTACGTGTCCAGCCATCTGTGATTGACATCTGTTTATGTCAGGTTTCATAGCCTCTGGTGCTTCCAGCAGAGAAGGGCAGATAGCATTATCAGTACCAGGCAGATGAGTGCTGGATCATCCCAATTAGTATCTATTGCTAATGACTCTCCGCAGTGTAAACAGAACAGGTTTGTTGTAGCAATTGAAGAAAGTGAAACATTCCCTGACTGATAATTGACATTAATTGGAGATAAAGTCATCTACATTTCTCATGCAAATTTACAACATTTTTCCCAAAAACCAGGAGCTGACCTCAGTCATTAGAAGGGGGATGGGCATGTAGGAATGAGTCAAGCACTTGATTTTCTTTTCCTATTTAGTTATCTACAGAGACCTACTCTCTTCCTTTTATTGTAACACCTCCTTCTATTATCCACATATGTATGTCTGTACGCAGTGGTGTAGAAATAGGCAATGCAGGGGTTGCAACTACCTTGAGTTCCCTTTCTGGACCCTCTTTCAACTATTTGCTCTTCATTGGTGCATTCTGATTTACCTCCCTGTCGGTAAACTTGAGTCAGACTGGGGGTGAAAAAAAGAAGCTAGGAGCAGTAATCCCGAGCCTGACTTTGGGTAGCTGCCGGGAGGTTTGCAGCACACAGTGCAGCATGGCGGCGTTTTAACTCACCTCCCCTGGGATCCAGACTCTGGCAGCCATTCTTCTTCCGGTTCTTGGCGGCTCTGGATCCCTCAGGTGAGATTCAGGGATGGTCGTAGTCAGCCAACTACGCGTAGTTTTACGCAATTACGCTTCACCAAACTACGGCTTCCAAATCAAATACTTGCTTCGTATGCAGTTCATAGACTACGCGTTAAAATACGCAATTACACGTAGTGCAAAGCGTATTGTATGCGGACGCCATTCCCCTTTCCAATGCGTAATTTTGTAAGCATACATTCATACGCGGAAAAGTAGACGTGAATAACGCATTTGTAGTTTACTTCGCAATACACGTAAGTGTAGTTTTGAAACTTCGCCTACGAACTACGATGCATGGATGCGAACTGCGATGTGTAAATTCGCACTGGTGTAGTTTCTGCTCATCCCTGGTGAGATTGCTGTTTTTTATCATGACTACGGCAATCTCACTATAGGGGGACAACGCCACCCAGAGAATGGAGGGAAAATTACAGCGGTGGATCCCAAGGAGGTGAGCCTGTGCAGGGGCTGTCGTAGATCTCACTGCGGTATAATTTTCCTGGTTTTAGGATCTAAAAGCGTGTGAAAAATAGCAAAATCCGGAAATAATCATACCACGTGAAAGGTTAAGTGCCTTGATAGTGTACTGGTTAAGGGCTCTGACACAGGAGACCAGGGTTCGAATCTCAGCTCTTCCTGTTCAAAAAGCCAATATTTATTCAGTGAGGAAATCTTGGGCAAGACTCCCTAACACTGCTACTGCCTACTGAGCACGCCCTAGTGGCTGCAGCTTTGGCGCTTTGAGACCACCAGGAGAAAAGCACAATATGAATGTTTTGTGTCTGTCACTGTGTTTATATGTGCATTGAATAGTGGCGATCACTAACAAACTGTTTCCTTTTTTCTTTGACAGTGCGGTTGACTTTGGCAGGTTTTGATGCTCCATATGAGTTCTTATGTATACGGCGCTTGAAGGGGCACAATTTCAACCCTTAGACACAGACACAGTGCAGTTTCTAGGCTAAAATGCACCCAGGGCGAGGGTGTAAAAATTGCGCCCCCCCCCCCCGAGCAAGGTATGGGCGCCCGCAATATATGTTAGCCAGGTCTAGTTGCACTCTCTATAGGTCCCCTCAGTATAGGTAGCCAAGAATAGGTAATCCAGTATAGGTAGGCAGCTATAGGCCCCCAGTATAGGTAGCCAGGCATAGGTGAGCCAGTATAGTTGCCCCTGGTATAGGTTAGCCAGGTCTAGTTGCACTCAGTATAGGTCCCCCCAGTATAGGTAGCCAAGAATAGGTAATCCAGTATAGGTAGCCAGCTATAGGTCCCCCCAGTATAGGTAGCCAGGCATAGGTGAGCCAGTATAGTTGCCCCCGGTATAGGTTAGCAAGGTAGGTGCCTCCAGTATAGGTAGCCAGTATAGTTGCCCCACCCCAGTATAGGTTAGATAGGCAGGCGCCCCCAGTATAAGTTAGATAGGTAGGTGCCCCACTACAGGTTAGCTAGGTGGGTGCTTCTAATATAGGTAGCCAGAATAGTTGCCCCCAGCATAGGTTAGATAGGTAGATGCCCCCAGTAAAGGATAGTTAGGTGCCTGCAATATAGGTAGCCAGTATAGTTGCCACCTGTATAGGCTAGCTAGGTAGGTAGGTGCCCCCAATACATGTTAGATAAGTAAGTGCCCCCAGTATAGGTTTGATAGGTAGGTGCCTTACAGTATAGGTTAGATAGGTAGGTGCCCCCCAGTATATGTTAGATTAGGTAGGTGGCCCCCAGTATAGGTTAGATTAGGTAAGTGCCCCCCAGTTTAAGTTAGATAGGCATCTTCCCCCAGTATAGGTTAGGTAGATCCACCCCCCATAATGGAGGGGGGAGCCGGAGCCGCAGGGAGGGCAGCCCGACCTCTCCCTCCCTCTCCCCGGGCCGCCCTCCGTGCTCTCCCCTAAGACGCAGAGTAATTATGCAGCAGGAAGCGCTGTGCATAACTACTCACCTTCCTGCGTTCCACTCGCCGCTGTTCTCCTCTCATCATAGACGCTGCTACACACGCTGCTTCCTGTTTAGCCGGCTCCGGCTCCCCCCTACTTTACAGCGCCCCCCTCACAACAGCGCCCAGGGTGGCGACACGGGCTGCACGGCCCTAAAAACGGGCCTGCATGGACATCTATAGTGTTTTGTGTTTTTGCTTCCATACGTCTATAGGCATTTTTGTTTCTCCGTATCCCCTGGCCACGGATGTCTAATAGGCATTTAGTACAAGGTTTTGGCTCCCACTTAACTAGAACTTGCTGTTCACTAATCTTAAGGCGCGTACACACGCCATATTTCCGCAAGCGACGGGTCCGCCAGACCCTCCCGCTGGGCAGACGTTCTGCCGACAGTAGCAAGTGTGTACGCGCTGTCGGCAGACCGATAAGGCTGTTTCTGAATGATCCGCTGGGCGGGCAAAACATCCGCCCAGCGGGAGGGAGGGTCTGGCGGACCCGTCGTTTGCGGAAATATGACATGTGTACGTGCCTTAACACTACACTCCAGACCCCATCCATACTGAGCTATGGGGCCCACAGCTTTAGGATCACATAACTTCACAATTTGACTAGACAGCCATGCATTGGAGCTCCTATAGCTCCTACTGGCACTGTCCAGACTCATCCCCTCCCACAACCTATTGCAGCTCATCCCAGAAACTCTAATGCCACTTTTACACTGCTGTGCCCACTCCTCAATGAATCATAGTGATTTGGTTGCTCACCTCCAGAAGATAAAAGAGAGCTGTTTGGAAACCCCAGTTTGATGTCATAGTCATAGACATGAGGGACCTCAGTGAGTACAACAGGGGTCTTGAAGTGTAGCACCTTAGACAGTGCAAGTGGCTTTCAATTTCAGCAGTAAAAGGTGAAGCAAGAGACCTTTAGCATCATTTAAATAAACAGCCAATTATGATTTCTTATAATGTGCTGACAAGCCCTACTTTAATACCAGGCACTTAGAGAGGCAGCTAAGAGGCAAGTTAGTATGCCAAGTTAACTTGCGTTTCCAAACTAACTAGCAACTTCCTTTGGCTTCCAGTTGGTAATGAAGCAGGAAGTTATCTTATGTACAATGCAACAAGTGGAGTTACACTTTAACCTCCCTGGCGGTAAGCCCGACACAGTGTGCTAGCCGCCACAGGGGATCACATGGCCCCGGGAGGATTTTTTAAAATAAAAGTTGTGCAGTAGTCTTCAGCTAGCACTTCGCTAGCTAATTATGTCCCCCAAGTCCCTCCGGTCCCCACCGATCGCCCCCGATCACCGCTGTAATACGTACCCCCCAGGGATCCCGGAATGGCGCAGCTGCAGCCTTCACCTGCAGGCTTCGCTATCGGAAGGATCGGGACTGCGCATGACGTCATGACTTCGATGACGTCATGTCCGATTGTCGCCATAGCGACGAGTGAAGCTGGATCGTGAAGCTGCGGCTCTCTCGGGATCGCGGAGGGCTAAATATTACCGGCGGCGATCGGGGGGTTTAGTTGGGTGCAGGGGGGCTTGGGGGACATAATTAGCTAACAAAGTGCTAGCTTAGGCATATAGCGAAACTTTTATTTAAAAAAAATCTTCCCGCAGACGCAACCTCTAAAACTGCGTACCGCCAGGGAGGTTAAATCCCTTTATTAAAAAAACTCCGTAGGTGCACTGATGATCAGAATAGGTGTGGGTAATACTGTTATATGGTAATCCAAATCCTTCAAAGGCCTCAATGCAGTAAGCATTACCGCATTCTGTAATGCAGAAAAACAACTGATTTTACCGATTCACCTTGCCAAATGCCAATTCACTAAACCTATTACTGCACTAGCAAGGTAAATTACTGACTAGTGTGGTAAATACAAAATCACAAACTCTGGTTCGCACGACAGCCGGGGGCCTCCGACTGTCGTGCGAACCAGTGTTTGTGATTTTAAATTTCTTTTTTTGCAGCTTCCAGGATGCGGCTGACAAGTGAGTAGTTAGGGAGGGGACTGTGTGGGAGATGCCAACACACGGTGGTCCCTGTAAAAGATGTAATCAATGATTACGTCCAACCTAGCCTCCCACCTGAATGCTAATTTATGCAATTCCTGCTAGATTTGGTATGGCAGTAAAAGGGTATATGACCGTACACCTGATTGGCTGATTGGCACCTGCTGACCAGATAGAGGTAGGAAATTGCTTGAACTGGTAGTGAGCAGATGTGTGTGTTGTAGTGTGGTAAATACCTCAAGAAATGTCATGAAATTGCAATTCACAAAGATTAGAGCATTTGGTAAATCAAGTAAAAGTGTTCAGTATTGACCTCCAGCTCTGACCAGCCAGTAACTTACAATCTCCATGGGGTAAAAGGGGACAGATCTAGCAGACAGCCAATAGGGAGAGCCAAAAAGCCCTGCTTCTCACCCATTGGATATGATACTCTGGTGGGTAGGACATCAGAACAGCAGAGCAGGAAAAGGAGACATTTAAAAAGGCTTTTCTGTATCCCTTTAGTTGTGCTTATCTGTGTAATGATACAGAGAAGAGCTCTCTAGTTAGCAGAGATGCACCTCTAAAGGGATGCCGGGATGCACTGACCGTAAAATAGAACAGCTCAGAATCAGAATTTATTTATTTCGACAAGTACAACAGGGTTGTACCCGGAATTGGTTTTGGCACAAACAGGGTCGGTGATGGTACAGTAAAAGAAGTACATGCACAGACTTGTAAGAGAAATCTAGTAGTAGCAGTAGGGTGATAGTAGCTTCATGTCTGACCTGCACCACAGCTTGTGAGACTACTGAGCACGGCTTCATGAATTGAAGCATTGTTTTTTTTCGGTATATTACCAATTTTCTACAGGAAAACTTAGTGAAATTGAGGTTATTGTGAGCAAAACACAAAAAGGCTATTCTGATAACATTTTACTTTACAATGTAATTCTGTTAAATGAATTAGAGCTGGGGTGCTGGATGTGGTTAGTTGTGCTGCAAATGAAAAGAAAGAAACTGCATTAATGACGTATACGAAGCGTATGACGATTAACTTAATAAGGAATGTGGCCACAGTTACACTTTGACTGAACTAGGACATGCAGAAAGAGGATTTCAGATTAAAGCATTTGATCTGGCTTTATTGCAATAGCTTCTATTGTATTCAATTCTGATATCTTACAAATTACGCACTTTGCTGATCCTTCTCTCCTGGGCATGAATGAAGGAGTGTGACACTAGACGTCGAACAGATAAGCTGTAGTCAAAATATTTGGCTGAATGAGAAGAGATTTTCCTAAGTCATGCTGGAAATCAAGTGCCAGACATGGATGGTATTGTGGAGTTTACAACATTTTAATTAAAGGGACTCCAAACAGTGCAAAAACTATGGAAAGATGCATATCATTTTAAAGCTCTCTTTCTCCCCTTTCCAATGATATATAAACCGCCACCTTACGCCTTTTAGTTTTCGCTATTTTCACGATTGAAATTGCCACGGCCGTGATTTCGATCGCGAAAATAGAAAATCGCCCTGTGTAATACAATGTAACTATGGAAAGATGAATATCATTTTAAAGCTCTCTTTCTCCTCTTTCTGACGACCCCTTAATCGTCACCCTACGCCTTTTAGTTTTCTCTATTTTCGCAATCGAAATCACGGCCGCGGCAATTTCAATCGCAAAAATAGCGAAAACTAAAAGGCGTAGGGTGGCGATTTATATATCATTGGAAAGAGCAGAAAGAGAGCTTTAAAATTATATGCATCTTTCTATAGTTTCTGCACTGCTCGGAGTCCCTTTAAACGCCTCCTTTCTTTGGGGTTTACTGCTGAAGATATCAAAAGAAAAACGGTGCATTTTACAGCCAATAAAGCAAACAAAATCTGAATACAAATTTCTTGTTGAAAGACCAGATCCTGCAAAACTGATACTTCCATACTAAGCCAGAGCAGGTTACCTTACCATGAAGTGGACCTGAACTCTTGCGTAGGACAGAAGGAAAACCCTGCATGTTAGAGAGTTTAGCCTGTCTAATTCCCCCTCATCTGTGACTAATCACAACTCGCAATTTGATCTCTTAGCTGTGTTAGCTGACTGCCTTAGCAGAGCAGCTGATTTGTAAACACAGGATGTTAAAGATATGTCTGCTTTCATGTAAGCAGGAAATAGACATACCACACTGCACATTTATTGCAGGATTTGTATCAGCTGTACCAAAGAAATGTTTTTCTTTAAGGCCTTGTTCACATTATAAATCGCTGACGCCAGCGTTTTGCGAGTTTGTGAGCCATTATTTTAGCAGCTCCTAGCGCTTACCTGCCGATTATCAATTTTTTTGTTAAAAGACTTACGAGGCCAAAAATTGAAAATTTGATCATTACCTGTTTAATATTTGAATCCATAGGGGAGTTCCTCCGCGCCCTCCGCTCTATTCCGCCGCAAAATTATTCTATTTATTGCCCCCAGGCTGCGACCAGACTTCACAGCATGGTCGTCTCCTATGCCACACTCAAGATGGCCGCCACAAAGATTCGCGGCTGCGTAGTACGCATGGCAGAGAGTGCGGCTGCGCAGCTCTCCGCCCTCGCTCAGCCGCGTACTTGCTGTCAGCATCCTCCTAGTGTGACAGCTGGGCGAGGGCGGAGAGCTGCGCAGCCGCACTCTCCGCCATGCGTACTGCACAGCCGCGGATCTCTGCGGCGGCCATCTTGAGTGTGGCATAGGAGACGACCCGTGCTGTGGGGTCGGGTCGCAGCCTGCGGGCAATAAAAAGAATACTTTTGCGGCGGAATAGAGCAGAGGGCACGGGGGAACTCCCCTATGGATTCAAATATTAAACAGGTAATGATCAAATTTTCGATTTTTGGCCTCGTAAGTCAGGAAGTGAGCTCTTTGACCCGGAAATGAATAAATACAAGGGGCCTGATTCACAAAGCGGTGCTAACAGTTAGCACGCTGGTGAAAAGCCCTTTATCACGCCTAAACTCAGTTTAGGCATGATAAGTTTAGGTGGGATAAGTTTAGGTGTGATAAGTTTAGGCATGATAAGTTTAGGCACTAACTGGGTTAGCACCGCAGTGCACAGCTGATCAAAAGTTTTGCGCTAGCAAAGTCTGGTGCACTTCGCATAGAGTTTAATGGCGCTGCTTTGCGTGCGGGACTTAAACTTAAGTAAACTTATCTAAAATTATCATGCCTAAACTTATCACGCCTAAACGTATCAAGTCTAAACTTATCACGCCTAAACTGACTTTCCACCAGCGTGGTGCAATGGTTATCACGCCTAAAGTCTCTAACTGGGTTAGCACCGCTTTGTGAATCGAGCCCAATGTATTTATTCATGAAAGCACTGGGGAAATCGCTATACAAAGCGTTTTTTCAAGCTCTTTGCGATTTCCCTATATCTTTTTGAGGCAAATCACCCTGAAAATGGTACAGGCAGCGCTTTGGTGAGCGGATTGGAATCGAACCTCACAGATGTGAACACTCTCATAGGGAATCATTGCACAAGCGCTTTTAGGGTGATTTTAAAAATCACCAGCACTTAAAAAGAACCGAAAACGCTCTAGGTGTGAACAAGCCCTAAAGGTAATTATACTGTAGCTTATCTTTTAATGCAGATAGGAAGTTCTGAGTTCAGGTCCGCTTTAAAGGACACCTGAAGTGAGAGGGATATGGAGGCTACCATATTTATTTCCTTTATCGGTCTCGAGAGACCAGAAGGACTGCCAGTCAACTGGTATTGTTTAAAAGAAAATAAATATGGCTGCCGCCATATCCCTCTCACTTAAGGTATCCTTTAACCACTTGAGGACCACAGGCTTACACCCCCCTAGTGAACAGGCTAATTGTTACAATTTAAGCCACTGCAGCTTTAAGGCCTCACTGCAGGGCCTTACAACTCAGCACACAAGTGATCCCCCCCCTTTTCTGCCCACCAACAGAGATTTCTGTTGGTGGGCTCTGATCCCTGCTGGCATGTTTATTTATTAATTTTTTATTTATTGGTAAATATTACTATTTTTTATATCTGCCCCCCACCAGCCAATCACAGTGATCGACTGTCATAGGCATCAGCCTATGACAGCCGATCACTTCTGTGCCTCCCCGTGGGACAGCCGTGTCGCGTGGCTGTCCCCAGTACAAAGCTGTACAATGTAAATAGATGGTACAATGTAAATAGACAGCGGTTTTGCCGTCTAACAGTCTCCTAGCGGCGATCACCGCTGGGAGACTGATGACGGAGCGCAACGACACACGCAATCTCCTGCAAAACTTGGCCCATGCCAATTGCCGCTGAGTGGTCGGCAACTAGTTTAGGCAAACCTATGAGGTTTGCATACCATCAATTTAGATACTTACCTCGGGAGGGGGAAGCCTCTGAATCCTATAGAGACTTCCCCCGTGCTCCTCCGCTAGACCGATCTAGCACTGAGAGTGCCAAAGTTTGGCCGCGTTGTGTCTGCATAGTAGCATGGAGCCGCCCAGGCCTCAGCAGAAAAAGCTGAGCCTGATCAGGTTTGTGCTACAGTGTAGGCGCAGACGGCTTGCGCATGTGCAGTAGTGTGGATCCAATTAGGCTTGGCTTTTCATGCCAAAGCCCGAGCCGATCCGTGTTACTGTGCATGTACAAGCTGTTGGCAATCACTTGGCTTTTCGGCTGGACCCAGAAGAGGAACGGCGAGGAGGAACGGGACGGGGGGAGGCCTCTTGATTATCCAAAGGCTTCCCTCTACCTAGGTAATTACTCAAATTGGGCATTTTTTTCCCTTAAAGAGAACCTGTACTGAGTAAAATTATTTAAAATAAACACATGAGGTATCTTCAAATGAACATTACATAGTTACCTTGCCATCGGTTCCTCTCAGAAGCTCACCATTTTCTTCTGACAATAACCCCTTCCAGTTCTGACAACATTTTGTCAGAACTGAAATTTATCAGTTGCTGTCAGTTACAGCTGAGAGGACAACTGATGTGTCCATGTTTCCCTATGGCTCAGGTGGGCGATATTACAGTTTAACGGTGTGCTGACCAGGAAGCTGGTATGTGGTAATGGCCATTTTCAAAATGGAGGACGGAGAATTTCATTGATCACAATGGACAAACAGGACGCAGGAGAGGAAAAAGAGATTGAGGAGTAGACTACACAGGAGGTAAGTATGACTTGTGTATGTTTATTTTGACTTTTAATTTCAGTTCAGGTTTTCTTTAAGGTTTCCTTTAACCAATTACAAAAGCATCTCCCATTTATGATGTATTATTTATGTGCCCAACTGCTTCCCTTCCTCCGATGTTAATATCCCCTGCTCATCCCATCAGCAGTTTTCTGCTCCTGTCCTCTCTATCTCTCTCTCCCCTACCAAGCAGCTGCAGTTAATTCACTATCTGTCCTGTTGGAAGCGCTGGGGTCAGTGAGGCAGCACAATCAGACATAACAATGGCATTCTACTGTGTAGTAAGGTCTTCACTTGATGATGTCATCACAGAGGACTCTTAAAGATAAAGATACAAGAAAATGCCGTCACTGTAGACCCCAGCTCTTCCAACGGGACAGATAGTGAGTGACTGCAGCTGCATCGTAATGGAGAAAGAGAAGACAGGAGTGGAAAACTGCTGAAGGGATGAGCAGGGAACTGTGGTAGCGATATGCATCTCATGTGCAGGGGCTTCGGGCAGTAGCGGGGAGAGAACAGTTGCCAGGGCGGGGGCCCCTGCAAAGGTCAGGGCCCTGGGGCAATTGCCCCTTTTTCCTCTATGGCAGCGCTAGCCCTGCCCATCGCCCACTCAGGTCTTATACTGTAGATATTCTGAAGGCCTTCTGAGCCGATTACACATGATATAACTTGTAGAGCAGTATCACTCACCTAGATAAAATGGACAATTTACTTCTTCTTCTTCTTCTTCTTACTTAGTCTTCCTCAGATTAATTTCTGGGAATGAAAAACATCATTCATTTCAAATCTATGACGTTGTTAACAATTTTATAAATAACTTTCCACTGAATAAATTCTGGTCCTAATGGTTTTGCAATGGTTTTTTTTAACCCATTCAGGTTCCGTCGTTTTCACGTGAGAAATGTTCACCTCCCATTCATTAGCCTATAACTTTATCACTACTTATCACAATGAACTGATCTATATCTTGTTTTTTCCACCACCAATTAGACTTTCTTTGGGGGGTACATTTTGCTAAGAACCACTTTACTGTAAATGCATTTTAACAGGAAGAATAAGAAAAAAACGGAAAAAATCATTATTTCTCAGTTTTCAGCCATTTTAGTTTTAAAATAATACATGCCTCCATAATTAAAACTCACATATTGTATTTGCCCATATGTCCCGGTTATTACATCGTTAAAATTATGTCCCTATCACAATGTATGGCGACAATATTTTATTTGGAAATAAAGGTGCATTTTTTCCGTTTTGCATCTATCACTATTTACAAGTTTAAAATAAATAAAATATAGAAATATTTCATCTTTACATTGATATTTAAAAAGTTTAGACCCTTAGGTAAATATTTACATGGTTTTTTTTTTATTGTAATGTTTTTTTTTTTTTTAATATTAAACATTTTATTTGGGTATTTTTGGGAGGGTGGGATGTAAAGTATAGTTTTATAATGTAATTGTGTGTTGTTTTTAATTTTTTAAAATTTTAGTTGTAGTTTTACTTTTTGGCCACAAGATGGCGGCCATGAGTTTGTTTACATGACGTCACTCTAAGCGTAACACACGCTTAGAGTGACGCATTGGGGAGGGAACGGCCAGAAAAAGCACAGCTTCCGAGAGAAGCTGTCGCTTTTTCTTCAGCGGGGGAGAGGAATCAGTGATCGGGCACCGTAGCCTGATTCACTGATTGCCTGGCTACCAAATCCGCGGCCGGGAGTGCACGTGCACGCGCGCGATCGGCCGCGGTAGCGCGCATGGTTCCTGGACGTAGTTTCTACGTCCAGGAACCAAAATAGGTTAAAAATAGTTTTAGGTCAGTTAGGTCCCCACTGGAAACAGTTTGTTGCAACATGCTCAGTAAAATAAAATACCATAAAATATCATGTCAACAACAGATGCAGAAAAGTATTTGACCAGGTCAATTGGCCCTTTCTAGAAAAAAAATATATCTTACATTTGGTCTTACTAATAAACACATTTCACATTTTTTCTAAACATATGAATCCTCCTACATAAATTATAATCAATGTCTTTCTATCCTCTCATTGTTTATTATCGACAACAGTACAGGGATGATCATTATTCCCTATGCTCTTTAATTTTTTTATAGAAACTTTTATTCAAAAACTAAGATGAAACCGAAATATATACAAGGTCTAAAGATAGATTATTTTGAAATTAAACCTATTGGCTATCACTAATAATCTAATTTTCACTCTTACTTCTCCAATGACCTAAATACCCTCCTTTATCCAAAAATTAGAAACCTTTAGTTATATATATCAGCATTCAAGGTAAACATCAACAAGAGTGAGATACTATAGTTTAAAGAAAATCTGTGAGAAAAAAACCCTCTGCGGGATACTTACCTCGGGAGGAGGAAGCCTCTGGATCCTCACGAGACCTTCCCCCTCCTCCCCCGTCCCAGAGATCCAGCGCTGAAAGGACCTGAACACCAGGGAAGTAAAGATTTACCTACCGTGATCCAGTGAAGGCACAGTAGCGGCTTTCCGATGAGGCTCAGGCGAAAAATAGCCAAGCTCGATCGGGTCCGCTCTTCTGCACAGATGAGTCGCGCTTCTGCGCAGTGGGGTGGACCCTAATGGGCTCTGCTATTTCGTTTTTTATATAAATTTATAATATAAATGAAATTATGATGTAGGATCATTTTTTTATAGCAGATACCACAGGTTCTCCTATATATTACTATTTAGGTAGAATATTAATCAAAAGCAGCTATACAGGTTTTTTTTTAAAATAATCCAGAACATGGATGCCTACACTGCCTACACTTTTTCGGCTTGTCAGCTATTTTGAAAATGTCTGAGGCCAAGTGGTCTTCTGTCATTTAAAATGCAAAATTTTGCAAGAGTCCCCCCCCCCCCCACACACACACACAAGCATAGTTAAACAGCCTCAAACTCCTTCTTTATACCCCCCCCCCCCCCCCCCAAAAAAAAAAAAAAAAACACACACATTTACATGCAGACTTGCATTCTGTAGTTGAAGAATCATCCCCCATATCTCAGCATAGTTAAACAGTCACAGAATCCTTCTTCACACACACACATGCAGACTAGCAGACTTCTGCCCCCCCCCCACCACCACCAAAAGAGACCTTGGGCCCGCACATTGTATGACACAGTGTACCCACCTACAAAGAAAATACCAGAAACTCACCTGCAGCCTGCTCTTGTATCCTCTCTTCACCTCACTCAAGCACTTCTGTTTGGACTGCACTGGCGTGTCCAGACACAAAATGTATAAAACGGGACTCAACATCATTTGAACTGCTGAGGGGTTGTGGCCACATTGCTCCCTGTCTGCCAACAGCCTGGAGGGAAGGGGGTGGGCCCCAGAAACTGTCTCTCCCTTTGCAGCGCCTCTCCCTGTGCCGTCCTTTGATTTGCTGTGCAGCACAATTTGACGGTACGCCATCACTGTGTGTGGTGCACTATTTTGAAGCATTCAACCATGATCTATCCAGCAGTCCTTCGCGATCTACGCAATGGGTACCCCCGATCCAGATGATATCTCTTGGAGATGCAAGAACGTCCAAGATTCATGCATGCATTTTTGGATCTTGTGCAATTAAATTACACTTTACTGGAAGAAATTGACTTGATAAATACAATTTTATTAATAAATATCATTATCACTCTTGAAATTATATTTTTTAAACTTTTAGCCACCATACAGTGTGGGCCACTGTATGGTGGCTAAAAGTTGAAAAATATAATTTCAAGAGTGGTAATGGCCAAGTACCTCGTTGGCCAAAGAAGTCTGGACCTTTAGTATGCCCCCTTACTGGTTGGGTGCTGCCTGAATACTTTGTTGCTTTGCCCATATCCTATTAGCATTTCTTCTGAGTTTTGTCCAAGGAGATGTTTTTATGCCTGGTACACACCATGTAATTTCCCATCAGATAGATAGGTCAATAGATAATTTTCAACAGATCCAGTCGGATTTCCGATCATTCTTCTGAAAAAAATGATCCCTGTTGGAAATGATCTTTAAACCTTACCAATAAAGTAACATTGTAAGGAAACGCGGAAAGGCCGCTGTCTCTCGAGGTGAGGCGGCTGTTTCCGCGTCCAGCATGGCGTCACAACGCGGAAAAAACGCCGCATGCCGCATAGGCAGTGCGGCGGAATCCGCATTGGTAACGGCGGAGTCCGCATTGGTAACGGCGCAATCCGCATCAGAGGCGGACCCCGCTCTAGATACATTGCATGACAGTACTGGTGTGGCTGGGACTGATAGTCCACCAAGATTCAGACTTACACGCGCGCAAGCACAGAGGCAGAGTTTAAATAGCAGTTAGAAGGGAGTCGGCTGACCAGCTGGGTCAGCTGACAAATTCCACTGCTCTCATTGGACCAGCAATTAGGGAGGTCCTGAAAAGGTCCTAGAGTATATATACTGCTGGTTGTTCACTTGCTCTTTGTCTGGCGTGCGATCACATATGTGGGAGCACCCAGATCCGTAGTCAGATCCGCAAGTGTGCCGGGACCAGCTGGAGCTGTAATCCTACACTTAGCTAGATTCTGTTGATAGCTAAAGTACTAGTTTGATTGTGATTATCTGTTATGACTTTTGCCTGCTTTGACTACTCTTCTGAACTCTGATCTTGTACCTCGATATTTCTGATACTCTGTTGCCGACCCCCGGCTCGTTTCTAGACTCCGCCTTAGCCTCCTGATTCTGTACCTCGATATTTCTGATACTCTGTTGCCGACCCCCGGCTCGTTTCTAGACTCCGCCTTAGCCTCCTGAGTCTGTACCTCGATATTTCTGATACCCTGTTGCCGAACCCTGCCTGTACTTAGACTCCGCCTTTGTCTCCTGATCTTGTACTTTATCTGTCCGTGTGTTTACGACCTGGCTTGTCCGACCTCGAGAACCGACCTTACCGTTAGAGGCGGTTCCTCGCTCTGTTAGCGACCCTTCCTCCTGAGGGTCACTTTCAGACATCCTTCCCACTGTCAGTCTGACTCCTCCCGCCTTGGAGAGCTCAGGTCTGCGGAGGGAATCTGTGCAGTACTCCTTGCTGCACTGAGGCCTAGTCCTCAAAGTGTTACTGTTACACCAAACACTACACTCTACTCAGGTGAACCGAGGTTAGTTAGTATATCGGATTATCGGTGAGACTGCAGATCACTTATAATCTGGTATATATCTGTATTTCCGGTGATACTGCAGATCACCGGTAATCAGACACTCTCTGTGCCCACCGATCGTTACAGAACGCCAGACCAAAAGACAGATGGAACGCGCTGATCCTCTGACTGCGCTTGCCACTTCGGTGGACAGTATCCATCAAGCACTGGGCCAGCACAAAGCCTTAATCGATGCTCTATCAGGCTCAGTGCGTACCCTCCAGACGTCAGTTGATTCAGTGCGATCCCCTCCTAGTGACGACATTCGCATGCCTGTACCTGACAAATTTTCCGGCCACAAGTCTGACTTCCGGAATTTTAGGAGTAGAGTGTTATCGTACTTCGAGTTGAGACCCCGATCCTCGGGGACTGAGACCCAACGGGTCACCTTTATCAAAACTTTGCTGACTGGTGACTCCCAGTCATGGGCATATAACCTGCCTCCTACCGATACTGCTCTGACCTCGGTAGAGGAATTCTTTAGGGCCATGGCCGTAATTTATGACGACCCTGACCTTGCTGCATCCTCGGAGCGGAAGCTCAAACTTTTGCGGCAAGGCAGAGGTTCGGTCGAGGATTATGCAGCAGAGTTCCGTAGGTGGTCAGTCACCGCTAGATTTGACAACTTTGCCCTGATGGATTACTTCTTCTCTGGGTTGTCGGAGGAGGTCTCCGATCTAATGTTAACCATACCCGAGCCCAAGACAGTTGATGAGGCCATATCATCGGCCATTCGAGTTGATCGCAGGCTACGCCATCAGAGGCAGGCTAGGGGCAGTCACCGTGTCAGAGTGACTTCGTACGCAGCAACATCCGCTGCATCCTCAGTAACAGCATCTCCGCCCTCTCCGGCCTTGCCTCCACCTGAGCCAATGCAAATTGGTCGATCAAGACTGACCCAGGTGGAGCGAAGGTGGAGGATGACGGAACGACTGTGCCTATACTGTGCAGAGGCAGGGCATAGGGTGCGTAACTGTCCTAACAAGTCGGGAAACGACTTTGCCTAGGAGTAGTGGGGGGTGACACCCTAGGCACACAATTTTCGCCCCTCAAAGAGAAGAAATTGCTTCTCCCCTGTACCATTACATGGGAGAATAAGTCAGTAGCCACTGAAGCATTTATTGATTCTGGCTCAGCGGCTAACTTTATGAATCTTGAATTTGCTCAGAAGTTGGGTATTCCCCTCACTCCAGTAAGTCCCCCCATTCTGGTCACAGCGGTGGACGATTCTCCTTTGCAACAAGAGCGCCCACTGTCACAGACCCCGGAGGTGAAAGTCGCCATAGGGGTATTACATGGGGAACAGTTACGGTTTTTTGTGTTACAGATGTCCACCTCCACTATTATCCTAGGTATGCCGTGGTTGCAAACTCATTCACCTCGAATAGACTGGGCCACGGGTCAGCTAACTTCCTGGTCACCTCATTGTTCTCGATGGTGTTTGGGAAAGGTAACATTGGGGCAAACTAGAATACAGGTGGGAGGTGTGCCAGACCAGTACTCAGAATTTTCCGATGTATTTTGTCCCAAGGCAGCTGATAAACTGCCCCCACATCGCCCTTTCGACTGTCCCATCGATCTCCGTTCAGGTTGTGTACCCCCTCGGGCCATTTGTATAATTTGACGGGACCCGATAAATTGGCCATGCAGGATTATATCCGTGAGAATTTTGCCAAAGATTTCATTCGCCCGTCCCGGTCTCCTGCTGGAGCCGGGTTCTTTTTTGTTAAAAAGAAAGATGGAGGCCTGCGACCCTGCATTGATTATCGCGGCCTTAACAAGATTACAGTGAAGAATCGCTATCCGCTGCCTCTGATAGACGATTTGTTCACTCAAATCACTGGTGCCAAGATCTTTTCCAAACTGGATTTGCGGGGCGCGTACAACCTCATACGCATAAGAAAGGGCGATGAGTGGAAAACAGCCTTTAATACTCCAGATGGGCATTATGAGTACCTGGTAATGCCCTTCGGGCTTTGTAATGCCCCGGCCGTTTTCCAGGAACTCATCAATGAGGTCTTCAGAGAGGTGTTGGGGAGATTCGTTCTAGTCTACCTTGACGACATCCTTATCTTCTCCAACAACCTCTCCGAACATAGAACCCATGTGAGGTTTGTGTTAAATCAGCTTAGGCAGAACTCTTTGTATGCCAAACTTGAAAAATGTATTTTTGAGGTAACTTCTGTCTCCTTCCTGGGGTACATAATTTCCACCACGGGCCTGGCTATGGATCCCGCCAAGGTCTCCGCAGTTCTAGAGTGGCCTCAGCCGGTTGGGTTAAAGTCCCTCCAACGTTTCCTCGGTTTTGCCAATTATTATAGGAGATTTATTAAAGGGTACTACACGGTCATCTCTCCCCTTACCAGTCTTACTAAAAAAGGAGCAGATACCACTCACTGGTCTCCTGAGGCTGTACGGGCGTTTGCCACCCTGAAGAGCCTATTCTGTTCAGCACCCATCCTCAGACATGTGGATACGTCCTTTCCGTTTATTGTTGAGGTGGATGCTTCGGAGGTTGGGGTGGGGGCTGTGCTGTCTCAGCGGTCAGGTTTGCAGGGTAGAATGCATCCGTGTGCTTACTTTTCTCGGAGGTTCTCCCCTGCAGAAAGGAACTATGATATTGGCAACAGGGAGCTTTTGGCTATTAAATTGGCTTTCGAGGAATGGCGACATTGGTTAGAGGGAGCTGAGCATACCATCACGGTTTACACCGATCACAAAAAAAGAGGTTGAGCCCTCGTCAGGCTCGATGGTCGCTATTTTTCTCTAGGTTTAGTTTCATTATTACGTACACTCCAGGTAGCAAGAACGTTAAGGCGGATGCGTTATCCAGGTGTTTTGAAGCAGAGACAGCACAGCCCTCCGTTCCCGAGACCATTGTTCCCCAGAGGTTCATATTGGCAGCAACTGGAACTTGGGAGGATTGGAAGGAGACTTTGATCCCCTTTCAGCAGGACATCCTGGAAGGGAAGCCCGCAGGGGTTCTATTTATCCCTCTGCCTTTTCGTCTCCAGGTACTGGAGATGTTTCATATGCATAAGAACGCTGGGCATCCAGGGGCATCCAGAACACAGGATCTGGTGGCCAGATGTGCCTGGTGGCCCTCTCTGGCAGCAGATTGTAAGGAATATGTGAGGGAGTGTGCGATATGTGCCAGGAGCAAACCCTCCCGGCTGGCACCTGTCGGCACTCTGCAGCCTTTGCCCACCCCGAGTGAGCCATGGACCCACCTGTCTATGGATTTTGTGGGTGAACTTCCCAGATCCGAAGGCATGGCGGTCATTTGGGTCATAGTTGACCGCTTTAGCAAAATGGCCCACTTTGTGCCATTGAAAGGCCTCCCCTCGGCTCAGGAATTGGCCGAGTTATTCATTACGCATGTCTTTCGGTTGCACGGCATTCCTGAAGACATAGTCTCTGATGGGGGAGTCCAATTTGTCTCCCGATTTTGGAAGGCTTTTTGTCAGCTTATGGGAATAAAGCTATCATTTTCATCAGGATATCATCCTCAAACTAATGGCCAGACCGAGAGGATAAACCAGTCCTTAGAGCAGTTCTTGAGGTGCTATGTTGCAGAGGCGCAAGATGATTGAGTCAGGTTCTTGCCCTTCGCAGAGTTTGCTCAGAACTATTTAAAGAACTCATCCTCTGGATTTTCTCCCTTCCAGGTAGTAACGGGGAGATCACCTAAGTTCTCCCCACTTCCTGTGGCCTCCACTCCGTTCCCAGCCCTGGAGGTCTGGCAAGAGTCATTTAGGGACCTTTGGGGGACGGTAAAAAGTAACCTAGAAAAGGCATTTCTGAGTCAGAAGGGTCAAGCTGACAAAAAACGCTCAGTAGAGTGGAGGTTCCGACCAGGGGACTTGGTCTGGGTATCCACACGTCACTTGACCCTGAGACAACCTTCTGACAAACTTGGTCCCAGGTTCGTGGGTCCATTCCCGGTTGCTAGGAAGATCAACGAGGTCACATATACCGTTGATTTTCCCACCAGCATGCGGGGAGTGAGGTCCTTCCACGTATCACTTCTTAAACCCGCATTTCAGGTGGGTCCCACTCCTCCTCCTCCTGTGTTAGTAGATGCCCAACCTGAATATGAAGTGGAAAAGATTTTAGATTCCCGCACGGTACAAAACTTGGTTCAGTACCTCGTACATTGGAAAGGGTACGGCATTGAGGAGAGACAATGGGTACCGGGTTCACGCATGCATGCAGACGAGTTAAGGAGGGAGTTTCATACCTTACATCCCGAGAAACCTGGTAGGAGTTGTCCGGAGTCCACTCCTCGGGGGGGGGGGGGGGGTACTGTAAGGAAACGCGGAAAGGCCGCCGTCTCTCGAGGTGAGGCGGCTGTTTCCACGTCCAGCATGGCGTCACAATGCGGAAAAAACGCCGCATGCCGCATAGGCAGTGCGGCAGAATCCGCATTGATAACGGCGGAGTCCGCATTGGTAACGGGGGAATCCGCATCAGAGGCGGCCCCCGCTCTAGATACATTGCATGACAGTACTGGTGTGGCTGGGACTGATAGTCCACCAAGATTCAGACTTACACGCGCGCAAGCACAGAGGCAGAGTTTAAATAGCAGTTAGAAGGGAGTCGGCTGACCAGCTGGGTCAGCTGACAAATTCCACTGCTCTCATTGGACCAGCAATTAGGGAGGTCCTGGAAAGGTCCTAGAGTATATATACTGCTGGTTGTTCACTTGCTCTTTGTCTGGCGTGCGATCACATATGTGGGAGCACCCAGATCCGTAGTCAGATCCGCAAGTGTGCCGGGACCAGCTGGAGCTGTAATCCTACACTTAGCTAGATTCTGTTGATAGCTAAAGTACTAGTTTGATTGTGATTATCTGTTATGACTTTTGCCTGCTTTGACTACTCTTCTGAACTCTGATCTTGTACCTCGATATTTCTGATACTCTGTTGCCGACCCCCGGCTCGTTTCTAGACTCCGCCTTAGCCTCCTGATTCTGTACCTCGATATTTCTGATACTCTGTTGCCGACCCCGGCTCGTTTCTAGACTCCGCCTTAGCCTCCTGAGTCTGTACCTCGATATTTCTGATACCCTGTTGCCGAACCCTGCCTGTACTTAGACTCCACCTTTGTCTCCTGATCTTGTACTTTATCTGTCCGTGTGTTTACGACCTGGCTTGTCCGACCTCGAGAACCGACCTTACCGTTAGAGGCGGTTCCTCGCTCTGTTAGCGACCCTTCCTCCTGAGGGTCACTTTCAGACATCCTTCCCACTGTCAGTCTGACTCCTCCCGCCTTGGAGAGCTCAGGTCTGCGGAGGGAATCTGTGCAGTACTCCTTGCTGCACTGAGGCCTTGCCCTCAAAGTGTTACTGTTACACCAAACACTACACTCTACTCAGGTGAACAGAGGTTAGTTAGTATATCGGATTATCGGTGAGACTGCAGATCACTTATAATCTGGTATATATCTGTATTTCCGGTGATACTGCAGATCACCGGTAATCATACACTCTCTGTGCCCACCGATCGTTACAAACATAAATACGTTTGATGCTACCCTTTTACATAATTTTTAAGTGCTAAGTGCTGAAAAGTTATTTTTTAGATAAGATGAAAAGTTATCTCCTGGGAAAAAACTCAGTAGAAAAAGTTAATTGGATAAGGGCCAGGGTTCCTTATAAGGCTGATTTAAATAGGTAGCTCATCAATGCTGCCAACATTTCTAAATGAGGTTAATGTAACATTCATGATGAAAAGGAAATGAAATAAAAAATAAACGTGCTAAATAGTAACTTGACAAAGTTCCACTCAATCTAGGAAGACTGGATTTCCTCTGCATCAGTAATATAAATACTAGCTATGCCTGACGAAGGCTCGGTAAGTCGTGGAGTGACTTTGTGGTCTGGTTCTGTTACTCAGTTTCTGCATAATATCTATAATGTATTTAATCTTTGACGGTTAATGATGCTTGTGTGTGAGAAAACACAGGAAAGCATGCCATCAGTTTGAGTAGAGTATAGATCTTTAAAGGAGCACTATTGCGAAAATTGTAAAAATTTAAAATACATGTAAACACATTCAAATAAGAAGTACATTTCTTCCATATTAAAATGAGCTATAAATGACTTTTCTCTTAAGTTGCTGTCACTACTAGCAGGCAGTAGAAATCTGACAGAACCGACAGGTTTTGGAGTAGCCCATCTTTGGAGTAGCCCATCTTCTCATATTTTCTTTATCTTCAAAAGCACTTAGCGAATGGCGGTTGCCTCATCCAACTGACAAAAAAGTGTGAAGACAGCAGAGAGGCTGGCCAGCATTTTGTATAAATCATTTTCAGAGAGTACCTTTATAAAGAATAAAGGCCATGCTGAGAATCCCCCATGAAGAAATGGACTAGCCCAAAACCTGTCAGTTCTGTCAGATTTCTACTACCTACTGTAAGTGACAGCAACATAGGAGAAAAGTAATTTTGGCTCATTTTACTCTGTAAGAAACATACTTCTTATTTGAATGTGTTTGCATGTATTTTAAATGTTACGATTTTCACGATAGTGGTCCTTTAAGTCTCTCATCAGCTGGACACAATCATGTGTTAAAGCATAAAGCAAACACAGCAATTTACAGCTTTGAAAATCAGCTGAATGACATGGTTCCCTTTGAGTCCTCATACATACCAGTATTTCTAATTAAAGTACACCTAAACTCTTGCACAACCAACAAGGAAAACACATATAGTTATTGAAAAATTCACTCCTTGTGTGTTTAGGGAGATCAGTCTGTGTAATTAGCCGAAATCACTAAATAATCAGCAAGTGTATATCAGGGCTGTCAGCTATGCCAAGGTGTGCCATTATTCTTAGCTAATATGTAAACACTGAAGGTTAACCCTTTCTGTGCTCCCAGGAATGTCCAGGAAGTAAACAATGCAGGTTTATTGTAAGAGTTCTAAAAGTAACAAAGAAATGTTTTATTTTAAAGGTTATTATGCTGTTGCTTGTATTTTATAGCAGAGATAACATGGCATCCATGGCTACAATTGCTAGGTAATGTCTAATGATGTTGATCCAGGGATTTTATCTGATTGCCATCTGGAGTCGGGAAGGAATTTTTCCCTTTAGGGGCTAATTGGACCATGCCTTGTAAGGGTTTTTTCGCCTTCCTCTGGATCAACAGGGATATGTGAGGGAGCAGGCTGGTGTTGTACTTTATACTGGTTGAACTCGATGGACGTATGTCTTTTTTCAACCAAAATAACTATGTAACTATGTAACTATGAGATGAAGTTCTGAGTTTAGGTTCACTTTAATACCAACAAGTTACCTTTTTGAAGTGACATGACACTCAAAATTAAATGTTTGCTCTAAAACACAGCAAAAACAAAAAACAAAACAAAAAGAAACAAAAAAAAAATAAACCACACAACCCCCCCACCCTCCCCCCAAATACTGTAGAAAATATGTAAATTGTGATTTAATGTAATTTGAAGGCATATTTACACCTCACTGCAGCTAACTGATAACATTGCAGGGTAAATTGTCAGATTGTCTTACAATTAAGTAATTGCTGTACAAACAAAGTAAAGAAAATTATCTGCTTCCTTTCTTGATACAGCTGGAGATTTCCTTCATTGTCCATACAGCGCAGTACAGCTCAAGTCTGATTAAAATGTCTTATCATTAGTAATAGACTACACACCAAATTATGCTCAAAGGTGTACATTCATATACATAATACTTTACTTAATATATAAAGAGACATGTAAAGCCAATAAAGCAGTAAGCAGACACATGATAGTGAATTAAGCATATATAATAAATGAGAGTGCGCATACAAGCCGGTATATGTAAACAAACTAGATAATGGCCTCAATTCACTAAGATCATGCTGGAGATAATAAGGCAAGAGAAAACATACCACCACACAGTAAGAGAGTTATCTTATCTCTTCATTCCTTAAGTTACCTCCTCTGTAATTAATTTACCTCCTCTGTAGTTAATTTACCTCCTCTGTAGTTATTTTCACACGCAGTTAATAAACAGCTGTCTTTAACTCCGGAGTTATTTTAAGGATTGAAGAGTTAACTTAAAGACAGGAGAGTTAACTTTAGGTTTGCCTGAGGTAAAATGTTTCCTGAATACGACATGCCTCATCACCATGGTGATCACTCTAGAAACGTTATTAAAGACAGGAGATAAGCTTAGTGAATTGAGGCCATTGTTAGGCCAAAAATACGGAAAGCGGCTACCAAAGATCCATAAAACAAAATTGTGCAATATTGCTTGTACACATCAAGTGGACAATGTGTCAATAAAGACTATAAATGGCTTCAATGTGCCAGTCATAGCTGAACAAAAGTGAAATACAAGGCACAAACATAATTATGTACAACACAAGGCTTTCCGACAAGCATATTCTCTAGCTTAGGCCATGCACCCACTAAATAACCTAATTACGCACTGCCTGTACATATACTGTATACATCCCCCACCTCTTGTTTCCACCCCATTCCTTTAGATTGTAAGCTCGCAAGGGCAGGGCTCTCACCCTTTTGTGTCATGGAATGTTATTAATTCAATTGCTTGCACACTGTTAGACATTTATACATTTTAGTCATCATGTTAAATCAAGTTGTAATCAGCAGTGCTGTATCTTGTATCAGTGTTCATATTTCATGTATATCATTGTCTGTATCATTATGTATCCCTTGTTTGTTTTCTTACATTGTACAGCGCCACGGAATATGTTGGCGCTTTATAAATAAATAAATAATAATAATAATAATAATAATAATGTCTACTCAACAATGCAATATACAAAAATAAATGAGGTGATTCAAAGAGTTGTCTATTGCAGACCAGGTTAGTGCTAATGAAGACCACCAACTTTAAAGGGTACGATCCCCTTTATCAATAGTCCTCATTAGCACATACAAAAGAATAGAAAAAACAGAGAAAAAGAAGAATAGAGGAAAACAAAATTAAAAATGATCCGTGAAAGAAGATGCCAGAAGATGAGTCTGGAGTCGGAAAGGATTTTTTTCCCTTTTGGGGCTAATTGGACCGTGTCTTGTAAGGGTTTTTCACCATCCTCTGGACAAACAAGGATATGTGAGGGTGCAGACTAGTGTTGTACCTTATTTAATAGTTGAACTTGATGGTCTTTTTTCAACCCACATTATGTAACTATGAAATAGGTATACAGAAGATTTTTTTAAACAAGTAGAAAAGTGTTTATTTGGCTGGGGAAAGGGGTTTATTGGGTTTATAGGGAATCAGGGAAGGGGTGCTATAACATTCTTTTTTCATTACTTAAAAAATATACTGTATATAAAAATATTTTCTTTATTTTGTTTTTATTAAAAAAGTGGAAAACACAGGAAAGTTTCATTAACCTGTTTTAAATCTCCAGCTACTAAAAATAAAACGACACAGCGACCCAGCTAGCTGTTTTGCAAGAAAGCAGACAAGAACAGGTACCATTACCAATGGCCAGGATTCTGTTAGTGGATGTCTGTACAGCCAAAAGGGGCCATGCACCATGCATGCGTGTGGCTATTTTTTTATTTGGAAATGTGTGCTGCCTGCTTTTGAAGATCACACCTTTACAGACCCTTTAATGAATCACCCTCTTGAGTTCAACTCTTTAAAATGTTCTTCGTAGGTTTGACATTCACGTTATTATTTCTAGGAACACGTTCACATACGTAAACTGTAGGTGGAAAATAATTACACTTTTTTTCCATTTCTTATTCCCTCGTCCGTGTTATAGTGTATCATATTTTACTTTTTATTTTTGATTTATAAAGTAGCAACCGTCCTTTAGCAGACTCTCGTGGGATTCTATGAATTATTCATTGCTATAGAAATACTTTGAATGAAGAATAAATAACCTATTTGAAAGGTTAAATTTGTCGTCATTAAAGTGACACACCCAACTTGGAAAAAAAGGTACAGGCTAGCCGTTCATCACATTAATCAGTCAAATGCTATAACCTAGATTTACTTTGGCATATTATTAAAAACTCCACTTAGACACATGCTACAGTAGTCACGATTAAAAGTAAGTTTATAGCGAGTATACAAAATTTACCAAACTGAAGAGTAAAATAAGATAGGTGGACAGACCTCCTCTATATGTAATTAAAATGTAATAAACAGAGTACAGTAACAATTTGAATGCCTAAAATGACCATGTGACCGATACATATTTTTAAATTAAATCAGACCTAAAATGAAAATAAACTGGTGAAATAAACAGTTGTCCTAAACATAAATAAGATTTTTTAAAGATCTCATAGTTTTATTTTGAATTTAAAGGTTGAAATTCTAGATTTAAAGCTTTGACAGTTTCACGTGAATGCTGTACATTTTTATATTATAATTCTTTTAAAAAATATTAAATATTATAATAGCAAAAAAATATTATCCACACTCAGCCACAAAAGGAGAGTGGGCAGAAGGAAAATTCTATTTTAAAATAACCTTTCATCACTTTGCAATTGCAAAACCGCCAAAAAAAGTAAGCAAACAAGTACAGGTAGTCCCCAGTTAACGAACGAGATAGGGTCTGTAAGTTCGTTCTTAGCCTGAATCCGTTCCTAAGTCGGAACATTGTGCCATCTCTGTCCCCTGTATCTCCTCTGTGCCCCCCTGGGCCTCCAGTGACCCCCTCTGTGTCACCTCTGCCCTCGGTACCTACTTATACATGTTTGCCATTTTTTCTTTGAATTTTTTAAAATTGATTTTCTCAAAAACTAAAAGTCCAATTCGAAATTTTTTTTTTGGGCTTGTTCCCATGGAGACACATAATCCATGCCATTCATATCGGTGGGTCGTTCAGAAGTAGGGCGTTCATAAGTCGGGGACTACCTGTACTACGGAATTTATTTTGAGTATCTTCTTGCTTGTTGGTGGTTTAAAAGGCAGTTAATTGGCAAATTGTGAAAATGTCATCTAGGAGGAAAGTCAGGAGAAAAAGTTACTTGCATATGGGCCAGTGGCCCTTATTCAAATCATTTTTTCTCCTGTTTTCTTGTAGAAAATATTTTTTTATCTTCTGTTGAAAATATCTTTCCAGCAATCTGAACCTGAAAAAGAACCAAAAAGTAGGCAAAAAAGTACTATCAAAATTATTCTGAGTATTTTTTTGCTTGCTGTTGGCTTAAAAGAAATGTTATGATTAGGTGTGAAAATATCACCTAAGGCAGTTTTTCTCAAACCTGTCCACGTTACTCCCCAATGGTGCATGTTTTGCAGGCAACCTCCCCTATGCACAGGTGGGGCAATTAGTGTCTTGGCTACATGGAATCCACCTAGATGAGACACTAATTACCCCACCTGTGCATAGGTGAGTTTGCCTGCAAACCATGCAATGTTGGGGAGTCACGACAAGGACAGGTTTGAGAAACACTGTCCTAAGGGAAATCGAAGGAGAAAAAGTTAATTGAATATGGGTCAGTGGCTCATATCCTATTAACTTTTCTCTAGAGTTTTTGCCAAAGAGACATGTTCCAATAAAATCAAACCTTACCAATAAAATATATTTAAAGTTTCAGACAAGAAAATATTGAAGATAAGATTGATATTCATCTTTTACCTTTTTTTTTTTTTAGCACTTTTTCTATTGCTAAGTGCTGAAAAGTTATTTTTAGATAAGATGAAAAATTATCTCATGGTAGAAAATGTTAATTTGCCAGTGTGTCTTTAGTTTAGTTAATTTTTCCTCTTGCCCCAGCACACTGTACTTTTGTGGCTAAGTGTGGATAGCATTATTATAACATTGAATTATAACATTGAATTTAAAAATAGATAAAAGTAAATTGAATTAGGGCCAATGGCCCAGTTTTTTCCTGGGTGATATTTTCATACTTTATCAATAAAATGCCCTTTAATCACCAGCAATCAGGAAAAAAGTCAGAATAATTTCAACAGTACTTTTTCACCTATTTTTAGCACTTATCAGTTGCAAAGTGCTGAAAACACTTTTAGCACAGCCTGTGGTAAATAAGCGTTACTGTCTGATGTGACTGTCATTATTGAGGTAAGCCACCTCCTCCCTTTTTTTTTAGTGTGTCTTTAATCTAGTTTTTTTCCCCTGGCGCCTCTTCCCCCGTTTATGCTTACCACATTTTGGGTTGGAGGGGTACATCTGGCCCCACAAGGTTTTAACCATTGTGCAGGCCAGTAACTGTTTTCATCAAGGGAACGGCCACATCCAGTCCAGGTTTGACAACCCAAGTGGAGTCGGCTCAAACATCTCCACCTGTTTCAAGTGGATGGTTGCCCCTTGTGCAACCCACCTTTGTGAGTAACCATTTGTTACACTGTCCATTCTCCTTTAATGTGTTCCATATTGTACTATTTGGGCTTCTGTTGTCTCTGTTCTTTCTTTTTAAGGTGTCAAGACATTCTACATAACTACACAGTGCTGAAAAATTATTTTAAAGGAAATATGAAAAATCCTCTCCTAGGAGTAAACTTAAGAAACAGGGCTGGTGCACACCAGAGCGGTTCTGGAGCGTTTTTTAAAACACTTGCAGGGGAAAAACCGCTTGGCTACTGAAAGTGAATGGGCTGGTAAACACCAGAGCGGGTTGTTTTTTCCACAAACGCAAACTTGGGGGCCGCAGGCAGCATTTTTTAGATTTCTGAGGCGTTTCTGCCTCAATGTTAACCACTTAATGACCTCCTAATGCCAATAGGCGTCGGCAGGTCGCAAGTGGTTTCCCATGGAAACGGCCGCTCGTTCATGTCAGTTCATGGAGGGTGTCTCCGTGAACAGCCTGCGAGCCTCCGATCGCGGCTCGCAGGCTAAATGTAAACACGCGGGGAAGAAATCCCTGCTGTTTACATCATACGGCGCTGCTGCGCACCAGCGCCGCAAAGGAGATCGGCGATCCCCGGCCTCTGATTGGCCAGGGATCGCCGGCATCTGATAGGCTGAAGCCTATCCTAGGCAGTGCAGGACGGATCACCGTCCTGTGCCGCCCACAGTGTGAGGGAGAGGGAGGTAAGGAGAGGGAGGGCGGAAATCGCTGTGGAGGGGGGCTTTGAGGAGCCCCCCCCCCCCCGCAAAACACAGATAGCCAGCGGCGATCAGACCCCCCAGCAGGACATCCCCCTAGTAGGGAAAAAAAGGGGGGGGGGGGGGAGTCTGGTCGCCCTGGCTGAAACCTGATCTGTGCTGTGGGCTGGAGAGCCCACGCAGCACAGATCATTCAGAAAAGCCCTGGTCCTTAAGTGGTTAATGTATAGGAAAGTGGAAAACCGCTCTGAAAAACGCTAGATCAGAGTGGTTTTCCAGGCGTTTTTGTTACAGAAGCTGTTCAGTAACAGCTTTACTGTAACAATATATGAAATCTGCTACACAAAAACGCTCCAAAAAACGCTAGGCATGTTTAGAAAACCTCTCTAAACATGCCTAGAATCGCTCTGAAATCTGCTTCAAAAAACCTCTAGCGTTTTGCGGTTCTGCTAGAGGTTTTTGGTGTGCACTGGCCCAAAAAGTGAACTGAATAGGGACCAGAAAGTGTGAACACATAGTAGTAGAACCACTTGTGTAACAGAAAAAGTTAACAGAAAATGTGAACCAATAAAAATATTAAAAAAGGTAAAAACCCATACAAAAACTCACCTTTCAGACAAGCAATAATCGAATGGATTAATGCAATACTTTTATATCGGAGGGCTTATCCTCACCTGCCTTTATAGGTATTATCAGAGCCGGATTAAGGCCAATTGGGGCCCTAAGCAAAGTAACCAATTTGTCCCCCCTCCCTCAACAACCCTTTAAAAATTTTACTAAAAATGTATTTGATTTAAAAAAGAGCGAGGTGAATTGGAGAAGAACGAAGGATGGCACCAGGGCACGGGAAGTGGGGTAAGACTCCCAATACACTCATAAGGAGTCCAAGGGGAAGCCGGGGCTGGATTACCATGCTGGTGGGGCAGTGGCATATCTAGGGAAAAGGGCGCCTGTGGCAAGCACTAAAGTTGTGTCCCATTTGGGAATGGAGGGTGAGGTGGTGCATGCCTACCTAATTTCAAATTTTTGCTGTACAAAAAGTAAAAAAAAAAGCACACCCAATCTCTTTATAGACAGACACACCACTACAAGTGACAAACACACCACAGCACTACAAGTCACAGACTACAAGTCACAGTGACAGACACACCACACACACAGCACTACAAGTCACAGACTACAAGTCACAGTGACAGACACACAACACACACGGCACTACAAGTCACAGACTCCCCCACACACCACAGCACTACAAGTGACAAACACACACCACACAGCTCTACAAGTCACAGACACACACAGCACTACAAGTCACAGACACCCCCACATAGAGCACTACAAGTGACAGACACACCCCACACACAGCACTACAAGTAACAGACACACACCACTGCAAGTGACAGACACAAACCACACACAGCACTGCAAGTGACAGACACACACCACACACAGCACTACAAGTCACAGACTCCTCCACACATCACAGCACTACAAGTGACAGACACACCACATACAGCACTACAAGTCACAGATCCCCATCCCCCCCACACACAGCACTACAAGTCACAGACACATATACAAACACACAGCACTACAAGTCACACACACACACCACAGCACTACAAGTGACAGACACACCACACACACAGCACTACAAGTCACACACACACACACACACACACACACACACACACACACACACACACACACACACACACACACACACACACCACAGCACTACAAGTGACAGACACACCACACACACAGCACTGCAAGTCACAGACACACACACACAGCACTACAAGTCACACACACACCACAGCACTACAAGTGACAGACACACCACACACACAGCACTGCAAGTCACACACACACCACAAACAGCACTACAAGTGACAGACACACCACACACACAGCACTGCAAGTCACAGACACACACACACAGCACTACAAGTCACACACACACACCACAGCACTACAAGTGACAGACACACCACACACACAGCACTACAAGTCACACACACACACACACACACACACACACACACACACACACACACACACACACACACACACACACACACACACACACCACAGCACTACAAGTGACAGACACACCACACACACATCACTGCAAGTCACAGACACACACACACAGCACTACAAGTGACAGACACACCACACACACAGCACTGCAAGTCACACACACACCACAAACAGCACTACAAGTGACAGACACACCACACACACAGCACTGCAAGTCACAGACACACACACACACACAGCACTACAAGTCACACACATACACACACACACACACACACACACACACACACAGCACTTCCAGTCACACACACAAACACAGCACTGCAAGTCACAGACACACCCCACAGCACTACAAGTGACAGGCACACCCCACGGCACTACAAGTGACAGACACACCACACACACAGCACTGCAAGTCACACACACACCACACGCACTGCAAGTCACACACACCACAGCACTGCAAGTGACAGACACACCACACACACAGCACTGCAAGTCCCAGACACACACCACTGCACTACAAGTCACACACACACACACACACACACACACACACACACACACAGTCATAGTCCCCAACAGTCCCGATTTGATCGGGACTGTACCGATTCCCGCCATCCCGCGCTGCCCCCCCTTCTGTCCCGGCCGCTGGGCAGAGAGAAGGAAAAAAACTGATCGAGGCACCAGCCCCGGGGATCTGTATGCGGGATGGATTGCCGCCGCTATTTCTCCCTCCCTCCCTCCCTCCCTCCTAATATGCCCCCCCAGTGTCGCCCCCACCTGCCTGCAGAGAGTTCAATGCGGACGGAGCGGGCTGTCATTTAATGATCTGGCAATTGCCTCTCCGTGCGTTTCAGCTGCTCTTCTTGGCTTCCTGTGATGTCACAGGAAGCAGGAAGCCGAGAAGAGCAGATGAAATGCACGGAGAGGCAATTGCCAGATCATTAAATGACAGCCCGCTCCGCATTGAACTCTCTGCAGGCAGGTGGGGGCGACACTGGGGGGCACATTAGGAGGTAGGGAGGGAGGGAAAAATAGCGGCGGCAATCCATCCCGCATACAGATCCCCGGGGCTGGTGCCTCGATCAGTTTTTTTTTTCTCGCCTCCTCCCACGGGCACCCACACGCTCCCCCACCCCCACGGGCACCCACACGCTCCCCTCCACCCCTATCAAGAGTCATATTAATAATATTTTAAAAAATAAATTTAAAAAATGGTGGGCGTGTCTAGGGGTATTGGGGGTGTGGTTAGGTGTGAGGCCTAAGTGTCCCGTTTTCTGTGCTGAAAATGTTGGGAGGTATGACACAGTAAACCTAAGCTTGTGTGGAGGAGTCTGAATAGTAATGCTGGGTGCCTGCATGCTCTCTGCCTACACTTCTCCATTGCCATACACAAGTTTGAAATCTCACCTAGCCCAGGATCTGTGTCCTCGTATGCTGTGCAGTGGGCGGGATCAAGGAGGTGGCTGCAGCTGGGGACAGAGAAGAGAAGGAGGATTCTGGGTGGGGCTGCTGCAGGAGAAAGGCAAGTGGGCTGACTCTGCTTGTCTGACTTCTTGGTGCCGATGGAGTCAGAGAGGGGGCGGAACTGGAGTGCCGATAACTTGCTAGTGACAGGCTCCTGTGATAGCCGAAAGAATGGACAAGTGGCACCCCAATAGCAGTGTGGAGAGTGAGGGGCCCGGTGCCCTTTAGACTGTAACTTGGGCCCCAAGCTAATGCTTGCAGTGCCTGGTTGAAAATCCGGCCCTGGGTATTATGAACGGGTGGTGGATACTCTCTGGTTTCTAACATTATAATATCCTTACCCTTACCTTCAGAAACATTTCTCATACTGTATTAGCCCTGACGAGAATCTTTATACTTATAATATATCCCTCTGGGAACGGTCGCCCTACCCTTATTCCCAATGGTTTTGTGGTCTGAGCTGTGGCTTTATTGAACTTTGGTATTTGTACTTTATTCACAAATGTGATTACTTGTTAATTTGGCTGTATTTTATCACGGATATGTTCATTGTTATACACTTTTTGAAAATTCTATAAAAATGATTGAAAACAAAAAAATTAAAAATAAAACTCAGGCATGAATCAGAAGCATCTCTGAATAAATACACTGTACAGTATAGAACCCACAAAGTAGAACCCGGGTTCCAATAAAAGTGCAAGTGCTAGCCAAGCAGTATTAGTGTGTATGGTGGATCATCACACATGAACAAAAGTGTAAATAATTTGCAAAAAAGATTAAATAAAAAATAAATGAAATCCATGATGAAACAAGTGATTGATGCATATATATATATATATATAAAAATACTAAGATCAGTGCCAAATATTTATTAACAGTTACCAAAAATAAGCTAAGCAGTGCTGCTCGGATACCACTTTTCACTATCTGGATCTAATTTAGATTCGGATACCCAGATATCCGATCTGGGTTGGATATCCGAGTATAACATTTTCCAATCCAGATCAGAATCGGATATCCGACCTCAGTATCCGGCCGGATTCAGATATCCGGATAGAAAACCGGAAGTGACCTGAAAATGGCTTAAAATGTTTCCAAAAGTCTCTTAAAATGGCAAAAAACCCTTTTGGAGGTCTCTCTCTCTCTCTCTCTCTCTCTGTAATAGATTGCGGAAAAGCCACCGCGCGGACTGGCAGCGAGGCGGCTGGTTCCGCATTCGGCTCAGCGGTTTGCACGCGGCGGCGTGCATCTGATGTGGCTGGGCCTTCTAGTGCACACAGATTGAGGAATACGCGCGCGCGAGGCAGAACCTTTATGACAAACGGAGAGGGATCAGCTGACCAGGTTGGTCAGCTGATCTCAGAGCGGGCGGCTATTGGTTGATCAGCGCTGGGTGGCGTCAATATATAGTTATTGCTGGTCAGTCTCAAGTTGTCTGCCATTGCAAACACTTACGTGAAAGCACTCAGACCATGGTCAGATCCCACAGTGTGTTAGAACCAGGAAGACCTGGGAATTCACACTGAGCCAGATTACCATTGTATTCCTATTGTGTTATACTTCAGACTAGTTCCAGGGTGTTGAGACCATGGACCTCACACCCAAGACTAGGGACACTATGTTACTACTGTGTTATTCTTCAGACTAGTTCCAGGGTGTTGAGACCACGGACCTCACACCCAAGACTAGGGACACTGTGTTACTACTGTGTTATTCTTCAGACTAGTTCCAGGGTGTTGAGACCACGGACCTCACACCCAAGACTAGGGACACTGTGTTACTCCTGTGTTATTCTTCAGACTAGTTCCAGGGTGTTGAGACCACGGACCTCACACAAAAGACTAGGGACACTGTGAGACTAGTTCCAGGGTGTTGAGACCACGGACCTCCCACCCAAGACTAGGGACACTGTGTTACTACTGTGTTATACTTCAGACTAGTTCCAGGGTGTTGAGACCACGGACCTCACACCCAAGACTAGGCCTTATTTGCTACCTGTTATGACCATTTGCTCTGTTGACCTCGCTCTTGCTTTCTCATTCGGTACCTCAGCATATCTGCCTTCCTGTTGCCAAACTCTGCCTGTCCCCGGTTACTGAATCAGTCTACTGTCTCTGTACTTTATCTGCCCGTGTGTTGCCGACCTAGCCTGCCCGACCTTGCGAGCCATCACTCTCTCTAGAGAGATAGGCCTTCCTGCTATTCAGCCTGGGGCTCCATCCCCTTGGAAGTCTCAGGCTGCTGGAAGGTCTTCATACTTCCCAGAGGGAGGTATTCCTTATACTGCCAAGGGCCGCCTGCTCCTCGGGTGGTCCTACTCAAAGTCATTACTGTTGCACCAAACACTCACACTATATAGGTGTCCAGAGGTTAGTCATATCTGTATTATTGGTGATTCTGCAGGTCATCAATAATCAGGTATACATCTGTATTCTTGGTGATTCTGCAGATCACCAATGATCAGATTCTCTCTGTGTGCTGACACCGATCGTTACAGAACGGCAGACCATAAAAACAAAATGGACGCACTTAACAGATGTCTTGATGCACTCACCATCTCGGGGGAGAATTACATCCGAGTGCTGGACAGTCATCAGACCCAGATCAACGCTTTGTCTGGGTCCTTACAAGTCCTTCAGACGGCTGTGAATACATTGCGATCTCCTCCAGGTACAGACTTGCGTATGCCTGTGCCCGAAAGGTTTTCTGGTCACAGATCTGACTTTCAGAATTTTAAAAATCGAGTGTTGTCATACTTTGAGTTAAGGCCGAATTCATCAGGAACCGAGACACAGAGAATTACTTTTATTAAGACTCTGTTGTCAGGGGATTCTCAGACTTGGGCATATAGTCTCCAGACAGGGCATGAGGCCCTAACATCAGTTGAGGAATTTTTTAAAGCTATGGCTATAATTTATGATGATCCGGACATTGCTTCTACCGCTGAGCGGAAGCTCAAGACTTTGCGGCAAGGCAAGGATCCAGTTGAAATTTACGCAGCTGAGTTCAGGAAATGGGCAGTATCAGCTAGATGGGGATCATTTGCTCTTCTGGACTGTTTTTTGTCAAGGTTGTCAGACGCGGTCTCTGATCTAATGTTAGGACATCCTGAGCCGAAGTCTATTGATGAGGCCATTTCATTAGCAGTCAGGGTTGATCGCCGTATACGCTATCAGAAACAGACTCGGAGTAGGAACAATGTGAGATATGTCTCCTACGCCTCTCCTCCACCCGCTTCATCTCCGCCTGAACCAATGCAGATTGGTCGGTCAGCATTGTCCCGGGTGGAGCAGAATCGCAGAAAGACCGAACAGCTCTGTTTATACTGTGCAGGGGAGGGTCACAGAGTGCAGAATTGTCCCAAAAATCGGGAAACGCTGCCGCCTAGGTGTAGTCAGAGGTAATATCCTAGGCTCGCAGTCTTTACCTCTAAATGATGAACGTTTACTCCTTCCTTGTTCTATTTCATGGGAGGATCAAACAGTTGCTACTGAAGCTTTCTTAGACTCTGGCTCAG
The DNA here is from genome assembly GCF_040937935.1 of Hyperolius riggenbachi. Taxonomy (NCBI): domain Eukaryota; kingdom Metazoa; phylum Chordata; class Amphibia; order Anura; family Hyperoliidae; genus Hyperolius; species Hyperolius riggenbachi. The sequence goes on from NC_090649.1 coordinate 433,634,070, forward strand.
CAGCCAACTTTATGGATTACGAGTTTGCAAAAAAATTGGGGATTCCTATTTTTCCGTTGAAACAACAGATTCTGGTCACTGCAGTAGACGACTCTCCTCTGCAGAGTAAATACCCTCTGTCTCAGACCCCAGAGTTAAGGGTCACGGTGGGGGTGTTACATAGAGAGAGTCTACAATTTCTGGTGTTGCGGATGACAACTTCCACTATCATTCTTGGCATGCCATGGTTACAACTTCACTCCCCTCAGATCGATTCGGCTTCAGGTCAGCTAACGAGCTGGTCTACCCATTGCCATCATCATTGTTTAGCGAAGGTAACCATGGGTAACACCAAGATTCAGGTGGAAGGATTGCCAAGCCAGTACTCAGAAATTGCTGACGTGTTTTGTCCCAAATCAGCGGATAAACTTCCTCCCCACCGTCCCTTTGATTGTCCCATCGATCTCAGGTCTGGTTGTATGCCCCCTAGAGGTCATCTCTATAATTTGTCTGGACCAGAGAAATTGGCTATGCAGGAGTGCATCCGGGAAAATTTGGCTAAAGGTTTTATTCGTCCCTCTCGGTCACCAGCAGGGGCAGGATTATTTTTCGTGAAAAAGAAGGATGGAGGCCTCCGTCCCTGCATCGATTATCGGGGCTTAAATAAGATTACAGTGAAAAATTGCTATCCTTTGCCTTTAATTGACGATTTGTTCACTCAGGGCACCAATGCAAAAATTTTCTCGAAACTGGATTTGAGGGGTGCATACAACCTTGTACGTATCAGGGACGGTGATGAATGGAAGACGGCCTTTAACACACCCGACGGGCATTACGAGTACCTGGTGATGCCCTTTGGGTTGTGTAATGCCCCGGCCGTCTTCCAGGAGCTGATTAATGAGGTGTTCAGGGAGGTGTTGGGCAAATTCGTCTTGTTGTATCTAGACAATATACTGATTTTTTCATCCAACCTCTCAGAACATAGGAAACATGTTAAGTTTGTGCTGCGGAAATTGAGACAGAATCTGCTGTATGCCAAATTGGAAAATACATTTTCGAAGTGACCTCTGTCGCCTTTTTGGGGTACATTGTCTTGACCTCTGGCCTCTATATGGACCCTGGAAAGGTTTCTGCTGTCTTGGAGTGGCCTCAGCCTGTGGGACTGGAGGCACGCCAAAGATTTCTGGGGTTCGCCAGCTACTACAGAAGGTTCATAAAGGGGTACTCTACGGTGGTCTTGCCTCTCACCAGTCTCACCAAGAAAGAGGCGGATACTCACCACTGGTCCGCAGAAGCTCATGCTGCTTTTTCCACTCTAAAAAAACTGTTCTGTTCTGCACCCATATTGAGACATGTAGATGTCACCTTCCCCTTTATCGTGGAGGCTGATGCCTCAGAGGTGGGGGTGGGGGCTGTATTGTCTCAGCGTTCTGGTTTGCAGGGAAAACTCCACCCATGTGCCTATTTTTCTCATAGGTTTTCACCCGCAGAGAAAACTACGATATTGGCAACCGGGAACTTTTAGCCATCAAGTTGGCCTTTGAGGAATGGCGACATTGGCTAGAGGGGGCAGAACATACCATTACAGTTTACACGGACCACAAAAGTTTAGAGCATATAGAGGGCGCTAAGAGACTTAGCCCTCGACAGGCCCGGTGGTCGTTATTCTTTTCGAGATTCAGATTTGTAATTACGAACCCCAGGTAGTAAGAACATCAAGGCCGATGCCTTATCCAGGTGTTTCGAGCCCGAGACAGCACTGCCCTCAGCCCTTGAGACCATTCTACCTCAGAAGGTGGTCTTGGCAGCCACTGAGACCTGGAAAGACTGGACTGTTACTCTGAGCCCATACCAACAGGATGTTCCAGAGGGGAAGCCTGAGGGGATTTTGTTTGTGCCATTGCCTTTTTGCCTACAACTGTTGCAGCTTTTTCACTCTCACAAGAATGCTGGTCATCCTGGGGCCACCAGAACTCAGGACCTGCTTGCTAGGTGTGCTTGGTGGCCGTCTTTGGCAACAGACTGTAAGGAGTTTGTGGGAGAGTGTGCAGTGTGTGCTAGGAGCAAACCCTCCCGTCAGGCACCTGTTGGAACGTTGCAGCCTTTACCAGTTTCGAGTGAACCCTGGACCCATTTGTCCATGGATTTTGTGGGAGAACTCCCCAGGTCTGAGGGCATGACGGTCATTTGGGTGGTAGTAGATAGATTCAGTAAGATGGCTCATTTTGTCCCCTTGAAAGGACTCCCCTCGGCCGAGGAATTGACTGATCTCTTCATCCAGCACATTTTCCGGCTGCATGGCATTCCGGAAAATGTAGTGTCAGATCGGGGAGTCCAATTCGTATCTAAGTTTTGGAGGGCATTTTGCCATCAGTTGGACATGGATCTTTCTTTTTCATCAGGCTACCACCCACAGACCAATGGCCAGACCGAAAGAGTCAACCAGTCCCTGGAACAGTTTCTTAGATGTTATGTTGCAGATGCACAAACCGACTGGGTAAAGTTTTTGCCGTTTGCAGAATTTGCACACAACAATCTGAAAAGTTCCTCTTCAGGATTTTCCCAATTTCAGGTGGTGTCGGGAAGGTCACCCAAGTTTGCCCCATTGCCAGTAGCGTCTACTCCATTTCCAGCCTTGGAGGATTGGCAGAGGGCCTTGAAACAAATTTGGGGAATGGTTAAGAGAAATTTGGGGAAGGCTTTTCAGAACCTGAAGAAACAGGCTGACAAGAGACGATCCATAGAGTGGGAATTCTCTCCAGGGGATTTGGTCTGGGTGTCCACACGACATTTGGCTTTGAAACAATTGTCACCCAAACTGGGCCCTAGATTCATAGGTCCTTTTCCAGTGACCAGAAAAATTAATAATGTCACTCATGCTATTGATCTCCCTACCAGCATGCGAGGTGTAAGATCATTCCATGTGTCTTTGCTTAAGCCGGCAGTACACGTGGATTCCGCTCCCCCCCCCCCCCCCCGTGTTGATTGATGACCAACCTGAGTATGAGATAGAAAAGATTCTGGACTCCCGGCTAGTGCAGAACTCCGTGCAGTATCTGGTTCACTGGAAGGGATATGGCATAGAGGAGAGAACTTGCGTGCCAGATTGTCGCATGCACGCAGAGGAATTAAAGAAGGAGTTTCATAACTCACATCCTGGGAAGCCTGGTGGAAAGTGTCCAGAGTCCACTCCTCCGGGGGGGGGGGGATACTGTAATAGATTGCGGAAAAGCCGCCGCGCGGACTGGCAGCGAGGCGGCTGGTTCCGCATTCGGCTCAGCGGTTTGCACACGGCGGCGTGCGTCTGATGTGGCTGGGCCTTCTAGTGCACACAGATTGAGGAATACGCACGCGCGGAGAGGCGGAACCTTTATGACAAACGGAGAGGGATCAGCTGACCAGGTTGGTCAGCTGATCTCAGAGAGGGCGGCTATTGGTTGTTCAGCACTGGGTGGCATCAGGGAGCGCCACTCTATATATAGTTATTGCTGGTCAGTCTCAAGTTGTCTGCCGTTGCGAACACTTACGTGAAAGCACTCAGACCATAGTCAGATCCCACAGTGTGTTAGAACCAGGAGGACCTGGGAATTCACACTGAGCCAGATTACCATTGTATTCCTATTGTGTTATACTTCAGACTAGATTCAGGGTGTTGAGACCACGGACCTCACACCCAAGACTAGGGACACTGTGTTACTACTGTGTTATTCTTCAGACTAGTTCCAGGGTGTTGAGACCACGGACCTCACACCCAAGACTAGGGACACTGTGTTACTACTGTGTTATTCTTCAGACTAGTTCCAGGGTGTTGAGACCACGGACCTCACACCCAAGACTAGGGACACTGTGTTACTACTGTGTTATACTTCAGACTAGTTCCAGGGTGTTGAGACCACGGACCTCACACCCAAGGCTAGGAACACTGTGTTACTATTGTGTTATACTTTAGACTAGTTCCAGGGTGTCGAGACCACGGTCCTCACACCCAAGACTAAGCCTTATTTGTTACCTGTTATGACCATTTGCTCTGTTGACCTCGCTCTTGCTTTATGATTCGGTACCTCAGCATATCTGCCTTCCTGTTGCCAAACTCTGCCTGTCCCCGGTTACTGAATCAGTCTACTGTCTCTGTACTTTATCTGCCCATGTGTTGCCGACCTAGCCTGCCCGACCTTGCGAGCCATCACTCTCTCTAGAGAGATAGGCCTTCCTGCTATTCAGCCTGGGGCTCCATCCCCTTGGAAGTCTCAGGCTGCTGGAAGGTCTTCATACTTCCCAGAGGGAGGTATTCCTCATACTGCCAATGGCCGCCTGCTCCTCGGGTGGTCCTACTCAAAGTCATTACTGTTGCACCAAACACTCACACTATATAGGTGTCCAGAGGTTAGTCATATCTGTATTATTGGTGATTCTGCAGGTCATCAATAATCAGGTATACATCTGTATTGTTGGTGATTCTGCAGATCACCAATGATCAGATTCTCTCTGTGTGCTGACACCGATCGTTACACTTTCTCTCTCTCTCTCTAGGCCTGGATGCCTTCGAAAGGGATTTTTGTAATTGAAGGTGATTTTGGCTTCTGCTCGGATATCTGAACTAACTATCCGCCCGGATTTCGGATTTCAGATGGGAAATCCGAGTTTGCTCGAATAGTTTATTCAGATTTTTAAAAATATCCGAATTGCTATTCAAAGTTCGGATAGTGGAAGAAGTTTGGATTATCTGGGTAGTTCGGATATCCAAAATCTTGCTGAGCACCACTGAAGCTAAGTAGATATCTTCACATGTGGAAAAATTCATACACCATAAATCAAGTGACATAACTCCAATAACACTCTATCCCCTATGCTATCAAGGTATTTTGTATTGACCTGAGGAAGTGACCATGACCCCTGAAATGCGTTGTCAGATTGCTTTTTGAATAAAAACTATTTTCCAGTATAACTGGTGTCTATATCTTCTTGAGTGGTAAGCAATTTTCTTTTTTATGATTTTTTTTAATTTATATTTTAAAACACTAAAATAGAAGACACATTGGGCGCCTCCATCCTACCCAGTACAACTCCAATAAGGATATGATGTTTGAATAGATTAACAAAAAAGACAGCACAAGTTCATTTCAGACCTCAAAAGGTCTTTTCTCAAGCAAGCAGCAAATGCATAATAGATACAAAAATTAAGATAATTTCAAAATAAAAGTCACCCTTGCGAATAGAATAAGAGAATAGAGAGTAAACAAAAATAAGGACGAAATGGCCCAACCTGTGGTCACTGATTCACCTGCTTTAGTACTAAGTATCCTTTTAACAGTGTACATCACTTAAAAAAAAATGAACTGCTGCAAAACAATGGCCAAAGAAACTGCTCCTCATATTGATTTGTTTATTTCACGAGAGTAAAACTGATAACAAAATTAGGCGCAACATAATTCTGTGCCTCATTTTTGATTAGTGCAAATTTTTATTCATGTCACAAAAAACTTTCTGTGGACGTGTAGACAAATGCCGCTCGTTAATTATTTTGCAGCAGCATTTAATGTTTTCTCATGAAGCAACGTCTATTCTGCAGTGTTGATTTAGGTTGGCATGATATATGATTGGTATAAAATGTGTACATGTGCTTCCACTTCAAAGGCATTCCCCTGAAAAAACAAACGCTTAGCCTAAGTGGAAGCTCTGCCAGATGGCTGGCCATTTACACAACACGCTACTTTCATGCCATTTTTTTTACTACATTAACTTTTTTTTTTAAAGTTCACTAAACTTACTTAAAATATAATATAATATAATATAATATAATAATAATAATAATAATAATAAATTATATATATATATATATATATATATATATATATATATATATATATATATATATATATATATATATATATATATATATATATATATATATATATATTTATATATATTATCACTAATACAAAAGCCATTTTTCAAACTTGAATGTTATACAAAAACTATGTTACCATTTAAAGGCTGCCATATTTATTTCTTTTTAAACATTACCAGTTACATGCTTGTTCAAGCTCTAAAATCATTAGAGGCAGAGGATCAGCAGGATAGCTAAGCAACTGGTATGGTTTAACATTAAATATCTCAGTCTCCATATCCGTCTCACTTTAAGTTCCCATTAAGATTGCTGCCAGCTATTATTTAAAATGTGTCTTTACAGCCATGGCAACAGTACTCCTTCTTGTATCACAAAGCATATTCTAATTTCACAGTCTTGGTTTGATCATTTGCAGACACACCTAGTTACTATATCCACTCAGGTTCGCAGTAACAGTGCATCCAACTATGGCAGTTTTGAACATTGTCTGTGTAATTTGAATGTTTATTAATCAAAAGTAATTGGAAATTCCATTTTCGATCATTAAACACAAGAATGTTTTTACAGCAAAACCAGAGAGGACTCACCTTGTGTTTCCTAGGATGGACACAACTTCCTGCCAGAAAATTGCAGTTTTCACTTTCAAATCATGTTACCATTTAAAGGGAACCTGAAGTGAGAGGTATATGGAGGCTGCCATATTTATTTATTTTTAAACTATACCAGTTACATGCTTGTTCAAGCTCTAAAAGTATTAGAGGCAGAGGATCAGCAGGATAGCTAGGCAACTGGTATGGTTTAAAATTAATTAAATCTCTCAGTCTCCATATCTGTCTCACTTTAAGTTCCCATTAAGATTGCTGCCAGCTACGATTTAAAAAAAAAATTTAAAAAAAAATATATATATATATATATATATATATATATATATATATATATATATATATATATATATATATATATATATATATATATATATATTCTAATTTCACAGTCTTGATTTGATCATTTGCAGACACACATAGTTACATTATATCCACTCACGTTCGCAGTAACGGTGCATCCAACTATGGAAGTTTTGAACATTGTCTGTGTAATTTGAATGTTTATTAATCAAAAGTAATTGGAAATTCCATTTTCGATCATTAAACACAAGAACGCTTTTACAGCAAAGCCAGAGAGGACTTGCCTTGTGTTTCCTAGGATGGACACAACTTCCTGTCAGAAAATTGGCCTACTGCAGTTTTCACTGGATGCAGGCTAGCCTGAGGAAAGAGATTGAGGAGACATTGCAGTTTGCATGCTCCATGGATTTGTGAACATCCATGTCATTTTTTTTATTTACACATTTACATTAAAGAGGCAGAAAAGAAAGGAGATCAGCGTAACTTCTTCCTTTTCTATGTCTAAAGGTCCAAGTCGCCTGGCTCCTGCATCCAGCACTGTTGTATCAGCGGAGGTAAGGCAGATTTAACCTTACTCTACATTAAAGATTAAAGAGGCACTGTAACGACATACAATAAGATGCATTTAATTATTCAGGATACTCACTTTTACATTAACTACTTACTGGATCAGGTGCAGTATAATCACACCCTGGGAAACTTCACCTGAAGTCCCATGGCCATGAAAGTTAGTCAATGCTACCATTACTGCCGGTTACCGGGGACACTGATTATTGGGAACTCAGTTCCCATTCATAAATCTAAGTCCCTGAATCAATGAACGCTGGCATCTATACTAGATGGCTGCGTCATCATTGTATCTTCCGGCTGTTACACTGCCACGCGTTATTTTCGATTCACGTCCTTACGTACGCGAATCGGAAATAATGACTGAGGACATCTTGTGACCAAATAGTAAAACTACATCACACCACATTTTATTTAATAAAAATACCTACACTTACTCCTAAAATTAACTATTTCCCTCCCACACTCCCCATAGTATATATATATATATATATATATATATATATATATATATATATATATATATATATATATATATATATTGTACATAAAAAAAGAATACATAAATAGTTGCCTTAGGGACTGAACTTTTTAAATAGGTATGTCAAGGGGTATATTGCTGTAATTTTTAATTTGCAGGCTTATAAATAGTGATGAATGCAAAGCTGAAAAAAAAAAACACCTTTATTTCCACATAAAATATTGGCACCATTGTATTAGGGAAAAATTTTAAATGTTGCAATAACCGAGACAAATGGGCAAATAAAATGTGTGGGTTTTATAAACAGTAGAACGTTTTATTTTAACACTTTAATGGCCCAAAAACGGAGAAATAATTACTTTTTTCCATTTTTTTCTTATTATTCCAATTAAAATGTGTTTAGAATAAAATAATTCATGGCATAATGTACCTCCTAAAGAAAGCCTAATTGATGGCAAACCCCCCCCCCCCCCCCCAAATATAGATCATGTCGTTGTGATTAGTTGAGATTAAGTTATTTGCGAAAGAATGGGAGGAGCGCTAACAGGTGAAAATTGCTCTGGTCCCAAAGGGGTAAAACCCCTCAGTGGTCAAGTGGTTAATTTTTCTCTTTTCAGCATCCAAACACCTTCCTATATCTATATACCGTATATCTATATTGCCCTCCCTGTGATGTTTACCCTAGGCTGATTTGATATGTATTGTAGAATTCTCCCCATGGCATTCTGGGAAACTAGGTTTATTTTCCACTGGCTTTAGAACTCTCAGTAACCAAATATCACACAGAGATTGCCTCTGCCAGTACTAAAGATGTTTCCACTTGTGATAAAATTCATAATATAAATCAGGGTGAGGAAAGATTTAAATGCTGACTAAATTATTTAAAAAACTAATACTGCTAAAAAATAAACAATTTTATTACGGTATTACATTGTTTTCGCTACAGTTCCTCTTTAAGTTACTGCAAAACAAATTTGGATAACTTTACTCATCGTTAGTTACTATAATTTTTTCCTGGAGTTAAGCTGCAATATTTTGCCATTACCAGCCAAAGCAGTAATGTAACAAACGGAGGGAACACTTATTTTTTTCAACCTATGAGGTGTTTTTTAGCGCATTGATGGGCTTTCTTCTGCCAAATAATAAGTCATGCATGTTTGGCTTAAAGCACCTATCAAAGAAGATTGCATTGGAAACTTAAGCTTTGATAAACCTGTCATCATCTACTAAAAATTATTCTGGGAACCCTGGCTTTGGAACAGAAAGAAATAATCTGATTGGTTAATTTGTTTATAAAAAAGAGAGCTTTTGAGAGATTTATAATTCAGATATGGAAATAGCAGAAAAATATAAATCTTCGGCTATGGAGCAAGAGACATGGCCGATCCTTAAAATACTTAATTACTAAGTTATTCTGACATTTTGTAATAATAAATAGAGCTTAAGAGGCAAAGACAAAATACCCGCTTGTTGTGAATGATAATATGTGTTCATCCAGCAAGGTCAGATTTATTGTCTTTTAATTATTTTTGGCTAAGCTATCTTACCTACACAGGCCTCAGCTTTGCAACACTGTGGAAGCAATGCTGACAGAACCAACAGGTTTTGGGCCAGTCCATCTCCTCGTGGGGGATTTTCAGGCCCCATTTACACTTAAAGGACCTTTGTCACCAAAATCTTAAAATTTAAAATACATTTAAAAATATACAAATAAGAAGTACGTTTCTTCCAGAGTAAAATGAGCCATAAATTACTTTTCTCCTATGTCGCTGTCACTTAGTTGAAATCTGACATTACCGGCAGATTTTGGACTAGCCTATCTTCTCATGGGGCTTTCTTAGGGGTTTCTCTATTTTTAAAAGCACTTGGTGAATGGCAGTTGCTCCATCCAACTGCCAAAGAAGTGTACGGTGAGTAGAGAGACTGGCTAGCATCTTTGTATACATCTTTTTCAGGAAATGTCTTTATAAATACTAAAGGCCATGCTGAGAATCCCCCATGAAGAGATGGACTAACCCAAAACCTGTCGATAATGTCAGATTTCTACTACCTACTGTTAAGTGACAGCAACATAGGAGAAAAGTAATTTATGGCTCATTTTACTCTGGAAGAAATGTACTTGTTATTTGTATGTGTTAAATTTTAAGATTTTTGTTAAAGTTCTTCTTTAAATAGTGTGCAAGTGAATAGGGAGATTAGCTGGTATCTTACTATTTTAGCAGTTAAACTGCCGTTCAGGAAATGCTATTGAAAACAAAGAAAACCCTGAGAATCCCCCATGAGAAGATAGACTGGCCCAAAAAAATCGGTTCTGTCAGTTTTTAACTTCCTACTTTTTTCACGATAGTGGTCCTTTAAAGGGACCGTGAGCAGACAAGCAAAATGGAAACCTGAACTCACCTGGTGCTTCCTCCAGCCCCCCCATAGTCTGCACGGTCTTTCGTCATCCTCTGGGTCCCCTTCCTGGTCCCACTGGCAGCTCTGTTAGGTGTGCGACTTTGGCTGAAGTCATTCACAATTGGGCATGTGCGGGCTGTCAGTGCCCTACTTGATCACTTGCCCATCACCACGAGTGTTCTGTGGAAGCCCGATTCTTGCAAGACTGAACAACACATGCACAGGATGCTTATGGTGATGGCTGCGTGCTTGAGCAGAGCATGTTCTCTGCTCAGTTGCGCATGACGACCGCCGAAGTCGTGCACCTAATGGAGCTGCCAGTGGGACCATGGGGGGGATCCAGAGGACGCCGAGGGACCTTGTGGGCTACAGGGGGTTGGAGGAAGCCCCAGGTAACTTCAGATTTCCATTTTGCTCGTCTGCTCGGGGTCCTTTTAATTTTCTAAATCAGCTCCAGATTCCCACCTAATCCATAATGCATTAGGTAGAGGGCTCATTCACAATTATCATTGTTTTTTTTCGCATTCACAAATCTACGTTTTACAACGTCCTGCCACCAAAATTTCAAATGCAGAAAAATTGCATTTGAATGCATAAAAAATGCATTAGCCGTTGAAATGGATTAGATGTGCAGCGACCACAATTTGGTTAAAAGGCAAAACTAAACTAACAAGTGTAAACCCTGCCTTACTAACATTGCCTCTATGAAGATATCCCCAGTCTGCTTATATTTTACACTATTCTGTTATCATTGAGCTGCCGGTCTCTCTTTACTTCTCGCCTCGTTTTTCTTGGTTCCTACACAGTGGCTAGCTAAGAAGCTGTGGGCCCCGCTGCAAGTTTACATGGGCCCCCCCAAGTGCTTTATACATAACAACTTATATGGCATTCCAAAACCAATCAAGGACAACCACAGTGCCAGAGGTGCAAAAGGGGGCTGGGGAACAGTTTGTTAATGATTACTACTATTGAAAGCATCTATAGAAGTAAATATTATCAGCACAGGACCAATAATGAGCTAATACTGTGGTTGGGGGAGGGCCCCTTGGCGACGTGCTCGCTACCTCTGCACCCCCTATTGCTACGCCACTGTCCCTACAAGAATCATCAAAAAAACAAACAAACTGGATCTGAACCAAACTGAGGCCAATTCGACCAGCACTATTGTGAATGTTTTCTGTAAAGAACTGGACAAAAATTGTCAGCATAATAATAATACAGCAGTAACGGGAGTCCCCGTTATTCAGTATTCAGGCAACCAGAAGTCTCAACTAACCGGCATGCCTGATGGATAACCGGGACCTTTTGTGGGGGGTGTTCTAGGGTGTTTGCTTGGCCACAAAATACTCACCGATCCTCCAGTGACGTCCTGCATCACCTCACAGGCTCCTAGCGGCTTCCGAGGTCCGTGCATGCAAGTCGGCGTGTCATGTGAGCCGTTGCCGGTCAGCTGACACTCAAGCTACTGTGCATGGGGTAAGCCGGAAAGCTGCTAGGAGCCGGCGAGGTGATGCAGACTTTGCTGAAGGATCGGTGGAGGTTTGGTGACTATTCTGCCTGCACCTGGGGGGAGATTTTTTTTGGCTGGTTACTGAAGCAACCAGCAAGCACTTGGATCTCGCATCAGGCGATGCCCGCCGGTGCTGGATACTGGGGACTCTGCTGTAATGTGACCATGAGATCTTTTTGAGATCCCCGAAAATTGTAAATAGAGGATGATTCAGGTTGAGCAGGTGCATCCAGGGCCGGTTCTAGACTTTTTGCTGCCTGAGGAAAACTAGTGAGGATGCGCCCCCCAATTCCCCAATCCCCCCCACTCCGGGCTGGAATGATCACACAGCTCCCAACAATTTGAACCGCATGTTAAAGCTGCGGTGAGCCCCCCAAAAAGCACCCTCAGTCCAGGCAGGTAGCCATGTATAGGTGCCCCCAGTATTGGTATCTAGATACAGTTGCCCCCAGTATAGGTTAGCCAGGTACAGTTGCCCCCAGTATAGGTTAGCCAGGTACAGTTGCCCCCAGTATAGGTTAGCCAGGTACAGTTGCCCCCAGTATAGGTTAGCCAGGTACAGTTGCCCCCAGTATAGGTTGGCCAGGCACTCTCTTAACTTCCTGTTTCTGCCTGGTGCTGCCCCCAGACTTCTGCAACCTGTGCAAGTTGCCTCACTTGGCATCATGGGCTGACCGGGCCTTGGTGCACCCTTTATTTTGGAAAAATTACCCAGCTATACATAAAGCTAATAATAGGACCTTCAGCTCTAAAGGGGTTAAAGATACATAATGGTGGTGGAATTTATAGCAGATCTTTTTTTCTTTCCGCAACAGTGACAAATTTTCCGCTGCTAATCCGCGTATTTACTAGGTGAACGAAAATGACAGTTAGATCTTTAAACCGCCACAGATGAGCACGTAAGGAATGATGTGCCGCAGCTTTTTAATAAGTGAAACTCCCTGGTTGTCATGCCAATGTGTAATTAGAAGAAGGGACATTAAATGGCGAGGGCCGTGCCAAGGCTACTACCATTTATGTCATGTCTGATCGCCAGAGGTTTTAGTCTGTAAACTGTCAGTAAAAGTAATGGTGAGTGATAAATTGTGATGGTGCTGACAGAGGATGTTCTAGTCTTGGCTTGAGTGAGACAGTTGGTGACAGGCGTATCGTTTACATGCCTGCCTCCCCTGGTTGCCATGACAACTTACTCAAAAATACACCAGGCCCAACCAAACTTTCATTTATTTTTTTTAGTATCCAGTACACATTGCAGCATAACACACTTCTTAAAGCTAAACCAGGCACGTCCAACCTTTTTCCAGCTTGGGGCCAAATTCTTTATTTTCCCCGCAGGTGGAGGACTCAAGTGTAATCGTTTGACATGTAAACAAACATACTTTTATGTATGGAAATGTATAGCACATAAAAAACAAACATATTAATTGCCTGAGTGGTCACGTAGTGCATTCATCACATCGTGCAGCCCACTCCTTTGGCATAGGAGTTTCACACTATTAAACAGTTATCAGGTTCTGTAAGAAGCCTGGCATTCCTCTTTTGCACACCAATGCAGCTGCATCGTATGCACTATACCACAAATTCAGCCTCTAACCTAACCTACCCTATTTACATCTAACACTAACCTCACCCTCCCCCCAGCCCTATCCTACGGCTATCATTCACTTTAGCAGGCCATTTTCTAGGCTAAATTGCTCCCTGGTGTAAAAAATGTGCCCCCTCCTCTCCCGTGGGCTTGGGAACATTATTTGCAATGGTTAGCCAGGTATAGGTGCCCCAGTATAGGTTAGCTAGGTATCAGTGTCCCAGTATAGGTTAGCCAGGTATATGTACTCCCGTATAGGTAGCTAGGTATAGGTTCCCCTAGTATAGGTAGCTTGGTGTAGGTGCCTCCAGTATAGGTTAGCCAGCTATTGGTGCCCCAGTATAGATTTGCCAGGTATAGGTGCCCCAGTATAGGTTAGCCAGATATAGGTACCCCAGTGTAGGTTAGCCAGGTATAGGGTCCCCAGTTTAGGTTAGCCAGGTATAGGTGCCCCAGTGTAGGTTAGCCAGGTATAGGGGCCCCAGTATAAGTTAGCCAGATATAGGTGCCCCAGTGTAGGTTAGCCAGGTATAGGTGCCCCAGTATAGATTTGCCAGGTATAGGTGCCCCAGTATAGGTTAGCCAGATATAGGTGCCCCAGTGTAGGTTAGCCAGGTATAGGGTCCCCAGTTTAGGTTAGCCAGGTATAGGTGCCCCAGTATAAGTTACCCAGATATAGGTGCCCCAGTGTAGGTTAGCCAGGTATAGGGGCCCCAGTTTAGGTTAGCCAGGTATAGGGGCCCCAGTATAAGTTAGCCAGATATAGGTGCCCCAGTGTAGGTTAGCCAGGTATAGGGGCCCCAGTTTAGGTTAGCCAGGTATAGGGGCCCAGTATAGGTAGCCAAGAATAGGCTACCCCCAGCTTTGTCAGGCTGGTGGATTACAGTGATGTGAGGGGGGAGCAGCGAGCACTCAGCTGTGGGGAGGGGGGCCTGACTCCTCCCTCCCTCTCTTTGGTCCCCCTCCATGCTCCCCCCTTCATTGCAAAGATTTACGGCAGCAACTTCCTAATTAGCAGAAGTAGTGAGTGGTGCTGGAGACAGAGAAGCCCAGCAGCACGTGATCCTTTTTTGGAGCCTGGTAGGTGAGATTGTACTATGACTGCCTCCAGCTGCTGCGAGGAAAGGGAGAAGTCAGGCCCCATCCCCACGGCTGAGTCCCTGTGTGCCCGCTGCACACCCCTCCATCACTGCACACCCCTCCATCACTGCACGCCCCTCCATCACTGCACCCCCCCCCTCCTTCACTGCACCCCGGGCAGACACAGCCTCGGCTTCCCCTAGAAACGGGTCTGCACTTTAGTAAAGATGTGGGATTCGGCTACATAATAACCTCATACCCCTGATCACTTACCTACGTTGCCTCGATCTGTTCCTCTGCCACTAATTTCCTTCATTCCAGTTGCTATATATGCCTCTGCCATTATTTTTCAATGCTTTCCTGTCTCCACTGGCATCCAAATTGTCCACTAGGCGCTGCTCTAGCTGCAGTTAACATTGCAATCTATGGCAGCGCACAAATTTCCAAACGGCTTACGGGCACCCTTTTTTGCTGATGTAATGGGCTCATCCCAAGAAAGAAATAAACAGCAAATAAGAACCTCGCATTTAAAGTAACAATAAATACCTTTAATTAATGATCCCATGCCAATATCCTGTATGAACTCACTTGTAGATCCCCTCCCTACGCAAATCTACAGCAGCAACACACCCAACACTATGCCAAGAAAACTCCAAGCAGAGAGCAACATCAATCTCTTGGAAGACTGTTCAGGGTTTAACTTGTACAGACGAGTCACTAACATACAGGCTAGTGATGCGTTCTGTTGCTATGCAGCCTTGAGGAGGGCTGATGGAATGGTGCATGACAGAGTGGTCAGGGTGAGTGAAAAAAAAATGCTCTTGCCCTGTCCTCAGCCATGCTCAGCCAAGCAGACTCATCAGTCAGATTGCTCACTGAGGCACCGAAGGGGATTAGAGATTGATGTTAGTGATAAGCACAAATTACACATAATCGTAATTTTGCATTGTAATTTGTAATTACAATGCAAAATGGTGATACGTTAATTTCGTTTTTGTAAATCTTATCAGGAACAGAAATTTATCAATTTCTCATACAAATTTATCAATTTCTGAAGAGGCGGGGTAGGGGCCCGAGGGGGCCATGTCTTTTTGTAGTGCCCGTGCGCGATATTGGGAGGGGGAAGCCGCAGCCGCGGCGAGGGCAGCCCGACCTCTCCCTCCCTTCCTCTCCCCGGGCCCCCCCCCCTTCAAATGCAGAGTGCGCGGCGCACGGAAGCGCTGTAGCAGGCAGAACTCACCTCCGTCCCTGCGTTCCAAGCGCCGCTGATCTCCTCCCGCTCTGGCTGTATAGATGCTGATACACACTGCTTCCGGCTAAACAGGAAGCAGTGTGTAACAACATCTATGCAGCCAGAGCGGGAGGAGATCAGCGGCGCAGGGACGGAGGTGAGTTCTGCCTGCTACAGCGCTTCCGTGCGCCGCACACTCTGCATTTGAAGGGGGGGGCCCCGGGGAGAGGAAGGGAGGGAGAGGTCGGGCTGCCCTCCCCGCAGCTGCGGCTCCCCCCTTCATTATGGGGGGGGCACCTACCTAATCCTGGGGGGGCAGCTACCTAACCTATCCTGGGGGGGCAGCTACCTACCTAACCTATCCTGGGGGGGCAGCTACCTACCTAACCTATCCTGGGGGGGCAGCTACCTACCTAACCTATCCTGGGGGGGGCAGCTACCTACCTAACCTATCCTGGGGGGGCAGCTACCTACCTAACCTATCCTGGGGGGCAGCTACCTACCTAATCTATCCTGGGGGGGCAGCTACCTACCTAACCTATCCTGGGGGGCAGCTACCCACCTAACCTATCCTGGGGGGGCAGCTACCTACCTAATCTATCCTGGGGGGCAGCTACCTACTCTAACCTATCCTGGGGGGCAGCTACCTACTCTAACCTATCCCGGGGGGCAGCTACCTACTCTAACCTATTCTGGGGGGCAGCTACCTACTCTAACCTATCCCGGGGGGCAGCTACCTACTCTAACCTATCCCGGGGGGCAGCTACCTACTCTAACCTATCCCGGGGGCAGCTACCTACTCTAACCTATTCTGGGGGGCAGCTACCTATTCTAACCTATCCTGGGGGCAGCTACCTAATCTAACCTATCCTGGGGGAAAGCTACCTAATCTATCCTGGGGGGCAGCTACCTAACCTATACTGGGGGGCAGCTACCTAATCTAACCTATACTGGGGGGCACCTACCTATCTAACCTGGGGGCACTTACTTGTCTAACCTGTTTTCGGGGCACCTAGCTAGCCTATACAGGTGGCAACTATACTGGCTACCTATATTGGAGGCACCTACCTAACTAACCTATACTGGGGGCACCTACCTATCTAACCTATGCTGGGGGCAACTATTCTGGCTACCTATATTAGAGGCACCCACCTAGCTAACCTGTACTGGGGGCACCTATCTATCTAACCTATACCGGCGGCGCCTGCCTATCTAACCTATACTGGGGGCAACTATACTGGCTACCTAGGAAACAGTAAATTCGGGCGCCTGAGGCTAGTGGACAAATCGGGCGCCGCCATTCACTCCTATAATAAATATCGTTTAATGGGCGCCCGATAGGAAAAAAGGGCGCCGGTGAAAAATAACGTTTTAAAAGCGGCGCCCGGAGACTTAATGTTTTATTACTGCTTCTCATGATTACACATTATTTAATGATTTATACATTTTTAAATATTATTTTTAAACGAAAAACAGTACAATATTGTTTTTCAAACATTATTTTTAAACGAAAAACAGTACATTTTTTTTTACATTATTTTTAAACGAAAAAACCAACAGGGGGGTCTTAGGTTTAGGCACCAACAGGGGGGTCTTAGGTTTAGGCACCAACAGTGGGGGTCTTAGGTTTAGGCACCAACAGGGGGGTCTTAGGTTTAGGTACCAACAGGGGGGTCTTAGGTTTAGGTACCAACAGGGGGGTCTTAGGTTTAGGCACCAACAGGGGGGTCTTAGGTTTAGGCACCAACAGGGGGGTCTTAGGTTTAGGCACTAACAGGGGGGTCTAGGGGTTAGGGGTAGGTACAGGGAGGGTTACTTAGGCACCAACAGGGGGGGTCTTAGGTTTAGGCATCAACAGGGGGGTCTAGGGGTTAGGGGTAGGTACAGGGAGGGTTACTTAGTAATTTATTTTTTTAACGTTATTATACGTTTCAGTATTTAAACGAAAGATTAACGTTTTTACAATTGCCGATTTAATGCACATTATTTAATGATTTATAACTTTAAAAAACATTAATTTTAAACGAAATACAGTACAATACATTTTTAAACGTTATCCATGCTTATCGTTAAAAACCCGGCGCCCTTTTTTCCCAGCGCCCCTTTTTAACGTACGCGGCTACCTATGCTGGAGGCACCTACCTGGCTAACCTATACCGGGGGCAACTATACTGGCTTACCTATGCCTGGCTACCTATACTGGGGGGACCTATAGCTGGCTATAGGGATTTGGATATGTGTGTGCGTCGGGTGTTGCCAGGGGAGGGGGGCTGTTGTTGCCGTGGGGGGGGGCCCACATCCAGATTCCGCATCGTGGCCCAGAGGTTTGTAGCTACGCCACTGTTCTCATAATATTCACGTGATTTTGTACCGACTTTAGCGGTTAATAGCAAAGCCTCCATATACTGTTATAACATATATGTTGTTTTTGAGAAAATCAATTTTAAAATTCAAAGGAAGAATGTTTTTTAAACTGTAATTTTTCTGATTTTAAACATTTTTCCTTTGCATTTTTAGAATCCGTTTTCTCCAAAACTACAAGGTCTTTTTGAAAAATTTTTTTTGCCTTGTTCCCACCCTTCATCATAACAAACATAGCCATTTTGGTGACGATAGTCTGTATAGGGCTTTTGCTATTAACCTCCTTGCCGGTTATCCCGAGCTCAGCTCGGGGTAACCTGCGCAGGAGGATTTCTCCCAAAATTCTCCCAATTTTCACAATATTTTTTTATTGCACGCAGCTAGCACCTTGCTAGCTGCGTGCATATTTCGATCGTCGCCACTTGACGCCGATTCGCCGCTACCCGCCGCGCCCCCCCTCCAGACCCCTTGCGCAGCCTGGCCAATCAGTGCCAAGCAGAGCTGAGGGATGCATTGGGATTCCCTCTGACGTCCCGACGTCCATGACGTCGGTGACGTCATCCCACCCCGTCGCCATGGTGACGGGGGAAGCCGAGCAGGAAATCCCGTTCTGAACGGGATTTCCTGCTTGCAGAGAGCACCGGCGGCGATCGAAGTGGGTGGGGGGATGCCGCTTGTCAGCGGCTATCATGTAGCTCGCGCTAGGCTAGCTACATGAATTAAAAAAAAATAAAAATTAAAAAAAGAGTGCTGCGCCGCCCCCTTGTCGACAGAATTGGAACGGCAAGGGGGTTAACCACAAAAGTTTCCATGAAATGAAGCAAAAATTATGCAAAAATTACAAGAAAATACAAATGGATTACACAAAATCAGTTTAATGCCCAAATCGTAATTAGCAGATTACGATCCAATCAAAAATTGCTGTACACATGCTAGATTCTTGGCTAAGGCGGTCTCTACCAGCTGCCTCATCCAAGAACCATCTAGCGAGTGAATAAGGCTTTATGCAGCACCAGGGCAATTTTATTACTAAAGTGAGATCTTAGACAAGATCGTGGTGTCCTTGTGAGATGTTCACCTTTTCTGCATGCAGATGGAGCAAGCAGCACAGCCAAGACGTGTGTGGAAACTGGGTGAGGCAGACGAGAGAACAGCCAGGGAATGTGACAAGCACCATCAATTAGGCCTGTTTTCAGGAACCTCTTTAAACTTTGAAGATTACGTTGGAAGAAAGAGGAAGAGCATTCCAGAGATGTACAGGAGAGATCATATAGACGGAATGGGCGGTGGTGATAAGTGATTATAAAAGGCATAAGTGCTGGAATATTGAAGAGGACAGGAAGGAAGATGCATAGACACGAGATAGCAGAGATAGGCAGGTGCAGCCTTATTGAGGGCTTTGAAAGTGAGAAGCGGGATGTTTTAGGGAACTGTCAAGGAAACAGGAAAATTGCACAGCTATCAACAGTGTGCTGCAATACGTTACCTATGGCCTTATTCATTTACAGGAACCAGCATATAGCAAATGTACAGAGGTAACAATTTTTAAAGAGGAACTTTAGTGAAAAGGGGAAAAAATGAATCAATACATTGCAGTGAGAAAAAAACAGAAGAGAGATCAAGAAATGATTGATATTCTCCACGTAATTTGTTCATGTTGTTTGATCCACAGTGAGCCTGCAAGTCATCATCTTTACTACTGGCAGACATGGGGAAAAAACACAGACAGCACTAACTGCCATCATCTATAATCACACCCCCTAACAATGTGATAGGCTAAAAGTTTTTTTTATAGATAAACATATGCTCAGAGGGAGATACTTGTTGCTTGGCAGTTGGAAAAAGCTGTTATATCCCACAATGCAACAAGGCTCACAGACAGGAAACTGTCAGGACCTAGGTCCTGACTCCTGACATCTCTCTGTGGGAGGGGTTTTACCACAGTTTCAGCCATACAGATTGGTGGATGATCTATTCAAGAGCAGTCAAAGATTTCTCATGGAAAAGAGCGTATCAAACAGCTACTGATTGGGATGAAGTTCAATCCTTGGTTACAGTTACTCTTTAATCTCTTAAATCCCTAGTTCAGACCTGTAGATTTAATGCACACTGCCCCATTCACTTTTTCTCCTACTGTAGGTTTTCTCCTAGATATTTTTTCATCTTCTGTTTGAAATAAAGTCCCACCACTTTGCAATTTAAAAAAGGTAGGTAAAAAAGCCCTATCAAAATTATTCTGAGTATTTTCTTGCTTGCTGGTGGATTGAAGTGAACCTGTACTGAGTAAAATTTAAAATAAACACATGTTGTACATGCAAATCAATATTACATACTTACCTCAACATCAGTTCCTCTCAGAAGCTCACCATTTTCTTCTAACAAGGATTCCTTTTAGTTCCGACTAGATCTAGTCAGACTTGTCTCTCCAAGATTCTGAAAGCCTTAGGGCCCTTTGCCACTGTATCACAATTGTAACTGAAAGGAGAATAACTAATGTTTCCCTATGACTTAAGTGGGCAATATTACAGTACAGATTAACGGAGTGCAGACCCGAAAACTGCTACGGGGTCATCATCATTTTTAAAAGAGGATGGAAAATTCCATTGATCACAGTGCACAGTCAATACTTGGGAGAGGAGAGAGACTGATGAGTAGACTTTGTGGGAATGTAAGTTTAAATATATGTTTATTTTGACTTCTACTTTTCAGTTCAGATTTGCCTTTACTGGTTCAGCTCTGCTGTATCATGTATCTTTGCCCATGTGGACTTCACTTCAGCACCAAGGGCATAGATCCATGTATGTGGCAGATTGCAGTGGCGCATGTGGGCAATCCCCCGTGGCAGAGTACTGACCGGTGCATGGAATCAAGCGTATGTTCCCAAAGCTGATCAAAGTGTCCGTAGTGAATGTCTGTGGTCATTTACAAAGTGAAAGTAAAAACACAGTTTTAGACTACAGCGTGGGACCTTCTAGTCACCAAAAGGTAATAATACACCTCCATATATTAAAACAAATTTAAAAAGCCCCCATTAATTTAATAAAAAAAAATAAAACAAATAAAAGTGAAAGCATTAAAAAAATATACATTCATAAATAGTTATCTATTCTAAGGGACTCAACTTTTTCTTTTAATGTATAAGGGTAGATCACTATTATTTTTGCAAATTAGGGCTTGTAATTACTGATATAATATAAAGAATTCAGGGCTTGTAAATAATTACTGATATAGTATAAAGAATTTAGGGCTTGTAATTACTGATATAGTATAAAGAAACACAAAACAAACAAAAAAACACCTTTACTGTTTTTCCAAATGCATCCATCTGAAAATGGCGCCTGCGAATAATGGCGCACGGTGTTGCCGCTAATCCGTTTGACGCTTATCGCTATTTAACGTTAAAGCCTTATTGTTATTTAACGTTAAAGCCTTATTGTTATTTACCGTTAACACACAGAACCCTCTCTGTACCTATCCCTAACCCCTAAACCCCCCTGGTGGTGCCTAACCCTAGGACCCCCCTGGTGGTGCCTAACCCTAACCACCCCCTGGTGGTGCCTAACCCTAACCACCCCCTGGAGGTGCCTAACCCTAAGACCCCCCTGGTGGTGCCTAACCCTGAGATCACCCTGGTGGTGCCTAACCCTGAGACCCCCCTGGTTGGTGCCTAACCCTAAGACCCCCCTGGTGGTGCCTAACCCTAAGACCCCCCTGGTGGTGCCTAACCCTAAGACCCCCCTAGTGGTGCCTAACCCCTAAGACCCCCCTGGTGGTGCCTAATCCTAAGACCCCCCAGTGGTGCCTAACCCTAACAGTGTTACATTAAATCCATTCCCCGTTTTGCAGTTAAATAACGTCTGCAGTTTGGCTTATGTAGGGCGCTATTGATAAATAACGTTAGTGTGTGCCACTATTGATAAATAACATTAGTGTGTGCCGTTTTTCTTCTTTTTTCCCTGCGCGCCATTATTATGCAGTACTAACGATAAATAGCGATAAGCGTATCTTTTTAATGCGGCGCCATTGTTATGCATAGGCGCTGTGCGCCATTATTCACTGATCCTTCCAAATAAAATATTGCTGCCATGCATTGTACTAGAAACATAATTTAAATGTTGTAACCGGGACAAATAAAACGTGTTTTATCTACTGTAGCACGTTATTTCTTAGAACTATAATGGCTGAAAATTGAGAAATAATGTGTTTTTTTTTTTTGTTTTTTATTCTTATCATTCCCTTTAAAATGCATATAAAATAGAATAGTTTTTAGCAAACAGTACCACCCATAGAAAGCCTAATTTGTGGCGGAAAAAATACAGATCATTTTGGTGTGATAAGTAAATCTCTCCTTAAATCGCTTCCATGTTTCAGCTCTACGTATCATAAGATGCGTACACACGCACTACCAGCGGCTACGACGGGCCCGCCGGACCCTCCTGCTGGGTGGTCTTTAGCCGACAGTAGCACGTGTGTACGCGGACTGATAAGGCTGTTTCTGAACGATCCGCGCAGCTGTCTCCCCCCCCCCCCCCCCCCACACACACACAGTCTGTTCTCCATCCCCAGCTCTCCCAGGCTCCAGACTGCCCCCCTAAGCCCAGGCAGCCAATCAGGTCCCATGGGAGTCCCCGAGCACTAAAAAGATACCCGAGTCGACATGAGACATGATGAGATAGACATGTGTATGTACAGTGCCCAGCACACAAATAACTATGCTGTGTTCCTTTTTTTCTTTCTCTTTTCTCTTTTCTTTCTTTTCAAACAATATGCATTAAAAACAACAAGCCTGAACAAGGGTTAAAACGTACATTTATATGAGGGTAATAGGTCTGTTTTATATAATTTGCCTGGAGTAGGACGCTAACGTTCTATAAACAGATTATACTATAAATCTTGCCCGATGAAGTCTCTATTCTGGCCACGCCCCTTTTGCATCAATGATTCCATGCTGCTTTGGAATGCAACTAAAACACAAGTCTGCCTCTAGGTATGAATATTGTATACTAACCCCACCTCTTGTTCCTCCCCTATTCATTTAGATTGTAAGTTCACAAGGGCAGGGCTCTCAACCTTTTGTAACTTGAAATTTGTTATACATTTTATTAATCATGTTACTTTTGTCACTGTTAGAACCAATTCTGTATGTTGCACCAATTCTGTATTTTGTACCAATTCTGTATTTGTTTATACTGATGTACACCTTTGTTTATATTATTATGTACCCCTTTATTATTATGTTTGTTTCTTACTTTGTACATCGCGATCAGTGGCATAAAAATAGGTGATGCAGAGGGTGTGGATGCACTGGGGTCTCGGGACCAGAGGCCCCTCCTTCATCCATCTTATTAGCTTTTTATTAGTGCTCTGCTGGAAATAAACATCTCTATATTGCTCTGAATAGTGGAGATCCTTCACAAACTGTTTCTTACTCTGATTACACCTCTCGGATACTTCGGCTGTCTTTGGTAGGTTTTCCCGTCTCATATCAATAGAGTTCTTGGAGCCCCATGTAAAACTCGCACTGGGGCCCCAGCTCCTTAGTTACACCAGCTCCTGAGTGCCACAGAATATGTTAGTGCTTTATAAATTAATAATGATACACAAACCTCAGACACTTTTTATTTCTCCTTCCAGTGTGACAACTGAGCCCCCTGTCTATGCTGTGTCCTGGGCATGTGCCCATACTGCCCTCCCCAGTTACACCTTTTGCATCATTCATCATAATGTACTAGGAATCGTGACGCTGCAGAAAGACACTTTGAGCATACCAGGACAAGCTTTAAACAGCAATCAGATCTAGGACTATGATGAAAGAGGTGTGACCTATACATTTGCCATTCGGAACATAATCTATTTATGTCAGCAGGATTTGTATTGTCTTTTGTTTCTATTATTAGAGTACACTTTGTGCATGTCATTAGCTAGATACATAAAATTAGCTATACTCTTTGGGTGAACCGAGTTTAAGAGAGTTCAATTGGAAGGGTAAACCTGAAGTAAGTTAAGCTCTGCTTTTTTGGCTCAGCTTTCAGGGATAACAAATAAACATAACATTAATCTCCATGTACCATCCCACCCAGAACCTGTACTTCTTCCCCGAAACCCTCCAGTTCTTTAGCCTTGGCCCTTTCTCTCACTTTTACATCCAAGACTTTTCACGAGTTTCACCTATTCTCTGGCACTCTATCCCGGAGCTTGCTCATCCTGCCTAGAAACTTTCAAAAGCAACTTTAAGACACTTCTCTTTACACAAGCTTATAATTTGTCCTAGCTCACGGTCTCATCCCCCAGTCTCTTCAATCACCAAGTGACTCCACCCAGCAACTCTCTAGACTGCCTCTGCCACACAAAGTAATTTAACCTGCATCTATCAAGCTAACGTATTCTCTCCCTGCACTGCTTGTCACAGGACTGCAGATGCAGAATGCTGGTAACTGTTCAGCAGCATTAAGATGAATATCTCCCGCCTCATCACATCATCCTACCCATAGGTGAGGCATGAGATACTACTACAACAAAGGGAGGGGAAAAAAAGAGATGGACAGAGCAAAAAGAGACAGCAGGGCCAGTTTTAGACTTTTTGCTGCCTGAGGCAAACTTGTGAGGAAGCACCCCCCTCCTCCAATTTGAAATGATCGCACAGCACCCGACAATTTACTCTGCTTCATATAATGCTCTCACATGACATGCTGCAGCTCAACATAATAGCACACTGGCTGACTGTGAGTCTGTGACAAACAAACTGCTCACCCTCAGCCACTCCATTCCTCCTCAGTCAGGACAGTGGCATCACCTCCTCCCTTCTGCTGTGCAAGTCAAATAAAACCCTGCTGCTCTCCTGCCTCCCCCTCTCCTCACTCACTGTCAAACTCCTCACGCAGCACAACAAGCTGCTATCCCCAATGATGACCTCTTCACCTCGCTCTCCTCCCACTTTTCCACCTACTCTGACTGCATGCTGTTAGTGTAAACACACAGTACAAACATGCTGCCCCTGTAATCTCTGAGTCTGATGCAAATGTTTTACCTTGCTTCATGAGAGAACCAACCCTGAGACAGACAAAGACCAAAAAGTGGAGAATGAGACAGAAATTGGGGAAAGGCAGAACAGATGGGAAAACAATAGACACCATATGCACATGCAGTTGTGTGTAGCTCTGAGGACAATCACATGACCAGCCACTGGAGAGGGGGCGGGAGCTTTATCTCAGAGGGAAGGAGCTGATTTGACAGTCAGTTTCAGGAATGACATGATATTTGTCTCACTCATTGTAGCACTTCTAGCTTTTGCCAGTAAAATAATAAGTGCACTTTAGCATGGAACACTTGTATACAGTTAAA